>NC_141901.1:37461517-38086517 GCF_057802395.1 Ceratotherium simum simum
CCTTTGTTCACCAAAGGAGGAAGTCAAGTTGCATGAAAGCATCTGCATAAATCCAATCTTAATACTAATAACATCACTCAAAGAATAAACTGCACATTTGGATTCCTGTAAAGGAAGACTCACAAAAATTTCTATTTCAAACAATATGGAACTGAAAATCTAATTTGTTGTCCTATCCTGACAGCAGTATGTGCTTGGGCAAGTGGTCTACCCTGTCTGAATCACTCTCCATCGCTGTAATAATAACTTACATCTTTATATTGTCTTATGTTTCACAAACTTTTTTAGTGTGTGTGTGATGATGATTAGCCCTGAGCTATCATCTGCTGCCAATCCCCCTCTTTTTGCTGAGGAAGATTGGCCTTGGGCTAACATCCATGCCCATCTGCCTCTACTTTACATGTGACACCGCCACAGCATGGCTTGTTAAGCCGTGCATAGGTCCACGCTGGGTATCTGAACCTGTGATCCCTGGGCCACCTAAGTGGAGCACGCGAACTTAACCACTACGCCTCGGGGCCGGCCCCCACAAACATTTTTAACAGAATATTTTGTTTAAAATTCACAACACTTCCCTAAAGTAGTTATTATCTGTTTCATTTTTCAGATGAAGTAATTACAAACCGGGGAAATTGTTTCTTGTACAAGTCACATAAATACAAAGGATAGAACTGTGACTCAAACCATGGACTGACCTGGTTCTATATCCTTTGCCTTAAACTAGCTTGCCATCCCTCACCAGGCCGTCTGGCTATCTGGCTCAACTCTCTAAGAAGACAGTTCTAATAAGTGTTGTGAGGGGTTATGAGAAAGCCCAAATTAAATTCACCAGTTTCTGCCCTCAAATTTTCTGCTCTCTTCATGCTGTATCTTGGTGAATGTTAACGCCATTCACCCAGGCATCCAAGCCACGCACATGGACGTCATCTTCACATTTCTTTTCCCTCACACCACACATTAAATCAGTCACTAAGTCCTAGAGATTCTACTGGCCTACAGTTCTTCAATTACATTCCTTCTCCATTTCCACAGAAATAACCATTCTGTTTCCTTTAGATCGCTGCAAGAATTTCAAGTCTGATTGTCCCCAATCCATTGCTCACATTGCTGTCAGGCATGTCTCGAGTTGTTGTGAGGATTAAATTATATAAAATATGTTCGACACTTAGGACAGTGTCTGCCATTCACTAGACACTATTTAAATGTTGATGCTCATCATCAATGTCATCATCATCATCTTTCTAAATGAAAATTTCATCAGATAATGTCCCAGCTTATAAATCCTCCAATAGCTGCTAACAGATGTGAAGGTAGATTTTAACTCCTTAACCAAAGAACTTGCTGTTCCACATGGTGTTCTGTTTCATGCCTCCTCACATTTACATACATTATTCCATATTTTCCTGAAATTTATTCTTTCTCACTTTTTATCTACCCACTACTCAGATTTCAAAAATGCACACAAAGATGATGTTGCATACTTAAATCATTTAATAACAAAATTAAGATCACATCCATAATATGCATGCTATTTTAATCTAAATGAAAATACTTCACCAGGAATAGTTTGGGAGAAGCCAATAAGAAAACTCAATAAATTCTAAAAACAGAAATTACACCAATCACATTTACTCACTAACACACACACAAAAAAACTATAAATAAGTAAAATGAGTTATTTAAATATCAGCAAGGAAATATCTATAATAAATATTTCATTCTTAAAAGATATGTCATCTATAAATGACAGTTGAAAACCTGTTAGGAAAAAAAAAGAACAGAACAAAATTGGAGATGGGCAGTGCTGTACTTAAAGAGATATGTAGTGCCAAAAATGCCTTAACTACTTAACTAGTAAGAATGGAAATAATATAAAAGAATGTAATACAAAAACTGAAAAATGGGAGACAAAATAAGAATAGAGGTAGTAATTTAAAAATCAGAGAGCATTATTGATGATTTTATGCACTTTAATTTGAAAATGTAAATAAAATTAACGAGGAAGAAAACAGTTACATTTTACCCTGGAAATGGAGGTCACACATGAAATATGAACTTCAGTTTTGTTCATTATGCTTTAGAACGGACATTGATAAGCTGTAGCATATCCAGGAAACTGCACATGAGAAGATGAGGTGTCTGAAATTCAGGTCACACAAGTAACAAGAAATGTTCAAATTATCATCATAACTGCCTTAAACATCTGTGAACCAAGATTAGACTTATAGTGTGACACAAGAGGCAGAAAGTGGGAAAATCACAGAGAGCCGAATATCAGCTAAAATGAGGGGAAATAATAATGAGAGTCGAAAATAACAAGAATGTACATTTTGTGAAGTCACTGATATCCAGTCGGTGCAGTCTGATTCCTCTTGGAACCACGGATGAAGGAATTTCCGTACGGGTGAGGTACGACGAGATGACCACCAAAGTCATCCTGTCTCTAAAATTTTATAGTCTGACGATAAATTGAAACTGGGTGGCTCCCTCTTCTTAATAAACTTAGTGTGGAAGGCCATGCAGACATCTTCAGCCTGACATGGACCTGGATGTTTATTATTATCTATTCATTTACATAGCATATCATCTATGTTACGTAATGTGTAGTTCAAAGCAGGGGTCAGAATTGGCATCCCATAATATTATTTTGGGAGAATCAAAGAAGTAAAAGCTCCTTGGAGAAAGGTGCAACGTCTTGATTAATATAATAAGAGTCTTACGTTATGTGGTTTTATATTTTATTATACTTTTTTTCATATGATGCATTACAAACAAAAACAACCCTGTGAAGAAAAAAAAGGAAATTTATATTATCCATATTTTCTGAATTTTAAAATTTAGATTCAGAGAACAATAATAGCTTTGTTAAAGTCATGACCTAACCAATGTCAAGCTTAAATCTTATAATTACTGGTACGGTAACATTTTCCCCTTTATGTCGTACTCCTAGATCTAAGCAACATTCAGGCCAGAGCACTTCGTCGCAAGCTGGACATGACATTCAATAAAGAGTATAATTGGACATTTTGGGCAAACAGCTAAACACAGGGAAAGAGGTAATGGTTAAGACCATTTTCAGAATGATAAATCTGGAGAAAGGAGAGGAGGAGAAGAGTTATTCTTTAGTGACAGATGTTTTGCTATCACTCTTAATCTTTACAACAACCCTGAGATGAATATATTAGTATGCATCCCTTAAGTAAGAGAACATTAAGGTCCAACAGTGTCAAACAACTCATCCAGGTCCACACAATTGTATGGATAAATAGACTAGAAATTTTTATGAGTTAAACAGTAAGTGACACATTTGGCCTAAATGGGTGTGTACTGTTGAAAAATGCTCCAATTATAAAGTCTTAAGAGGGAACCCAGTCTTCCCAATCATTTTCTGAATGGCCAGCTGTACGTCTTTGTTTCTGAGGCTGTATACCACAGGGTTCAACAGTGGGGTGATGATGGTATAGGTCACTGTCACCAACCTGTCTTTGTCTGATGTATATTTGGCTGAGGGTCGCAGGTAGACAAAGGAAGCACAGCCATAATGGACAATGACCACAATGAGATGGGAGGCACAGGTGGAGAAGGCTTTTTGCTTGCCTTCAGCTGATGGAATCTTCAGGATGGTATGGACAATAAAGCCGTAAGAGATGCAGATGAAGATCAAGGGTACAATAAGCACTAAGACCCCAAAAATGAAGATGACCAGTTCATTGATGTAGGTTTCAGCACAAGCGAGACGGATGACTGGTGAAATATCACAAAAGTAGTGGTTGATCTTGTTGGATCCACAGAAAGGGAGGCTAAACACCAAAGTTGTTCCTTCCAGAGATAATAGGAAGCCACTAACAATACAGGTTGCTGCCAGTTGTCCACATGCCTTCCAACTCATAAGAATGGGGTAGTGCAAAGGCCAGCAGATGGCAGCATAACGATCATAACCCATCACTCCCAGAAGCAGGCAATTAGTGATAGCAAAACCAAGGAAGAAGAACATCTGGGTGGCACAACTCATGAAGGAGAGTGTCCTGAGTGCAGAGAGCAGGTTGATAAGCATCTTGGGCAGGATAACAATTGTGTAGAAGATCTCAGAGGTAGAGAGGACACACAAAAAGAAGTACATGGGTGTGTGGAGGCTGCGATCCAAGCGGATGACTGAGATGATGGTGATGTTTCCACTCAGGATGATCAAGTAGAGGCAGAGAAAGACCACAAAGAGGACAAGCTGCAATTCCCCAAGGCTGGAGAAACCTAGCAAGAGGAACTCAGTAACACAGGAGGAATTGGCCATGGAGAACTGATTCTGTGGAATAAAGCCCATATGATCAGGTCCAAAAACTTTTGGAGTTGAGAAATTAGGGAAACTTACCCTTCATAAAGTAGCTAGCACCACTCTGGTATGAATGAGAAACAACAAGCATGGGAGAGAAAAAAGGATTATACATTAACCAAGAATTATCCTAAATTAATATGCACACATAGTTCTATTTTTCTGCCAATGATTTTAGCATTGAATTTGAGGACAGGGGTCTACATGAAGTGCACACAAATTTGCTCAAATAAAGCCTACCCTTCAGGCCCCCTCCTTGCAGACTTATGTAGTTTGCAGTAATTTTTGGCAGTCTAATCCTCCAAAAATCTTTGCTTCTATTAATTATGATTTTAAGTGGTCATAGTTTCATCCATATTGCTGATACATATATTCTGTAAGCAAAGGCACTAATGTCTGATGATCCACCTCCCACCTGCTTTTAGTACATTCCTCATTTAGAGAAGCATCCATTGATCTGTCTTTGTGTTGCTTGCCTTTAAAGAACACAGTTCCCTTTCATTACTAATCATATACCCCATTTCCATGCAGTCATTCATTAAAATTAATTTGGTTTAGAACTACTGCTACTGTCTTAGAACTAGTTTTATGATTTCTCTACAAACTCTTATAGGAAAGAAGGCCTGATTTCCCCTTGCAGAAAACACATGGCTAGAATAATTCATCTTTGCTTCAGCATTCACTGGTTGCCCAATTGGTGACATGTCTTACCCTTGATATAACCGACTTGAACACCCAATAGACAGTTGTTTGTAGGTTCTGTCTCTGAATTCCTTAACAGGGAGGCTCAGATACTTTTCCTAAGGCCTTTGGCCCAGTTATTATTATCGCTACTAGATTATATATACTTTAATCCAACCATTCTTATCCTCTTCCACCTCCTGTCAAAATCTTTTCTCTCACTCGGATTCTGGTGCTCAACAAAGGTTTCAAAATATTGTTACTAATCCAAGCTGTAAATTTCTGAGACATGTTTAAGCGTGTGTTTTTTCTCATCCTCCATATCCAATCTATCTTTGTTCTGCAATAGTTCTAGGATCCAATTCTTCCTTTCTGCAAGAAATTAGTTCTTGCCTAGACTATTACAAGAGTATTACAAGCAGTCTCCCTGGATTCTATTTCTTCCCACTATAAGCCATCCTCCACAATTGCAGGACACTGGTGTTTCTATAAGACAAATTCTTTCATATTAACAAAATAACTGACCCTCAATTACCTATAAAGTTGAAGCAATATTTTAGATCTTTCATACTTTTCTGTTGATTTGCAAACTGACCTGGTACACCTAGGGCAGGTAGAGACCAGAGAGAAGGAAGACCACTTTTGATTGGTAGATGGCAGTTTTATTATTTACTTTCTATTATTCCTTTATGTATTTATTTATTTATTTTTGGTGAGGAAGATTAGCTCCTAGCTAACTTCCATTGCCAATCCTCCTCTTTTTGATGAGGAAGATTGTCCCTGAGCCAATATCTCTGCCCCTCTTCCTCCACTTTATGTGGGACATCTGCCACAGCACGGCCTGGTAAGCAGTGCATAGGTCCACGCCCAGGATCCGAACCCGCGAACCCCTGCTAGGCAAAGCGGAGCGCACGGACTTAACCATTATGCCACTAGGCGGCCCTGGTAGATGGCAGTTTTAACAAGCAAGGGAACTTACATATAATGTTTGACTTGG
Organism: Ceratotherium simum simum; assembly: GCF_057802395.1. Lineage (NCBI taxonomy): Eukaryota > Metazoa > Chordata > Mammalia > Perissodactyla > Rhinocerotidae > Ceratotherium > Ceratotherium simum. The sequence continues at coordinate 37,467,523 of NC_141901.1, forward strand.
ATGCCTGCAAGATGAGTAGATCTCCACACCCACAAGCCAGAATCTTAGAAGTTTATATAAAGGCCTTAATGTGGTTCAGTTATGTATGTCGTCCAGATGGTCGCAACAACACCCTACTCTCTCAAGGCTGTGTACTTGGAACAGCTCCCACTGTGGGAACCGCAGGCAGAAAACACATTCCAAGGACAGGGATGGAGGCAAGGAGCCTCCAGTTGCCTGGGTCCAGCACAGACGTCAACAAATAGTCACATCCTCTGGTGACCTCCTCCAACATTTTCCCAAATATATTTTTCCACTCATAACTGCCATTATATATTCCTTCACATGCACTTTAGCATTAAGATATTTTGAACAATGATGTGATTTTTCATAGTACCACTTAAATCTGTAAATAGTTCATGCTTTATATCTGTTGTTGCTTTTCTTCTTTTAATTTTGCAACCTTCTTTAAATTCTCACTTTAAAAAACATATATTCATTGAATCCTTTCCACAACTTCCTAATTGTGCTTTATCAATTTCTCTGGATTCCCTGAGCAATCACTAGAATTCTTACTTGCTTTGACACTAGAATTGTAAATTTGTCTTTGACACCACAAATTATATCTTACTAGAGATCGGAAACTGCATCTCAATACGGTCAGTGGTATCTAATATATAGCCAGTGATTGAAAACTTGTGGAACACTAAATAAGCAATGATGTCAGTTTCTCTTCTAAATTATTTCAAACTCCCAAGTATTAAGCATCTGCTTCCATATTTTGCATTGAAAAATCTCTGTGACATCATTCTCTAAATACAGAGACAAAAGATCCACTAATAATTGCTGCTATCTCATTTTCATTTTTGATTATCAACTGCTCTCCTCCATTACCCCTTTAGCTAAACTTTTTAATTTTTAAACTCTTTACTGTTGGTCTTGAAGTCCTATGCAAACAACAAAATGTATATTATGTTTTCCCTTTTGCTTAGACAAAAGTTTAACAAAATTTTAAAATGGGACTAGAATCAAGAGCTTGAACTCTTATTTTGGCATCTTGGAATTGTCTTACCTGTAAATGTTATAAATAAGACATACACACCATGCATTAGACTAGAACAAAGGCCCCACTAGCGTTCTTCCTGAGATAGCATCTTTACCTTTCCAATATCCTGGTCTCCTTTCTTTGTGTAGTTTCTCTCTTATAGGATCATCTCAAGAAAGAATAGGAACTAGCTATCCAAAAAATGTTGGAGTTCCTGAAAGGAAAGAAAGGCCACATTACTCAAAGGCTATTCCATGACAACCTCCCACCCCCCACCACACCATAATGTGCCATCTACTTTTTCAAGCTCATCCGTGGAACCATGCGGGAACTGATTTGAAAATAAAACTCACTATGGAAAACTTTACTCCACTTAACCCCATCTAGGATATAAAATATTTGGTAAAGGGAAGATAGTGTCCTGAGCTTGGAAAAGAGGTTATTACAGGTTCAGAGTAAAGCTTTGGAAAAATAAAAAAGAGGGAAAAAAAAAAAAGGACAAATTGGGGAATTAAATTAACTTCTTAACAAACGAAAATAGTGAATTGATTTTTCATTATCTTGCTCAATAACTCTTCATCTCCTATAGGGTAAAGCCAGTTTCCCTAAGCTGGTTAATAACACAGCTAATTCTCATCCCCATCAACATTTACAACCTCATATTCTAAAACTTCTTCAGACAGGAATTGCGATGAAATACTCTATATGCCTTTGTGTTCCAAGACTCTATGCTTGAGAGAGATCTCAGCCTCCAATATATTACCTTCTTTTGCGGCCCACTCATTCTTTACATTTTTTAGAGTCACCAAGTAAACTTTCTCTAATCTGTCTAGGGAGAGTATGCTGTTCCTGGTATATTTAAAGCTTAGTGCATTTAAAGCTTGTTTTGTGTGTCTTTATTAAAATACTCAAAGTTATATAAAAAATTATTTTTACTGCTTCTCTGCCCAATAGACTTGAGTGTCTCAAAGATAAAGACCATATCTTATTCCCTCTGTATTCTCAAAACTTAACCCAGTATTTAAATAAATGAGATAAAAGCAATTCATGAATAAATAAATGAAGTAGTCCATTAACAAGTTAATAATGATTCCAATTAGTTCATGCTATAGCACATGGGTCCCCTTTGAACAGTCTTGTACCTCCTAAGCAGAAATACTTTCTATGTTTCCTGTACATCCCACACTCTCTATCAACTTTCATTTTCTTTCTTTCTAAAGTCTGTATCCTGTATCCTCCCTATGAAATACTATATCCTCCTTGTGAAAAAAATAAAAGCTTATCCTGTGTCCCTGCTTTCATTTTGCCTTGGTTTCCATCTTTATTCCTACATTCTTCACCATACAACCATCCTTTCTGTCATTTGATCACATTTCTTACTTTCTACTGCTGATAACTAGAGGTAAGCAGATCATTCGCTCATGGGAAAACACAACATTTCTTAAATGTGACATATGAACAAATGATTGGATTTCACTGCATTTCTCAATAAAGAAATCAGACTTCCAAAATACAAATTAAATTTCATGTTCCTTCAAGTGATATTTTAGTGACATGCAGGTGTCTTCACCCTCAGACACTCCCTAGAAACTTCTATGAGGCTTTCAGGGTGAAACTTGCCAAAATTATCTTCCCTGTCATAATGCCCGATGGTTCTTCTGTTTTCCACAAACTTTCTGGACCAGTATAAGAAAACTATCTACACTACTTCATAGAAAAATATTACTTGTGCATTTCTCCATCGGCAGGTGATTCATTGCTTCAATGAGTATCGCTAATGGTCTTTCCTTTTTACATCAGCCATGGCCTCAATGCCTTGGTTGATAACTGAGATCCCTATCTCCATAGGGAGCTAATTACCCCATTGTACTCAATACTTGTCCATAATTTTCCCTAATTAGCAAGTAGAACCTTGGTAAGACACTATGAGAATTAGTTGGCCCAAGAGAAGACCATTTCCAATATACCATGGGGATTAGGTGGTTTACTCTTAGAAATTCTCTGGGTACTCATTAGAGAGTTGGAGGTTTTCTGGGCACCATTTGTTAAAATAAACGTCAATGAAACTACCTCCTTTGTGTTTCCCTGTGAAATGACTCTCAATTTTTATTCTCAGGTTGGAGAAAAAGATCCATTTCACTTTCTCACTTCTGAAAGCCAGAAAGTGAGAAGAAACATACAAAGAACAGAGGGCAGTATATCAGAATAGAAGAGGCAGAATAAGTCTTCAGACACAGGGAAACGTATTTGTTTCTGAATTTTAATGTAAGCATGATAAATATTTGCTTGATAAATAAAGAAAGAAAATTTGAGTTATGAAGAAAACTGTGATAGTGCCCTGGTATGGGTTTTAGCCAAAACTTTTCCTTCAGTAGAACTTCACCTAATTTCAGATTATATTCATTCCCTCTGCCAGTGAGTCTAGACACTTGGGCTAGAAATGGGGCAAATGATAGACACTCATGGATGTCTCTATGAAGGGCTCATATGAACTGCTCTTGGAGGAATTATGTCAGAGATGCTACAGGGATGGGCCAGTAGGAGAAAAGCCCAAGTTATCAAGTAAAAACTTGGTGAACAGGACTTGGTGGTTTCTCTCACATTCAGTTATGTCAGAGATTGAGACTATGGCTAGAACTTCAGGAAATACTTTGCTAAGAAGATTCATCCACAGGCTTTACCTTCCTTTAGATGTGCAGAAGATTAAATATAGCTATAAATTTTTTAGACTTCTCAGTTAGAAAGATGATGTATATGCCTATTTCCCTTGAATCTAGGTAGGCTGAGTGAATACTGTGACTAATAGATCCTAGCAAAAGTGGTGCTGTATCAGTTTGTAAAGCCTGGACTCTAAAGTCTGGCGTCTTCTACTGCCTGTCTCTTTGAGCATCCATTTCTCTACACTAGACACCAAGCTTTGAGGAACCCCATAAAGCCCTTAGAGAATCCACATAGTGAGAAACCAAGACTCCTAGCAAACAGCCCCAGATGAGCTAACAGCCAAAAGTTAACAAGAACTAACCAGTCACATAAGTGAGCAATCTTGGAAGTGGATCCCTCAGTCCTGCTTGAGCCACCCAAACTGACCTCACAAAGTGCAGACACCAGCAGTCCCCACAGAGCCCCACCAAAATTATAGATTTGTGTGCAAAATAAAGAATTGTTCTTATTTTAACAACTAAAGTTATGAGTAGTTTGCTATGTAGCAATAAATACCTACAACAGAATTTGGTATCTAAAGTTAAGGTGCTGTTGTAATAAAAACAAAACTTATGGCATTTATTTTGAAATTGGTGGTAGGAGAATCTATAAAGGCTTAAGGATTCTGTTACTGAAAGGTGGACAAGCCTGGAGGCAACTGTTGGTAAGCATTTGAAGGACAGAGAGAAAATGTCATTATAGTTTGGTAAAAAAGGGATACTTATTATGCTTTGTTGGGAAGTTTGGCATAGCATAGTCTGGAAAACAGGAAAAGCATTTAGTGAAATCATGGGACTTTCTAGGGAAATTTCTAGGAAGATTATAGAAAGTGCCAATCAATGATAAAATATAAGAAGAAAGATAAGAACAAAAGAAGGTGCTGTTAAGTTTTTGAGAAAAATTTAGAGGAAATATAAAAGTTCTGGAACTTGCTGGGTTGGAAAATAAAGTTGTTTCTCTTGCCTTCCCCAATCTCTCCCACCAAAGATTCTTAAAGTAAGAAATAGCTTCAGGGAGAAGATTAAATCCAAGATGCTGTCAGGAAACCATTGCCTCAGGGTAATGATTTCAAGAATGTGGCTGTAAGACTCTTGGTTAGAGCTCAGAAATACTTAAGTCTCTACCAAGTCAGGTTTCTATGTGTCCTGATGGTATAAATGCTCTAAGTTAAACAATTGCTCTTTTTAAGAACTTAAGAGAATAATCATACAGCCGCCTCACAGGTAGCCCATAATAAAGAAAGAAACGTGGGTGTGGCTTTTGTCTAAGAGAATTAATTTTATAAACTGATACATTAGAAACCCACAAAGCTTTTTAAAGAAATTATATCGACTTGTGCTAAAGAGGACAGAGACAATAAAAACGAAAAAATCTTTAAGTCTTCTAACCTTTTTACACTGCGCAATCAGACTGAGAAAACGACTCATCTGCAAATACTGGCTATGGATAAGGAAGAATTATCAGAGAGTGGGAAAAAGACTCCACAGGTTAGAGCCAAAAGCCATGGAGAATCTTTCTCAGGAAATAGGACTGAGTCCTAATCGAAGGACTGGCAACATTTGCCTAGTTGGATTTCAGAAATTTTATGGACCAGTAACTGCTATGTGTCTCATTTCAAAAGGCAGTGTCTATAGCAGTTATCCTATGCCTATCTCATTACTGTATTTAGAATATGTCAGGAACAGATAATCTGCATCTTTTCCTCACAGATCTTCAAATTGAAAGAAACTACACCTAAACTACACCATATGTACGTAGACTTGATTTAAATCACAAGTTCCCGGACCTTGAGCCAGACCCAGCAAGATGGTGCGATTGGATGAGATTTTTGTGGGGTCTTGGGGGAGGGTATATATATATTGCAAGTGGTAAGAATGTAAATAAATTGTGATTAGAGGGAAGATTATACAAAACCAAACATACCCACAAATACTTGAGTATCTTCCCAATGAGATATGTGTACTCTATTTCCCTTCCCAGAATATAGGTAGTTCCATTATAACTGTTTAGACCAATGAAATACAGTATAATGGTGCTACACTTTATAAGACTACCAGCATCCACTTCCTGGATTCACTTCCTAGATCACTTCCATGCTGTTTAAAACTCCAAGTCAATAATTTCACAATGTATATGTGTATCAAAACATCATGTTGTATACCTTAAATGTATACAATTTTTATTTATCAATTTGGAAAAAAATTTCAAAAATAAAGAAATTAAGTAAATTAAAAATTTTTAAAGAAGAGAAAAAAACACTATCAGCATTGTCATGAAGAAAATCAGTATCTTTCATTGGGAAACAAATGATATGTAACCTCTGGAAGTAAAGACCTAAAAACTTGGAATAAGTGTACTTTTCAAAAGTCTACGTGTTCATTAAAATATTTAGCTTTATTCCTTATTCTAAATGATATTCTTGAAAATGATTGATCTTTCTATAACTTACAGATCTATCACTTAAGTTTAAATTCTTATATTGAGCAAAATACTTTCAGAAAAATAAAATCCATTCTGTAGAAATCATAAAAAAAAAAATTAGAAGGAATTACCCTAGCTAGTGTAATCAGCCTGTCTGCCTGTAAATTACTTCTATGATGGAACAAAGACTGAAGTGGACAAGGGCAAGTGTCAATTTCCATTTTTGTGTTGCCTGATAGAAGCCACACTCCTTTTTGAAATAACACCTCTAAACTACAAAGTTCAAATTTATATGAGTCAGTCATTACGGATCATGATGGAAGGAATCATTTCCATCTCCACTCACATTGATTCCCAGACTTAGATATTCTTGCTATTGAAGAATGGACACAATACATTGTTTGCTAGTTCAGAATATATTTTGCTTTGAGTAGACATATGGGCTCCATGAGTTGTTTTCACACAGTTGGTACTAAAACTGAGCCTTCAGTAAGCCATTTTATTGTTCTATCCGGACATCTCCTTCTGAGTGATGAGGTACATACATGAAGCCAGGTTTCCCAGTATTATTTACTAAATAATCACAGTTTTCTTCTTGACTTATGAGGTCATTTCTACCAAAGACTAAATTCCCAAATATACATAGATGAATTTGTGAGCTCTCTTTTCTATACTTTTGCACTATCTATCTCTTCTTGTTTCAGGAGCATGTTCTTTTTAAAACAAAGGCATCTTCCTAGGGGGAAGAGTGAGGTCCTATATTACTTATCCTTTTTCAAAATTGTCTTGTTCTTCCATATAAATTTTAGAAATTTGATGGTCAGGTTGCCTTCATAATTCATACTGGGATTTAGATTGGAATTATATTGTGTTTGGATTAGCTTGGATGAAATTGACAACTTTATATTTTGTCATTCTAGTAAAAAAAATTTGCATTATACAAGCAATTTAATGATAGAGCTCAACTAGTTTTAAGGTACTTGCTAAACATTTAGGTTTTTGCAGAACATCCCAATATTTCTAATTAGAATTTTTATGGACAAGAACCTGAAAAGAGGAGTTTGTAATTAAGCCCTATTTGACTCTTATAAACACTAAAATTGAGAAACACTGGACAAATACACCAGTTTTGTGACTTAAAATTCAATGAAAAATTTCCACTTGGTATCTGCATCACTGTATTAATTGTGGTGATTTCTCCTTCAGAGTCTATCACACATGGACTAAACATCCAGTGTGGACATGGGCTATTATACTAATGGCTTGTACTCCCCAGGTTACTCAATTAAGGCTACCTTTGAGAAACTGGTGACGTTATGTGTCCAAAATAAACCTGACTTCTAATCAACCCAAGACAATTTCTCCAGGGCAGTGGATCCAGCATCAGGAGTCCAACAATCACAGTACATGCTTATAATAACCACACAACATATTGGTCACCAGAACTTCTAAAGAGAGTGACTTTGGCTGGAGAAGCTGAGAGTCCTGATGGATAGGGAGGCTACCTCTACTAATGCAGATGAAAGCTTCTATCCTGAGGCAGATTCACTCTCTTCTACTTTTATACCTTCAGATTCTAAACTTTGGCTTAGAACCTACTTGTCAAGGGATGCCAGATACCAAATGACTGCTTCTGTCTGAATTGAAAGGAAGAGAGCAATGTAGGTACTTACTGAGCAGGGGGAATATTGATCTACTCTGGGGCTTTGTGGGGCCTAGACCTAAGTGAAGGATAGTGCTTGAGAATACCTCCTCCTCAACCCCCCACGGAGATCAGTCAAGGCAGTTCCAGTAAGTGGCAAGGTTAAGAAGGAAAATCAGGGGCCACTTTTAACTCAAAGTACTAAGAGTGATTGGACAAAGTCCATAGAGTTCTCTGAATTTTTCTTAACGATTAGACTGGGTCACTTTTGCTCCCAACTAGATTCTTTCCTTTTCTTTTCTTTTTTTTTTAGATTGGTTGACTGATGGATTAAATGAAACAGTTATTTACTAATTCTCCACTTTTCTCTCTATTGTGTACTAGTGGATGTATGTTTTTAACTAGAATTGAAATCTGATACTTAAACCCATTTTAATAAGGCAAATTCAGGATTTTAATGTGTATCTAAGAAGATAAAAATTCCAATTCTTTACTCTCTGAGGCCATCTACATAATTTTTCTAATAATTGATTGATGCTTTCCTTAATATAATTATTTGAATATATCAAAAGTTTTGCAACTGAAAAATATGTGGATTTGCTCCCTATTGGAGGTACCCACTACCCTCAAGTATTGGGCCACTATTTAAATCCAGATTACATAAAATCCACTTGGAGCATCTATGAAGTTAGAAAAATAAGGTGCAGAGGTGTCATCTCAAGGATCATAACCTGAATTCCATCCATAGACTATAGAATATCATAAGGGGACTTTAGGGATCATTTAACTAGAGACTCTTGGACTCCCTGAGTTGACACGGCTCTTAGGAGTCAGTATTCAACTCTTACCTAAAGTCAAAATTCCTTCTGCAAGATGTTATTCAAGGAGCCTCTGCTTAAATATTTTCCATGCATCCTAACAGTTTATTACAGTTATTGCTTACCTTATCCCCTTTAATTTTAAAATTGGGGGACAACATCCATGCTAAGTGTCCTGCCCAAATTTACATAAAACTAGACCTAAAATGTAGATCTTTTCACACCAAATGGAAGGATATTTTACTTTAATTTTATAGCCTGTGGATATTTGGCTGGAGGATCATTTTTATCCTTTTGCTCTCATCTTTCTATCCACGGTACAGACATAACACATCGCAGTGCTCTCTGACGCTTTCTTGAGCAGATGGAGGCTGCCTTCTCAGATGAACTGCACCACTAGGTCTCCATACGCAATGCAAAGGGCAAAAATATAAATCACACAGTTCCTTTCGACTGTGTGGTTATATTAATAGCATGCAGAAACAAAAATCCACTTAACTGAAATCAGCTGTCCTCATGGGTCTGAGTGATAAACAATCCAAGCAATTCTTTTGAGTATTGGGTAGATACACATACTCAATCAGAATCAGAGAATTCCAGCTTCTGTGGTCTACTCTATACCTCATAATTAGTGGAGTGAGGGTATAGTGGATTAGACAGGAATTAGTTGAAAAGAGATCCAGAAAAGTTCTTGGGAAATTAATAAGACAAGGATAAGTAATGGCCTGAGAATTAGATTTCCCTCTGTCTTGAAACAGACAGAAATTGACTGTCTAGGTAGAGGTATTATGTAGGAAAACTGTCTCATTGGTTTGCCTTTCTTATTTCTTCATATAGAAAACATATAACTAGTACACACATATATGTATATAATGGGGCTCTACATGATATATACATCCTTTACAGTTATATTTAAAACAAATATCTTCATGGTTACAGAATGAAAACTTCCTATTTGTGTGAAAGAGCTTTGAAATCTGCTCATGTGAGTATTCTAATACCAACTTCAAATAAATAATTATACCTACTAAGTTTAGGATCAGTTTCTAGTAAATGAGACAGAACAAAAATTATAATCTCCAAATTCTATGGATACAATGAGTTTCAGAAATTTCTAATCATTTAACTCAGAGTCTAGGAAGCTAAGATTTGCTGTTGACTACAAAAATGTAAAAACAAACAATTCTGGTAGCAAATGCAAATCATTCCTCAACACAAAATAATGTAAAAGTATATAAATATACTGAAAAGTATATAAATGAAGACTGGATACATAAAAATGCTAGATGATTTTTGCATCAAGAGAATTAATTTCTTTACTTCTTAAGCTTGGGCAGTTGGGAAATACATTCATGAAAAAATTATCTGATGTAAGGCCTAAAAATGACTTTAGAAATAATTCTTTCTAGCAGTTTGAAAACTGTGTTTAGTAGAGGAGTATTAAAAAAAAATTCTTATTTACATAAAAATATATAAAAGTTATAAAGCTTTTGATTTATTTCAGGGAAATGGAACCTGGAATTATCCGATTGTCTCGCACTCTCTGCAACAAGCACTGAGCCATTTTTGCGAAACTCTATTTCAATGAGTTTCTCGGAGGCACTTAGAAGGGGAAAATGAAGTGTAGCGCAAAATGCCTTAAAATTAATTAGTACTTTTCTACTACTGTGGTGACTCTTCTCTTCCTGAAAAAGGAAAAACTTTTCTTTAGACTAGTGTTATCTTCTGTTCCACCTTTAGCTCAGTGCTCTAGTTTGCAGAACCTCCGATAATGTTTCTAATTGATCTATTGTTAGTCTGTCAGAAATAATATTAAAGAGTCTCATTTTTCCCTCTTGTTTTGGATGTTGACATAAGATTGTTGCAATGAATAATTGACATAAGGTATATGATGTGCTTACCACACAACTTAGCATATAATAAGTCATCAATAAACACAAATCCACTCACACTTTTGCTCAGAGATCATCTAATTCTTCCTCTCCCTCCCCATTTTATGGTTGGATAAACTGAGGTTCACATGTTTGTGTCTGAACACTACTCATTCTTTCATTCTACGTTCTGATCAAGTTCAGATAGCTGAAGTTAACCATATTTTTCACTTTTGGAGAACTAGTTTCCCTGGGCTAGTAGTGAGCAAGAAAAAACTTTATGAGTAAAATATAAAGGAAAACTATTAGACAATTCTTTTATCTGTGGCTAGTGAGATGACATGTTCTTAGTCTTAGAGAAAGCTTCCTAAGTGGTTATCAGTTATTCTGTCACGTGTTTAGCCTTGATTCTTATTTTAGCAGACATTTTCGAGAGAGAATTCCACCAAACATCTGGAAATGCCTGCCACCTGCACACTTTGTGCTGAGTTTCCCATACATTTCGACTCTCCTCCCTGGATCCTGAGCTCTGTCTCTGTCCCTCATTCTCCTATATAGAAGGGCTCTCCATGGAATGGGTCAACGAGACCTTGGTGAGAGAGTTTGTCTTCCTTGGATTCTCATCTCTGGCCAGGCTGCAGCTGCTGTTGTTCGTTGTCTTTCTGCTTCTCTACTTGTTCACTCTGGGCACCAATGCCATCATCATTTCCACCATCGTCCAGGACAGAGCCCTTCATGCCCCCATGTACTTCTTCCTTGCTGTTATCTCTTGCTCTGAGACTTGTCACACCTTCGTCATTGTACCGAAGATGCTGGCTGACCTGCTGGCCCAGAAGAAAACCATCTCCTTCCTGGGATTTGCCATCCAGATGTTTTCCTTCCTCTTCCTCAGCTGCTCTCACTCCTTCCTGCTGGCAGCCGTGGGTTATGATCGCTACATGGCCATCTGTAACCCTCTGCATTACACAGTGCTCATGGGACATGGGGTATGTTTGGGACTAGTGGCTGCTGCCTGTACCTGTGGCTTTACTTTCTCGTTAGTCATCACCTGCCTGATATTTCACTTGCCCTTCCGCTCCTCCAACCAACTCCATCACTTCTTCTGTGACACCTCTCCTGTCCTCAAGTTGGCATCTTATCACTCTCGCCTCAGTGAGTTGGTCATATTCATGCTTGCCGTGTTTGCCTTGGTTATTCCATTGTTACTTATCCTGGTCTCCTACATCTGCATCATCTCTGCCATTCTAAAAATTCTGTCCACTGTTGGAAGATACAAGACCTTTTCTACCTGCGCCTCTCATCTCATTGTGATCACTCTTCATTATGGTTGTGCCTCTTTCATCTACTTAAGGCCCAAGTCCAACTACTCTTCTAATCAAGACATCCTAACATCTGTGTCTTATACCATCCTCACTCCATTGCTCAATCCAATGATTTACAGTACGAGAAACAAGGAATTCAAATCAGCCCTTCGAAGAGTAATGGGCCAAACTTCATATCCTATTAATTAAAGAGTCAAGTTTTAACTAGTCAGTTAATTGTATGTCTTTGATGTAAAATGTGTACTTTCATAGTTTCTCCTTTAAGTGTAAAACACACTGTAACATAAGGACACTATACATAGGAGGAGAAAGAGGCTCAAAGAAGTTAAGAGATTCTGGCTTTCTACCATCAATGATACTCTAAGACGGCTATGCAGATGTGGGAAAGGATTATTCATTTTTAGAACAAATTTCATCATATTTCACTGCTCGAAAGACTGATTGTTCAAAAGCAAATATGTCAACTGATGACAGCAAAGATGCATCCAAGCTGTTTAGTTACAAGGAACAGAAGATGAAAATATGACTATCCCTACCCCTCCTACTATCTATTTTCCCTTTCCTGAAATGACAGGTAATTCTTGGAACCTTTCATACTACAGCAAAACCTTAATGGCCCTTTTTGGTCCCTGATTCACCCTCCTCAATCTACCAATGAAATGTCTTTACTTGAGATTGTTCAGTCCTTCCTTTGTTTGAGGTTGGAACCTCATTACGGAGTCTCCTTCCCATATATAGGTATGTCCTTCCCATACTATCCTGCTGTAGCTCTCATATTCATTCCCTGGTAACCATACCTATTTTTTTTTCTCTTCAAGGCAGCTACTAACATTGACTAATTGCTGAAGTATCTTAAGTAATCTAAGCAAAGGGATTTAGTTAACGTTAATAGTATGGAGTGCTCAAGTTTGCTAATGGCTAGAAAATCGATGGATAAATCCTTCAGTGACTCCCTTTGCTATACAGGATAAAGCCAGGTGTCCTCTGTTAGCAAGAATTTATTATCTAGTTTCTGTTTACCTCTCTGGCATTATTATTTTTAACATTGTTCTTATCCATTTCTCATGTGTGCCTAATTATGCATTCTGTAGCTAATCAATTTTTTACGGGTCTTCAAAGAGACATGATTCTGTATTCTTCCGTGTTTTCTCATGTGCTTCTTCTTCTCTTTGGAGTAGCTGCTCTCCTTTATTTAATTTTCATATCTTATCTCATATTTCAGGACAATCTCAGATACTCTCTCACTTTCTCTCTAAAGCGTTCTTGTCTCCCTGTCACACTCTGCCATTGATATTAGTCTCTGCCTTCTTTGTGGTCTCATAGCACCCAGGATTTATTTTTATTATATCTCTTATTACTTCAACAAATAACTATTTATTGCTTCATATGTATATGTATCAGATACTCCTTTAGCTACTGCAAATTGATGATGAACAAAATATATGTGGTCTCTGTCCTCATAGACCTATGGTCTGGTTTAGGAGAGACCCAGTGAAGAAACAAATTCAAGGAAACATAGTTTACCACAAATTGACATCTATTCTCTGAAGGAAAAGTATATGCAGGGGCTAGAGGAGAGGATACTAAAATAAACCTAATTCGTGTTGAATGCTGGGATCTGGATTCTCTGGAGAATTAACGTAATCTATAAACTGAAGGCTAAGTAGGAGTCACTACGTAAAGGGAGTTATTTGGGGAGATCCTTTTAGACAGAAGGAACAACATGTACAATAGCACTGAAGCAAGAAAGAGCTGGATGAATTGGAGGCAAGCAGGGCCACATAACCATTTTTTGTCTCTCTCTAGAACAAATTTGACTTTCCTGAAGGCACAGATTTTATAATAAATACAACTTTGTCAGCCTTGTTCCCTCTATAGTGCCCAGAATAAAAAGGATGTTGTACTACGAATAGCCTTGCGTATTCTGCCATTTCTGCCGCAAAGTTTGTGTAGCCATCGTCATGCCCTGCCTTAGTGATTTTCAACTCTATTCTTTCAGGTAGCCAGCTCATGCATCTGAAAGTGACTTTTGCCTTTCTTTTTTTTTCTTTCTTGCACCACACATTAAATCAGCCAGTAAATCTTATAGATTCTACTGGCTTACAGGTTTCTAAGTCATATCCCTTCTCCATTTCTACAGTCTCATCTTGTCTCCTTTGTATCACTGCTCAAGAATTTCAAAACAGCAGTAAGTAGGATAGCTGAAATTAACCCAGGTCTCTTATTATTCTTAGTCTGGTTCTCCTCTCACCTTGCAATGCTGTCACCCCTTGTTCTTGGTCTCCCTTGAAACACAGTTCTCTAAATGCAAGAGGCATTCTGGACAACATTTTAGAGGATGACTCTAGTGTCAATCCTAGGGACTAAAGCTGGCTTAGAGGTTTCATTGGTATGACCAGAATGTCATTCCTTAGGACTCTCATCTGTGGAATGGTCTTTAGTTTTCTCCTCTATTCTTTCACTGAAACCGTTCTGAGATTTAAGCAATCTTTCCTTCAAGAGAAGAGTTGGAAGATAAAGCCAGCAAGACTCCCAAATCCTATTTTATTTCCATTGTAATCATTTAGTTTAGCTCTATTCAACAACTATGGTCTCCATGACCAAATCTGTTCCATCATTTCACCAAATTGTGCCTTTGTTCACCAAGAGAGAAAGTGAAGTAGCATGAAAGCATCTGCATAAATCCAATCTTAATACTAATAACATCACTCAAAGAATAAACTATCCATTTGGATTTCTGTAAAGGTAGGGACTCCCACAGATTTCTATTTCAGACAACATGGAACTCAGAATCTAATTTGTTGTCCTGTCCTGACAGCTGTACATCCTTGGGCAATTGGTGCACCCTGTCTGAATCACTCTACATAGCTGTAATAATAACTTACATTTTTATGTTGTCTTATGTTTCACAAACATTTTTAATAAAGTATTTTGTTTAAACTTCACAACACTTCCCTGTAATAGTTATTATCAGTCTCACTTTTCAGATGATGTAATTGCAAACTGGAGAAGTTGTTTCTTGTCCAAGTCACCCAAATGCAAGGGATAGAACTGTGACTCAAACCGTGGACTGACCTGAGTCCGTATCCTTTGCTTTAAACTAGCTTGTCACCCCTCACCAGGCCAGTTGTTGATTATCTGGCTCCACTCTCTGAGAGAGTTCGAGTAAGTGTTGTGAGGGGTTATGAGAAAGTCCAAATTAAATTCACCAATTTCTGCCCTCAAATTTTCTCTGCTCTCTTCATGCTGTATCTTGGTGAATGTTAACGCCATTCACCGAGGCATCCAAACCACGCACATGGCCATCATCTTCACATTTCTTTTTCCTCACACTACACATTAAATCAGTCACTAAGTCCTAGAGATTCTACTGGCCTACAGTTCTTCAATTACATTCCTTCTCCATTTCCATAGAAATAACCATTCTGTTTCCTTTGTATCATTGTAAGAATTTCAATTCTGGTTGACCCCAATCCATTGTCCACACTGCTGTCAGGGAAGTCTTGGGTTGTTGTGAGGATTAAATTATATAAAGTGTGTTCAACACTTAGGACAGCATCTGCCATTCACTAAGCACTATGTAAAAGTTGATCATCATCATCAATGTCATCATCATCATCTTTCTAAATGAAAATTTCATCAGACAATGTCCCAGCTTATGAATCCTCCAATAGCTGCTAACAGATCTGAAGGTAGATTTTAATTCCTTAACCAAAGAACTTGCTGTTCCAAATGGTGTTCTGTTTCATGCCTCCTCACTTTTACATACATTATTCCATATTTTCCTGAAATTTATTCTTTCTCATTTTTTTGTCTACCTACTACTCAGATTTCAAGAATTCACATAAGCATAAGCTCCTGTAAGAAGGTTTTATTAACCTCTATAATGTAAGTCACATTTCTTTTCCATATGCTCTCACAGAGACATGCATATCTCATATTCATATCCTCTCATAGCCCCCCATCATGGCATACTGAGTCAGTGCTTTCTTTGCCTCCTCCATGGGGAGGAGGCAAAGAATTTCCTAAGGATGAATGTCATTCTTTAAGCCCACACCACCTGATTGTAACGCATTTCATGATAGAAGTGAGAACTTCATATACGCTTTTTAAATGAGTAAATACATACATGGTGTTTCTGGGTCCTGCAACTGAGTAATTTCACACTGCATTGCATCCCCCAGATTTGATTTTTGCTTCTCTCACTGCTGGATCTATGCCAGTCCATTGTTCTGTCATTTCTCAAAACATACTCCTCTCATTTGAAATAGAGGCTGGAGTGCAGGATGGAAAAGCACTCCAAGCAAAGGATGAAAAGCAGGAACTGCAGAAGGAGGCCCACGGGAGGGGGCTAAAAGGACTTTTCTGTTGATAGTGTTCAGTAGCCCCCAGGTTTCTAATGAGTCACTTCACTAGGGTGTCTAAAATAGGAAACTAACGAATTCCCCTAGCCTATTGCATGGTTTATCTTTTTGCAAGAGAGCTTCCAGAGCCGGCCCCGTGGCTTAGCAGTTAAGTTCGTGCTCCGCTACTGGCGGCCCGGGTTCGGATCCCAGGCGCGCACTGATGCACCGCTTGGTCGGCCTTGCTGGGGCCGCAGCCCACATACAGCAACTAGCAGGATGTGCAACTATAGCGTACAACTATCTACTGGGGCTCTGGGGGGATAAAAAAAAAGGGAGGAGGATTGGCAATAGATGTTAGCTCAGAGCCGGTCTTCCTCAGCAAAAAGAGGTGGATTAGCACGGATGTTAGCTCAGGGCTGATCTTCCTCACAAAAAAAAAAAAAAAGAGAGAGAGAGAGAGAGAGCTTCCAGGTCCATTTTCACCTTGGATCAGTTTCTAATTAAGGGAAGGCAGGACATCTATCAAGAGCAATGTGATAATGGCTCCCTAGGGTGCTGGGTAGTGAAATTACCCAGCAGGGCATCTACACTAATGCTAATGACCAGAAAAATGACTTTTAATAAGACTCATTAGAGTTGTAGCTGGGGCAGGCCATTCAGAAGAGGCACAATGAGCATCGTTCCTAGGAGTGAGGTGATTCTTCTGTTATTAGTTTGAAAATTTTTAAGAGAATGAGAGGAATATCTGTCATATACTGAGAGTGGTGCTGTTTGTGACAAATTACTTGGACATATCCTTAAAGGCCTTGGGCCATGGTTAGGAGACAGGATGACTGCATTCCACTGTACCCCAGGACTTGCATTGTGGGGAACATAGAACTCGCTCGCATTGATGACTTGGTTCTTTGTTTCATAGTCAAGAAAAAGAGTCATTAAATTATCTACAATCTTATAGCACATTATGTCATCTCAAAGATGATAACTAGTTATGCTTTTCATCTTACGTTCAATTTAGAAATTGTTGAAGATATTTTGAGAATTGTGGTCTAAGTGTACATGATAGTGAAGGACTGAGGGGTGATAATATGCAAAGTAGCCTCATGGGGAGACAAGATAGTGCTCAGGTTGAGGTCTTAAGGTTAAGAAAAAAGGAAAACATTACAGATATTGCAGAATGGTCATAAGTATCCACGCTATCAATCTCTGAAGGGAATATTAAATTAAGGCTCTTATGTGTACTTCCGGGCTACATTTTTTTACTTACACTGCCCATTAACCCTCAGAATATCCCAAATTGCAGAGGAGAAAATTAAGACTCAGGAAGAGTAAATTATTTACTCAAAGAAAATGCTGAAAGGAGAATGTGAATTTGTGCCTTCATATCTAGTGCTTTCTTCATAATATAAATCTTTCTCTGGCCTCCTTTGCTCACTGGAAGTATCTTTACCAGTTACATGACAAATGACAACAAACCAGTTACAACGATTTGTTCATGTATTAATTTGTTCAGTTATTGATTTTCTCACATACATTTTGAATATATGCTATTTGCTGGGAACTGTAAGGATGACGAGGTTAGAGAGATGCCTGTGAATACATTGTGCCTGGCACATAAAGTTTGTCAAATGAACAACAACGTGGTGTCTGCCTTCTAAGATCTCTAATTCTCCCAGGCACCAGAGAACGTTATCCAGAATTATATAAAATGTGAGAAGTTCTAGCATACGTGTTCCATAAGGGCAAGGATCTTTATTTTGTTTATGCATATATCTCAAACACCTAATGGAGTGGCTGCAACTTAGTGTGTACCCAATAAATATTTGTCCAATTGAAAGAAGGACTATGGGAACCTGCCTTGATAGCAAATGATTTGCTTTTTCCTAAGAGATCAGAAGATCGGCCTGAACCCAGGAAAAGGCATTGCTGTGATATGACATGGCTCACTGCATGCTCAGTGAAATACATAAAGAAGTTCCATGTGATTAAAATATCGGGATAAAATCTGGGAGCTGGAAGAGATGAGTTTTGAGTGTAGTGAGAAACCAAATTGTCACGAGCCTTTTTTCTTTCTCATAAAGATTTTGGAATATTATAAAGTTTTCAGAGATTTTATAGGGTTTTGAGTAAAAGATACTTGGTTAAATGTAAATTTTAATGTCCCTGCATTTACCACTTCTTCCCAGTTGAACTATGTCAATACTCACTTTGCTATTTATTCTCCTATTTCTTGCCACCTTGTCCAAGCTGTTCTCTGTATCTGAACTGCCATGCCTCTCTTTCTCAACCTCCGTATGCTTGCTGCCCAAATAACTCTTGAGAATCATCTCTTCCAATTGCTCTTCTTAGACCAAATCATTGGAGGAAAAAAATATTATAGACTCTTGCCTTGAACAGATTTGATTCTTCTAATTTCCCCTCTCAGGCCCTACTATGAAAGAGGAAAGACAAACATTGTTGAAAATAAAAGAGTACCACGGATATTTATTTTTCTTTTAGAAACACTGAATCTCTTCAGATTCCAGAGTTCTGCCTCTAGAGAAGAATTAGTCTTGTCAAAAACACCAGATATGGGAGTCAGGGGGCTTGAAGAGGTAAAGAAAGTTCATTTTCCAACAAAGCTGTCAGCCACTGTGTTGTATATTCTATGTTCTTAGTTCTACCTGCAAGACAAAGTGAGAAATATAATTTAATTGCCACTCAGCAGGCATAGGCACATACACACACACAGACTGAAACGAAAGACTCACTTGAAGCAAGAGCTACTCATACTTTGTGTGCTTCTTCCTGAATATCTTCTCTCCTTCTCTCATCTACTCTATTTGGGTTTTAAAACTGCTAGTGTTGACCACTAACTTGCTTATATAATCTCAGTGATGGAATAGGCATAAAGTTTCAAAATCACTGTCTTATAATGACTGATTCATTTAGAAACAAAAGAGCCTAGCAAGAAAAATAATAGTTTTTCTAGTGGAAAATAATACCACTGATACAACCCTTCTTATGTAGCAGGTACTTTAAAGTACTTTACATATGCTAGCACATTTATCCTCACAACAGCCCATTTCCCAGATGAGAACACTGTAACATGGAGAGGTTAAGTAAATTGTTAAAAGCCACACAATCAGTGAATAGTAGAATTGAGATCCAAATCCAAGTTTACTGCCCCCAGGTTCCATACTCACATCTATGAAACAATACTATATTTCTGCAACCTAATACAAACACCTAACAAAAATTTGTATTATGAGTTCCAAATGTTCCTTATTATAAATACATCTTTATGCATAAATCTGTTAGTAGAGTAATTTTCCAAAAATAGAATTACTGGAACAAATTGGATGAATATATTCAAGGGTCTTGACATATTTTGTTAAGTTTCCATTTTTCCCCACATCATACATTTTTTCTTTTTTGTGAGGAAGATCAGCCCTTTGCTAACACCTACCAATCCTTCTCTCTCTCTCTCTCTTTTTTTTTTTTTTTTGCTGAAGAAGACGGGCCCTGGGCTAACATCTGTGCCCATCCTCCTCCACTTTACATGGCACGCCACCACAGCATGGCCCGCCAAGCAGTGCGTCTGTGTGCGCCCAGGATCCGAACTGACGAACCCCAGGCCACCGCAGCAGAGCATGTGCACTCAACCACTTGCGCCACCGGGCCTGCCCCTCATCATATGTTTATTTTTAAAAAATTATTTCCAGGGTATCCTAGATTTACCCAAGAGTCCATGCCTATCATCATAGCTCTGCACAGTCAGAATTTATGACTTTGATGCATTGCAAGATCCACAATGAAAAACACAATTTTAATCCCTAGGCACTAGTCAACCATTTTGGAATAATTTTAAACAATGACTGAGACACCATTAGATTTTAGAATAACTCCTAGTTAACCCACAAAATTAAGCCAAAGACATTTTGCTAATTTTCTTTACCTAAGTTTATAACCAATTTAAGATCCAACTAACAAGTTGCCCGTAATATGGTGCATATCAACACTGCTAATTTGATGAGTCTAAAGGTTCTCTCAGTTTACTTTTAATTTGGAGTACGTTTTAAATGAACTGAAACAAATTTTTATATGTTTAATGTACTTTATTCCTATTTTATAGACTGTATGCTTATTCCTATTTTATAAACTGTATGCTGTTTTCTACTTTAGAGTTTAGTTATTTTCTCGATTAGTTTGTAGTGTTTTATATTAGTATTAAAATTTTGATAATATTTTTGGTAACATTCCATTTTGTTTGTTTTCTTATATTTCTGACTGTGCTTTTGTTGCAAATAAATATTTAATTTTATACAGTCAAATTACTGGTTATTTACTACTCTTTGATAATCTGTCATTATCTTGAAGCTTAGTTTTTCAAGTTTTCAACCTGGTGATATATTTTTTCTCATACTTTAAAGTATTTTGCATATTACTGACATCTCCACAAGAGCTTCTCAACACTATGTGAGTTGATGATCTAAACTCTTTCTATTTCTTAAAAAAGGTCTACTGAGTTACTATTATATGTCAAAACAGTTTAGATGGCATTGAGATCACCTCATGTTTTAAGGTTTGTTTAAATTCTCTGTGAAAAAGTACTGGCATAGTGTCTTATTTGAGGGGTAGCTCTATGATAATATCCTCTATTTCTTTGAAGAAAATTCCCTATATAGCTATTTTGGTTTTTACTGAATCACATCAGGGAATTACTTTTCTAGAAAATTATTCATTTCATCTAGACTTCCAAATTTCTTTGAAAGATTTGTACAAATGATTCTATTATGAAATTTCAAAATTTCTTCCTTGAAATGGTTATATTCTTTGCCATTTTGTACTATGCATATTTACACTTTCTTTTACTTTTTCTGCATAAACTAGTAGTAGTTTGTACATTTTGTCTAGTTTTTCCAAAGAGGTAACATATGTGTGCATGCATGCATGTATTCCATTGTTTTTCTCTTTTTCCACATCATTATTTTAAAATTTATTTTTATTATTTTTTCCTTTGTATTTCTCCTTAATTTGTTGTTCTATTTTTTACTTTCTGATGTTTTGTAATGATTATTATTTTTTAAATTTTCATTTGTATGTTTAATTAAGCTTTAAATTTCCTCTCATCACTGCTTTCAACTTAGCTCTAATATGTAGAGTATAATCGATATTATTTTCTTTTTTTTTTTTTTAAAGATTTTATTTATTTATTTTTCCCCCCAAAGCCCCAGTAGATAGTTGTATGTCATAGTTGCACATCCTTCTAGTTGCTGTATGTGGGACGCGGCCTCAGCATGGCCGGAGAAGCAGCGCGTCGGTGCGAGCCCGGGATCCGAACCCGGGTCGCCAGCAGTGGAGCGCGCTCACTTAACCACCAAGCCACGGGGCCGGCCCGATATTATTTTCTAAAACTTATTTTATTTTACTTTGTATTTACCCTTGACCCAACAGTTGTTTAATAATATATTAAAATTATCAGGTGGAAGATCCTTTTTGTTTTATTACCCATTAATAATTTGTTATATTGAGATTAGGGTATACTGTTTGTATCTTTTCCATTTTGTGACATTGACTGAAGTTTTCATTGTGACTTAATATTCAATATTCGTAAATATTTTATGTGTCTTGAAAAAAACGTGAATACTCTTTTATTGAAATACAAGTTCAATATATACCTACAGGATAACTTTACTGATTTTGTTGGTTTGGTCTCTTAAATGCTTAGGTATAATTTTCTTCTCAATCTGTTGTAAACAGAGTGGTTTATTAAAGTTAAAGTTAAGTGGTTTACTAAAGTTTATTAGCATGTCTGCCTGTTTCTCCTTGTAAATACTTTATAGCTTCTTAATTATGAAGGTAGCGCCTGTGTTTTTTGGGGGGACGAACATTCATATCTATTACAATTTCATTATGAGTTGTTGCTGTTATCATTAAAAGTATCTTTAGCCACTGTTTTTGTTGTTGTTCATGTAATGTTCCTGGTTTGAACTTTAAATTGTCAAACATCAAGATTACACTTGCTTTTTTGGTTTCTGTGTGCTGGGTATAATTTCCTTTCTCCTTATTTTTCAGCCTTTCTGAATTATTTTGTTATAGTTGTGTCTTATGTATTGCATAGAGTTAAGTTCTGCTTTAAGAGTATGCCTGATTTTTTAAAACTTTAGTCTGTTTTTCATAGGCATTTCGTATTTGATCAATTTTAAATGATGGCCATTGAGTCTCATCTATTATTTATGCAGCAAGAAGTAAGCTTTTCCTACTTCCCAATTTCTCACTTCATTCCTATCTTATGTTTTTTTGTGTGTGTGTGAGGAAGATCAGCCCTAGGCTAACATCCATGTCAATCCTCCTCTTTTTTTTGAGGAAGACTGGGGCAACATACTGGAGTCCCATCTTTCTCCACTTTATATGGGACGCCGCCACAGCATGGCCTGACAAGCAATGGGTCAGTGCACGCCTGGGATCCGAGCCCGGGCTGCCAGCAGCGGAGCATGCACACTTCATTGCTACGCCAGAAGGCTGGCCCCTAACTTATGTTTTAAATGTGTTACTTAAATATTACCATTTATGTAGTATGTTTTCATCTTTTTTCCCACTTGTTTGGGTCTTAGGTCTCCAGTAGGTGTATTTATTCCATGTCCACTACCTGTTCCTTGGTTACAAGACCCTCCAGACAACTCTTGATAAATAGAACTCTTCGCCTAGTGACGTCATCAAGAAAAGAGAGTGTTTTCATATTCCCGAAGCGTTAGTACATTTAAAACTATTTTTTTTATATCTTTAATACCCAAGGACAGTATGTCTGTTATAAAAATTCTTGGTCAAATTTTCTTTCCTTGAATTTCTTAAAAATCCCAACATTCATCATGTATTTTATATTGCTGCCAAAATGTATGATTTCCACCTGATTTTCTTTTTATTGTTAGTGATGAAAATTTTTATTCAAAGGCACAGGTAATTTTTCTTCATATTTAATTATGATAGTTGGACTTGGATATGTCTTAGACTTGACTGTTTTTAATCAGTTTTCCTGAATATTTGGACAGTCAAGAATATGAAAAGGATAAAGGAAGAATAATCATTTGAATGTATAGTTGCAGGTCTTTTATTTCAAGGAAGCTTTCTTTAATGCTTTTAAATATTAGGTTTTTCTAATAAGGACTCCAGTATGTTGCATGTTGAATCTGCTCTGTATTTCTTCTATGTCTGTTACTTTCTGTTTAATCCTAATTAAAGTATTTTTCTATTTCATTTAAATATATTTAACTAATGTTCATCAGTTTTGCCAGAGTTTTCTTATGTTTGTGGCTGTTTTTCTCTTGGTTTTTTCTTTTGTTATATTTTGTTGTGCAGTTGTCATTTGCTGAACTTTATTATATATTTGCATGATTTGATTCTTTTTCAAGTATTTAGGTTTATTCTCTCTTTCTGTTTGTTCCTGCATGTTTTATCTTATGTTGCTTTGGCCTTTTACCGTTTTCCTAACCCTGATCAAAGAATGATTTCTCCCACATGAATACTTGTTAACACATTGAATAAAAAGGAAATTTAAAAAATTCTTTATTCCTACCTTTTAGAATTTGAGGGGAGGTGTAGATGTGCTATAAATAGAACACAATTGATCTAAGATAATTTACTTAATGGGATTCTTTATGGCTAAAAAGTGTTCTTGTTTTCCCTGACTATTTGTATTTGAATTATTCTTCTAGAAAATCAAAAGTAGTTCATGTTTCTTTGCTTTTTTTACTACAGAAAAAAAAACTTTCAAATCCCTGACCCCAACTTACATTGCTTTTTGTGGCCCCATGACCCATGTACGCTGTTTTTTCTAAAAGTAGTTTATGTATCAGAATTCAATGATTCTATCATAGACTATGTTTTCTATGAGGTATGGTGGACACCATGTGTATCTATAAATAGGGATGATGATGGATAAGAGAAATGAAAGAGAAAGGTGGTAGGGATAATTTTGGTGACTTCAGAAAGCGGTTATTCTGTATATAAATACAGATAACGTGTCATTTGGTCCCATCAGTTTGAATATGTTGAAAATCAGTATTGTAGTTGTTCGAAAAAGGGAACAAGTGAGACAGTTATAATTCACAATCTTAACTCAATCTATCTGTATTGAATTTGATAGACCCTATCTCCCAACTCTCCATTCAAGTATACAATCTTCTCTTCTTTTTTTGTACATAGTTATGACTATATTAAGTGGGAGTGGAGACAGAATAGGGCATGACTAGCATGGTAAACTCTATGTTGTCAGGCTGAAAATGCAAATAATTAATTATTTTTAATGATTTTTACAAAATATTTTTGAAGATCTGTGATGTGTCCAGGAACACTTAAAGATCCTAGGGAAGACTAAAATAATGAATATTAAATGGATCCTAATGCCCCAAAGACCTCTAGTTAGTGATTAAAACAGACATATATACAAAAAAAAAAAAAAAGGGCAGGCCTCGTGGCTTAGCGGTTAAGTGTGCGCGCTCTGCTACTGGCGGCCCGGGTTCGGAACTCGGGCGCGCACTGACGCATGGCTTCTCCGGCCATGCTGAAGCTGCGTCCCACATACAGCAACTAGAAGGATGTGCAGCTATGACATACAACTATCTACTGGGGCTTTGGGGGAAAAAAAAAAGGAGGAGGATTGGCAATAGATGTTAGCTCAGAGCCTGTCTTCCTCAGCCAAAAAAACAAAAAAACAAAAAAACCCACCAATATGCTGTCTATGAATTTCATCCAAAATAACTTTTTAAAAATAGCTTAATATAGCAAAAATTCATGTATTTTGATTGTATAAGTTGATAGAGTTGTGTAATCCTCACCACAATCCAGTTTTAGAACATTTTGATTATCCCCAAAACAGACCTCTTGCCTGTTTCTGTCAAATCCCATTCTACCCCTAGCCTGTGGTCACAACTAATCTACTTTCTACCTGTATAGATTTTCTTTTACTGGACATTTCATAGAAATGGAATTTGCAGTGTAGCCTTTTGCACTTGGTTACTTTTACTCAGTATAATATCTTTGCAGATAATTTATAATATGGTACGTACCTCTAGTTCTTTTTTTTTTTTTATTGCTGAATAGAATTCAACTTTTGTTTATTCATTCATATATTGATAGGTATTTGGATATAGTCCTCTTTTGGCTTTTATGAATAATGCTACTATGATATTTGCATAAAAGTCTTTGTGCGGCTAGTCTTCTCTTTGGTAGCTTCCTAGGAATGAGATTGCTGGGTCATAAATTAAGTTTATGATTATTATTGTAAAAAATTGCCAAACTATTTTCCAAAGTGACTGCATAATTTTACATTTACACCAGCAATATGTGAGGATTTTTGTCTCTCCTTACACTTACCAGCATCTTTTAGTGTCTGTTTAGTTATAGCCATGGTAGTGTGTGTGAACAGTCATCTCTTTGTAGTTTTAATTTGCATTTCCCTAATGACTAACAATGTTGAGCGTATTTTCATCCACCTATTAGCTGTTGATAAACTTCGTTGAAATGTCCATTTAAAGTGTTTGCTCATTTTAACTGTGTGTTTCCCTTATCACTTTATTATAATAATAACTTATTTTTTGAGTACAAATTCCTTAATAGATATATATTTTGCAAATATATTTTTTTCTGTCTGCAGTGTGCTTCTTCATTCTCATAATGATAGCTTTTGAAGTGTTTATTTCTGAACTTTCAATCCTATCCATTAATCTATATGTGTAACTATATGTAAGTACCAGGCTGTCTTAATTACTGTCTCTACATAGTTTTGAATATACAAAGTATAAATCCTCAATCTTTGCTCTTCTTTTTCACAATTATTTTGTCTATTCTGGTATCTTTCCATATAAATTTTACGATTATCTTTTCAATTTTTAGAAGGAAAGCTGGTGTTTGATAGGATTTATGTTGAATTTATGGATCAGTTTACTCAGAATTGCCTCTTACTGATATTAAGTCTTACAACCCATGAACATGGACGTCTTTTCCTTTATTTCAGTCTTTTTTAATGTTCTCAAAAAGGTTTGGTGGTTTTCTGTGTATATGTCTTGCACCTCTCTTGTTAAATTTAATCATAAAAATATATATGCATATTTTTGATATTGCAGGTAGAATTGTTTTCTTTATTTCATTTTTGGATTGTTTGTTGCTAATTGTAGTAGGCAGAATAATGGCCCCCCAATGGTGTCCATATACTAATTCGTGGAACCTGTGAATATGTTAGGTTACATGAAAAAGGAGAATTAAGGCTGCAAGATAAAATTGTTTGCTAATTCTCTAACCTTCTGATAGAGAGATTATCTTGTATTATTTGAGTGCGTCTGATGTAATCACAGGATTCTAAAAAGTGGAAGAAAGAATCAGAGAGTCAGAGAAAAAGATGTAACTTTGGTGGCTTTGAAGATAGAGGAGGGGGACTATGAATCAATGGTTGTAAGAGGCTGCGAGAAACTGGAAAAGGCAAGTAAAAGGCAAGATTCTTTCCTAGCACCTCCAGAAAGGAATACAGAACTGCAAACGTCGGATTATTATATCGATGTACTGAACACTTCTTACTTCTTCCCTCTTTATTGCAGGTCATGGCAGAAAACCTCACCGTGGTGACTGAATTCCTGTTGCTGGGTTTTTCGAGCCTTGGTGAAATTCAGCTGGCCCTCTTTGTGGTTTTTCTCCTCCTCTATATTGTCATTCTCAGTGGCAATGTCACTATCATTAGTGTCATCCATCAAGATCAGAATCTCCACACTCCAATGTACTTCTTCCTTGGCATTCTCTCAACATCAGAGACCTTCTACACATTTGTCATCCTACCCAGGATGCTCATCAATCTCCTCTCTGTGGCCAGGACAATCTCCTTCATCTGTTGTGCCATTCAAATGTTCTTCTTCCTGGGTTTTGCTATGAACAACTGCCTGGTACTGGGAGTGATGGGTTATGATCGCTATGCTGCCATCTGCCATCCTCTGCATTACCCCACCCTTATGAATTGGCAGGTCTGTGGAAAATTGGCAGCCGCCTGTGGGATTGGAGGCTTCTCGGCCTCACTTATATTAGTGAATTTAGTTTTCAGCCTCCCTTTCTGTGGTGCCAACAAGGTCAACCATTACTTCTGTGACATCACCCCAGTCATTCGTCTGGCTTGCACCAATACAGATGTTTATGAATTTGTCGTCTGCATCTGTGGGGTTCTTGCAGTTGTGGTACCATTTTTATGCCTCTGTGTTTCTTATCTCTGCATTCTGAGGACGATCTTAAAGATTCCCTCTGCTGAAGGCAGACAGAAAGCTTTTTCCACCTGTGCCTCTCACCTCACTGTTGTTATTGTTCACTATGGCTGTGCTTCCTACATCTACCTGAGGCCAACAGCAAAGTATGTGTCTGGCAAGGTCAGGCTGGTAACAGTGATGTACACCGTTGTCACTCCATTATTAAGCCCCATGGTTTACAGTCTCAGAAACAAGGATGTCCACGTTGCTCTCAGACAAGTTTTGGGGAAGAAAGGATCTCTAAAACTAAATAATTGAAATATTATTGTATTTTATTATTTTATTATTATTTATCATTTTATTATAATTATATAATATATTTTATATATTTATTACATTAAGATTCTGTAACAAATAATGCCCCAATTTCACATGCATGTTATATCTATAACCAATTCATTGAAATAATAGTTCTCTATAAGATGTGTGTCATAAAATATATTTTTCTCCTCTCAATCTCTTCATATTCATTCTGTCGGGTTTTATTTTTCAGCTTCTGAGATGGAATCTCAAGATGTTCCCAAATCTAAATGCCCAGATCACTGGAATGACTAAAACACTACATTTAATTTAATACTAAAGGTTTCCCTTTGCTCTGGTGTTAGTATTCTTTATTTCATGAATCCTACATTGGGGCCAAGGAGGTTCACTTATTTATTAGCTCTGCCAGCTACCACTTCTCTCTGTATTACTTTTTATGAATGATCCTCAAGGATTACACTGGGAGAGAGAAGGAATAGGTGGAGGAATGTTCTTCCCTGACTGTTACTGTCACACTCTGGCAATGGTGCTCTCAGGGCTTTGCAGAAAGACTGAGTGCTTCTCATGTACTGAACTTTCATGTGTTTCTGGAAGCATTTCCTACTTGGAGCTTTTTCTATCTTTCTTGTGACAAGGTGGAAGCTACCTCTGGCTGACAGCCTGTCAATTTACCTCTTAATTCTAAGGGTTCACCAATTTTCTGAGGGTTCACATCTCTTCTGGAGGTCATATTGAGTAAATCCATTTTACGTGATTCTAAGTGACTGACTTTTTCTCTCAAACTAACCCATATCTGATCCAAAAGAAAATTCTGTACGTCCTTGCCCCTCCCACATTCAGAGGAAAGGCAGACATCTCTCTTTCTGCTCTGGTACTTCACTCCAATAGCCACAGACCCCTGCATGCAGATTTCTCAGGTACAATCAAATACCAATCCACTCTGTACATTTAACTCCGGGGATACAAGTCAAAGTCTTGAAG
Source organism: Ceratotherium simum simum (assembly GCF_057802395.1). NCBI lineage: Eukaryota > Metazoa > Chordata > Mammalia > Perissodactyla > Rhinocerotidae > Ceratotherium > Ceratotherium simum. The sequence goes on from NC_141901.1 coordinate 37,496,167, forward strand.
TAGTTCTCCTTTTGAGGGGAGATAAAATATCAAGAACTCTAGTAACTTGCTCCAAAGAATGTATTTTCCTTCTATTTTGGCTGAACTTTTTTATTTCTTGAAAGTAGTTGGCACATTTTCCTCTCTCTGTTTTTGTGCATCTATTGAAACTAAGATAGAGAAAATCCCTTTTTTACGTTATGTGACAATGCTGCCTGTTTTTCCTCTATAATAAGTATTGTGTTGGTGATTATTGTTAAACATTGAGTTCAAAAATTGATTTTTTGTAAAAAGAATCAAACAGTTTGCCTGACCCGTGATATAGCATGGTTAATCACCTTAAGCATTCTAGTCCACATCTTGCAACAGATGTTTCTTTCACAATCTGTTGAAAGAATATCCAAACATGAAATTAGCCTCCTTTCCCTAGGTGGGGGAAACTTGCTTACTGTTTAAGGAGTTACAGACTATCTGAAGCCCATTGATAGACACAATTCATGAGGTTCCTTGTTCATGGCCAATCTCATCTAAATCATGCCACTCTATTTGTACCATTTTACCCTTTCTTTCCAACTTTTGACATTTTGTCCTAATGTTCCTTTTTACCTGTTTGAGAAATTACTTATATTCATCTGTCACACAGTTATATATTTTACAGTTTGATTATAATGGCAGAAGAAATTGGCATTCTTGCAGCTACCTACTGGATTTCCTTAATGGATTTAACTTCCCCTTAGTGTTGAATTTCAGAAAACTCACCACGTGGTAAACAGAGAGGCTGTTCCGTTTAGGATGCACCCACAATTAACTAGAGTAGTGCTGTTTTATTATGTCACATTCATTTTTAAAAAAATGAGGAGCAGCTACTATGCAGTCTAGAATTAAGGTTTCTGAAGAGCATATGTAGACATTAAGAAAATAAAATCTATTCTGTAGGAAGGAGCAGTAAATATGCAGGAAGCTCCAGAAATTCACTATGTGCTTAACACCTTAACCAACTTTAATAAAAAGTGACTGAGTTATGTGTCTAACCTAGTGCATAGAATATTCCCTACAATTGTCTGACACTAATGTGATTTTTGATTTTTATTTATCTTACTGTTTGGGTCTAATTTCCCATTATCTCCTTCATCTGTGGCTCTCCCAAGTGACTATTTTAATTATAAATAAAAATATACATAATATAATATTAAGGAATATAAATTAGAAGAATAATACTTTTCCATAAAAATAATTTTTAATGATAAAAACATGACCATCTTGGCCATGCTTACATACTAGTTACCTTCTTAACTATAGTTCTAGTTACTTAAACGTGTAGTAAATGATAAACCTGAATTCACCACATTGGACATCAGATTACTCCATTTAGTCCTTCTAAGGTGGGATCCTCAGGGAGATGGGCCAGTGCTGGCTTAGAAACCAAATAATTTCTCAGTCAGAAGGGCCATCACCTCCCTTTGTCCAATATATAACCCTGTCTCCATCAAAGTATCCCTGCATTTTCACCTATTTCATGAGGTATTTCCTGATTTCCATTCTTCAAAACACCATAGTAACTTAGGCCAAACCCATGCCTTTTTCTGAGTTCTGACTTTTTCAGGTATTTAGTCCATATCTTATCTATCAGACCATCAGCAATATGAGAGGAAGTACATTGTCATACTCATGTATTGGCGCCCCCATTACTATCTATACCCCTGATATAGTATGCAGCATGCAGCAGATGACTCATAAATGTCTCTTAACTTTGCTTGAATAAATGACTGCTCTACCTAGCTAAATAGAACACCTGAGAGTACATATGAAAGTGTAGCAATATTTATGTCCCCCAAATCTTAGTGATTTAAACAACAATAATTATTTTTTCTTCTGATTAATTTCCAACTTGGGGATGGCTTATGAGGATGACTTGTCTCTGCTCCACAGAATGTACAAAACTAAAGATAACCACAAATACTTTGAGCGTCTTCCCAATGAGATATGTGTGCCTAATCCCCCTACTCCTTGAATATAGATGATCCCATTATGACTGCTTGACCAGTAAAATACACCATAATGATTCTATGCCTTGAAAGACTAACAGCCTCTACTTCCTGGATCTTAGAACATTTACTCTTTGAACCCAATTACCATGCTGTGAGAAACTCTAAGGAACTCCATGGAGAGGGCCACATGGAGAAGAATTGAGGCTCCCAGTCTACCATTATAGCTCAATTCCTGACCATCAGTTAACACCATCCTGTCAGCCATATGAGTGAACGGTCTTGGAAGTGGGTCCATCCACCTTAGTCAAGCTGCCCAGTTGACACTGTTTGGAGCAGAGATAAGTCATCCTCATAAGCCCTCCCAAAAGTGGTGAATTCAGGTTTATCTTTTACCACACTTTTAAGTAACTATAACTGTAGTGAAGAATGTCGCTAGTATGAAAGCGTGGCCAAGATGGCCATTTTTCTAATCTTTTAACTATTTTTATGTAAACATATTATTCTTCTAATTTATATTCTCTTATATTATATATATTTTTGTTAAAGATGATTTCAAATTTTTTATGCTTCTGTTAACAAAAAAGTCACTCAGGAGAGCCACACCTGAAGAAGATAATGGGAAATTAGACGCATACAGTAAGATAAATAAAAATCAAAAATCACATTAATGTCAGGCTGCTATAGGAAATAGTCTATGCACTAGGTTAGACAGGGTAATATAAAATAAGACAATGAGATACTACTACTTACCCCACTAGAATGACTAATATATTTAAAAAAAAAACTAGCAGTACCAAAAGTTGGAAAGAATGTGAATTAATTATTGAATTCTAGTAGCTATTTATAAATGCTGGATTGAAGTTGTTTTTAAGATATATATATATATATATATATATATACATATAGATATAGTGAATATGCTCCCAAAGTCTGTAGCTTACTTTTCTATTCTCTCAAGGGTCTTTTAATGAGTGAGCTTTTTAATTTTGATTAAATTTACTTATAATTTTTTTCTTTTATGTTTAGTGCTTCTTGTGTCTTGTCTAAGATACATTTTCCTAAAGCAAGGTTAAAGAAGCCTTCCCTTATATTTGCTTCTAGAAGCTTTATAGCACTAGATTTATGTACGGTGTGAGGTTCATTTGTTTATGTTTCATCTCTTAACTAAATATATTGCGACATAATTTATATACAATAAGAGACACTCATTTTAAGTGAATAGTTTGATATGTTTTGAAAAATATGTACACCCATGTAACTACCACCAGGATCAAGATATGACACAATTTCCTGTAGCAACCCACGCCCAAGCACTGATTGATGCAGGTTTATAAAGTCCTGGCCATCTTGGCCCTACTCAGAACACATCTGAATGGTCATTCTACTACAGAGCTCACTATTGGGCCAGCTGAGGCTGTCACTAGTGTTACATTCAGCTTGACTTCTCTCTCTGCCCAATACCGTCCCCCTTATTTCACAAGTGTTAATCCCATGCATTTATTAATAAATATCCTACATGCCCAGCTATCTCTGAGAGTGCTTCCCAGGGAACAAAACCTGTAAGAGCGTGGAAGATATGCTCACAAGTGGGTGAAAATTCTAACCCAATATTTTCAAATAACCTAAAAGAAATTAAAGAAGCAATAGAATATGTGAAATCATACCAAAGATAAGAATTTGAAAGAATTTCCTTATGAGTGATTAGAGGAAGAGGAGTTTTGGAAAGAGAGGAGATAGATCAGGAGGCAAGTTAGAAACGAAATTAAAACCGTTTCATAAATGAAATCTAAGCTTGGAGGAACACAAGACTGAATGAACATTATGGATAAGGCCATAATTGAAAAAGCAGATATGAAGAGAGGAAAAAACTGGAAAAAGAATAAAAATAATTCTCTAGAATACATCCTCTGAAGTTCTATTGTTATAAAGTTTAAAACCAGGTGAATACTCATGCATGATATTAGAAGCCACAGGAGTTGTTTCTGTTGGAGAAGAGGGAGTGAGTAATGAGGTGCTTCTAATACATTCACCCTTAGGCATCCTCAGAATCTGCATCCCGGGATTCAACCAACTGCATATCATGTAGTTCATCCTGCCATCCTGTGTGATTAAGATCCTCAGTTGGTTGAATCCACGGAAGCGGAACCTGCAGAAATGGATGACATACAGAGGAATTCGATGTTCCCCAGAATTTGGTATCTGCAGGTTTCCTGGAACCAATCTCCCACGGATACCGAGGGACAATTGTATTCTATTTTTTGACCAATTTTGTTCACTTTGTGATAGTGTATTGATGTCCCAATCACGATTTGTACACTTTTCTATCAGTGTGCTTTGTTTCCATAAAAAAGTGAACATTATATACTCTTCTTTCATGGATGCAATATATTTTAGAGGAGGATCTTATAATAGTTTGTATTCTATGCATTTTTTTATATTTCCTCTGAGAGATTTTGCTCTTATGTTTTGATCTCTGTGTTTCATGTTCAAGGCTTCTACAAATGTCTGGCAAGCCATTACACTGTGGTTCTAAGAAACTTGTTAGAAACTCTCTGTACATGGGTGTACCTTGTAGACTGGTGGGATCCAATGCAGAGAGTCAAGTAGAGAAAGGTTACTCATTTTGTTGAAGTAACGCCTAACTTCCAGTCACCTCCTGCAGAAAAAATTCATCCTGTTTCCTAAAGGAATTATTTAAGACTGGCTGTCAACCTTCCAGGGGCTGAGTGTGGGAAAGAGACTGGTGATGCTCCATGCTATAAGAGCATTCATATGCAATCCTATGTTTTAAGTGCATCTGGTCACACGTGCCTCAGTTCTGCCTGGAATCTCTAACCCAGAACTCCTCTGGTTTAATTGCCATAAAAGAAGCCTCCAATCTTATCCTAGCGTGGAAGAAATATAAAGCAACGCTACTCAGAGGAGAGTCCGCAGTCTGGTGCCAATCTATGTGCTCTTTGTTATCAACCGGTGATGAGACAGGTATAGAAATTGAATGTTAAGTGTTAGGCAACTTTTATAGAACTTGATATTAATGAGATATCCAATCAGTGGACATATATTTTGGAACAGAAAATAGAACAGTTCAGGTGTTTTTCATTTCATTTTTCTAATAATGCATTTTTATTGTATTTTACTGAAATATGGGCTTGTGATGAATGGAAAAAGAAAACTAATTGGTCCTTCTCTGCAGATGATTTGAGAAGCACTGATCCAGAAGCTGTCTTCCTTATTAACACATTAAACCAGTCTTGCTCTTTTCAGTGTCATTTGGGGGGCTCAGTTGTGAGGAGAATGTCCAGAGACGGTTCTGAGCTGTGAATTGGTTTGCTTTTGGTGGTTTCCCACCTTCTGCAGGTGTATTTTCAGCCTTCTCCCTTCTGCTTAGAACCATTTACTTTTGCCTCTGTAATTTTTTTGTAGCTCCTGTGTGCTGGCCTCTACTATTTGCCTTCTTGATGAATGTTTTTATGTTTTTTTACCCATGCTATCATTTTAGTGGGTTTATGGATAGAATATATATATATTAAATCCCAAAGGTTTACATAGAGCTAAAAAAATAGATTCAATAACAAAATTAATGTCAGTATTGCTAGAAATATAATGAAAGGCTAATAAACATAAAGGCCATGCAGTATTTTAATTCAGCACTATGAAACCATGACAGGCCACATACACACAAAACAAATAATGATATTGCATACTAAAATAGTTTAGTAACAAAATTAAGATCAAATCTATAATATGCATACTGTTTTAATCTAAATGAAAACACTTCATCAGGAAGAATTCAGAGTAAACCTATAATAAACTCAGTAAATTCTAAATATAGAGCTTACACCAGTCACATTTGCTCACTAACACAAAAAAGATTCTATAAGTAAATAACAGGAGTTATTTAAATATGAGCAAGGAAATATCTATAATAAATAAATTTTTCATTCCCACAAAACATGTGATCAATAAATGACAATTGCAAACCTGTTAGGAAACAAAAAGAGAACAGAACAAAATTGGAAATGGGCAGTGCTGTACTTAAAGAGATATGTAGTGCAATAAATGCCTTAATTATTTAAGTAGTAAGAATGAAAATAATATTAAAGTATTTAACTCTGAAAGTGATAAATGGGAGACAAACATAAGAATAGAGGTAGTAATTTAAAAATAGGAGAGCATTATTGATGATTTTATACAAGTTAATTTGAAAATCTAAAGAAAACAAACAAAGGAGAAAGCAGTTACATTTTACCCTGGAAATGGAGGTTGCGCATGAAATATGAACTTTATTTTATTCATTATGCCTTAGAAAGAATATTGATAAGCTGTAGCATATCCAGAAGACTGCACACAACAAGATGAGGTGTCTGAAATTCGGGTCACATGAGTAATGGGAAAGGTTCAGATTATCATCATAACCGTCCTAAACATCTGTGAACCAAGATTAGACTTACAGTATGACACAAGGGGCAGAAAGTGGGAAAATCACAAAGAGCCAAATATCAACTAAAATGAGGGGAGATAATAATGAGAGCTGAAAACAACAAGAATGTACATTTTGTGAAGTCGCTGATATCCAGTCGGTGCAGGCTGATTCCACTTGGGCCCACAAATGAAGGAATTTCCGTATAGGTGAGGTAGGACAAGATGACCACCAAAGTAATTCTCGCTCTAATATTTTATAGTCTGATGATTAATTGAAACTGGGTAACTCCCTCTTCTTATTATTTATTTTTTTTTTTTGGTGAGGAAGATCAGCCCTGTGCTAACATCTGCCAATCCTCTTTTTTTGCTGAGGAAGACTGGCCCTGGGCCAACATCTGTGCCCATCTTCCTACTCTACATTGGACGCCGCCACAGCATGGCTTGCCAACCGGTGCATGGGTGCACACCCAGGATCCGAACTGAGGAACATGGGGCCGCTGCAGCAGAGCACACGCACTTAACCGCTTGCGCCACTGAGCCGGCCCCCCTCTTCTTAATAAACTCAGTGTGGAAGCCCATGTAGACATCTTTAGCCTGACATGGGCCTGGATGGTTACTATTTTCTATTCATTTATATAGCATATCATCCATGTTACATAATGTGTAGTTCAAAGCAGTGGTCAGAATCGGCATCCAGAAATATTATTTTTTTTGAGAATCAAAGAAATAAAGGTCCTTGCAGAAATATGCAAAGTCTTGATTAATATAATGAGTCTTACATTATGTGTGGTTTTATATTTTACATATACTTTCTTTCATATTATCCATTAAACACAAACAAAACCCAGTGAAGTAAGAAAGGAAAATTATATTATCCCTATTTTCTGTATTTTAAAATTTAGATTCAGAGAAAAATTGTAGCTTTATTAAAGCCATGACTTAACCAATGTCAAGCTTAAATCTTCTAATTATTAGTACAGTAACTTTTTTCCTCATTGTGTCATACTCCTAGAACTGAGCAACCTTCAGGCCTGAGAACTACATTTCAAGCTGGATGTAACCTTAAACAAAGAGTACAATCAGAAGTTTTGTGCAAACAAAACATAGGGCAAAAGATAATGGCTATTAAGACCATTTTTGAGAACTATAAGTCTGAAAGAAGACGAAGAGGAGGAGAGTTATTCTTTAGTGACAGATCCTTTGTTATCCCCCCTAATCTTTACAACAACCTTGAGATGAACATAATATTATGCCTTCTTTACATAAGAGAACGTTAAGGCCCCACAGAGTCAAAAAGCTCATCCAAGGCCACAGTTATACAGATAAATGGACTAGAAACATTTATGAAACGTGTGTGTACTGTTGAAGAATGCTCTAATTATAAAGTCTTAAGAGGAAACCTTGTCTTCCCAATCATTTTCTGAATGGCCAGCTGTACATCTTTATTCCTAAGGCTGTATACCATACGGTTCAACAGTGGGGTGATGATAGTATAGGTCACTGTCACCAACCTGTCTTTGTCTGATGTATATTTGGCTGAGGGTCGCAGGTAGACAAAGGAAGCACAGCCATAATGGACAATGACCACAATGAGATGGGAGGCACAGGTGGAGAAGGCTTTTCGTTTGCCTTCAGCTGATGGAATCTTCAGGATGGTATGCACAATAAAGCCATAAGAGATGCAGATGAAGATGAAGGGCATAATAAGTGCCAAGACCCCACAGATGAAGATGACTAGTTCATTGATGTAGGTTTCAGCACAAGCGAGACGGATGACTGGTGAAATATCACAAAAGTAGTGGGTGACCTTGTTAGGGCCACAGAAAGCAAGGCTAAAAACCAAAGTTGTGCCCACCAGAGATATTAGGAAGCCACTAACAATACAAATGCCTGCCAGTTGTCCACATACATTCCAACTCATAAGAATGGGGTAGTGCAAAGGCCGGCAGATGGCAGCATAACGATCATAACCCATCACTCCCAGAAGCAGGCAATTGGTGACAGCAAAACCAAGGAAGAAGAACATCTGGGTGGCACAACTCATGAAGGAGAGTGTCCTGAGTGCAGAGAGCAGGTTGATAAGCATCTTGGGCAGGATAACAATTGTGTAGAAGATCTCAGAGGTAGAGAGGACACATAGAAAGAAGTACATGGGTGTGTGGAGGCTGCGATCCAAGCGGATGACTGAGATGATGGTGATGTTTCCACTCAGGATGATCAAGTAGAGGCAGAGAAAGACCACAAAGAGGACAAGCTGCAATTTCCCAAGGCTGGAGAAACCTAGCAAGAGGAACTCAGTAACACAGGAGGAATTGGCCATGGAGAGCCGATCCTATGGGTTAAAACCAATATGATCAAGTCCAAAAACTTTTGGAGCTGAGAAATCAGGGAGACTTACCCTTCATAAAGTAGATAGCACCAATCTGGTATGAATGAGAAACAGCAGGCATGAGAGAGAAAAAAAGGATTGCAAATTAGCCAAAAATTATCTAAATTAGCAAGCACCCACAGTGCTACTTTTCTACCAATGATTTTAACATTAAATTTGAGGATGAGTATTCATATGAAGTGTACAGATACCTGCTCAAATGAAGCCTATCCTTCAGGCGCCCTCCTTGCAGACTTATGTAGTCTTTGCTTAATTTTTTGGTAACCTAATCCTCCAAAATACCTTTATCTATATTAGTTATGATTTTAAGTAGTCATAGTTCTATCTACATTAATGATACATATATTCTATAAGCAATAGCACCAATATCTGAAGATCTACGTCCCACTTGCTTTTAGTACATTCCTCATTTAGAGAAGCATCCATTGATCTGTCTTTGTGTTACTTTCCCTTAAAGAACACAGTTTTCTTATATTACTAATCATATACCCCATTTCCATGCAGTCATTCATTAAAATTAATTTGGTTTAGAACTACTGCTGTGGCCTTAGAACTAGTTTTATGATTCCTCTACAAACTCTTATAGGACACAAGGCCTGATTTTCCCTTGCAGAAAATGCAAGGCTAGAATAATTCAGTTTTGCTTCAGCCTTCACTGGTTGTCCATTTGGTTATATGTCTTACCTTTGATATAACTGACTTGGAGACCCAATAAACAATTGTTTGTAGGATCTGTCTCTGAATTCCTTAGTAGGGAGACTCAGATACTTTTCCTAAGGCCTCTGGCACAGTTATTATAATTGTTACTGGATTATATATATTTTAACCCAACCATTCTTATCCTCTTCCACTTCCTGTCAAAAACTCTTCCTTCACCTGGATTTTGTTTCTCAATGAAAAGTTTCAATATCTTCTTAGTCATCCAGGCTACAAATTTCTATGACATGTTTAAATGCATGATTTTTTTTATCCTCTGCATCCAATCTATATTTGATCTGCAATACATCCAGCATCCATTTCTTCTTTTCTGCAAGAAATTAGCTCTTGCTCGGACTATTACAATAGCATTATAAGAAGACTACCTGGATTCTATCTCTTCCCTCTCTATGCCATTCTCCACAATAGTAGCAGAGTTGTCTTTCTATAAGGCAAATATAGATACAAAATTATTAAAAAAATTATATAACCCCTCAATTATCTATAAAGTTAAAACAACTATATTCACAGTCTTTCCTACTTTTCTCTTGATTTACCAACTGACTCAGTACAGAGGGCAAGGAGAGATCAAAGAAGGAGACAGACGACTCCAGACTAGGAAACAGTAGTTTTAATAAGCAAGGGAACTTACATATGAGATTTGTCTTGGGTGGCCGCAAGATGAGTAGATTTCCTCACCTGCCCACCAGAATCTTAAAAGTTTATGTAGAGGCCTTAACAGGGTTCAATCAAGTATGTTGTCCAGATGATCTCAACAACACGTTACTCTCTCAAGGATATGCACTTGAAACAGCTCCCACTGTGGGAACCATGGGCAGAATGCACATTCTAAGGATAGGGGAGGGGTTGAGGAGCCTCCAGTTGCCTAGGTCCAGCTCACAGGTCAACTGGCAGTCACATCCTCTTGATGACCTCCTCCAATAATTTCCCAAATGTTTGTTTCCACTCATAACTGCTATTATATATTTCTTCATATGCACTTTAGCATTGAGAAATTTTGAACAATGGTGTCATTTTTCATACTACCTCCTAAATCTGGAAATAGTCCATGCTTTATGCTTGTTGTTGCTTTTCTTCTTCTTTTCATTTTGCAACCTCCTTTAAATTCTCAGGTAAAAAAAGTATACTCATTGAATCCTTTCCACAACTTCCTAAGTGTGCTTTATCAGTTTCTCTGGGTTTCCTGAGCAATCACTAGAATTCTTACTTGCTTTGCCACTAACGTTACAAATTTGTCTTTGACTCCACAAATTAAAACTTACTAGAGACCAGAAACTGCATCTCAATACAGTCAATAGTATCTAATATACACCAAGTGATTGCAAACTTGTTGAAAAACTAAATGAGCAATGATCTCAGTTTCTCTTCTAAATTATTTCAAAATCCCAGGTAGATGGCATTTGATTCCAGGGATTTTTCAAACTTGTGCCCTTAATAATAGTCTAACATTTAATATTAACCTTCTGCTTCAACATTTTGCAATGAAAAATCTCTCTGACATCAGTCTCCAAATGCAGAGACATAAGATTCATTAAAAATTACTGCTATCACGTTTTCATTTTTGATTATCAAGTGGCCTCTTCCATTATCTTTTTAGCTAAACTTTTTAATTTTAGAAACACTTCATTGTTGGTTGAAGTTCTTTGCAATTAATAAAATGTATATTATTGTTTTCTCTTTTGCTTAGACAAAAGTTTAGCAAAATTTTAAAATGGGACTAGAATCAAGGGCTTGAACTCTTATTTTGATATCTTTAGTTCCCTTATTGCTAAACTTTATAAATAAGAAATACACACCATGCATTTGAGTGGAACAAAGTCCCCACTAGCATTCTTCCTCAGATATCATCCTTACCTTTCCAATTTCCCAGTCTCCTTTCTTTGGGTATTTTCTTTTTTATAAGATTATTTCCAGAAAGAATAGTGACTAGTTATTCAAAGAAAGTTGGAGTTCCTGAAAGGAAAGAAAGGCCACATTATTCAATGGCTAGTCCTTGACCACCCTGCCCCTGCCACTGCACCACGTGCCATCTACTTTTTAAGCTCATCCTTGGAATCTCTGTGGGAACTGAAGTTTGAAAATAAAAATTCACTATGGAAAACTTTGACTTCACTTAACCCAGTGTAGGATGCTGGATAAAAGATTTGGTAAATAGGAGATAGTATCCTGAGCTTGGAAAAGAGGGCATTACAAGTTCAGAGAAAAGATTTGGAAAAATGATAAAAATGAAAAACAAAAAAGGAAAAATTGGGCAATTAAATTGTCTTCTTAACAAATGAAAAGTTTGAACTGATTTTTCATTATCCTGCTCACTAACTCTTCATGTCCTATAGGGTAAATTCAATTTCCTTAAGCTGCTTAATAAAACTGCTAATTCTCATCCTCATCTATATTTACAACCTCATCCTCTAAATCTTCATCACACAAGAATTGCACTGAAATATTTACAGTTTCCTACATATACCTTGTGTTTCAAGACTCTATGCTTGAGAGAGAAAGAAAGGGGGAGAGAGATATCTCAGCCTCCAATATCTCTTTCTTTTATGGCCCACCCATTCCTTACATTTTTTAAAGTCATCAGTTAAACTTTCTCTCAGCTGTCTAGGGAGAACTTTATGTTCCTAATATATTTAAAGCTTAGTACATTCAAAGCTTGTCTTTATCAAAATACTCAACATATTATATCAAAATTATTTTTCCTGTTTGTCTCCTCAACAGACTTGAGAGCCTCAATGATAAAGACCATACCCTATTCCCTCTGTATCCTCAAAGCTTATTCAAATATTTAAATATGTGAGATATAAGCACTGCATGAATAAATAAATGAAATAGTCCATTAAAGAGTTAATAATGATTCCAATTAGTTCATTTTATAGCACATGGGTCCCCGTTGCACCACCATGTGCCTTCTAAGTAGAAATATTTTCTGTGTTCCCTGTACATTTCTGGTTCTCTATAAATTTTTGTTTTCTTTCCTTCTAAGTTTGTATTCTGCATCCTCTCAATGAAATACTATAGCCTACCTGTGAAAAAAATAAAATCTTCATCACACAGGAATTGCACTGAAATACTTACAGTTTTCTATATATATAAGTTGTGTTTCAAGACTCTATGCTTGAGAGAGAAAGAAAGACACTAGCAGAATTAATTGGCCAAAGAGAAGTCCCTTTCCAATACACCAAGGGAATTAGTTGGTTTGCTCTTAGAAATTCTCTGGGTACTCATTAGAGAGTTGGAGGTTTTCTGGGCACCATTTGTTAAAATAAACATCAGTGAAACTACCTCCTTTGTGTTTCCCTATGAAATGACTCTCAATTTTTATTCTCAGGTTGGAGAAAAAGATCTATTTCACATTCTCATTTCTGAAAGCCAAAACGGGAAGAAAGATACAAAGAATAGAGGGCAGTATATCAGAATGGAAGAGGCAGAATAAGTCTTCAGATACAGGGAAACGTATTTGTTTCCGAAATTTAATGTAAGCATGATAAATATTTGCTTGATAAATAAAGAAAGAAAATTAGAGTTATGAAGAAAACTGTGATAGTGTCCTGGCATAGGATTTAGCCAAGACTTTTCCTTCAGTAGAACTTCTTCCTAATTTCAGGTTGTATTTATTCCCTCTGCCAGTGAGTCTAGACCCTTGGACTAGAAATGGGGCAAATGATAGACACTCATGGATGTCTCTATGAGATGATCATATGAACTGCTCTTGGATGAATTATGTTAGAGATGCTACAGGTATGGGACAGTAGGAGAAAAGCCCAAGCTATTAAGTAAAAACTCGATGAACAGGACTTGGTGGTTTCTCGTTCTCCACGTTTTGAGGAACCCCATAAAGCCCTCAGATAGTCCACATAGTGAGAAACCAAGACTCTTAATACACAGCTCCAGATAAGCTAACAGCCAAAAGTTAACAGGAGCTACAGCCACATAAGTGAGCAATCTTGGAAGTGGATCCCTCAGTCCCACGTAAGCCGTCTAAGTTGACCTCACAAAGTGCAAAGACCAGCAGTCCCCACGGAGCCCCGCCAAAATTATAGATTTGTGTGCAAAACAAAGAACTGTTGTTATTTTAACAACTAAAGTTATGGGTCGTTTGCTATGCAGCAATAAATACCTACCACAGAATTTGGTATCTAAAGTCAGGATGCTATTGTAATTAAAACTTAAAACATTTGGCATTTATTTTGGAACTGATGGTAACAGAATGTGTAAAGTCTTAAAGTTTTGTTACTGAAAGGTGGAAGAGCTTAGAGGCCACTCTTGATAAGCATTTGAACGATAGAGAGAAAAGTGCTATTATAGTTTGGTAAAAAGAGGATACTTATTATGCTGTTGGGGAAGTTTGGTATACCAACCCTGGAAAACAGAAAAAGCATTTAGTGAAATCATGGAACTTTCTAGAGAAATTTCTAGAAATATTATAGAAAGTGCTAATCAATGATAAAATATGAGAAGAAAGACATGAACAAAAGTAGCTGCTGTTAGGTTTTTGAGAGGAATTTAGAGGAAATATAAAAAAATCCAGAACTTGCTGGATTTGAAAATAATGTTGTTTCTCATGCCTTCCCCCATCTCTCCCAACAAAGATTCTCAAAGTAAGAAATGGCTTCAGGGAGAAGATTAAATCCAAGATGATATCAGGAAGCCATTGCCTCAGGGTAAAGATCTCAAGACGGTGACTCTAAGACTCTTGGTTAGAACTCAGATATATTTACATCTATACCAAGTAAGGTTACTAAGTATCCTAAAGGCATAAATCCTCTAAGTTAAACAAGCTCTTTATGAGAGTCTTAGAGGAATTGTCATACAGCAGCCTTACAGGTAGCCCACAATAAAAAAAGAAATGTGAGCGTGACTTTTGTGTAATGGAATTAATTTTATAAATGGTACTTTTTTTTTTTTTTTGGTTTATTGTGGCAACATTGGTTTATGACTATAAATTTCAGGTGTACATCATTATACTTCTATTTCTGCGTGGATTACATCATATTCTCATGTTCTCCACTCAAATACTAATTACAATCCATCACCACACACATGAGCTTAATTATCCCTTTCACCCTCCTCCCTCTCCCCTTCCACTCTGGTAACCACCAATCTAATCTCTGTCTCTATGTGTTTGTTTGTTGTTATCATCTACTACTTACTGAGCAAGATCTTACAGTATTTGACCTCCCTCAGACTTATTTCACTTTGTATAATACCCTCAGTGTCCATCCATGTTGTCACAAATGGCTGGATTTCATCGTTTCTTATGGCTGAGTAGTATTCTGTTGTGCATAAATACCACATCTTCTTTATCCATTCTTCCCTTGATGGGCACTTAGGTTGCTTCCACGTCTTGGCTATTGTGAACAATGCTGCAATGAACACAAGGGTGCAAGTATCTTTAAGCATTGGTGTTTTCATGTTCTTTGGATAAATACCCAGCAGTGGAATAGCTGGATCATATGGCAGTTCTACCCTTAATTTTTTGAGGAATCTCCACAGTGTTTTCCATAGTGGCTGCACCAGTTTGCACTCCCACCAGCAGTGTATGAGAGTTCCCTTCTCTCCACATTCTCTCCAATACTTGTTGTTTCCTGTCTTGTTAATTATAGCCATCCTGATGGGCGTGAGTTGATATCTCATTGTAGTTTTGATTTGCATTTCCTTGATAATTAATGATGCTGAACATCTTTTCATGTGCCTGTTGGCCATCTGTATATCTTCTTTGGAGAAATGTCTGTTCAGGTCTTTTGCCCATTTTTTAATTGGGTTGTTAGTTTTTTCTTGTTGAGATGCATCAGTTCTTTATGTATTTTGGAGATTAACCCCTTATCAGATGTATGGTTTGCAAATATATTCTCCCAATTGTTGGGTTGTCTTTTCATTTTGTTGATGGTTTCCTTTGCTGTGCAGAAGGTTTTAGTTTGATGTAGTCCCATTTGTTTATTTTTTCTATTGTTTCTCTTGCCTGGTCAGACATGGTGCTTGAAAATATGTTGCTAAGACGGATGTCGAAGAACGTACTGCCTATGTTTTCTTCTAGAAGTTTCATAGTTTCAGGTCTTACATTCAAGTCTTTAATCCATTTTGAGTTAATTTTTGTGTATGGTTTAAGGTGGTGGTCTATTTTCATTCTTTTGCATGTGGCTGTCCAGTTTTTCCAACACCATTTGTTGAAGAGACTTTCCTTTCTCCATTGTATGTTCTTGGCTCCTTTGTTGAAGATTAGCTGTCCAGAGATATGTGGATTTATTTCTGGGCTTTCAATTCTATTTTTTTGATCTGTGTGTCTGTTTTTGTGCCAGTACCATGCTGTTTTGGTTACTATAGCTTTGTAGTATATTTTGAAATCAGGGAGCGTGATACCTCCAGCTTTGTTCTTTTTTTTCAGGATTCCTTTAGCTACGAAGGGTCTTTTGTTGTTCCATATAAATTTTAGGATTCTTTGTTCTCTTTCTATGAGGAATGTTGTTGGAACTTTGATAGGGATTGCATTGAATCTATAGATGGCTTTAGGAAGCATGGACATCTTAACTATGTTAATTCTTCCAATCCAACGCATGGAATATCTTTCCATTTCTTTGTGTCTTCTTTAGTTTCTTTCAGCAATGTTTTATAGTTTTTGGCGTACAAATCTTTCACCTCTTTGGTTAAGTTTATTCCTAGGTATTTTATTCTTTTTGTTGCAATTGTAAATGGGATTGTATTCTTAATTTTTCTTTCTGCTATTTTGTTATAGTTTTTCTATAGTGTATAAAAATGCAACTGATTTTTGTATGTTGATTTTGTATCCTGCAACTTTACCATATTCATTTATTACTTCTAAAAGTTTTTTGGTGGATTCTTTAGGGTTTTCTGTATATAAAATTGAAAATCCACAAAGTTCTTCAAAGAAATTATGTCAACTTGTGGTAAAGGGGAGAGAGAGAACAAAAAGGAAAAGACTTTAAGTCCTCCAACATTCTTACATCCAGGAATCAGACTCAGAAAAGTATTCTTCTACAAATACTGCATATGTATTATAGATAAGGAAGATTTATCAGAGAGTTGGAAAAAGATTCCACAGGTTAGAGCCAAAAGCCATGGAGAATCATTCTCAGGAAATTGGACTGGGTCCTGAGTCATGGACTGGCAATGTGTGCCCAGCTGGATTTCAGAATATTTATGGACCAGTGACTGCTATGTGCCTCATTTTCCCCTTTTTCAAAAGGAAGTATATGATGCACACCATTGTATTTTAGACACATCAGCAGCAGATAACCTGCATCTTTATTTCACAGGACTTCAATTTGAAAGAAAATACACCTAAACTACACCATATGTACATGGACTTAATTTAGATCATAAGATCCTGGACCTTGAGCCAGACCCAGCAGATGCTGCAATTGGATGAGAGTCTGTAGGGTCTTGGGGGACAGTAAATATATATTGCAAGTGGTAATAATGTAAATAATTTATGATCAGAGGGAAGATTATACAAACTAAAGATAACCACAAATACTTTGAGCATGATCCCAATGAGATACATATACCTAATCTCCTTCCCCCTTAAATATGGATGATCCCATTATGACTGCTTTGACCAATAAAATACACCATAGTGATGCTATGACTTAAAAGACTAGCAGTCTCCACTTCCTGGATCTTAGAAAATTTACTCTTTGCACCCAATTACCACGCTGTGAGAAACTCCAAGGAACTCCATGGAGAGGGCCACATGGAGAAGAATTGAGGCTCCCAGTCTACCATCATAGCTCAACTCCTGACCATCAGTTAACACCAACCTGTCAGCCATGAGTGAGTCGTCTTGGAATTGGGTCCATCCACCTTAGTCAAGCTGCCTAGTTGACTTTGTATGGAGCAGAGACAAGTCATCGTCATAAGCCCTCCCCAAATTGGAGATTAATGAGCAGAATAAATAATTATCGTTGTTTAAATCACTAAGTTTTGGGAACATAAATACTGCTACACTTTCATGTGTACTTTCAGGTGTTCTATTTAGCTATGTAGAACAGTCATTTATTCAAATAAAGTTAAGAGACTTTTATGAGTCATATACTACAGGCTGCATACTGTATCAGATATATAGATAATAATGGGGGCAGCAATACATAGCTATGACAATGTACTTCTTCTCATATTGCTGATGGTCTGATACATAAGATATGGACTAAATACCTGAAAAAGTCAGAACTCAGTAAATGTCATAATGTTAGTCTAAATTGCTATGGTGTTTTGAAGAATGGAAATCAGGAAATACTTCTTGAAATAGGTGAAAATGCAGGGATACTTTGATGGAGACAGGGTTATATATTGGACAAAAGGAGGTAATGGCCGTTTTGACCAAGAAATGATTTGCTTTCTAGGCCAGCATAGGCCCCATCTCCATGAGGATCCCACCTTAGAAGTACTAAATGGAGGAATCTGATATCCGATGTGGTGAATTAGGGTTTATTTTTTTCTGCATTTTTTATGTAACTATAACTGTAATTAAGAATGTAGCTAGTATGTAAGAATGGCCATGATGGCTATTTTTTTTATCACTACAAAGTATTTTTTGTAAAAGTATTATTCTTATTTATGCTCTTATATTTTATTATATTGTATATATTTCTGTTAAAGATAATTTCAACATTTTTATGCTTCTACTAATTAAGAAAGTCACTCGGGACACCCACACATGAAGAAGATAATGGGAAATTAGACCCATAAAGTAAGGTAAATAAAAATCAAAAATCACATTACTGTTAGGCTGCTGTAAGAAATATTCTATGCATAATGTTAGACACATAACTCAGTCACTTTTTATTAAAGTTGGTCAAGGTATTAAGTACAAAGTGCATTTTTGGAGCTTCCTGATTATTTACTGCTAATTCCTACAGTATAGATTTAACTTTCCTAATGTCTACATACTCTATATTCAGAAACCTTAAATTCTAGACTGCACAGTACTTTCTCTTAATTTTTTTAAATGAATGTGACATAATAAAACAGCACAATTCTAGTTAATTGTTGGTCATCCTAAACAAAACAGCATTTCTGTTTACCCCTTCGTGAGTTCTTCTGAAATTCAGCATTGAGGGGAAGTTAAATTCATTAAGTAAATCTAGTAGTTAGCTGTAAGAATGCCAATTAATTTATCCTGCCACTATAATCAACTTATCAAACATATAAAATCTGTGACAGATAGTTATAAGTAATTTCTCAAACAGGTGAAAAGACATTATAACATTACATAATGAAAACATTGCAACAAAATGTCAAAAGTTGAAAAGAAAGGATGAAAATGTAAAAAATGGGTGAAATGATTTAGACGAGATTGGTGACGAACAAGGAACATCTTGAATTTGATCTATGAATGAGCTTTAGATACTCTGTAAACGGCTTAAATTGTAAAGAGTTTCCTCACCTCTGTGCATGAGGATAATTTGATGTTTGGATATTCTTTCAACAGATTGTCAAAGAAATGTCCGTTGCAAGATGTGGATTAGGATTACTGAGGTGATTAACCATGCTATACCACTGGTCAGGCCAACTATTTGATTCTTTTTACAAAACATCACTTTTTGAACTTAGTATGTACCAATAAACCCCATCATAATACCTATTCTAGAGGAAAAAACAGGCAGTAGTGGCACAAAATGTAAAAACGCGATTTTATTCTACAGTAGTTTCAGTAGAGGCACAAAAGCAGAGAGAGGAAAATGTGCCAACTACTTTCAAAAAATAAAAAAAAAAAAGTTCAGTTAAAAAGGAATGAAAATACATTCCTGAAGGAAGCTATTGGAGTTCTTGATATTTTATCTCCCCTCAAAAGGAGAACTACTTCAAGACTTGGACATGTATCCCCTGGAGTTAAAGGCACAGAGTGGATTGGTATCTGATTTTACGTGAGAAATCTGAATGTAGGAGTCTGTGGCTATTGGAGTGAAGTGCCAGAGCAGAGAGAGAGACATGTCTGCACTTCATCTGACAGTGGGAGGGGCAAGGACTCAGAAAATTTTCTTTTGGATCAGGTATGCGCTTGTTGAGAGAAAAAGTCAATCTGGAATCACTTAAAATGCATTTACCTAAGAACCTCCAAAGAGATGTGACTCAGAAAATTGGTGAACTCTCAGAATTAGGAGGCAAATTGACAAGCTGTCAGCCAGAGGCAGCTTCCACCCTGTTGCAAGAAAGTTAGTAAAAACTCCAAGCAGGAAATGCTTCCAGAAACCCATGAAAGCTTAGCACATGAGAAGGACTCAGTCTTTCTGCAAAGCCCTGAGAGCACCATTGCCAGAGCATGACAGTAACAGACACGGAAGAACATTCCTCCACCTATTCCTTCTCTCTTGCCAATGTAACCCTTGAGGGTCAGTCATGAAAGTTAGTAGAGAGAGAAATGATAGCTGACAGAGCTAATCAATAAGTGAACCTCCCTTGGCCCCATTGTAGGATTCATGAATAAAAGAATACTAACACCAGAGCAAGGGGAAAATTATAGCATTAATTGAAATTTAGACTTTTGGTTATTACAGTGAACTGGGCATTTAGATTAGGGAACACCTGAGATTCCATCTCAGAAGCTGAAAAATAATACCCTACAGAATGGATTTAAAGAAATTGTGAGAAAAAATATATATTTTATGACACACATCTTATAGAGAACTATTATTTCAACGAATTGGTTATAGATATAATATGCATGTAAAATGGGAGCACTATTTGTTACAAAATCAAAAATATAATAATATTTCAATTGTTTAATTTTAGAGATCTTTTCTTTCCCAAAACTTTTCTGAGAGCAACGTGGACATCCCTGTTTCGGAGACTGTAAACCATGGGGCTTAATAATGGAGTGACAGTGGTGTACATCACTGTTACCAGCCTGTCCTTGCGGGAAACATACATTGCTGTTGGCCTCAGGTAGATGTAGGAAGCACAGCCATAGTGAACAATAACAACAGTGAGGTGAGAGGCACAGGTGGAAAAAGCTTTCCATCTGCCTTCAGTAGAGGGAATCTTTAGGATCATCTTCAGAATGCAGAGATAAGAAACACAGATGAACACAAATGGGACCACAATTGAAAGAACCCCACAGATGAATATGGCAAATTCATAAATATCTGTATTGGTGCAAGCCAGGCGAATGACTGGGGAGATGTCACAGAAGAAGTGGTTGACCTTGTTAGCACCACAGAAAGGGAGGCTGAAAACTAAATTCACTAATATAAGTGAGGCTGAGAAGCCTCCAATTCCACAGGCAGCTGCCAATTTTCCACACATCTGCCAACTCATAAGGATGGGGTAACGCAGAGGATGGCAGATGGCAGCGTAGCGATCATAACCCATCACTCCCAATACTAGGCAGTTGTTCATAGCAAAACCAAGGAAGAAGAACATTTGAATGGCACAACAGATGAAGGAGATTGTCTTGGCCACAGAGAGGAGATTGATGAGCATCCTGGGTAGGATGACAAATGTGTAGAAGGTCTCTGATGTTGAGAGAATGCCAAGGAAGAAGTACATTGGAGTGTGGAGATTCTGATCCTGATGGATGACACTAATAATAGTGACATTACCACTGAGAATGGCCAGATATAGAAGGAGAAAAACCACAAAGAGGGCCAGCTGAATTTCACCAAGGCTCGAAAAACCCAGCAACAGGAATTCAGTCACCATGGTGAGGTTTTCTGCAGTGACCTGCAATAAAGAGGGAAGAAGTAAAACGTGTTCAGTACATTGATATAATAATCTGAGATGTGCAGTTCTGTATCCCTTTCTGGAGGTGCTAGAGAAGAATCTTGCCTTTTACTTGCCTTTTCCAGTTTCTGGCAGTCTCTTACGATCATTGATTCATAGTCCCCCTCCTCTATCTTCAAAGCTAGCAAAGTTACATCTTTTTCTCCGACTCTCTGATTCTTTCTTCCACTTTTTTAGAATCCTGCGATTACATCAGACACATTCAAATAATACAAGATAATCTCTCTATCTAAAGCTCAAGGGTTAGCAACCTTAATTCTATCTTGCAACTTTAATTCTCCTTTTTCATGTCACCTAGCGTATTCACAGGTTCCAGGAATTAATATATGGGCATCATTGGGGGCCGTTATTCTGCCTACTACAACTAGCAACAAACAATCCATAAATGAAATAAAGAAAACAATTCTACTTGCAATAACAAAAATATACATATATATGTATTTATGATTAAATTTAATAAGAGACGTGCAAGACATGTACACAGAAAACCGAACACTGTTGAAAATATTAAGAATTAAATAAAGGAAAAGGCATCCATGTTCATGGGTTGTAAGATTCAATATTAGTAAGAGGCAATTCTGAGTAAATTGATTCATAAATTCTATCAAACTCTAGCAGGCTTCCTTGTAAAAATTGACAAGGTAATCATAAAATTTATATGGAAAGAAAACAGAAAGAGAAAATAATCATGAAAAAGAAGAGCAAAGATTGAGGGTGTATACTTTGTGAATTCAAAACAATGTCAAGATAGAGTAATTAAGACAGCATGGTACTTGCATATAGTTATGCATATAGACTAGTGGATAAAATTGAAAGTCCAGAAATAAACACTGCAAAAGCTATCATTATGAGAATGAAGAAGCACACTGCAGACGGAAAAAAATATGTTTGCAAAATATATATCTGGTGAGGAATTTGTACTCAAAAAATATAAGTAATTATTATAATAAAGTGATAAGAGAAACACACAATTAAAATGAGCAAACACTTAGACCTTTCAATGAAGCTATCAGCAGCTAATAGGTATATGAAAATACACTCAACATTATTAGTCGTTAGGGAAATGCAAATTAAAACCACAATGTGATGACTGTTCACACACACTACAGTGGCTATAACTAAAAAGATAGACACTAAAAGATGCTGGTAAGTGTAGGGAGACACTAAAATCCTCACATATTGTTGTTGTAAATGTAAAATTGTGCAGTCACTTTGGAAAATAGTTTGTTTTTTTTTATAATAATAATCATAAACTTACTTTACAAACCAGCTATCTCATTCATAGGAATCTACCAAAGAGAAGACTAGCCACACAAAGACTTTTATGTGAATGTTCATAGTAGCATTATTCACAAAACTCAAAAAAGGAAAATATCCAAATGTCTGTCAATTTATGAATGAATAAAGAAAAGTTGAATTCTATTCAGCAATAAAAAAAAAGAACTAGAGGTACATACCATAACATAAATTATCTGCAAAGACATTATACTGAGTAAAAGTAACCAAGTGCAAAAGACTACACTGCAAATTCCATTTCTATGAAATGTTTAGTAAAAGAAAATCTATACAGGTAGAAAGTAGATTAGTTGTGACCACAGGCTATGAGCAGAATGGGATTTGACAGAAACAGGCAAGAAGTATGTTTTTGGGATAATGAAAATGTTCTAAAACTGGATTGTGGTGATGATTATACAACTCTATCAACTTATAATCAAAATGCATGAATTTTTGCTATATTAAGCTATTTTTAAAATGTTATTTTGGATTAAATTCACAGATATAATATTGATGATTTAATTTTTTTGTGTGTATGTGTCTATTTTAATCACTACCTAGAGGTCTTTGGGGCATTAGGATCCATTTAGTACTCATTATTTTAGTCCTTCCCTAGGAACCTGAACTGTTCCTGGAACACATTACAGATTGCAAAATTTTTTTGTAAAAATAATTATAAATTATTAATTATTTGCATTTTCAACCTGACAAGTTAGAGTTATCATGCTAGTAATGCCCCACTCTATCTCCAACTCAAACTTAGTATAGTCATAAACATATACAAAAAAAGAAGAGAAGATTATATAACTGAACAGAGGCTTGGGAGATAGGTTCTATTAAATTCAATACAAGTAGATTGAGTTAGATTGCAAATTATAACTATTTGTCTCACTTGTTCCCTTTTTTGAGCAACTACAATATTGACATTCAGAAAAATAAGCAGACTGATTTTTCAACTGATTCAAACTGATGAGACCAAATGACTCATTATCTGTATTTATATACAGAATAACCACTTTCCAAAGTGACCAGAATTATCCCTACCACCTTGCTCTTTCACTTCCCTTACTCATCATCTTCTCTATTTATAGATACATGTGGTGTCCACCAACCGAATAGAAAACACAGTCCATGGTAAAGTCACTGAATTCTGATACATAAACTGCTTTTAGAAAAAACACTGTATATGGGTCATGGGGACATGAAAAGCAATGTAAATTGGGGTCATGGATTTGAAAGATTTTTTCTGTAGTAAAAAAGCAAACAAACATCAACTATTTTGATTTTTTAGCAAGAATAGATTAAAAAAAACTAATAATTAGGGAAATCAAGAAGACTTTTGAGCCATAAAGAATCCCATTGAGTATATTATCTTAGATCAAATGTATTCTATTTACAGCACATCCAAACCTCCCATCAAGGTCTAAAAGGTAGAAAAAAAGAATTTTTTAAATTCCTTATTTATTCAATGTGTTAACGAGTATTTATATGAGAGAAATCTATCTTTGATCAAGATTAGGAAAAAGGAAAACGGCCAAAGCAACATGGTATAAAACACACAGGAACAGACAGAAAGAGAGAATAAACCAAAGGACTTGAAAAAGAATCAAATCATTCAAATAATTAATAGAGTTCAGCAAATGACAACTGTACAACAAAATATGACAACATAAAATATCAAGACATAAACAGCCAGAAACAAAAGAAAACTCTGGCAAAGCTAACCAACATAGTTAAATATATTTAAATGAAGTAGAAAAATATTTTAATTAGGATTAAAGAGAAAGTAGCAGGCATAGAAGAAATACACAGTAGATTCAACATGCAAAGTATTGGAGTGTGTTTAAAAAAAACTTAATATTAAAAATTATTAAAGAAAACTTCCCCGAAATAGAACATCTGTAACTATACATTCAAGTGATTCTTCATCCTTTCATCTTTTTCATATTTGTGACTATCCAAATATTCATGAACATTGATCAAAAATAGTCAAGTCTAATATATATCCTATTCAAACTATCACTTAAATATGATGAAAAATTACCTGTGCCTTTGAACAAAAATTCTGATCACTAACAATAACAAGAAAATCATTTGGAAATCATATATTTTGGCAGCAATATAAAATACATGATAAGAGTGTAGACATTTTTGAGAAATTCAAGGAGGGAAAATTTGACCAAGGATTTTTATACACAGACATACTGTGCTTGGATATTAAAGATACAGAAAAATAGTTTTAAATATACTAAAGATCCAGGAATTTGAAAAACACTAGCTTTTCTTGATGAAGTCAGTAAGTGAATAGTTCTGTTCACCAAAAGTTGTCTGCAGAGTCTTTCAACCAAGGAACAAGTGGTGGACATTGAATAAATATACCTATTGTGGATCCAAGACCCAAACAAGTGAGACAATGGATGGAAACATATTTCGTAAATATTATGTACTTAAGTAACACAATTAAAAAGTAAGAAGGAAATGAAGCGAGAAATTGTGAAGTAGGAAAAGCTTACTTCTTGCTGCATAAATAATAGATGAGACTCAGTGGTCATCACTTAAAACTGATCAAACAAATAGTGAAAGCCTGTGAAAAAGAGACTAAAGATTTAAAAAATTAGGTATACTCTTACAGCGGCATTTAACTTTATGCATTATATGGGACACAACTATAATAAAATAATTCAGAAAGGCTAAAAATTGAAGAGATGAGAAATTATACCCAGCACACAGAAACCAAAAAAGCCAGAGTTGTGATCCTGATGTTTGGCAATTTAAAATTCAGATCAGGAGCATTACATGAACAACAACAAAAACAATGGCAAAGATACTTTCAATGCTAACAGCAACAATTCATAATGAAACTATAATAGATATGAATTTATGTTCCCCCAAAAAACACAGGTGCCACCTTCATAAGAAAGAAGCTATAAAATACTTACGAAGAGAAACAAGCAGACACACTAACAAACTTTAGTAAACCACTTAACTAACTTTAATAAACCACTCTGTTTAAAAAAGATTGAGAAGAGGACCGGCTCCGTGGCTTAGCGGTTAAGTGCGCGCACTCTGGTGCTGGCGGCCCGGGTTCGGATCCCGGGAGCGCCCCGAGGCACCACTTCTCCGTCCAACGCGAGGCCGAGTCCCACATACAGCAACTAGAAGGATGTGAACCTATGACATACAACTATCTACTGGGGCTTTGGGGGTAAAAAACTGAATAAATAAAATTTAAAAAAAAAAAAAAGATTGAGAAGAAAATGATAACTAAGCATTTAAGAGACAAAACAACAAAACCAGTAAAGTATATCTTATAGGTATATGTTGAACTTGTATTTTAATAAAAGAGTATATACTTTTTTCAAGATATATAAAGTATTTATGAATATTGACTAAGTCACAACAGAAACTTCAACCAACGTGACAAAATGGAAAGGATACAAACAGTATCCCCTAATCCCAATATAACAAATTATTAAGGGTTGTAAAGTAAAAAGGATCTTCCCCCTGAGAATTGTAATATAGTGTTAAACAACTGTTGGGTCAAGGGCAAATACAAAGTAAAATAAAATAAGTTCTAGAAAATAATATCAATTATACTCTGCATTTACAATATGTTGGTTAAGGTAAATGCAGTGATTAGAGGAAATTTAAAGCTTAATTATACATTTAAATAAAAATTTTAAAAATAATAGTTACAAAATATTGGAAAGTGAAAAAATAGAACAATAAATTAAAGAAAAACTCAAAGAAAAAATAATAAAAGTTAAAATTAAAATGATAAGGAAAAACGGAAAAACACTACAATACATGCATGCATGCACACATATATCACCTCTTTGAAAAAAGTAGACAATACATACAAACTACTACTACTTTATGCAGAAAAAAATAAAAGAAAGCATAAATATACATAGTGAAAAATGGCAAATGAAACCATCATTTCAAGGAAGAAATTTTCAAATTTCATAATAGAATCATTTGTATAAATCTTTGCAAAGAAATTTGGAAGTCTAGAAGAAATGCATAATTTTCTAGAAAAGTAATTCCTAGATATGACCCAGTAAAAAGAAAAATAGCTTTCAAATTTTCTTAGAAGAAATAGAGGATGTTATCCTAGAGCTACCCCTCAAAAAAGACACTGTGCCAATATGTTTTCACAGAAAATTTCAACAAACCGTCAAACATGAGATGATCTCAATGCCATTTAAACTGTTTTGACATACAATAATAACTCAACAGAATTTTTTTAAGAAATAAAAAAAAAATCAGTTGAAATCTTCAACTCACATAATATTGAACAGCTCTTGTGGATATATCAATAAAATGCAAAAAAAAAAAATAGAAAACATATGTCACTAGATAGAAAAGTTTAAAAGCTAAGCTTAAAGATAGTGACAGATTATGAAAGAGTAATAAATAATCAGCAATTTGACAATATAAAATAAATATTTATTTGCAACAAAAGCACAACCAGAAGTACTGGAAAACAAACAACAAATGGAATATTACCAAAAATATTATCAAAATGTTAATACTAATATAAAACATTATAAATTGATGGAGAAAATAACTAAATTCTTAAGTAGAAAATGGCATATAGCACACAGTTTATAAAATAGAAATAAAATACATCAAACATAAAAAAATTTGCTTCAGTTCATTTAAAATATACTGAAAATTAAAATTAAACTGAGAGAACCTTTAAACTCATCAAATTAGCAGTGGTGATGTGCATTATATGATGAGCAACTTGTTATTTGGATTGTAAATTGGTTAAAAGTTTATGCGAAGAAATTCAGCAAAATGTGTTTGGCTTAATTTGGGGGTTTAGCTGGGAATTACTCTAAAATCTAACAGTATCTCAGCCACTGTTGTTTAAAATTATTCCAAAATGGTCGAACAGTGCCTACGGATTAAAATTTTCTTTTTCTTTGTGGATCTTGCAATGCCTCTAGGACATAAACTCTGATTGTGCAGAACTAAGATGATAGACATGGACTGCTGGGTGAACCTAGGAGACCCTGGAAATAATTTTTTAAAAATAAATGTATGTTTTGGGAAAAAAAGTAAATTTAGTGAAATCTGTCAAGAGCCTTGAATATATTCATCCAATTTGTTCCAGTAATTCCATTCTTGAAAATTTACCTTATTATAACAGATTTATGCATAAAGATGTATTTATAATAAGGAACATTTGGAAGTCATAATACTAACTTCTGTTTGGTTTTTGTATTAGGTTTAAGAAAGGTAATATTGTTTTGTAGATGGAGTATGGAATCTGGAGGCAGTCAACTTGGATTTGGGTCTCAGTTCTTCCATTTATTGATTGTGTGGCTTGGAACAATTTACTTAACCTCTCCATGTTATAGTGTTCTCATCTGAGAAATGGGTTGTTGTGAGGATAAATGTGTTAGCATGTCTGAACTATGTTAAAATCACCTGCTACATAAGAAGTGCTGTATCAGTGGAATTATTTTCTTTGACTATTATTTTTCTTCCTAGGCTCTTTTCTCTCTAAATAAATCTAAGACAGAGATTTTGAAACTTTATGCTTATTACATCACTGAGATTACATAATCGAGTTGGGAGTCAACACCAGCGATTTTAAAACCCAAATAGAGGGGATAAGAGAAGCAGAGAAGACATTGGGAGAAGTACACAAAGTATGAGTAGCTCTTGTTTAAAGTGAATCTTTTGTTTCAGTCTGTGTGTGTGCATGTGCACAGCATGCTGGGTGGCAACTAGATTATATTTCTTACTTTGTCTTGCAGGTGAAACTACGAACAGAGAATATACAACACAGTGGCTGACAGCTTTCTTGGAAAATAACACTCTTTACCTCTTCTGGCCCCCTGATTCCCATATCTGGTGTTTTTGACAAGACTGATTCTTCTCTAGAGGCAGAACTCTGGAATCTGGAAGAGATTCAGTGTTTCTAAAAAGAAAGATAAATATCCATGATACTCTTATTTTCAATAACATTTGCCTTCCCTCTCTCATAGTAGGGCCTGAAAGGAGAAACTAGAAGAGGCAAAGCCATTCAAGGCAGAAGTCTGTAATATTTTTTTGCCTCAATACTTTGGTCTCAGAAGAGCAATTGGAGGAGAGGATTCTCAAGAGTTATTTGGGCAGCTATAGATACAGGGGTCTGAGAATGAGAGGCATAGCTTTTCAGACACAAGAACAGCTTGGACAAGGTGGCAAGAAATAGGAGAATAAATAGCAAAGTGAGTATTGAAATAGTTCAACTGGGAAGAAGTGGTAAATGCATGGACATTAAAATTTACATTTAACCAAGTATCTAATTACTTAAAACCCTATAATAATCTCCGAAAAATTTATCCTATTCCAGATTCCTTATGAGAAAGAAAAAGGCTCATGATATTTTGATTTCTTACTACACTCAAAACTCATCTCTTCCAGCTCCAAGATTTTATCCCAATATTTTAATCACACAGAACATCATGTATTTCATTTAGCATGCAGTGAGCCATGTCATATCACAGCAATGACTTTTCTTATGTTCAGGCAGATCTTATATCTCTTAGGGAAAAGTAAGTCATTTGCTGCCAAGTCAAGTTCCCATAGCCATTCTCTCAATTTGACAAATACTTATTGGGTACACCCTAAGTTGAAGCCACTCCGTTATGAGTTTGAGATATATCAAGAACAAAATAAAGATCCCTGCCTTCATGAAACATATATACTTCTCACATTTTAGACAATTCTAGATAATGATTTCTCTTGCCTGGGACAATTCAAGATCTTAGAAGGCAGACACCATGTTATTGTTAATTTGACAAAATTTATGTGCTGGGAATGATGCATTCACACGAGTCTCTCTAACCTCATCAGCATCAGAGTTCCTAGCAAATAGCAAATACTCAAAATTTATGTGAAAAAATCAATAATTGATCAAATTAATACATGAATAAATCATTGCAACTGGTTTGTTTACATTTGTCATGTACCTGGTAAAGATAATTCCAATGAGCAAAGAAGGCTAGAGAAAGATTTACATTGTGAAGAAAGCATTAGATATGAAGGCACAAATTCACGTTCTTCCTTCAGCATTTTCCTTGAGCAAATAATTCACTCTTCCTTAGTCCTAATTTTCTCTTTTGCAATTTGGGGTGTTATCAGGGTTAATGGGCAGCATAAGTAAAACATATAGCCCAGAATTACACATAAGAGCCCTAAGGAATATTTCCTTCTTTCCTTCCTTCTTGAGATTGATACTATGGATAATTCTAATGACCATTCTGCAATATCTCTAATGTTTTCCTTTTTTTCTTAATCTTAAGACCTCAGCCTGAGCACTTTCTTGTCTCCCCATCCAGCAACCTTCTCTGTTATTACTCCTCAATCCTTCATTATCATGTATATGTAGACCACAATTCTAAAGATATCTCAACAATTTCTGAATCGAACATAAGATGAAAGACAACTAGTTATCATCTTTGAGATGGCATACTGTGCTGTATGATTTTAGACGATTTAATGAGTCTTTTACTTTGAGCTATCTGTGAAATAAAGAACCAATTCACCAAGGTGAAAGTTCCATGTTCCCCAAAATGTGAGTCCTGGAGTACAGTGGAATGTAGTCTTCCTCTCTCTTAATCATAACCCAGGGCCTTTAAGGAAATGTCCAAGTAATTTGTCACAAAGAGCACCACTCCCAGTATATTTAAATATTCATCTCACTCTCTTAAAAATTTTCAAACTAATAACAAAAGAATCACCATCTCACTCCTCAGAACGATGTTCATTGTGCCTCTTCTGAATGGCCTGACCCAGGTAACCCTAATAAGTCTTATTAAAAGGCATTTTTCTTATTATCAGCGTTAGTGCAGATGCCCTGCTTGGCAATTTCACTACCCAAGAAGCCATTCACTACCCTAGGGAGCCATTACCACGTTCTTCCTGAAACAGATCCTGCCTTCCCTTAATTAGAAACTATGATCCAAGGGGAAAATGGACCTTGACGCTCTCTGACCAAAAGATAAACCATGGAATAGACTAGAGGAATTTGTTAGTTTCCTATTTTGGACTCCCTACTGAGGTAACTCATTAGAAAGCTGGAGGCTGCTGGACACTATCAGCAGAAAAGACTTGGTAACCCCCTCCCATGGGCGTCCTCCTGCAGTTCCTGCTTTACAACCGTTGCTTGGAGGCAAGAATTTCCTGTGCTTTTCCATTCTGCACTCTAGCCCCTACTTCAAATAAGATGAGTATGTAGTGAGAAATGACAGAGCAATGGACTGGCAGAGATCCAGCACTAATAGCAGCAAAAAGCAAATGTAGGGGATGCGACGTAGTGTGGAAGTAACTCAGTTACAGGACATGGAGACACGATTTACATATGCATTCATTCCAAAAGCATATACTAAGTTCTTACTTCTATCATGAAATCTGTTTTAGTCAGGTGATGTGGGCTCAAGTAAGGATAGTCTTCCTTAGGAAATCTGAGTAATAGGCAGATGAATAATGAGACAGAATAGATTTCAGGAAAATATAGAGTAATATTTGTCAAAGTAAGGAGGCATGAAACAGGACACCATTTGGAACAGTAAGTTCTTTGGTAGAAATTTTAACTTGAGGAGTTAAAATCTACCTTCAAATCTGTTAGCAGCTACTGGAGGATTTATAATCTGGGACGTTATCTGATGAGATTTTCATTTTAGAAAGATGCTGATGATGACATTGATGATGCTAACAACCAAAATTTAAATAGTACTTAGTAAATTGCAGACACTATTCTAAGTGTTGAACCCATTTTATATAATGTAATCCACACAACGACGACTCTATTGCTAACAGCAATGTGAGCAACGGATTGCGGACAACCAGACTCAGAAAATTCTTGCAGTGATCCAAAGAAGACAAAATGATTGTTACAGAGGAAACAGAGAAGGAATGTGACCGAGGGACTTTAGGCCAGTAGAATCTATAGGATTTAGTGACTGATTCAATGTGTGGTGGGAGGAAAAAAAAAATGGAGAAAATGACTTCCATGTGTGTGGCTTGGTTGCCTGTGTGGATGGAGTTAACATTGACCAAGATACGGTATGAAGATAGCAGAGTAAGTTTGGGGGCAGAAATGGTGAATTTAATTTGGACTTTCACACAAGAGTTATTAGAATTGTCTTCTCAGAGAGTTGATCCAGATAGCCACACTCTGGCCTGGTAAGGGATGGCAAGCTAGTTTAAAGCAAAGGATATAGAATCAGGTCAGTCCATGGTTTGAGTCACAGTGTTATCCCTTGTTTTTGTGTGACTTGGACAAGATAAAACTTCTCTAGTTTGCAATTACTTCATCTGAAAAATGAAATTGATAATAACTATTACAGGAAAGTGTTGCGAAATTTAAACAAAATACTCTATTAAAAATGTTTGTAAAACATGAGACAGCGTAAATATGTAAGTTATTATTACAGCTATGGAAAATGATTCAGATAGGGTACAACATTGCCCAAGGACATACAACTCTCAGGAGAGGACAACAAATTAGATTTTCAGTTCCATGTTGTCTGAAATAGAAATCTGTGGGAGTCCCTACCTTTCCAGGAATCCAAATGGATAGTTTATTCTTTGAGTGATGTTATTAGTATTAAGATTGGATTTATGCAGATGCTTTCATGCTACTTCACTTCCTCCATTGGTGAACAAAAGCACAATTTCGTGAAATGACTAAACAGATTTGGTCAAGGAGACTGCAGCTGTTGAACAGAGCTAAACTAAATTACTACCATGGAAATAAAATAGGATTTGAGGGTCTTGCTAGCTTTGTCTTCCCACCCTTCTCCTGAAGGAAAGATTGCTTAAATCTCAGAATAGTTTCAGTGAAAGAATAGAGGAAAAAACTAAAGTCCATTCCACAAATGAGAATCCTAAGGAATGACAGTATGGTCATACCAATGAAGCCTCCAAGCCAGCATTAGTCCCTAGGATTGACACTAGAGTTACCTTATAAAATGTTTTCCAGAAAGCCTTTGCAACACTGACCCTACACCACATTTAGAGAACTGTGTTTCAAGGGAGACCAAGAACAAGGGGTGACAGCATGGCAAGGTGGGCGGAGAACCAGACTAAGAATAACAGGAGACCTGGATTAATTTCAGCTATCCTACTTACTGCTGTTTTGAAGTTCTTGCAGTGATAGAAATGAGATAGAATGAGACTGTAGAAATGGAGAAGGGCTATGACTGAAAAACCTGCAAGCCAGTAGAATCTATAGGACTTACTGGCTGATGAAACATGTGGTGTAAGAAAGAAAAAAAAAAGAAAGGCAAAAGTCACTTTCAGGTGAGTGACCTGACTACCTGAGAGAATAGAGCTGGCATACACTAAGGCAGGGCATGACAATGGCTAAGCAAGCTTTGGGGCAGAAATGGCAGAATAGGCCAGGCTACTCATAATACCAATGCCCCTTTTATTTCAGGCACTATAGAAAGAACAGGGCCAAAAATGTTCTGTTTATATAAAATCCATGCCTTCAGGAAATTCAAATTCATTCTAGGGAGAGACAATGAACAGTTATGTGGCCTTTGCTTGCCTCTAACTCATCCAGCTCTTTCTTGCTTCAGGGCTTTTGTACATGTTGTTCCTTCTGTCTAAAAGGATCTCCCCAAATAATTCCCTTTACATGGTGAATTCTACTTACCCTTCAGCTTATAAATTCCATGCCATCTCCCCAGGGAGGCCAGCTCTACACCATTCAATCTAAATTAAGTTTATTTTAATATTCTCTCATCTAGCTCCTGCATATAATTTTCCTTCAGAGAATAGATGTCAACTTGTGGTAAATTATGTTTCCCTGAATTTATTTCTTTACTGGGTCTCTTTCAAACCAGGCCCTAATTCTATGAGGACAGAGACCACATGTATTTTGCTCATCATCAGTTTGCAGTAGCCTAAGCAGCATCTGGTACATAGTAAGTAATAAATAAATATTTGTTGAAGTAATAAGAGACATAATAAAATGCATCCTGGGTGCTATGAGAACACAGAGAAGGCAGAGTCTAATACCATTGACAGAGTGTGACAGGGAGACAAGAATGTTTTAGAGTGAAAGTGAGAGAGTATCTGAGGTTGTGCTGAAATATGAGATAAAATATGAAAATAAAATAAAAGAGACGAGCTATTCCAAAGAGAAGAAGCAGCACACGAGAAAACATTGCAGAATACAGAATCATGTCACTTTGAGGACCAGCAGATAATTGATTAGCTTCGGAGTGAACAACTAGGCACATATGAGAAATGGATGATAATAATGAAAAAAAAATGGTGATAATAAAGCCATAGAGGTAAACATAGACTAGATAATAAGTTCTTGCTAACAGAGGACTCTTGGAATGATCCTGTATGGCAAGGGGAGTAACTGAAGGAGTTTTCCATGGATTTTCCGGTCATTAGGGAACTTTAGCTCTGGGACACTGTATTAATATTAACTAAATCCTTTTGCTTAGATTACTTGAGCTATTAGTCATCAATTAGACAGCATTGACTTCAGCAATTAGTCAATGTTAGTAGCTGCCTTGAAGAGAATAAATAGGCATGATTTTCTGGCAATGAATTTGAAAGCTAAGGCAGGATAGTATGGGAAGGACATACGTATATATAGGAAGGAGACTCCATGAGGTTCCAATCTCAAACAAAGGAAGGACTGAACAACCCCAAGTAAAGACATTTCAATAGGCAGAATGAGGGGGGCGAATCAGGGACGGAAAAGGCCACTAAAGTTTGCCTTAGAATGGAGGGGTCCAAGGTTACCTGTCATCTTAGGAAAGGGAACGCTGATAGTAGGAGGAGTAGGGATAGATAGTCAGATTTTCTTCTTCTGTTCCTTGCAACTAAACATCTTTGGATGCTTCTTTGCTCTTATCGGTTT
Organism: Ceratotherium simum simum; assembly: GCF_057802395.1. Taxonomy (NCBI): domain Eukaryota; kingdom Metazoa; phylum Chordata; class Mammalia; order Perissodactyla; family Rhinocerotidae; genus Ceratotherium; species Ceratotherium simum. The sequence goes on from NC_141901.1 coordinate 37,530,563, forward strand.
GCATATTTGTTTTTGAATAATCAATCTTTCAAGCAGTGAAATATGATGAAATTTGTTCTAAAAATTGCTTCCCACATCTGCCTAGCCTTCTTGGAGTATCGTTGATAGTAAAAAACCAGAACATCTTAATTTCTTTGAGCCTTGTTCTCCTCATATGTAAAATGTCCTTATGTTATAATATGTTCTACATTTAAAGGACAAAATGTGTGAAAGCACACATTTTACATAAAAAGTATAAAATTTGCTGAATAGTTAAAACTTGACTCTTTAATTAACAGGATATGAAGTCTGGCCCATTAGTCTTCGAAGGGCTGATTTGAATTCTTTATTTCTCAGACTGTAAATCATTGGATTGAACAATGGAGTGAGGATGGTATAAGACACAGATATTAGGATGTCTTGACTTGAAGAGTAATTGGACTTGGGCCTTAAGTAGATGAAAGAGGCACAACCATAATGAACAGTTACCACAATGAGATGGGAGGCACAGGTAGAGAAAGTTTTGTATCTTCCAACAGAGGATGGAATTTTTAGAATGGCAGAGATGATGCAGATGTAGGAGACCAGGATAAGTAACAATGGGATAACCAAGGCAAACATGCCAAGCATAAATATGACCAACTGGCTGAGGCGAGAGTGATGAGATGCTAACTTGAGGACAGGAGAAATGTCACAGAAGAAGTGATGGAGCTCGTTGGAGGAGTGGAAGGGTAGGTAAAATACCAGTGAGGTAGTGACTAATGAGACAGTGAAGCCACAGGCACTGGCAGCAGCCACTAGTCCCCAACATACCCCATGTCCCATGAGCACTGTGTAATGCAGAGGGTTACAGATGGCCATGTAGCGATCATAACCCATGGCTGCCAGCAGGAAAGAGTGAGAACAGCCGAGGAAGAGGAAAGAAAACATCTGGATGGCACAGCCCAGGAAGGAGATGGTCTTCTTATGGGCTAGAAGATCAGCCAACATCTTGGGTACAATGACGAAGGTGTAGCAAGTCTCAGAGCAGGAGAGGACAGCAAGGAAGAAGTACATGGGGGTATGGAGGGCTCTGTCCAGGACAATGGTGGAAATGATGATGGCATTGGTGCCCAGAGTGAACAGGTAGAGAAGCAGAAAGACCATAAAGAGCAGCAGCTGCAGCCTGGCCAGAGATGAGAATCCAAGGAAGACAAACTCTCTCACCAAGGTCTCATTGACGGGCTCCATGGAGAGCACTTCTATGTAGGAGAGTCAGGGTCAGGATAGAGACCAGGATCCAGAGAGGAGAGTAAGAATGTATGGGAAACTCAGCACAAAGTGTGCAGGTGACAGTCATTTCCAGGTGCTTGGTGGAACTCCTTCATTCCTTCCCAAAAGTGTCTGCTAAAATAAAAATTAAGGCTAAATATGCAACAGAATAAATGACAACCAGTGAGGAGGCTTTCTCTAAGACAAAGAACTTGTTATCTCTCTAGCCAAGGACTAAGGAATTATCTAATATGTTTCCCTTGTATCTTACTTATGGATTACTGTGTTTTTCTTGCTCAGTACAAGCCCAAGGAAACTAGCTCTCCAAAAGTGAAAAATATGGTTAACTTCAGCTATCTGAACTTGATCAGGACATGGAATGAAAGAATGAGTAGTGTTCAGACACAAACATGTGAACCTCAGTTTATCCATCCATAAAATGGGGAGGGAGAGGAAGAATTAGAAGATCTCTTAGCAACAGTGTGAGGGGATTTGTGTTTATTTATGACTTATGTGTGGTAAGAATATTATATACCTTATGTCAATTATTCATTACAACAATCTTATGTGAATACTCAAAGCAAGAAGGAAAAATAAAACCCTTTGGTGTTATTTCTGACAGACTGAGTAACAAGAGATCAATTAGAAACATTATTGGAGGTTCTACAAAACTAGAGCACTGAGCTAAAGTTGGAACAGAAGATAATACTAGTTTAAAGAAAAGTTTTTCCTTTTTTAGGAAGAGAAGAGTCACTATGCTGGTAGAAAAAGACTCATTAACTTTATGGCATTTTGCAACACACTTCACTATTCCCATTCTAGGTTCCTTAGAGAAACTTATTGAAATAGTTGCACACAAATGGCTCAGAACTTGTCACAGAGAGTGAGAGAGAATGGGACAGCTGATCAGTTTTGCAGATTCCAATCTCCTGACATAAATCATAGGCTTGATATCTTTTATATATTGTCACATCAATAATTTTTTTTAATATTCTGCTACTAACCACAGTTTTCAAACTGCTAGAAAGAATTATGTCTAAAGTCATTTTTAGGCCTACATCAGATAATGTTTTCAGTGGTGTATTTCCCAATGGTCTAAGCCTAAGAAGTAAGGAAAGTAATTCTCTGGATGCAACATAATCAACATTTCTTGGTTGTATCCTTCTTTGTTTATATACTTTTCAATGTATTTATATACTTTTACATTACTTTGTGTTGAGGAATTATTTGCATCTACTACCAGAAATTTTTATTTTTGCATTTTTCTAGTCAATAGCAAAACTTAGCTTTCTAGACTCTTGAGTTAAATGATTAGAAATTTCTGAAAATTATAGTATCAATCCCTAGAATTTGGAAATTATAATTTTTGTTCTTTCTTACTTACTGGAAACTGGTCCTTATTGATTTGCGGTCAATATTAGGATACTCACATATGCTGATTTTAAAGCTCTTTAACACAAATAGGAAGTTTTCATTCTGTAACTATAAAGACATTTGTCTTAAATAAAAATATAAATGATGTATATACCACGTATATTCCCATTATATACATATATGCATGTATACTAGTTATATGTTTTCTATATCAAGAAAGAAGAAAGGCAAATCAACGAGACAGTTTCCTTACATAATACCTCCACCTGAACAAATGAATTTCTATCTATTTCAAGACACTGAGGGAAATCTAAATTTCTAGTCATTGCTTATCCTTGTCTTTTCACTTTCCCAAGATTTCTCTGGATCTCTTTTCAACTAATCCCTGTGTACTCCCCCCTATACCCTCACTCCACTGAGAGTGATGTATAGAGTAGACCACAGAAGCTGGAATTCTCTGATTTGGAATGAGTGCCTGTATCCACCCAATACTCAAAAAAAATTGTTTGGATTATTGTCACTCAGACCCATGAGGACAGCTGATTTCAGTTAAGTGGATTTTTTTTTGCATACTATTAATATAACTACACAGTCTAAAGGAATTGTGTGATTGATATATTTACCGTTTGCATTGTGTGTGGAGACCCAGTGGCACAGTTCATCTGAGAAGGCAGCCCACGTCTGCTCAAGAAAGCATCAGAGACCACTGCAGTGTGTTACATCAGTACCATGAACAGAAAAGTAAAAGAATAAAAAAATAAAAAAAACCTCTTCCAGCCAAATACACACAGGCTATAAAATTAAGGTAAAAGATCCCTCAATTTTGAGTGAGAACATCTATATTTTAGGTCTAGCTTTGTGTAAATTTGGGCAAGATACTTAACTTGGATATTCAGTCTACTGAGTTTAAAATTAAAAAACATAGGGTACGTGATAACTGTAACAAACTGTTAGGATGCATGGAAAGTACTTAAGCAGAGGTTCCTTGAACAATTTCTTACAGAAGGAATTTTGACTTAGGATAAGAATTAAGTACTGACCTCTAAGAGCCATGTCAACTCAGGGAGTCCAAGATTCTCTAGTTAAATCATCCCTAAAGTCCCCTTATGATATTCCAGAACCTGTGGATGGAACTCAGGTTATGATCCTTGTAGATGACACTTCTGCACCTTATTTTTCTAATCTCTTAGATGTTCCACAGGGCTTTTCTGTAATCTGGATTTAAATACTGACCCTATTAAAATAGGGGGTACTGGGTACCTAAAATAGGGGGCAAATCTACAACTTTTTCAGATGCAAAGCTTTTGATATATTCAAATAGTTATGTTAAAGAAATTAACTGATAGAAATTAATATACAGCGTCAGAGAGTAAAGAAGTAGAATTTTTACTTTCTTAGATACACATGAAAATCCTGAATTTGCCTTATGGACTTTAAGTATCAGATTTCAATTCTAGCTAAAAACATGCATCCATTAGTACACAGCAGAGAGGGAAGTAAAGATTTAGTAAGTATCTGTTTCATTTATTCCATCAGTCAACCAGTCTGAAAAAAAGAAAATTAGCTGGGAGCAAAAATGACACAGTCTGATCATTAAAAAAACTCAGAGAACTATATGGACTTTGTCCAATCACTCTTAGTACTTTGAGTTAAAAGTGGCCCCTGATTCTCCTTCTTAACCCTGCCATTTGCTGGAAGTGTATTGACTGACCTCTGTAGGAGGTTGAGGGGGAGGTATTCTCAAGCACTGCCCATCACTTAGGTCCAAACCCCACAAAGCCCCAGGCTACATCAATATCCCTCTGCTCAGTAAGTACCTACATTGCTCTCCTCATTTCACTTCAGACAGAAGCAGTCATTCAGTATCCCTCGACAGGTAGGTTCCAAGCCAAACATCAGAACATAAGAAATAACAGTAGAAGACTGTGAATCTGCCTTGAGATAGAAGCTTTCATCTGCATGAATAGTGGTAGCCTCCCTATCCATCAGCACTCTCAGCTTCTCCCACCAAAGTCATTATCTTTAGAAGTTCTGGTGACCAACATGGGATGTGGTTATTAGAAGCATGTACCATGATTGTTGGACTCCTGAGGTTGGCTCTACTCCCCTAGAGACATTGTGTTGGGTTAATTAGACGTCAAGTTTATTTTGAAAAAATAATGTCACCAGTTTCTCAAAGGTAGCCATAGTTGTGTAACCCGGGGAAATAGGGCTGTTAGAATAATTAGCCCATGTCTACATTGGACTTTGAGTCCATGTGTGATGGATTCTGAAGGAGAAATCACCACAATTAATATGATAATGCAGATACCAAGTGGAAATTTTTCATTGAATTTTAAGTCAGAAAACTGGTGTATTTACCCAGTGATTCTCAACTTTAATGTTTATAAGAGTCACAAGAGGGCTTAATTACAAATTCATCTTCTCATGTTCTTGTCCATAGAAATTCTAATTCAGAATATTGGGATGTTCTACAAAAACCTAAATGTTGAACAAGTACCTTAAATCTGTTTAAGCTCTATCATTAAATTACTTGTGATCTTACAAATATTTTTTCACTAGAATGATTAAAGATAAAGTTGTCAGTTTCATCCAACCTAATCCAAACACAATATAACTCCAATCCAAATTCTAGCATGAATTGGGAAGGCAACATTACAATCAAATTTCTAAAGTTTACGTGGAAGAATAAGACAATTTTGAAAAGGACAAGTAATACAGCGGCTTACTTTTCCAACTTGTAAGATGCCTTAGTAAAAAGAAGAGCATACTCCTGAAATAGGAAGAGATAAATAGCACAAAGGTGCAGAAAAGAGAGCTTAGAAACTGATCTATGTAGATTTGGGAACTTGGTTTTAGTAGAAGTGACCTTACAAGTCAGTAAGAAAACTATGATTATTTAGTAAATAATACTGGGAAACCTGGGTTCATGTATGCTCCTCATCACTCAGAAGGAGATGTCCTCATAGAACAATGAAATGGCTTACCGAAGGCTCAGTTATGGCACTAACTGTGTGACAATACCTGATGGAGCCCATATGTCTACACAAGGCAGTATATACTCTTAACTAGCAAACAATGTATTGTGTCCATTCTTCAATAACAAGAATATCTAAGTCTGGGAACCAATGTGAGGTGAGATGGAAATGATCCCTTCTGTTATTACCCTTAACGACTGACTCACATAAGTTTGAGTTTTGTAGTTTACATGTGTTATTTCCCAAAGGAGTGTGGCTTCTTTCAGGAAACACAAAAATGGAAATTGACACTTGCCCTTGGCCACTTCAGTCTACTTTGTTCTCTCATACAAGTAATCTACAGGCAGACAGGGGCTTATTACACTAGCTAGGGTAATTGATTTTATTTTTGTCATGATTGCCAAAGAATAGATTCTATTTTTCTAAAAGTATTTTGCTCAATATAAGAATTTAAACTTATCTTACAGATCTGTAACTTATAGACAGATTGATCATTTTCATGAGTATCATTTAGAATGAGGAACACAGGTAAATATTTCAATGACATGTAGACTTTTGAAAAGTACACTTATTTTAGTTTTTATATTTTTACTTCCAGAGGTTACACATTATTTGTTTCCCATCTAAATATATTGACTTTCTTGATCGCAGAGCCAATAGAAGTTTTTTTTTGGCTTTTTAAAAAATTTTAATTTTTTATTTTTATAAATTTTTTCCAACTCGGCAAATAAAAATTGTATGCATTTAAAGTATATATAGAACATGATGTTTTGATATAAATATACATTGTGAAATGATTATCACAATAAATCTAATTAACATATCTATCACATCACACAGTTACAATTTGCTTGTGTGTATGGTGAGAACACTTAAGATCAACTCTCTTAGCAAATTTCAAATGTACAATACAGTGTTATTAACTAGCCAACATGCTGTACATTAGATCCCCTGAATTTATTCATCCTTCATAACCAGCTTTTGTACCCTTTGAACAACATCTATGCATTTCTGCTCCCCTGGCAACCACCATTCTACTCTCTGCTTTTATGACTTTTTTCTACTTTTTTAGATTCCACATATAATTGAGATTATACAGTATTTGTCGTTCTGTGTATGGCTTATTTCACTTAGCATAATGTCCTCCAGATTCATCCATATTGTTACAAATGACAGGATTTCCTTCTTTCTGATGGATGAATAATATTCCTTTATAGATAGGTATAGATATAGATCCCATTTCTACATCTATTTGTCTGCCAATATCACTTAGATTGTTTCTATGTTTTGGATAGTGTGAATAATGCTGCAATGAACATGATAGTGCAGATATCTCTTTGAGATACTGATTTCATTTGCTTTGAACATATACCCAGAGGTGGGATTGCTGGATCAGATGGTAGTTCTAGTCCTAATTTTTAAAGGAGCCCCCATATTATTTTTCATAATGGCTGCATCAATTTACATTCCCACCAACAATGTACCAGGGTTTCCTTTTCTCCATATCCTGGCTGACACTTAGTATCTTTTTGATAATAGTTATTCTAACATATATGAAATAGTGATGGTTTTAATTTTATTTCCCTGATGATTAGTGTTGTTGAGTACTTCATGTACCTGTTGGTCATTGATAAGTCTTATTCTGAAAATGTCTATTCAAATCCTTTGCCCATTTCCTTTTTTTTTTTTTTTGTTTAGTGAGGAAGATTGTCCCTGAGCTAACATCCATGCCAATATTCCCATATTTTGTATGTGGGACGCTGCCACAGCATGGCTTGATGAGCAGTGTATGGGTCCGTGCCCAGGATCCGAATCCGTGAAGTCTGGGCCACCTAAGCAGATCACACGAATTTAACCACTACGCCACCAGGCCGTACTCTCTTTGCCCATTTTTCAATTCAGTCATTTGGGTTTTTTTCTAGTGAGTTGTTTGAGTTCCTTATATATTTTGAATATTAACCCCTTATCACATATATGGTTTGCAAATATTTTCTCCCATTCTATAGGTTGCCTTTTCACTCTGTTGATTGTTTGTTTTACTATACAGATGCTTTCTAGTTTGATGCAATCCCATTTGTCTATTTTTGCTTTTGTTGCCTATACTTTTGGAACAATATCCAAAAAACCATTGCCCAGACTGATGTCATGAAGCTTTTTCCCTATGTTTCCTTGTAGTAGTTTTATGGGTTCCAGTCTTGAGGTTAAGTCTTTGATCCATTTTGTGTTGATTTTTGTATATATTGTAAGACAAGGGTCCAATTTCATCTTCATGTGGGTATCCAGTTTTTCCAAACCATTTATCAAAGACACTATACTTTCTCTATTGTGTGTTCATATCACCCTTGTCGAAGATCAGTTGACCATAGATATGTGGATTTATTTCTGGGTTCTCTTTTCTATTTCATTGGTCTCTGCACTTGTTTATTGCCAGTGCCATATTGTTTTAATTACTGTAGCTTTATAATACATTTTGAAATCAGGAAATGTGATTCCTCCAGCTTGTTCTTCTTGTTTGAGATTGTTTTGGCTATTCACGGTCCTTTGTGGCTCCATATGAATTTTACAATTGTTTTTTATATTACTGTAAAGAACGCCTATGGGATTTTGACAGGGATTGCATTAAATCTGTAGATAACTTTGGGTAATATGAACATTTTAACAATGTTAATTCTTCCAGTCCATGAACACTGAGTGTCTTTCCATTTACCTATTTCTTCTTTAATTTTCTTCCTTCTCAATATTTTATAATTTTCAGTGTACAAGTCTTTCACCTCTTTGGTTAAGTTTATTACTAAGTATTTTATTCTTTCTGATGCTATTGTGAATTAGATCATTTCCTTAATTTCCTTTTTGGATAGTTCATTGCTTGTATATCGAAATGATTACTTTTTATATAGTGATTTTGTATCTTGCAACTTGACTAAATTTGTTTATTAGTTCTAATAGTATTTTTGGTTGAATTGTTAGAGTTTTCTACATATGTGATCATGTCATCTGCAAAAAGAAATAACTTTACATCTTCCTTTCCCATTTGAAAGCCTTTTATTTATTTTCCTTGTCTAATTGCTCTGGCTAGGACTCTAAGTACCACAATGAATAGAAGTGAAGAGAATGGGCACCCTTTTCTGTGCCAGATCCTAGAGACAAAGCTTTCAATTTTTACCCATTGTTTATGATTTAGAAGTGGACTTTTCACATATAGCCTTTATTGTGTTAAGGTAGGTTCCTTCTATACCCAATTGTTGAGAATATTAATCATGAATGGATGTTGAACTTTGTTAAATGCTTTTTCTGCATCTGTTGATTTGGTTATATGTTTTTATTCTTTCATTTTGTTAATGTGCAAACAACGTTTGCACAAATCAATGTTTATTGATTTGCATGTTGAACCATCCTTGCCTTTCAAGTATAAGTCTCATTTGATGATAATGTGTAATAATTTTAATGAGCTGTTGTATTTGGTTTCCTATTATTTTGTTAAGGGTTTTTGCATCTACGTTCTTCGAGGATGTTGGCCTGTAGTTTTTCTATTGTGCCTTTGTCTGGCTCCAGTATCCAGGTAATAATAATCTTATAATATAAGTTTGAAAGAGTTCCCTCTTCTTTTACATTTTTGGAATGCTTTAAGAAGGATCGATGTTATTTCTTCTTTGCACGTTTGGTAGAATTCACCCGTGAAGCCATCTGGTCCTGGGCTTTTCTTTGTTAGGAGATTTTTATTACCAATCAATCTCCTTATTTCTTATCGGTCTATTCAAGCTTTCTATTTCTTCTTGATTCAGTTTTGGTAGATGATATTTTTCTATTCATTTTGTCTAGATTATCTGATTTGAAGGTGTACCATTGTTCATAATAGTCCTTTATGATCTCTTTTAATTCTGAGGCATACGTTGCAATGTGTCCTCTTTCACTTTTTATTTTGAGTGGTCTCTCTTTGTTTCTTACTTAGGCTAGCTAAGCCTTCATCAATTTTGTTTATTTATTTCAAAAAAACAGCTCTTAGTTTTTTGAACTTTTATATTGTTTTTCTAGTCTCTATTTGATTTATTTCTTCTCTAATCTTCATTATTTCACTCTGTCTGCTAAGTTTGGCTTAGTTTGTTCTTATTTTAGTTCCTTAAGATATAATGTCAGCTTGTCTATTTGAGATCTTTTTTTTAAAATTTTTTAAAATGTTTTATTTATTTTTTTTTTGTGAGGAAGATCAACCCTGAGGTAACATCCATGCCAATCCTCCTCTTTTTGCTAAGGAAGACAGACTGGCCCTGGGCTATCACCCATGCCTATCTTCCTCCACTTTATGTGGGATGCCGCCACAGCCTGGCCTGACAAGCGGTGCATCGGTGTGCAGCTGGGATCCGAACCTGGGCTGCCAGCAGCGGAGCACACGCACTTAACTGCTATGCCTCGGGGCGGGCCCCTAGATCTCTTTTTTTAATGTAGTGATTTATTGCTATAAAATTTCCTCTTAGTTCTGCTTTTGTTACATCTTATAAATTTTAGTGTGTTGTGTTTTTATTTTTGTCTGTCTTTAAGTATTTTTTAAATTTTCTTTTACTTTCCTCTTTGACCAAATGGTTGTTCAAGAGTGTGTTGTTCAGTTTCCACATAATTGTGAATTTTTCCTTTTTTTATTTTTCACTGTTATTGATTTCTAGTTTCATTCTATTGTGGTCAGAAAAGATACTTGGAATGATTTTGATTTTCTTGAATTTTATAAGACTTGTTTTGTGATCTAAAGTGATCTATCCTGGAGAGTGTTCCATATGCACTTGAAAAGAATGCATGTTCTTCTGCTGTTGGGTGGAAAGTTCTACATGTTTCTGTTAGATCCATTTGTTTTATACTGTTGTTCAGTTCTGCTGTTTCCTTATTGATTTTCTGTCTGAATGATCTATCCATTATAGACAGTGAGGTATTGAAGTCTCCTACTATTATTGTATTGCTGTCTATTTCTCTCATTAAATCTGTCAATATTTTCTTTATATATTAAGATGTTTTGATGTTGGATGCATATATATATTTATACTTGTTATATCTTCCTGTTGAATTAACCCTTTTATCATTATATAATGACCTTCTTTGTCTCTTGTGACAGTTTTTGAGTTAAAGTCTATTCTGTCAGATATAATTATAGCCACCCTTCTCTTTTTTGCTTACCATTTGCATGGAATATCTTTTCTATTCCTTCACTTTCAGCCTGCATGTGTCCTTAAAGGTAAGGTGAGTGAGTCTCTTGTAGGAAAGACATTGTTGAATCTTGTTTTTTATTCATTCAGCCACTCTATGTCTTTCATTTGGACAATTTAATCCATGGACATTTAAAGTGATTAGTGATAGAGAAGGACTTACCATTGCCATTTTTTCATTATTTCTGACTGTTTTGTAGTTCCTTTGTTCTTTTCTTCCTCTCTTGCTGTTTCCCTTGTGGATCCCATTTTTAAGGAAAAATAGCGTTGCTACTACACTGCTAGAGCTTAGAAGAATATGTCTGGAATCTAGGAGAGATGGTAGGGTGTCTTTTGTTACTTCATATACAAAGGCAAAACTTAACAGACAATTGAAACAACCTAATTTAGGCAAAGTCACTAATGGCTCAGACCCTTTGAAAAAGTTGAGATGCTGAGTCAAAATAATATTGAGTAGGTGGAGGAAAAAAATCATAAATAACTACGCCAATCTTGTGATGAATTACAGAAGTGACGATTGCAGCAGCTGTGTTTTATTTTCTTGCTTGCTTAATTATGTATATATTTGTATATGTTAACATATCTCCCCTTTTCTTAATCTACTGTAATATATAAAGTGTGTTGTAATGATAAACCTCATAATTCAAACTTTAAAGAGAAGGCCATCAAAGAACAGTTAACTGGTGGCACTCTGTCTCCCTTTTTTGGAGACGAATGTGGGCACCTCTTTGTATGAGGCATATTTGCATCATATTAGTTTGGAAATTTAAACATGAACAAAAGTGTATGCACGGAAGCCGAATATACAAAAGAGAAAACTGGCTATATTTTGTTGATTCTTAATATCTTACTTAAACTTCTAAAGTCTTCTCTCTACTGTACTCTAGTGTAGAGATAGAAATCCTGAAAATCCTGAAGTCTGTTTACCAGATTCCTTGCCAGGAGAGTTTTACTAATGAAAGGCATTTTTGAGATATTTGGATGATGGAAGAAAAGGAAAGTCATTTTTTTCTGGGAGCCTGTTATGCCAGCACTTGTCACATGGTAGATGTGGGCTTTTGCCCTTGGTATTCAGATTTCCTGAGAAAAACTCATCAGTGCTGCTTCAGCTAAGACTATTGGTTGGGGCCCTCCTATAGTCCTTTCAATTCTGAAAGTCAAGAATAACCTTCCTGACACTCATTCCCCCAGCTTTGTAACAGATATATAGTCATGCATTGCATAATGGTGTTTTGGTCAACAATGGACCACATATACAACCAGTTGTCCTATAAGATTAGTACCATATAGCATAAATGTACAGTATGCTGTAGTATCTAGGTTTATATAAGTACACTCTATGATGTTCACACAATGACAAAATTGCCTAATAACGCATTTCTCAGAAGGTATCCCTAGCATTAAGTGAAGCATGACTGTATAAGCCTCTACTTCCTCTTCCAAATGTTTCATTACTTTAGATATCAAAGTGGAATCTGATTTACTCTCAGAAAACAACTATATATAATCCTACCTCAATCTTTGCAATAGATGTGGGAACTTTATGTTTTTTGTTTACATGTGCAATAACTCTATAAATGCCATTTTCTTTGATATTATAAATTTTCCAGATTTTTGGTATTATAAACAGCAAAATGAGATTGATCTTTGAGCAATTGTTAATCACCTCCTTAGCATTATCCACAGAATGAAATTGCTGAGTCAAAATCTATTCACATTTCAAGTTTTAATATGCATCGTATTGGCAAACAACCTCTGCAAAGGCTATGCAAGTTTATACTTTTACTAACTATACATGAATATAATTTCCATGTCTCCAAGACATATGCCATTTTTAGTCTTCTAAATTCTAACTACGATGAGAGATAAAAATTATATGTTGTCTCATTTCATATTTCTTAAATTACTAGTAGAGATAAAACATTTTACATAAATTTATCAGATATTTTTATTCATCTCTGGTAATATTTTATTTATATTATTTTCCTATTTTCTTTTCCTTTTTTTCCTTTATAGATATGTAAAACTACTTGGTTCAAAAATTATATTTGGACTTTGAATTTAGAAATATTTCACTTTGTCTTTTATTTTCATTAGAATACTTTTTACATTTAAAATTAACCTTATGTAGATTTACCTTACAAACGACAGAATGTATACCAATTTAAATTTATAGTTTGGTGAGTTTTGACAAATGCATAAACTCAAGCAACAACCACCACAATTAAGTTATAAAACATGTCTACAACCCCAAAAACTTCCCTTCAATCCATTTGTGGTCTATCCCACCTAGACCTGGCCCCAGAGAAAGACTAATCTTGGCTTTTTATTGATATGGTTTGGCCTTTTCCAGAATTTCATATAAATGGAATCAAAGAGTATGTTCTTTTTTATGTCTTTTTTCTTCCATTTAACATAATATTTTTGAGACTCACATTGTTGCATTTATCAGTTCATTCTTTTTATTTCTTAATAATATTCCATGTATGAATACATCACTATTTATTCATCTGTTGAACTGTTGAAGTACATTTGATTTATTTCCCATTTGAAGCTAATAAGAATAAAACTCTTATGAATATTAGTTTCCAACTCATTTTGTAAACATACATGTTCATTTATCTTTGGTAAATACCTACAATGGAATGGTCATGCCATCTCGTAGATGTAAGTTTAACTGTTTATAAACTGCTAAATTGTTTTTCAAATAAATTGTATCATAATTTCCACCAGCAATGAACAAGAGTTCAAATACTTTCACATCCTAGCCAACTCTTGCTATTGCTAATCTTTTCAATATCTTACATGTATAGTAATATTTCACTGTACTTTTGTTATGTATTTCCTTGACTAATTATATCAAGTATTTTTTCATGTGCTTTTTGCTATTTGTGTACCTTGTTTAGTGAAGTAAGTGTTTAAATCTTTGACTATATTTTAATTTGTTTGTCTTCTTTTCTTTCTTTGTAAGAGATTTTTTTGTATTCTGGATATAAGTCCTTTATCAGATACATATTTTGCAAATATGTTCTCCTAGTATATGGAGAAGTTCTCCTTTTCATCTTGTTAATCTTGTCATTTTTATAACAGTTTTAATGAAAAATAGTTTGCATACCATAAAATTTACACTTTTAAAGTGTGCAATTCAGTGGTTTTTAGTATATTCACAGAGTTGTGCAACCATAAACATTATCTAATTTTAGAATAGCAGATGTTTTTAATGTAGCTATAGTTCAATTTATCATTTTTTTCTTTTTATGATTCATGTTTTCTGTCTCCTGTCTGATAAATATTTGTCTACTCCAAGTTGCAAATTTTCTACATTTCTTCTGCAAATTTGTATAGTTTTGACATTTTTTAGCTAAATGTGTATGAGGTGAGGTAACAGTCGAGGTTTATATTTTTTAATACATATATCCAATATTTTCATCACAGTGTGTTGAAAGGACTACCCTTTTCTCATTGAAATACCTTAGCAACTTTGTTGAAAATCAATTGGCCATGTATGCATGGTACTATTTCCATATTGTACATTTTATTTCATTGATTCATGTGTCTATTCTTATGCCAATATTACTTGATCAATGTCTTGAAATCTGGTTCATCTGTTTCCGAATTGTGCTCATCCATTTTATTTTATTTATTTTTTGTGCTCATCTATTTTAAATGTTTTCATCTATTTCTAAATTGTTTTGCTATTCTATGTGCTTTGCACTTCCACATAAGATTTAGAATCAACTTGTGAATTTCTAAAGAAAATGTGCTGGGATTTGTATTTTGATTGTGTTTAACTATAGATCAAATTGGGGGTAATTGCCATGTTAACAATTTTGAGTCTTTCAATCCATGAATATAGTATATCTCTACACTTATTTAGATCTTCTTTAGTTTTCCTCAATATTTTTTTCAGTTGTAAGTGTACCTTAATAGTTCATGATTTTTATTGCATTTTATATTAGCTTTTGTAATTTCATTTCCACATTTTCATTGGTATTGTAAAGAAATACAGTTCGGTTTTATAAGTCAACTTATGACCTTGTATTGTCTGTATATCTTATGTCCTTGCTAAATTAATTTACTAGCTTTTTTTGTTGTTAAAAAAGTTTTACTAGATTTTTTCTTGATTACTTAGGATTTTCCATGTAAACAATCACATTCTCTGTGAAAAATACTGTTTTACTTGTTTTTCAATATGATTCTCTTTAAATATTTATTGTCCTTGCCTTCTTGCATTGGCTAGGACTCTCAGGACAATACTTAACTGAAGTGGTGAAAGTAGACATTCTTGACTTTTTCTGGGTCTAAAAATTACTTAACATATACATTTAATGACCCAGGAAGTGAGGTAACTTTGCAAATAGCATGTGCACTTGATAAAAAATAGTTTTCTGCTATTGTTGCGTGTAGTGTTTTATAAATACCAATTTTGTCAAGCTTTTTATATTGTTTATGTCATATACTTCTTATTAGTTCTTTCTACTTATTTTATAAATTATAGAAAGAGAAGTGTTGAAATCTTCATCTATAATTTTGAAATTATCTTCTTTTTCCTGCCTGTCACTTTTTTCTTCCTGGATTTTGAGTCTTTCTTATGTAATTCATATTTATTTTTGACCATTAGAAATTTTTATTGAATTTTCTTTTTATCATTAAAAATGTTTATCTTTACTTCTGCTAGTATTCCTTATGCTGAAGTCCACTTTGTCTGTTGTTAATATAGTCACTCTGACTTTTTAACAATTATAGGTTTTGTACTTTTATCCTAGACTCTTACTGTTATCTGAAACTTTATATTTAAAATGCATCTCTTGCAGAAAACGAATACTTGGCTCTTACTTTTTCTATCCAAGTCTGATAATCTTGGGCTTTTAGTTGATGTATTTACACAATTTATGGTTGACCTATTTTATTTGGGGTGGGTTTAAGGCTACCATCTTTCTATCTGATAACTCTTTGTTCCATCTGTTCTTTGTTCCTGTTTTCCGTTTTTCTTGACTTCCATTGGGTTAATTGAGTATTTTTTATTATTCTGTTTTATCTCTTCTATTGTTTTATCAGCAATACTTTTGTTTAATTTTTGTGTTCTTTTCTGTGGCTTAAAATATGTATCTTTAATTTATCATGGTCAATTTTCAAATAATATTGTAACAGTTTATTTATAAAGTGACTTTCACAGCAGTATACTTTGGTCATTTCCTCTATTGAGTTTTGTGTTATTTTGTCATATGTTGTAGTTTTAAATGTTATTAATCCATATTGCATTGTTATCTTATGTTTCTTTTCACTCTTTGAGTATCTAGCTATCTTCAAAAACAGTATAATTGAAAAAATTTTTTTATTTTTCCTGAAATGTTTAGTATTCCCATCACTCTGCATTTCTTCAAGTTGATCCAAGTTTTTGCTTGCAATCATTTTATTTCAATTTTAAAAACTCCCTTTAAGATTTCTTTTGAGAGTTCTGATGACTAAAAATTCTTTCAGCTTTTGTTTTTCTGAAAAAGTTTGCGTTGTACCTTTATTTTTTTATACGTCTATTTTAAAGGGATGGTTTCATCGAATATCAAATGCTAGACTTTAAAAAAATATACACATGGCTTTCATTTTTTTTTCTAAAAACTCTATAGTGTTTGGTGGCTTTTCTCCCATTGTCTGTAAGGTGTATTTTATTCTCTCGATGCTTATAAAATCTTCTCTTTATCACTTATTTTAGCAATTAGATCATGATAATCCTTGGTATGGTTTTCATTGGATGTATACTGCTTTGGATTCATTGAACTTCCTAGACTTATGGTTTGTACTTTTCATCAAATTTGGAAATTTTTCAGCAGTTATTTCTTCCAATAATTTTTCTGCCTCCTATGCTGACATTCCACATATGTGTGTTTTTAAACTTTTTCTATTGTTCCACCAGTTACTTAGATCCTCTTTATTTTTTAGGACTTTTTCTCTTTGTGCTTCATTTTGGATATTTTCTATTGCTATTTTTTCAAGTGCACTGACTCATTTTTGCAATATCTAATCACTATTTAATCATAGCTAGTTTTTTGTTTTTGACATTATAATTTTATTTCTAAAAGTTCCATTTCATTCTCTCATATATTCCTTATGTATACTTCCAACATTATAATTTTGTTGTGGCAAACAGTTATCTTGCTTTGTAGGTAACTTATTTCTTTCAAGGATTTATCTTTTTAATTACTTTAATATGATGTATTTTGCCTACATTATACTGCACATATTTAAAATGTACAATTTGATGAGTTTTGATGCACCTGGTACATGTAAAACTATCACCACAATCAAAATAGTAAACATTTCTTTTCACATCATGGACTTTTGCAATCCATCCCTCCCTCTGTCCCTGTTCAATCACTGATCTGCACTCTGTCACTATGGTTTAGTTTGAAATTTTCTGGAATTGTATATAAATGAAATAATACAGTATTTATTCATTTTTTCCTAACTTCTTTCTCTCAGCATAATGACTTTGAATTTTTTCCATAGTTTCTTGTGTATCAGTAGTTGTTCCTTTTTATTGCTCAATGAATTACATTACTTATACACACCATATTTTATTTTTCATTGAGAAGTTTTGGCTACTACATGTAAAACTACTATAAATATTTGGGTATAATTATTTGTGTGGACATATGTTCCACTTGTCTTGGGTAGATAAATACATGTAGAAAGGGCAGGTCATTTGGTAGGTGAACTTTTAAAGAAACTACCAAATGTTTTGCAAGCTGGTTACAATTTTATATTCTCACCAGCAGTGTAAGAAGATTCCAGTTGCTCCACATTAGTTTTTAATACATGGTGTTATCTGTATTTTGAGTTATAGTCATTCTAAGAGGGGTGTAATGGTATCTCATGATTGTTTTTGTTTGCATGTTACTGTATTGAGCATCTCTATTTTGTGCTTATTGGCTGTGTGTGTGTGTGTGTGTGTGTGTGTGTTTGCATATGAGAGAGAGAGAGAAAATCTGATTCAGTATATTGCCCATTATTTTTTCTTGTGTTATTAGTATTCTTATTATTGACCTGTAAGTATTCTTCATATAATCTAGATACAAGAAGTCTTCTGTCTGATATGTGTTATGATATTTTCTCCCAATCTGTGGTTTGCTTTTTCATTTTCTTAATGATATCTTTCTAAAAGCAAAAGATTTTAATTTCAATATTTTGATGAAATCTAATCTATCTTTTATTTTCTGCTTTGGTTTGAGCTTCTTGTTATCTTTCTAGGAAAACTTTGCCTACATTAACATCACAAATATTTTCTCCTAGGATTTCATTATTTTAATTCTTGTATTTAGGTGTATAATCCATCCTGAGTTAGTTTCTTATGCATGGTATTATGGAAAGTTTGACATTTATTTCTTTACAATGAGTGTATCTAGTTTTTCTGGCATTATTCGTCAAAAAGACTTTTCTTTCAGATTGAATTGCCTTATACCTTTGTTGAAAATCAATTGATCACTTATATGTAGATTGAGACTTACTTTTCAGTTTTGTTAAAGCAGTTAGAGAGTAGGCTTTACTGATGTCTGCTTTACCCTTATTACTAAGGTGTGAGTTTTTGAGTTCTTTATTGACTGTCTCAGACATTCTATGATGTTTTTACACTCTAGCTGGTTGGAACTCAAACATCTCTCAACCCCATTTGAGTTCTAGGAATTGCATAACTTAAAGCCTTCCCGTAGGTCTTTGTTCAATCTTGTAGAGTTTCATCTAATACTTACGCATCTTAGTATTATTCAGCTCATATACAAAGGTACCCAAATGGATATTTCTGGAATTCTTTCTCTAAATTAACTCACCTCTCTGATTTTTATTTTTTCTTCTTTTTTGGTGAGGAAGATCGGCCCAGAGCTAACATCCCTTGCCAATCTTCCTCTTTTTGCTTAAGAAGATTAGCCCAGAGCTAACATCTGTGCCTATCTTCCTCTATTTTGTATATAGGATGCCACCACAGCATGGCTTGATGAGCGGTGCATATGTCCACACCCAAGATCCAAACCTGTGAACCCCGGGCCACCAAAGTGGAGCACGCGAACTCAACCGCTATGCCACTGGGCTGGCCCCCTGTTAGTTTGTTCCACAGTGTAGTTGCTTTAGCCTCTTCAAACTCCAATTATACTCTCCTCAGCTCAGCAGGACTGCTGTGCTCTCTTTAGGTTCCTTCTGTAAAATGCGAATAATATTGTCTCACCTGATGAGCTTATTATGGAATTATATGAGTTAGTGAATGGATAACGAGGGCTTTCTAACAGATGTTCAGGAAGCTTCTATTAATATTAAAGTTGCAGTATGAAAAATGGGTAGAAAGGAAGGCTTCCTGTTATAGTACTTCAGCCCTTTTCTCTCTAAAATGACCTATTGATTCAAATAATTCTTACTCCTAAATATTTGTATTTTCTCCTCAGAAATCAGATTACACTGGAATGACAAGACTCTTTATTTGTATTAGCCCATGTCACACGTATATCAATTGAAACCTTATATTTCTCAAAATTAAATATTAAAACACAAGAAATCTATGATTTCTTCCCTCTTTAAATAGCACAAAATCTCTGAATCCTTCAGGAAGAGAAATATTGCTGGAATGGAGAGATATTTAAGGAGAATTTGAGGACTTTGAGACCCACTGTTCTTGATACTGGATGTGAGAACTGTGCTCCCTCCTAGTAATGCTGCAGCACCCTGTGCTTGGCCCTATCTCAGCCCTCTTTGCCTTTTGTAATTCTCACTTTACTTCTCCATCTCCCTTCTAAGCAACAAGCTCTTTTCAGACAGAAGCAGTAGTTCTAAACTTGCTAAGAGTAAAAGAAATCACTTGGACCGACTGTAAAATATTCCCAGGCCTCACCTCAAATATTTCTTATTCAGAAGATCCTGGGTAGAACCTGGCAATAGCCATCCTCCTGAGCCTTCCTACACCTCAGGAGGCTCAGGTGTAGGTGGTCCATAAACTGCCATTGTCATGGAGTATGCCATTCTCATCTTTGTGCAAACCTCCCCACCAAAACAATCACCAGAGTGCCTGAAATGTCACTGATACTCAGTTCAATTTATTAAATTAATGAATTGATGGATGCATAGATGAATGTCTACATTCATTAATGTTTTTCAAGAGATGAATCTAGCAGTTAGAGAAACATAGAAAAGTTAGAATTTGTGCTCCCTTAGAATGCAGACATAACTAAGATGCATAAAGCAGGAGAGATGTAGCAAAAATTATCTGGTTGATTCAAGCAGCACACTTGAAGGAGGAGGAAACTATATTTGTCAAGGATGGCCTTTATTTAATCTCTTAAAACAGTTAATCTATATCCAAAATCTATAAGGCTAATGATTAAGAGAGTTATAGTTCATTACTTCGTTCAGCAGATGAAACCTTAACCCAAATTGAATGACCCATGAAAAAAATAGTAGTATTCAAAGATATCCATCTCCTACATAGATCAAGTAAGCTAGATACTTTATTTGATTCCTTTTTTCTTCTCCAGTTTTTTAATGCCTAGAATCAAAAGAAGTACCTCACTCCAAGGCTTCAATCCCCTGGAGTACCCCAACTCTATAAGACCCAGGGATTTTGCTGGAGCATCTGCCATCAGGAACACAGAGCTGCTAAGAACAAGGCTGTCCACTTAGTTCCAGCCCAGTTACCAAGCAGAGCTTTCTTTTGTCTTTAAAGGTTCATAGCCCCTAGACTTTCCCCAATCAATTCTGGAAGAAAAATACTGCCTGATGTTCTTGTGCCTGTTCCTTTCTCCTTTTTACATTCTGATGGAATATAGGATAAAGAGAACTGCGATTGTGCTAGAACTCTGCCTATAAATGTAAGTGCTTCCTTTGTGTTACAGTCGTAGGACCACTCTTTCCTCTTAGCAATATCATCTACAAATGCTCTGGGTACCAAAGAAAGATTCAGAGGCAGAACTAGTGGACCCCATGCACAAGTGGAGTGGGCCATAGACAGGGATGGAGACCATGTGGTGAAGGCAGAGATCCAGCTGAACAAAGTCCTGCCATCTGAATATGAAGAGAGAGTAAATTTAGAGAAGGATAAAGACAGTGTAAAGCAGCAAAATAGTCCCAAAATACACCTAAACTTGAAAATAGGAGGAAACTGCCTGAATAGTTGGACAGATATGCACTTTAGCAGAAGGAAAAATGTATGTTATAGATTGACAGTGGAAGCATGAGCGATAGGAATAGATGGAAGGAATAGACTGCCTGCATGAGGGTCACACAGAGTAAAGAAGACATTGATCTATTTTCTAAGCTGCTGGTGTATAAACACACAGTACAAAGGAAATATTAAAAACAGGACCCAGGTTAATCAGAAGACAGAGCCTTGGCTGGAGGAGTTTAGGATATTTTGGATACAGTCTAACCTCTGCTCTTAAATAGCTATGCAACCCAGATATTTACATTTTACTTCTTCGGGCCTCAGTTTCTTCCTTTGTAACATGAGAGGGTTGGACTAGACGCTAATGGTTAACACCTGTTGAATCCTTACTGTGAGTCAGGAACTTAATTGTGAGTGTTTGGTACTCACAAAAAATGTTTGGATTCTGCTATTACTATTCCCACTTCAAATTAAAACCTGAGGCATAAAGAAGTGACTTCCACAAGGTCATAATGCTGGTCAATGGCAGAGCCGTGATCCCAGCCTACTCAGTCGAGCTCCAGAGCCCACATTCTTTCCAGCCTCATTATGCTTCCATTCTAACAAATGATCTTGGAACAAATTGAGAGAGAAGTAGATGTAAACAGTAATCAAATACTTAGGGCTACTCGGGGAAGTCTTTCAGGAAATAAATGGTAAGCTGGGGTTTTGTAGGAGAGATAAATATTAATTGTGAGGGACAAAGAACAGTAGGTAATCAAATAGAATGTTATGTGTAGACACAGAGAGACAGAAATTAGTTATGTGTGATAGTTGTAGGCCAGCCAGTTTGTCTTACAGCTGAGGGACAGAGATATGACCCAACATTCAGGACTAAAACACCTATGACTGTGATTAGGATGGGGAATTGCAGAAATAATGTCATGAGAAATAATTGTGTGAAATATGATGTTAGTCAGGAGGAAAATAAGATGCATAAAGAAATATGATCATTTTATTCTAATAACTAAAGAGCTGTCATTTATTTAAAAAAATAATGAAAAGTCTTTTGAATGTCTGCAGAGGACAAATCAAGAGCAATGGGTCGATGTTTTAAAGAGGCGTAGTTCATCTGAGAATAAGGAGGTTCTCACAAATTAAGCCATCTAGCAAGAGAGCAGACTGCTTTGAGGCAGTGGGCTCCTTATAACTGGACCTTGACTATGGTGATTGGATAATACATCTCAGATTTATATAAATAGGTTCATAGAATTGGGAACAGATTAAGAAAACTTCTGAGCTTTGTTCTAATAAAAAGATCATTTTATTGTCTAAGGCTAGGATGAAAGTTTTAGCATTATGTGACCTCCAAATCAAACTAAAGATCTTCCTACTAATAATGGTGAAAGTTGTTCTGAAAACATTGTGGAGGCAATGGAGATTGAGGTAGAGGCTGAAAGAGTGGAGGTCCCAGCCCAAGCCTTATCATGCTCTGAGTGTAACTTGAGCTTTAATTAGGTTCTTACTCTCAAATTGACATGCACTTATGACAAGAGAAATCCCAATATGTGGGATCATTCTAAGCCCATCTCAAAGTCTTCACAATTTGTCCTGGGTAAATAAATCTCGTCACTTTTAAATAAAAGAAAATATTTCATTACATCTAAGCAAGCAGTATTTGAGTCAATATATGAAGGACTGGGTAAATCAATTTTCATTTGTTTTTATTTTATTTTTATTTATTTATTTATTTTGAGTAAGATCGGCCCTGAGCTAACATCTGCCAATCCTCCTCTCTTTTTGCTGAGAAAGACTGGCCTTGGGCTAACATCCATGCCCATCTTCCTCCACTTTATACAGGACGCAGCCACAGCATGGCTTGACAAGCAGTGCGTTGGTGCACGCCCAGGATCCGAACCAGCGGACCCCAGGCCACCCCACTGGAGTGCGCGCACTTAACCGCTTGCGCCACAGGGCTGGCCCCTGTTTTTATTTTTTCTAATCAGATTTTCATAAGATGGCTTTGAAGATAAGTGATTTCTAAGGACTGTTGCCCTCATGTAAGTTAAGCAAATTGTTTAATACTTTTGAGCCTCAGTTTCTTCTTCCATAAAATGACAGGATTAAACAAGATGTGTTCAAAATCACTTTTTGATTTAACTCTATGTATGAAACTTCTATGCACATAAGAATACAAAGAATGAGAACAACTTTCAAAAATAAATTTCTTCAGATATCTTTGAATTGGGATATTATTTATACCACTACTCCTCATGCCTCCTGATTTTACCCCATCCCCTGATCAGTGAGCTTAATTTGTTTGTTGCTCATTTTTTCAGACAGGCACTATCAGCTGTGTACAGAAACACACATATGGTTTCTTTGAGGGTTTTTCATTTTTATCAAGTTCTTTCTGTTCTCAATTTCAGGATGTTTCAATCTGATTCCCACTGACCAATGAGGAGACAGAACCAGAGCGTGATCACCGAGTTTATTCTCATAGGCTTCTCAAACCTAGGGGATCTGCAGATCTTTCTCTTTTTTATCCTTCTACTTGTCTACCTGGCCACTCTGATGGCCAATGCCACCATCATGATTGTCACTCGTCTGGATCGGGCTTTGCACACCCCTATGTACTTCTTTCTCTTTGTCCTCTCCTGCTCTGAAACCTGCTACTCCTTGGTTATTGTACCAAAAATGCTGACCAACCTGCTTTCCACAAGCTTGACTATTTCTTTCTCTGGGTGTGCTGCACAGCTCTATTTCTTTGTGGGCTTGGCTTGTACCAACTGTTTTCTAATTGCCGTGATGGGCTATGATCGCTATGTTGCCATCTGCAACCCTCTCAACTACACACTCATTGTTAGCCGGGCCACCTGCATGCAGTTGGTTCTAGGCTCCAGCTTCTGTGGTTTCCTGATCTCTGTGGTTGTCAATGTCCTGGTGTTTAGTGTACCCTTCTGTGCCTCCAATCATATCAACCACTTTTTCTGTGACATTTCCTCTGTCATAAAACTGGGCTGCACAGACACCAAGCTGAAAGAGATGGTCATCTTCTTCCTCAGCATTCTGGTATTGCTCTTTCCCTTAGTGTTGATATTCATCTCCTACATCTTCATTGTTTCCACCATCCTCAAGATCTCCTCAGTGGAGGGACAGTATAAGGCTTTCTCCACCTGTGCCTCCCACCTCACAGTGGTCATTATCCACTACGGCTGTGCTTCCTTCATCTACTTGAGGCCCACATCCCTGTACTTATCTGATAAGGACCGGCTTGTGTCAGTGACCTATACTGTGATCACCCCACTACTCAATCCCCTTGTCTACACACTGAGAAATAAAGAAGTTAAGATGGCTCTGAGAAAGGTTCTCCGTAGATACTCATTTCCCAAAACTGTATTAGTAAGTTGATAAGTCAGGTAATTTATATTCATGAAACTGTCCTGGATAGAACTGCAATTTGATAAACAGATCTATCCTTTCTTTTTATTTTTTTGTCAAAAAAAGATATGAGGACATCAAGTTACCTTGATTCTTTTTATTGGAAAATCCTTCTTCGTGTTTAGCCTATATTCACTGTAGAAGTTATACCATTTTGTCTCCAGAAAGTTATGGAATGTGGAAACTTTCAAGGACTCAAGCCATGCTATTTTTGTGCATCGAAAATGTCAGTTTTCTTAGAGCAATGCTACAAATGATGCATTATCTTTCTGAGAATGCCCAGGCTATTGATATTCTTCCCACACTGAAGAAAAGAGCAGATAATGTTGTTCAAGTCTCTGAATGCTTCTATATATTTTTTGAGGTTTAAAAGAAAATATTTACAATAAATAAAGTATTTTTAGGCAAAAAGAATAAAAATTCACTTCTGTGTAGATGAGGATGGAATTAAAGTTCTAAGTGGCTAATGGCAAAGTAAAAAACACACAGAATCTGGAGTCACAAAGACCTGGGTTCGAATTTTGATTTGTATCATTTTCCAGCTAAATGCCATGGGCCAGGGTTAATCTTTCTTAGGGTCATTTATTCCCTATGTAACATGAGACCCTTAATGCCTCCACAGTGGGACATTGTAAGAACTAAACAGACTAATAGTCATAAAGCAATTCCATGCTTGTCTGATAGAAGACATTAAAAAATATTAGTTCTCTTTCACCTCCCCTTCATTTTCCCTTTTTCATTCCATAAACTAAGATTCTACTTAATGTTAGACACTGTGTGTAAGTTGACCATTCAAGAGTTTTGTTTATGCATCTGCTACTATATACAAAGCATTAAAGTAGGTATTTTAGGCAAAGAGTAAAGTATAGTCCTCTCTTTCTTTCATGCTTCACTATAAGAAAAGACCAAATTTCAGTCACCTATATAGGAGCATCATATATATTTGGCTGAGTTTACCGTGGTGTTGTTAAAAGTGTGTTCCAATAAAACAAATAAATTTTTGTCACTTTTTAAACAAATATTTTACTGAGGTAACATTGGTTTATAACATTATATAAAGATCAGGTGTACATCAGTATATTTCAGTTTCTGTGTAGACTACATCGTGTTCAACACCAAAAGTCTAGTTGCCATCTGTCACTGTACACATGTGCCCTTTTAGCTCTTTCACTCTCCCCACTCCTCCCTTCCCCTCTGGTAACCACCAATCTCCTCTCTGTGTCTATGTGTTTATTTGTTGTTGTTATTGTTTTTATCTTCCATATATGAGTGAAATCCTACAGTATTTGGTTTTCCCTGTTTGACTTGTTTCACTTGGCATAATGCTCTCAAGTTCCATCCATGTTGTAGCAAATGGAAGATTTCATCTTTCTATGGCTGAGTAGTATTCCTTTGTATTTACATACCACATCTTCTGTATGCAGTAAAACATTCTTTCTTATCCATTAAAACAACTAAATTTTATATGATATTAATTTCATAAATTTTTATTTCTCAGTCCTTTGCTTGAGCATTAGGTCATTTAGGAGTTTTTCCTTGGAAGTGGGTCACATAACTTAGATTTAAAGTAAGTTTCCTCACATACTTGCTGTGTGAGCATATACCAATAACTTAAACTCTATAAATTGAGAATGATTAAAATAGGGTTGTTATAAGGGTAAAATGGGGAAATACCTTACAGTACATCTAGCACATTGCTTGGAAATATAATGTGCATTTGATAAATTTTAAGACAATGTTATTGTCATTATATGTAATCTTGAGGGACAAAAGAGGAGATTAGAATGCAGAATATAAGAATAAAGGAGAAAGAAAAGCTAGGATCAAAAGAACAGAGAAAAATCAGAAAAAGAGTAATAAAGGAGATAAAGCAGACTAGTTTAATTTACTTTATGTCAATTGTGATTTTTTAAATACAAAAATAAATTATATTTCTGTGAATCAGCAGAAAAGAAAATCCCTATGTTTAGGAATATGGACTATGTAAATGCAAAAGAACAAGAAACAACAAAGTCATCTTAAAAAAGCACAAGTCTAGAAGACTTAAATTTACAATTACCAAATCTATAATAAAGTTATAGTAAAAAAGATAGTATAATATTGGTGCAAGAATACATGCCTTGAGCAATGGAACAGAAAAGCTAATTCCAAAATAAGCCAGTACATTTATAGTCAACTCATTATGACAAAAGTGGCACTGAAATTCAAGTGCATCCTCCCATATTTGAAATGAAAGATGATCTTTAAAAAATAGTTCAGGATCAAATGGATATTCACAAGAGAAAAAAATGAATCTTCACCTCCATCTCATACCATACACAAAATCAATTCCAGATGGATATTAGAACTAAATGTTCAAGTCAAGCAATAAACTTTCTAGAATATTTAAAAATAAATTTATCATCTTGTGGTGGCAAAAGTCACTTAAACAGCACACAAAAGCATAACTCAGGAGAAGATTGACAAATTATATTTTATTAAAATTAAGAACTTTTATTCATCAAAAGACAGCTTAATAGAGTGAAAATGCAATTTTCAGTCAGATAATATATTTGAAGTGCACATAACCAATAAAGGACTGATATCCAGTATGTTTACAATATTTCTGTGAATCATTAAAAGACAGATATATTCCATTTTTTAGTGTGCAAAATATTGAACAAGACTTTCAAAAAAGAGGAAATCCAATTGAGTGATTAATTTATGAAAAGGTGCTCAATCTCATTAGTGTCACGAAAATGCAAGTACAATTACACGCATATACTAGAATGTCAGAAATGAAAGAGTTACAATATCATTTCAAGCTGAGGTTTATCTTCCTAACAGCACAAAAGGAAGCATCTAGAGGATGTGGAAGGAGAGCAACTGAGGAAAGGAAAGCATGTTTGACTCTCACCCATCACTGCAAATGTGGAGCAACTGGAACTCCCATACAATACTAGCGGGAGTAAAAATTGGTACAGTCCCACTTCGAAAAAAGATTTGGCAGAGTCTAGAATAATGGAACATAGATACTTTCATTTAATATTTGCTGTGTAACAAACTATCTTAAAGCACAATGAGGTAAATTCTTGCTTGTCTTTTTGTGACTGGCTTATTTCACTTAGGAAAAGGGGAGTCGTTTAATGGTTATAGAGTTTCATATTTTCAAAATGAAAAAGTTATGGAGATCTGTTTCACAACAACATGAATATACTTAACACTACTGAACTGTACACTTAAAGGTGGTTAAGATGATAAATTTTATGTTATGTGTTTTTATCACAATAAAAAATATTTCTTGCTATGTGTCTACAGGTTGCCTTAGGGTTGTCTGATTGAAGTTGAGCTCAGCATGATGACCGCTTCAACCTGCGTGTCTCTTGAATTTGACCCATTTGGGTAGGTTGGGATCAGATCGGAGCCAACTGTATTAACCTTAGAGCCCCAGTTAAAAGGACAGAAGCTACTTAGGGAGAGCTTATCTCATGATGATAGCAGAAAACCTGCAATGCTTCTTTGACCAACGCTCAGAACTGGCAAACTATCACTTCTGCCCACATTTCATTGGCTAACATAAAGCCCAATGTCAAACCCAAAGTTTAGGGATGAGGACTAATACTTTGCCTCTAATGGGAGCAACTGCAAAGTTGCATAGCAAAGAACATAGAAAGGGATAAAGAGCTGTGGCTAAAAATTCAGTCTACAACAGTAAGCCATAACCTAGGATTTACTGGTAGTGTAGACCAGATCAAAAGAGTCGTATGTTACTAATGGATATGTAAAAGTATGTTTTTAGCAACACTTTTCATTATATCCCAAACCAGGAAATAACATAAATATCCATCAATAGTAGAGCAAACAAATAAATTGAAGTGCATTCATATATTTTAATGATATAGCGCAGTGAAAATTTAACTACAATTAACGTCATGGGTAAATCTCTCAAACATGATTTGAATGAATGAAGCCAAAACAAAAACAATATGCACTCTATAGTTCATTCATAAATTTTAAAAACTGGCAAAGTCAATACACAGTGATAGAAATTAGAATAAAGGCTCTTCGAGCAGGGAGATGAGCAGTGTGCTACTTCTAAATCTGATCGTGGATACATGGGTGTGTCACTTTGTGAATTTAGCATACACTTTGATTTGTGTACTTTTGTGTAGTATGTTACACTTTAGTAAAATGCACTTAAAATTTAGTAAAGAATCAAGTTGAAAAGGCTAAACTGAAAGACAAGAGCAAAGGAATAATGGATAGTTTAGGGTATATGGATAGAAAACATTTGTCATTTTAATATACGGGATATAATTGTTTCCTACTCCGTCAATACATTAAAACTCCATGAGGACAAGAACTGTACCTCACTCATCTTAACATCCCCTGAATGTCCAGAATAGTATAGGTCATAGAGTAGTTATTCAGAAAATATACGTTTAATGAAGTTTTTGAATATTCTGCTTATAGCAAAACTCTCTACAATCAAGACAATGAATGAATAAATTTTTACAATGAAATTGATTTTCTTTTTTATAATCTATTTCCATGTATCAGTTACTTCCTGTTATGAGAAATTAATTTACACCAATATCCACTGGTATACTGTTATTAGGCTTTTCTCCCTACTATATTTTACAAGCTGCCCCAAAATACTCTGGGGGTCTGGCTGTGGGCTGCTTTGGCCACAGCCCAGAGACAACATAGAGCTGACACTCAGAATGAATTATCTACTTCCTCCTCTCCCCTCCTTCACAACTATTCCCATTTTAGGCTGAAGTTTATCTTCTTAACTGCACAGGAGGAAGAATCTAAAGAATGTGGAAGGAGAACAACAGAGGAAAGGACAGCATATTTGACTCTCACCCTTTTGGTTCATCTTGAGGAGTTGCCCCTAGAGCAAAGAAATGAAACAAAATTCTGAAATTCAGACTGCCGGAAGGAAGACAAAGCAAAGATGTGGAAGAATACCGAGAATAATTTTAAAAGAAGGAATTATTGTGAAGAGAAGGGAAGGGTATGGGTCATGTGGGATATCAGATGATTTTGTACTCCAAGTACACTTTGGAGCAAGATAACAGAAACTAAGGTAAAAATGTCCCAGGCCTCAGAGCCACACTTTTTTGTCTGTTGTATGGAAGGGAAAAGAGACACGAGTAAGTGGGCTGGGATGTATTGTTTAATCATCCCTAACCCCAAGGCCATGAAGAGTTTGTAGAGTGGGAATTGCACTGGGGAAAGGTCTGGACAGTCTTAATCCAGACTAGTGATCCATATAAACCAGAGATTTGGGTGGGCTGAGACCAGATAAATAAACCTATACTTTTCATTTAGGCTATAAGTCTGATGTTTTAAGGTGTGATATGGTCACATTGCTTTATAGACCTTCCACTCTGCTTAGATATCCAATAATTATTTATGGTTTCATTAACATGATCAGTACTTCTGTATTGAAAATCACATCCCTCACATGTTTTATATCTGTGAACAACACAACTCAATTATTTATGTTGTCTCTTGAATTAGCTAGTATGAACTTAATATAGTGCTTAATTTTGAGACTGAATTTAATATATATATTTGGCCTCATCGTATACATTTCTATGTAATGACTCCTCCCAAATTCACCTTATTGGTATGTTATTACTTTACCTTTGCTCTAATTTCTTATATATTTACTTAATACATTTATGCTTGCCTTAATAGTACATATTTTAAGTCATCTCAAATCCACCCTGGAATGCAATAGAATGTTATAATTTAAGATTCTTTGGGTTGCAAATAAAAGATAATCCAACTCAAACTGTCATTAGCAAAAAATAAATCTGTTGGCTCATGTAAGCTGAAAAGCCAGTGGTACAATGATTTCAGGCACAGGCTGATGCAGAGGTCAAACAGTCATGCTCAATCATCTGGATGCATCTCATGGTTCTGCTTCCTCAGTCTTGGGTACATTTTTAGCCAAACTCAGCAGTCTCTGACAGCTTCAGCTCACAAAATCCAGTCCAGAGGAAGAGAGAATTCACTTCTTCCAACGTGGAAACAAAAGTTGGGAGACTGAAATTTGTTGTTCCTGAATGTGCAGACTTGGTCACATGCCCATCCTGAACCAAACACTACATCCAGAGAGAATCCAGTATCCTGACTGACTTGGTACATGTCATCTGCTCCCGCATTAAACTCTAGGGTGAAGCAATTGGATGAGAGTGAGGCAAAATAAACAAAAATAAAATTGAGGTACTATTACTATAAGTAGTGGGAGCGGCCCTTTGTATATCTTCTTTGGAGAGATGTCTATTCAGGTTCTTGATCCATTTTTTAATCAAGGTATTTTGTTTTTTTGCTATTGAGTTGTATGAGTTCCTTACACATTTTGGATATTAACCCCTTATTGGATACATTATTTGCAAAAATTTGTATATGGTGTAAGGTAAGGGTCCAATTTCATTCTTTTGCATGTAGATATCCAGTTTTTCCCAGCACAATTTCTTGAAGAGACTGTCCCTTTGCCACTGTGAAGACATACAAATAGCCAACAATTATATGAAAAAGTGCCCAACATATCAGGGAAATTAAAACCATAGTGAGATATCACTTCACAACTGTTAGAATGACTGTTATCAAAAAGACAAAAGATAAGTGTTGGCAAACGTGGAGAAAAGGGAACTTTGATACACTGTTGGTGGGAATGTAAGTTGGTACAGCCATTATGGAAAATAGTATGGAACTTACTCAAAAAATTAAAAATGGAACTACCATCAGATCCAGCAATCCCACTTCTGGGTGTTTATCCAAAGAAATTGAAATCATAATCTCAAAGAGATACCTGCACGCCCATGTTCATTGCAGCACTATTCACAATAATAGTATGAAAACAACCTGAAGCTCCTATCAAAATATGATTGAATAAAGAAACTGTGGCATATGCATACAATGGAATATTATTCAGCCCTAAAAAAAAGAAGTAAATTCTCCCATTTGCAACAACATGGATGAACCTGGAGGACATTATGCTAACTGAAATAAGCCAGACACAGAAAGACAAAAATTGCATGATCTCCTTTGTGTGGAATCTAAAATAGTCAAACTCATAGAAGCAGAGAGCAAAGTGGTGGTTGCCAGGGGCTAGGGGAAGGCAGAAATGTGGAAATGCTGGTCAAAGTGTATAAAATTTCAGTTGTGCAAGATAAGTTCTAAAGATCTACTATACAGCATAGTACCTACAGCTAACAATACTGTATTGTATACTTAAAATTTGCTAAAAGGATAGATCTTATGCTAAGTGTCTTTATCACAAAATAATAATAATGATAATAACAATAATAATAATAAAGGTGACAGGAGGAAACTTTGGGAGGTGATGGATATGTCTATGGCCTTGGTGGCGGTGATGGTTTCACAGGTGTATACTTATCCCCAAACTCATCAAGTTGTATACATTAAATATGTACAGCTTTTACATGTCAATCCTACCTTAATAAAGTAGTTTTAAAAAAGTAGTGGGAGTGAATGATGGACATCAATAACAAAAAACTTCTGCATTCAGATTTAAATATATTCAATTCCGCTCTTCTTTGTTCTTCATGGGCATTATTTCTTATTCTCAATTATTTCTGGTTTTCTCTTTTGTTCTCAGTATCATTATTTCTTCATCTATCAGACACTTGATGAGCTTTTACTATGCACCAAGCCATTGTTAGAGTTCTTCAACATCCATTGACATATGGTTGGAAGGTGATATAGAAATCACATTTATTCCTGGCTTAGCCACAAGGCAAGTGGAAACCAAAAATTTTGGAGATTAGAAAATAAATGATGGTATTTGTTTTAAACTGAGAGATTGTTTATATCATTGGAGGTAATGCTGTCTGTGAGCATTTATTCACACAACTTTCAGCACATATTTATTTCGTGACTCCTACATACAACAATACACCATATTAGTTGCTGAGTAACGGAATAGAGAGATAGACGGGGTTAGGATGATGAAATGAGTCTCTTTTCAGCTTATTCTGACCAGTGCTTTCACTATAAAAAGCAACATCGCTCAATCTGCACTATCACTCTGACAAGAAGCTACTTCCCTAATTATAAGTACAAAAACAAACATGTTTTATAATGCACCTGTGATCATAAATTACCTGCATAAATTACCCTTTTGTCCCTTAGGTAATATGTAAAATTGAGAAATCAACTCAAAATTAGTCAAATTTTCTAAAATTGCTGCATCTGAGAGTGACTTAAAACATTTTGCTCCCTAGGCCCTAATGCCTGGGCCCAATTTTGAGCAATTTGGCATTTGGTGACGTGCATCTATTTTCCACAATCAACTCAGCTGTTAATTAAACCCAATGCGACGTCTCCATGGCAGTGCCCAGGATCAGGAGACCCACAGAAAAACCGCCCACTACCGATAAATACAATGAAAGTGCCAATTGTCCTATGGTCACTAGTAGATGTGTCTTTGGTCAACTGGCTCAAAATGACAGAAGACAAGTGGTAAACTTTGGTCGGGGTCTAAGTCCCCGGACCATTATCACGTCTCTACCCCTGAGTAGAGATCAGTAACTTCTGTCCCATTTTGACCTTTCCCTTTTTCCTTGTCAACTTGGATTCTGTCTCCTGTAGCCTCTGTGCCTCTGGCTCCTCTCAGGGAGAGGGAGAGGCAAATGGGAGCCCCTTCATGAGTAACAGACATCCATTCTGGACTGAGCACCTACAATGGAAAATCTGGACAATGGACAGGGAATGAGAGTAAACACTTATCCCCCAGCAGGACCTATGTTTTCACTTCTCAGGTAAGAGACAGAAAAGGGTGATGGGCCCATGCTGGTTCGGAGTCAGTAAAAACGAGAGACAGCTGCAATTAGGCATGTGGACTTCAAATAATGTTAACCAGGATTATTTAAGCTTTAAAGTGAATTTCTGCAAAACTAAGCATATAAATTTTGTACATATTCTAAATTCACTGACTCATTGCTCTTCCTAAATTTACATAGACACTGTCTTGTTCTAATTTAATTCAACAAGGCACTCAATAATATTTTAATCACAAAATCTTTTGTTTTATTATAGTAAGAACACTTAACATGAGATCTATTCTTTTAATAAGTGTTTAAGTACACAATACCATATTGTTAACTATAGGCACAATGTTGTACAGCAGATCTCTAGAACATATGCATGTTGAATAGCTAAAACTTTATACTTGTTGAACAGCCACTCCCCATTTCCCCCTTCCCCTAGGCCCTGGCAACCACTATTCCACTTTCTGTTTCTATGATTCTGACTCTTTTAGGTAACTCATATAAGTGAAATTTGTCCTTCTGTGACTAGCTTATTTCACCTAGCATAGTCCTCCAGGTTCATCCACATTGCAAATGGTAGGATTTCCTTTTTTTTAAGGCTGAATAATATCCCATTGTATGTGTACAACCACTAAATCTTAAATAACAAACTTTTTTCAGAAATGATTGCATTAGGTGGGATCTAGACAAAGTTACAACATCTAATACAGGTCCAAGAACTAAGCACAATACCGTGGGAATCACATTCATCTGAAAGACAAAAGACCTCTGTTCTTTCACTAACACATCCAATCAGTTGCTTTCTGGTCTTGGGATCTTCATCATACTCTCTGAAGCTCAATT
The DNA here is from genome assembly GCF_057802395.1 of Ceratotherium simum simum. Taxonomy (NCBI): domain Eukaryota; kingdom Metazoa; phylum Chordata; class Mammalia; order Perissodactyla; family Rhinocerotidae; genus Ceratotherium; species Ceratotherium simum. The sequence goes on from NC_141901.1 coordinate 37,564,521, forward strand.
TTTTCGTCTGTAAAATGAGACTACTAGGCTAGATCTTTAAGATCCCCTACAGCTATAATATTTATGACTCCAGCTTTCCGGAGATCCTCCTAGGTAAGAGACATAGATTAATGCAACATACCTTTCCCAGTCCTGTAAAGGAAAATCACCTTTATCCCATTAAATCCTTTCTGAAACCAGTGGAGGGCACCAGGCACAATCAATGTAATATTCTGAAAACTGTTGTCCTCTTTTCGATTCTAAATTATAATTACAAAACTAATATTTGTGTAACATTTAACTATTGCAAGAACACTTTCTTATTCCTTTTGGAGAAAATTTGAAAGTTAGGGTAACTGATATCAGAATGAAGTCCCTTATAAAGATGAGGAATCTGATTCAGACATGTCCCAGTCCAGGAGCTAATACACGGTGGAGTTGGGACTGGAGCCCGCAACAGAAATCTTTTTTTTTAAATACCTCATATGGAAGAAAGGTGACAGAATACTGCTTTCCCTTTCTCATCAATGCACACATGCATGCGCCGTGCGCGTGCGCACACACACACACAGATTATACACCCACGCCAATCTAGTGCTAGTTCTACCAGCTGTGTGAACTTGAGAGGAGTCCGCAGACTCTGATTCTTAAACATCTCATCTTTATAATTAAGATATTAAAAGTAATACCTATCCTATGAGGTCCTAAGGAGGACCAAATGAGAGAATATAACAGTATTTCCACCCTATCTAGAATATGAAGAACATGTAACAAATGTTAGTTCACATTATATTTCTAAAAGATGGATCTAAATGTTGGTTGATAAACTGATACCAAAATTGTGTCCTATTTTTCTTCCTGGAAACACCAATAGCAGTACTGATAGACTGATAGGCTGGAATGATCCTCTCCAAAGAACTTAATTGAGTTGTTTTTTGTTTGTTTGTTGTTGTTTTGAGTTTGTGACCTCAACGTGAAGTTTGTGGTAAAGAAATAGAGAAAAAGGAGAAAACGGGTGTCTCTTGTTTCAGAAACCTCTGTAAACTTACGTATTTCCTTTGTAAATGAGATGTCTGTGTGTGTTTATACAGGAAAATAGCAGGTGCTTGTTCAATTCTGAAGGGCCAATCAAGATTAAGACAAAAATGAATCAGCTCAAACACAGCGGTTACACAAGTAATGGCACTAAAACTCAGGCCATATTTTCATTAAAATGTTTACAGGTAATATTCAAAATATTATTTGTTCTTCCAAGCCTTCCACGAAATTATTTGTTTTTCCTCAAGATTTTTAGGATGTTTTGCTTGTATTTCTTTTATAATGTTTATGATAATCCACCTTGTAATGTGGCTAGCTGTTTGATTCTCTGTTCTCCGAGAGAGGAGCAACACTTTTATTCATATTTATATCTGCAGTGTTTAAGATGTAATAGAAATCACGAAATCATAAAGTTTGAGAATTATGAAATAATCTATTCCAGTCTTTAAGAGCTCCATAAATAGTTGAAGTTGATACCAAAATATGTAGATAAAACATAGTGTATAAAATATGCATCATCAATAATTTTGAAGCATCCACAACGAGGAACCCCTAAGTTCTTATTTATATGTGACTAAGATTAACTACAATTTTATCTTCTAAGTTTATCCTATATCACCCTCAAAAATTAAAAAATTAGGAGACCGCCACTGTTTTCTACCAGGTGTAGATAACCTGCATGAATGACTGACTACAGCAACCAGACACCAAAGGATTGGCATGGTACTTCAAGATCAGTAACCCTTGCTTCCCTTCCAGGGCAGAACAGGACTCCACAGAAAACCAAGTTACTTTCAATTAGGCTTGGAGAGCCTCAGGGAAATGATAATTCCTCTTAAATTTTCCCTCCTTGGGAAAGAACATAAAAGGCAGTTTCAACAACTTTCCGTGAGTTTAAATGCTCATTACATCACTGATGAAAATATTTCTGATCCCAATCCCCATCAAACAACAATATGGTAATGAAAGGCAAGTATTTATTGAGCATTCACTATTTACTGAATTAGTCTTTAACATATATATGATTTCAATTAATTCTCACTATAGCCCTGGGAGGCAAGAATTGCTTTTCTCAAATGAGAAAATGGGGCTTAAAGAATTTGAGATCTTACCACTAGAACATGCCAGAGTCGGGATGAAAGCCGACATCTGTCAAAGTTCAAAACCCATTTTATTCCTACATTATTCAACTTTATATGTGCTTGCAAGGGTAAAATTTAAGATCATATATGTAGAAATTTATAAGTAGTCCTGAGAATTTGGGATCCTGGAATTAGAAAGATAATAGTATATTAGTAGTAAATATACCTTCTAGGCAATAAAAATCCTTGTGTTAGGCATTGAGAAAAGAATCAGGGAAAAAAGATGGAGGAAGAGAAGGAGACTTGTCCGTTTCACAGGGTGTGAGTGGTGGGTGGGAGGGATAACTACCGAAGCAGAAAACATCAGGGCCCAGACCGCACTCTCCCAGAACCCAGGAGATGCAACTGTGGTTACCTGAACTCTTTATACATCTAGATTAAAGCAGTAGAAATTAAATAGTGCTCAGTCTCATGATTTTTTTTCCAAGAATGCTTATTTCAACATTTCTGTAACAGATGTAAAGAAACCCAGAAATAAGTACAAAAACATTCTTTTCCAAGGAAGCATAAAAGATTTGTCTCCTGAGTGCTCTCACAATTGCAAGTGCATATCCATCATTTCATCCACACCATTTTATAATAATCTCTTCTTCTTAATACATCTCACCCTTGAACTGTGAGGAACTTGAGGCCTTGGACTGAGTCTTATTTATGTACGTGTTCTTAACACATACCTAGTGCCTAACACATCGTTGTAATGACACTGCTTAATACCTGTTGTCTAGTGCCTCATATTCTTGCTTTAGTTATTCTCAGGTAAGGTAGGGTACATTGCCGTTAATTATTGTTATCAATATTAGTTAATATAATAATTTTGAATGACATACTTTTTAAAATGGAGTAAACACAAGGCTATCATAATTTTCTTCTCATTTATTTATATTTCAATATGCGCTAGAGAGCTACAAATACACTGAGAATTGGGAATATAACAGATGCTCTCTTCAGGGCTATTTTCCTATTGTAAACTGAGATTTTAGTTTGAAAGTGTAAAACTTAGTTCCATTTGGTACATAAATCCTGGGTATTCTTGGTCTTGAGCAATCCTCATGCCCAGGATGAGATGACACTGAGGATTCTCTCACTCAGTGAATCCTAGGAAGGCTGTGGTGACATGAATGAAATATGTAACAACATGCCAAGTTAGCTTTTTGATTTATATGACAATTATATTGAGAAGCTATTACTTACATGGTTCTAGATGTTGAGGAGAATTCAGGTGAAGATACACATAATTCACATCTTCTCCTCAAGGGTACACAATCTAGTGGAAAAGAAAGATGAGAAAAATTCAATACAATATTTCAAAATTAAGTAAATGACACATCAAATTGGCAATCAATGTCTTATGTGAATTCTCAGGAAGAAACAACCCCTTTTATGAGGAGATACCAAAGAAGCTTCCAAAAAATGTGGATTTGGCTGAGGCTTCAGAACAATGGTAAAGTATCTGTAAATAAAATATGGGTAACAAATTAAGATGAGCAAGGAATAGAGGCAAGGAGGGATGCAACATATTTGTGCAATATTGATGCATCACAGATTATCTAGATTTTAGTTCCCAAAACAAGATGTTGAAAACCATAAAGAGTTTGAACTTTGTGCTTTAGCCATGAGTAAAATTTTTGAGCAAGGGAGCAATATGATACAATTTATATTTCAGAAGATTAGTCTAGCATCAAGGAAAAGAGGGATTGAAGAGATGTGAGAGTGTTGATTGGAGAGATAGCCATAATGTGATTTTAGTAGAAGTTAAAAGAAGCGATTAAAATGGATAAGAGTCCTGAAGAGACTATGACTCTCTCTGCAGGAGGAAGGACTCTGTCTGAGATAGGCATTGGAGGATGTGTAGATGTATTCCATCTCAAAGAACTTTTTTCCAGATTTGGGAAAAGAATAATGATACAGAAGTAAGAATCAGCCTACTGAGAGTATAAGAGGGTGGAGCTGATTATCCATGCCAAGAAGTAAGGTCAACAGAATTGGAGAGAATGTAGGTCTAAGTTATGGAGAGATTAAGACTAAGAGTGGGAGTTTACATGTAAGGAGAATGATAATGAAAAGCTATTGATGATTACATATAAAGTTATATATAAATGTAGTGTATTCAGATGGTTTATTTTGCAGCTGCAGGAAAGTGGAAGAGTGCGAGGACAAGAAAGACAGACAAGATTTGCAGGATAAAGTGAGAGTGAGAGGCTAAGAATTTGAGTAACAGCCTCATCCTGGGAATGGAGATGAAGGGATAGTTGAATCTGAGAAATGTCAAGAACGTTTTGCCTGTGGTGTTAAAATTACTGTGGAGACTCAGAGTTGGATGTACACTTTGCCTGATTTTAGATACTGTTTTACATCTTGAAAAACTGGAGGGAAAAGGAATAAAGAGTTTAGAACTCAAAATCAGAGAACTCATGCTCTGATGATAAATTTCCTGTGATTCTACTAATTTTCAGGGATTTTTCTTGGCACTCTCTCCTCTTTCTTTCTCAGATCGACTCCTGATGACCTACCTTCCGTGGAGCAGGTCAACGAGACCTTGGTGAGCGAGTTCATCTTCCTTGGTTTCTCATCTTTGGCCAGGCTGCAGTGGCTGCTCTTCGTTGTCTTCCTGCTCCTCTACCTGCTCACTCTGGGCACCAATGCCATCATCATTTCCACCATTGTGCTGGTCAAAGCCCTTCATACCCCCATGTACTTCTTCCTTGCTGTCCTTTCCTGTTCTGAGACTTGCTACACCTTTGTAATTGTACCCAAGATGCTTGTTGACCTGCTGTCTCAGAAGAAGACCATTTCCTTCCTGGGCTGTGCGATCCAGATGTTTATCTTCCTTTTCCTCGGCTGTTCTCACTCCTTCTTGCTGGCAGCCATGGGTTATGATCGCTATGTGGCCATCTGTAACCCTCTTTGCTACACAGTGCTCATGGGACACAGGGCATGTGTGGGACTAGTGGCCGCTGCCTGTGCTTGTGGCTTTATTGTTGCACAGATCATCACATCCCTGGTATTTCACCTGCCCTTCTACTCCTCCAACCAATTACATCACTTCTTCTGTGACATCTCTCCTGTCCTTAAGGTGGCATCTCACCATACCCACTTTAGTCAGATTGTCATCGTCATGCTTTGTGCACTGGTCCTGGTTATCCCCCTGTTATTGATCTTGGCATCCTATATTCGCATCATCTCTGCCATACTGCAGTTTCCTTCCACATTGGGCAGATACAAAGCTTTCTCCACCTGTGCTTCTCATCTCATTGTTGTCACTGTCCATTATGGCTGTGCCTCCTTTATCTACTTAAGGCCTAAGTCCAACTGCTCCTCAAGCCAGGATGCTCTCATATCAGTATCCTACACTTTCCTAACTCCATTGTTCAATCCAATGATTTACAGCTTGAGAAATAAAGAGTTCAAATTAGCTCTTCATAGAGTTATGGGAAGAACAGTTTCCCTGCCACAACATTAATTTAGATGCTGCTCTTTCCAAGCAACAAAGCACAAGGTATATCAGGAAAAATTCCTAGAGCAGAAATGATCAAGCAATTGAGCATAGTGTTCAAAAACAGAAATCATTTCTCGTTCACTTCCAAATATAAAATTCAGAAAAACACAGCTTCTTGCCGTGATCACATGAATTATTGCCCAATGAAACCTTTTCAATTGAGGGGAAAATAATGGGTGGCTATTATAGAAAAACATATATGTGTTCAGAATTCTAGGCCCTGGAAAACACTATTACCCCATCTCAGCCAGACTAGAAACCAATCTTGCAAAATATTGCACAATCCTAAATCTCTCTTTTAGGGACTCAGGAAGTTCCTTTCTCAATATTTCTCCTTTTCTGGATGTTTCCTTAATCTCAGTCTTTCAATATAGTCACATCACAATTTTAAAACGAGATAATGTTTGTAAAGTGCCTGTTACAATCTTTGGTGCATAAGATATAGCCAACTAATGTTTAAGTAAGAAAATTAAACAAAAAGTTATCCATTTTATATTTCTAATATAGTAATGAGAGTTGATTTTTTTTCTAATTTTTCATGCACTGCATGAATCTAAATTTGGTCAGAATTCCTTGAAGATATTCACAGGGGCATAGGTAAAGAGGATACCTAAAATCACACAGAGTGGCCAAGAAAGGCAGGCTAAGCTTAAACCCATTTCATTAAACATTCACCACATAGAAAACGCTGTATAAAGAGCAAATAGATTCTGTTCTCTCTGCAACTCAGGAGTCTGTATGTGCATTTCAGGCCAGAATTTGGGTTAGACATTTTTAGTTCTCTCTCCTTTTTGGAGGAGTGAGAGCAAGCAGGGAGTCCCATGGAGAGAGCTGCCTTTTCGCTTTATATTTCTTTTCAAGATTCATTTGTCCATAAAGGTTTTCTGACTAAATTAATTTGTTTTTAAGTTTTTTTCCACCAGTCTCCTCATCAATGACATATACTTTCCAGGGGTTGAAGCAAGAGAGAATAGGATATTTCATTTGCAGGCCCTGTTTTATTATGGGATGTTGAGCTGGTCTGCCAAGTATGTAAATCAACTGTGTTTCTTCCACTTCTTTGAAGCTTGAAACTTGCTAAGGAAGGGGCCTGAAGATCACAAAGACTGAAGCAAAATTAACATCTTTAATCACCAAGTTCTCTTTTCCTTAGGCCGGTTGCTTAGCTCAGGCCTCCAGCCTATCAAGTTGTCTCATGAGAAGGAAATGAACTGATAACTCCTAATGCAAATCAGTTTAATGTACTAATTGTTCAAATTCTGCACTGTGTGCTGCTGTTTAAAAATGTTACCTTATTTGCACTTTAGAGTAGCCCTAGAGATCCATATTTTATAGATGAGAAAACTGACACTCAGAGAATTAAAATGTTTTGCCTACTAATGAGTAGAATTGATAGAGAGCTCACATCATCTTCTTCCTTTATTAATGTCCCTACAATGCTTTCACATGACCCCTTGTGAAGACTATGGCTTTTTTAAGTAACAGAGGGTAGAATGCATAAGTAATCATCTTTAGCGGTATAAGACTAAGCCATGTGACATCTGTGGAAAGATTTACTCATGGGTATAAATGACCTTCATATCATACTGTGTAGCTAACCCCTGTCGTAACATAATAAGGTGTTGAGGGAAAGGAAATAAGAAAACCTCCCACTTTTTGCTTTGTTCTTTTCCAAGACTTATGGATACTATTACTTGGAGTCAGATACCAGACCACTGACAAGTGGGTAGAATCATTGTGTGTTAAAGGTCAGGTATGTCAGAGTGACTCTCCTTCTGGCATTTTATCCTGGCTCTTTTTTTTCTTTTTCATGTGACCACAGAATCAGTTTGACGTTGGGCCTGCACTCATGGGTTAGAACTGAATATCTTGCTCCCTTTCTTCCTCTTTTCTCACGCACACATACCCACACACACCCTTGGTTAATTTTAGCTCCACTCTTCAGTCATACGTAACTTGCAGGAAAAGTAGTAAGACACTTAGATTTGGGGTTGGCTTTAGTGAGAAAGCCAAGTCCTTTAAGCCTTCAAAATAGGCATGTATTCCAGCGGAGCTTACAGAGAAATCTGCATTTGAGTTTCAGGCATAAATTCAACCACTAATAATAAATTGGAATTTTTATTTCCCATTCATTGTCTCCTATGTATATATCCCTTTTAAATACATCATAGGAAAGGCTAAACCAAGGCAGAATTAGGGATTAGGGAATTACTGTGACCTTGCCCATAATACAATATAATAGCACTAAATGCTAATAGAATTTGTAGCCTATCAGATTGGCGTTGTGTATTAGGACTGATTTTCTAAGACACCCTTTAATGTTGAGCAGACCAATCAAAATTCAAGAAAACATAAGTTGAAGAATATCAACCTATGTTATCTACAAGCAAAGTACAGAAGAGTGAATTAGAGCTGAGAGACAACAGTTAAATAACTAATACAGAGGCATTTACACTGAGGAAGATGAGTAAGTTTGTACTTAGCCACAAAGATTCTCCCATCTCGAGGATATATATTTCATATAAGTCAATGTAAGATTATTAAAAAATACACATTTTTGCTTTCCTATTTATTAATATATAACAATCTTAACATTCACAAAGATGGAGAGTTGATTAGGTTGGGTAAATATACTCAGAGAAAAAAAATCAATTCTTTATTTTTTTCTAAATTAGTATCTTCCTTGATGATTTTAATGATATATTAATAGTTCCACACATTTTTAGAAAACCAGCCTTTGTAAAATAAAAGATTTAATTCTACCTGGACTAGCTTAGTTCTGGACATTTCTCCAGGACATCTTTCATTTGAGAAGACAATTCCTCGAAAAAACACCCATGAACATTTTTATATGTGTAGAGCCATCTTCTTCCTACTATCGTTGCAATTGAAATGTAACCGTGGCACAAGTGTACCTGTCTCAATGGGGCATTGAGCCCAATGACCAGAAATACAGTCAGCATACATGTAATAGGAAGAGAATAATCAGCTCATGGCAAAAATGGTGTTCTAGAAATCCCCATATTCTACCAAATTATTCCTAGTCATTTCTGCACTAACTGACTCAACTTTCATGTGTTAGTTCAAATTCATTCAATGCTTCATGAGATGACTTCCTATATTATTTCCCCAAAAAGCCTCTGTACTTTCTGAGATGATTTTTCCAATCATTCCACTTTACCTTGAACTTTCCCTTATGGAAAACCTGTTGGAGCCTGATTTCACTTTTTGCTTCTTCACTCCTTACGTCTCAGTCAAGAAAGCTGCTCATTTCCCCTGACAAATATTTATTAGCAAGGTGGAAAGAACTTGTATCAAAACATAAGGCAGTAATCATTTCCAGGAGATGTGATAGCACAACTACAGACTAGACACTGTATCTCTGCTCGGCAAAAGAGCAAGAGGGACATCATTGGTGATGATGAGTGGTGCAACCACTCAGAATGAGTTTGTGGAAGAGGTGAACTTTACAGAGTAGTGATACAGGAGAGTAGAGAGATGTACTAGATGCCCTGTATGTGCTCACAGGACTCTGGAAGTTTAAAAGTAAATCCCTGAATAGCCTACAAATGAGGATATCAAGAGGAGAGGAATGGGTTAGGTCTGAGATAGATGAGTTCTTTTAGGAGCTCAACATGGCTGTGTGAAAGGTCAGTGGAAGTTGGTTGCAAAATAGCAAATTTAAATTAGTCACTTCACAAAACATCTAGAAATATATTTAACAATTTCTATTCAAGACTTACTAAAATGAGGCCATGAAGAATTTTTTCTAAGGAATACAGAATAAAACTGAATAAATACAGAGACACCCTTTATACAAGGATAGGATGTCTCAATTTTGTAGTGATACTAATCAGTCCTTATTTCTTCTTTAAATTCAAATAAATTCCAAATATCTATTTTTGATACTGTGATAAATATTCCTGAATTTTAAATGGAAGACTAATCATAGATGAATATCCAAGGATATTCTGAAGAGCAGTGATAAGAGTTGCCCTGCTAGAAACTAAAAAACACTATAAAATTACAATCATTAAAATAGTGTGATATTAAAGCAAATGAGAACCCAGAGCTCAAAGCATAGAATGGAAAATCCAAAAGTAATATTAATATGTAACAAAATAAGGAAGGGTTATTTTTAAAGCAATGGAGTTATGCACATTGTTTACTCTTAAAACTATACCAATTAACTGTTTCACAATTTATTCTAAAATAAAATTGATCAGATATTACAATATTTTTAAAATTATAGTAAACTTGAAAGAAAATTTAAGTAAGTACAGCTAATCTTGGGGGGCTCTCTAAACACGAAAATAGAAGTAATAAGCATAAAGGAAATTATTTGAATATATAAATGATTTAAATAAAAATATCAGTTAGTTATTAATTAAAATAAAGAAAATGAGCAAAAATATTTAAACACTTATAAAAGATAAATAATTATTTCTTTAATATATAAAGAAATTTAAATATCACAAAAGTAAAGCCAAACAATTTAAAAAATAAAAAACATGAATGAACAAGCAATTCAAAAAAGAAAATATAGCCAATATATAGAAATATTTTTTTAAATAGCCAGTTATATAAGCAATTGAATTGATGCAATTTAAAATAAGGAGTTATCACTCTGAATCATTCAGATTTTTTTTAATTAATGATTTTGTTGTTCTGGGAATGGAAAATGAAGTTTTCCCTTACACATCCACTCGATGTGGACATTGGTACATGTTTTCTAAAAGTCTATTTACAATACGTATCAAAAATCTTAAAAATGTGAGGGCCGGCCCTGTGGCTTAGCGGTTAAGTGCGCGCGCTCAGCTGCTGGCGGCCCTGGTTCGGATCCGGGCGAGCACCGACGCACCGCTTCTCCAGCCATGCTGAGGCCGCGTCCCACATACAGCAACTAGAAGGCTGTGCAACTATGACATACAACTATGTACTGGGGCTTTGGGGGAAAAAAATAAATTAAAAAAAAAAAGTTCAGATGAATTTTTAAATGGGGGCTGGCCCCGTGGCTTAGCAGTTAAGTGCGCGCGCTCGGCTGCTGGCGGCCCGGGTTTGGATCCCGGGCGCGCACCGACGCACTGCTTCTCCGGCCATGCTGAGGCCACGTCCCACATACAGCAACTAGAAGGATGTGCAACTGCGACATACAACTGTCTACTGGGGCTTTGGGGGGAAAATAAATAAATTAAATCTTTAAAAAAAAAAATCTTAAAAATGTGAGTACACCCAAAAATATCACTTCTAAAATTTCTCAGAAGTAATAACAAACAAGGATAAGAGCTACATCATAAAGTGGTTTTTTTCAGTCACTGTGCGGTAAAAAATACAAAAACTCGAAAGTCCAATAATTGTAATTCTATGCAATAATTTATGATATTATTGCAGATCTGTATTTATTGATATGGAAATATATTCACTATGTATTCTAAGTGAAAAAATAGATTATAAAATGGTGCATGTAATATAATCTCATTGTATAAAAATATTATATGTTTACTGGGGGTTCTCAAGACCACCCCATGTTGGAAGACTCACTAGAAAGACTCACAAGACTCAGAATATAGTTGTGCTCACAGCTAAGATCAATTGCAGGAATTTCATAAGAACACACACAGCTAAATCATAAGACACAGGTGGCGTCTGGAGGAATCCATGTGCAGATTTCTTTACGCTGTCTCCCTCCAATGAGGGTCACACAGAGTGCATCTTTTCCCAGAAACAAAAATGCACCAATATCTGTGATATGTTTATGCCCAGGGAAACCCATTAGAGACTCAATCTCTAAGGATATTATTGGGCATCAGTCACATTGGCACCCTCTGCCTAGTATGTACCAAAAATCCACATTCTTTGTACAAACAGATCAGGTAGAGTGAGCCACCTTTATGAATTAGGGAAAGTTTTGTGTAAGTGTAAGGAACGGCTAGCCAGCCAAGTTCCCAGATGCCATCCAAGGGCCAAACTTGCAAGAACACCTGCTATGTTAACTCTTTTCTGCACAGCGTGCATATGGAAAAGTCAGGAAGCTATGTGGTAACACATTTATGAGAGGTGATATTTGAGTGGTGAGAGAATAGATGAATTTTATTGTTTTTATTATATTTATTTTTTAAAAGGTTTTACTTTCACAGTCCTCAATGAGGAGGCGACTCAATAACGGTAAAATGAATGGATTCTAGAGTACATGACCAGCTGGGCCACCTGACATTTTTCTTGATTATGCAGTCCAAACAGCCTGGTGTTGATTATGGCCATTTTGTTATCAGGCGCTTCACTTGGCACTGATTAGGCACTGAATGACTCTCCCACATGAGTTTGTGCATGCAAGGGATCATCTTCAGTCATTTTTTTATAAACGTAAATTCTTTTGGATTCCCACATACACAACAACATCATATGCAAATAATGACAATTTGATTCTTCTTTCCCAATCTTTATTCTTTTTATTTCTTTTTATCATCTTATACTCTCTGGGCCCTCAAGTCAAATATTGAATAGAAGTGGTATAGATAGGCTATTGGTATTTACATAAAATGAAAAAGTTCCAATATTCTACTACTAGAGTTGATACTTGCTCTAATTTCTTTGTAGATAAACTTCGGCTATAATGAACAAGACAGGAAACAACAAGAGTTGGAGAGGATGTGGAGAGAAGGGAACTCTCATACACTGCTGGTGGGAATGCAAAATGGTGCAGCCACTATGGAAAACAGTATGGAGGTTCCTCAAAAAATTAAGGATAGAACTACCATACAATCCAGCTATTTCACTGCTGGGTATTTATCCAAAGAACTTTAAAACACCAATGTGTAAAGATACACGCACCCCTGTGTTCATTGCAGCGTTATTCACAATAGCCAAGACTTGGAAGCAACCTAAGTGCCCATCAAGGGACGAATGGATAAAGAAGATGTGGTATATATACACAGTGGAATACTACTCAGCCATAAGAAACGATGCAATCCAGCCATTTGTGACAACATGGATGGACATTGAGGGTATTACGCAAAGTGAAATAAGTCAGAGGGAGAAGGTCAAATATTGTATGATCTCACTCATTAAGTAGTAGATAATAACAACAACAAACAAACACATAGAGACAGAGATTGGATTGGTGGTTACCAGAGGGGAAGGGGGGAGGGAGGAAGGCGAATGGGATAATTAGGCACATGTGTGTGGTGATGGATTGTAATTAGTCTTTGGGTGGTGAACATGAGAACATGATGTAATCCATGCAGAAATAGAAGTACAATGATGTACACCTGTAATTTATACGATGTTAAAAACCAATGTTATTGCAATAAACAACAACAACAAAAAAAAACAAAGCAAAAAACAAGAAATAGCTTTCTATATCTAGTTTGATAAAATTTTGGTATGAATGATCACGTGATTGTCCTTCTTTAATCAGTTAAGGTGGGGAATTACATTAAAATTCTTTTAATGTCAAAAAAAGAATCCCTTGCATTTTGGGGATTAAACTCAATTTAAGTCATTTTGTGTTATCTTTTCAAAATATGTGCTAATATGTGTATGTGTATACATTGATATGAAATTTTCATTCCCCTTACAATTCTCATTGAATTTTGATATCAAGATAATTCTGGCCTCATAAAATGATTTGGGAATTTTTCTGTCTTTATGTTCTCTGAAGAATTTGTGAAGCATTGAAATTATATAATTTTTGTGGATGCCATCTGGGCCTGGATATTTCTCTAATGAATGGGTTATAAATGATTCAATTGTTTAATATTTATATAAAAACTCAATTTCTTCCAAAATGAGTCATTTTAAGATTTATTTTATTAGGAATTCATTGATTTTCATCTAAATTTTACATATCTATATATAACATTCTTCCCAATATGATCTTAATTAATGTTATTCCCTGCAGCATCTAAGGTCATATCCCTGTTATCATTCCTGATAATGTTTATTGAGCTTCACTTTGTCTAATCAATCTCACTAAACACTTGTCAATTTTATTAGTTTTTTTCAAAAAACCAATTTTTGCCTTTGTTGATCATGTGTATTTTAAGTTTCTTTTCTATTTCAGTTCCTACATTTATTGAAAACTTTCTTTTCCTTTTTTTCTTTTTAGATATTTTTTCTGATGTATGATTTTAAGGCTATATATGTAGTTCAGTCCTTCTTCCTTTCTCATATAGGTATTTATGGCTATAGATTTCCTTCAAGTTCTAGCATAGCTGAATCTCACAAGTTTGCTTGTGCAATATTTTTGAAATATTTTCTCTCTAAAATGAGATTTCTTCTTAAACTACTGGTTACTTAGAAGTGTACTTCCTAAGTGCCAAATGTGGGGGATTTTGTAGTTATATTTTCTACTCGTTTATTTATTCAACAAGTATTTATCGATTGTTATGTATCATGTATCCTTTAGTACTTGACAGGGATCAGTAAACAAAATAAATAAATGTCTCTGCCCTTGTGAGGTTTTTTTTTATTATTGATTTGTGGACTATAGGCTAAAAGGATGCTCTGTGTGATTTTAATCCTTTGGTGTGAGTTGAAATTTACTTTATCATCCAGTGTATAGTAAATGTTCTATGTGCCTTTGAAAAGGATATATATTCTGCAGTTGTTAGAGGAGGCATCTTGCCATTTTTTTCCTAAATAACATCTACATCATTTTTTAATTCTTCCATATCCTCACTAATCTGTGGTCTCCTTTTTGTATCAGTTACCAAGAAAGATATGTTAAACTTACCACAATGATTGTGGATTTTTCAATTTCTTCCCTTAATATGCTAATATTTATAGAAATATGTTATATAAATATTATATATATTTAAATTATAGTGGCTTCATAGTGAATCAACACATATATTATCAACCAAACTCCTTTATCATTGGTAAAGTTTTTTGCTATAGAGCCTAATATGTCACATTTTAATATAGCTATGCTATGTTTCTTTGTTTTGTTTTTATAAGTTTTGAGTATACATTTTTATTTTTGCATCTTGTTAGTCAGCCTTTACTAGATTATTCTCCAGTAACAATTCTAAATTCTAAATGGCTTACAATTACAAAGGCTTATTTCTTGAACACGTGTTTTGGATATCAGATGGCTGCACCTCTGCGTTATGGCTCTACTTCTCTTCTGTGATCCAGGATGAAGAAACAGCCTTTATTTGTAGCAACTTGTTCTCATTGTAGAGGGAGAAAAGGGCAGGTAGATCCATGTCATAGCTCTTAAATCTTCTGCTAAAACTTGGCCCACATCAACTTTTATGTTTCCTAAGCAAAACAAATCTCATGATCAAGTTTCATGTTACCGTTATGTGAAAAGCAACAATTTTCCACAGTATCTGTGGTCAAAAGATTGGCCTGAAATTTTCTTTTATTGTAATATCCTTGTCAAGTTTTTGAGTCAATATTATACTGATATTAAATATATGCATATTCACTCCAGATCCACTCTCTTCCATCCTTCACCCTGCTTTCTTCTGCAGGAGGCTGACCTGTGTGAATTATAGTAATAGGATGTAATTATAGAGGAGATAAAAACTAGGATGCTGCTAACCCCAGGTTACTCCACTGTCTATGGGATTCTCCTATGCCTTGACTTTCCTCAATTTCAATGTGCCGTTTATTTTCTATAAGGATCTTGGCTGATACAGTGATTGGGAGCAGAGGTGACTTCAGAAAAAAAAAGTCCTCAAAATGAGAATCTAGGTTTGGGTGGCTTGTATATCTAAGAGTACACAAATAGCCTCCTTGCTAGGGTGAAGAGAGATGAGTTCCTCCTGGCATTTGATGCCATTTCAATTACCCAGACAAGCACTAGTAGCATAGAATTAATTATAGAGGGAGGGCAAGATGTTGGGCAATCGTGTAGTTTTCACTTAGATGGCATGGCAATAACAGTGATTACAGAGAATTTTTAAGCTCCTGGCTTTTTTACAATTGTAGAGAGTTAAAATAGACAAAAATGAAGTTATAAGTAATGAATAAACAATTTAAAAGATATGTGGAAAATCAGAATGCCTTCATCAGAGATTTGAAGGAGTCCACATAATCTGGAGTCTTAGGGCAGCTATGGCTGAGGGTGAAGTTTGCAGCCTAAATGTATATCTAGCTTTTAAAGCTCAACTTGACCAGAGCTCTTATGCTAAATAAGAAATGCAACCTTGAGACATAGGATGGATACATTTCAGCAGATCTGAGGGAGTCTGAGACCTTGATTCTCCAATTCCCTTGAACCTCCTTGGTCTGTTGAGGAAGATGCCACTCCCCACCCCACCCTCCCCCCCCACACACAAAACACATCTAAAGGAATCAACCGTTCTCTGCATAAAAGACTCAGTGGTTGCACCTGGGTCATTGTCCTGTCACCTCACTTTGTTCCTAGGCCCACAACAAGAGCTAGATCATAATGTAAACTAGAGAGAATCATCTCTCTAGGTTCTTGCTTTTTCTCAGATTTTGACCTGGAAATTCCTACTATCATTTCCGTCATCTATATGTTTATGAAGATTTTAAAAATATTTCCCCAGCAATTTTAGTTGTTTTCAGAAAAATGGTTTGTTGAAATAACCAGACTAGCCACTACCAGAAATAGGAGTTCTCAGCCTTCTTACTGCTCTTTTTCCTTTGAATATGCTAGGCACAAAACATCCAGTAGTTTCTACTGGCTTTCTTATTCCCAGTGTTTTTGTTCATAAAGTCACTGGCCAAATCTCAGTCCTAGTTATGTTCAAGAGGATCTTCACTGTGGGTTGTTCATCTTTCTAGCTGTCCTGTTTTTCGTTGGCACATGTGTCATTATACACAGTTATGCTTCACTATACCTCTTATTACACATAGTTATGCTTATATCCGTCTTCTCTACTAGATCAGATGGATTCATGTCATTTATTTATCTTTGTATCACTATAATGCCTAATGCAGTGCTTTCCAGATCACAGAACTCAATGAGTGGTTACTGAATAAAAGTCATGCCCCTAAATAATTCCCTGAAGGGAATTAAGAAATGCAGTTTTTTGACTTTTTATTCAGGCTTTGAGTATAGAAGCAGAACAGAGACTACCTAAGTAATCCCCCAAAGTGCCAAGCATGCCTGCATTCATCAATCTCTGCCTTCTTTGTCAAATCAGTCTTCATGTAAATCTCCAGGCTGGAGAACTTGGTTTCTCTTGGCATCTCAGTGTTTTGTTACCTTTTAGCATGAAAGTAACTAAACTCCTCTATGCTAAAAGAATACTTATTTACATTTTTAGTGCTTTAAAGAGATAGAAAGTTTTTTTGCAATCTGAATTATTCTCTTCTGGTATGAAATAAGATGTCCTTGTCCAAGTTTAGTCATTTATTTTCTCTCTTGCTTTAGCTCTCCTTAAGTCTCAGAGGGCTCTAGTCCTTAGAATCCCAGAAGGCTATAAATACTCCCTAACATAATTGTAGAATCTGAATTGATATACGAATACACTGGGCTATTTTCAGCCTCTTGTTTAAGACTTAAAAAGATTTGGACATCTAAGCATCCAAATAAACCCTTTATGAAATGTTTCAGTGATTTTTTTTTCCAATCATTTAATATTTCAGGACAGATTTTGTTGCTTTTACAAGTGACCTTCTACCACTGCCTCTTTCAACATTCCAAAGACCTACAAGACGGTGAATCATTAAACTTCAAGTCATATGTCAGCTTCTTTGATCATTTGAATATAAGTGGGTAAGTGTATTTTCTTTGAAGAAGCAAATATTTTCCATCAAGTATTTCAAATTTGAATGTATTTGCATAATAGCTTTATTATTATGAAAAAGATTCTGCACCAAAGTAAAACTTTATTTGCTTTTTCTTAAAATGAAAAAAGCTTCCACTCTGATTGAGTGTGCATACCTACACAAATGGAAACATATATACACACATGCCACATCTCATATGAAATTGAAATGCTGATAAATCAAGTAACAGAAGTAAATAGGAAGGCAGTAAAGCTCATCAGCATAGATTTCTCTTTTTTAAAAAAAGATGATTTTGAAAATAAAAAATTTAGAAATAATATTGATTACAGTAGAAGAGCAGAGAACATATTCTAGAAAAAAAAATCATAGTATATGAGAAAACTCAGAAACAAAAGGAGAATTAAATCATGCCATCATTTATTAAGTTTTGGTTTAGAGTCCATTATGTGTCCCGTACTGTGGTGGGGGCTGAAGATGATTCAGAATACATTGCTATGGCCCCTGCCCCAAGGAAACAATCAGTGGATAAATATTATACATGTATGAAATATTATATATATGCAAATTAGTTATAAAGTGATATAAGATAGCATCTAAACTATTCACCATACAAATATGACTATAAGCTCTCAAAGTGTTATTAAGAGAAAGAACATCTTTGTGGACTCTGGTAGTCAGGGAAGGTTTATTGGAGAACATATGACATGAAGGGCATTTGGATACAGAAAACAATAGGCTATGCAAGTATATGAAACAGCATGAGAAAAGGTGTAAACTGTACTATGATTGTGGCCAAGAATAGAGGATATCTTAAATAGAAACAAATTTCTGTTTTAATCACAGGAAAAGAAGCCGATGATTTAGGGAGACATTGAAAGCAGTTTCATTCACAAAACTGTGATTAAAATGAAGCAACGTCCGCTTGACCTTCCCTGTCTTTCAGTGTGTTCAGCATATCCTTGACTTACCTGTCTTGCTATTCCTTTTGTTCTTTTTCTCATCTCCCTAATCTAAGGCTTAGAGATAATAAATCTTATATCATAAAATTTGATAATTCAAGAAAATTGGAACATTAAAATTGAATTATTCCAGAAAAGTCAGAAATGATAAAATGGGTTTTACTTGAACAAGCAGCATGGAACCATATTTAAGGCTGTTGGAAAAAGTGTGTGGGACAAATACTTTTCTGAGCAAGTAAAGAATGAGTGGCATAAAATGTGGAAGGTAGAAAGCAGATTAGAAGTTAGAAGACTTAAATTCTGATACTGACTCTACCACTTGATCACATTATTTAGCTTTTTTAGATTCTATTCAGGTCAAAAACTTTGAGCCCACGATAAACTAGAAACTATACTATATGCTAGGAATTTAGCTATTAATAAAAAACATTGTCCCTGTCCATAAGAAGCTTACAATTATTGAGGGAGCCAAACATATAAGGAGATGAATTCAATTCAACATATTAAGTGCAAAGATGAGGATGTTCACAGGTTACTCTGCTCAGGAGAGGGCATGTAGGGCACTCTTCCTGTAAAAGACACTTGTGCTGTCTACCAAGTTTTGAGGGTCAAAATGAGGAAGCTTATGTGAAAGCATTTTGTTTTCCGCAAAGTATGATACAAAGGAAAAGAGTTATAATGGCAGCTGTGTGGAGCTGTCTAAGCGAAGGAACCATCACAAAGACAATGAATTGTGAATGTACGTGAGTGTGTCATGTCAAGC
Source organism: Ceratotherium simum simum (assembly GCF_057802395.1). Classification (NCBI taxonomy): domain Eukaryota; kingdom Metazoa; phylum Chordata; class Mammalia; order Perissodactyla; family Rhinocerotidae; genus Ceratotherium; species Ceratotherium simum. The sequence continues at coordinate 37,583,610 of NC_141901.1, forward strand.
AACTCCTTATATTTTATAGCCATTAAAGTAGCCAAGTTGGGGGATGTTGAGTGGTGCAGGTGTTATACTTGCTTCCTCCTGAATTTTTGAACCTGATTCTGAAAGTAAAAATGATTAGGGCTCTGGATGTTATTTCATCATGAAATAGGTGCTATTTCTATTTTTTTAACACTTATAGCATAAAATAGCTTAGACTTAGCACTCTCTCTCTAAATGAAAGCACATATTATGAAATGGCACTGTATAGAATTAAGGGAAGGAAATGTTTGAAGTTAATTCCTGAGAAATTTTGCTTTCAAGAGGCACTTACTACTGCTTCCTCTCCTGTTGTAACTGAACTATGCACCAGCAGAAAAATTTGCAAGGGCATGATGTGGAAAAGCATTGGAGAGATGGTCCTTTTCCTGATGCTAACCAGGGCCCATGATGTAGCTGTTCTGTCTCTAAGAACAAAAATGCCATAAATAGCCCCATTCCAAAAGGAATAATGGAAATGAGTTTACTAATCACAGCATGAGAAGTCTCCCTTTTCCCTCAAATCACCGCTCCCATCTGAATCCTCTAAGACGCCTTATGATGTAGATCAAATGATGTATTGGATTCTCTGACTGTTCTCAGCCAGGATTTGTTGTTGAACTTAAAAAATAACAATGAGGGGCCGGTCCCACGTCTTAGCGGTTAAGTGCGTAGCGGCCGGGGATGGGATCCCGGGTGCACACCCACGCACCACTTGTCCTGCCATGCTGAGGTGGCATCACACATACAGCAACTAGAAAGATGTGCAACTATGACATGCAACAGTCTACTGTGGCTTTGGGAAGAAAAAGGGAAAGAAAAAGGAGGAGGATTGGCAGTAGATGTTAGCTGAGGGCCGCTCTTCCTCAGCAAAAAGAGGAGGATTGGCATGGATGTTAGCTCAGGGCTGATCTTCCTCACAAATAAATAAATAAATAAATAATAAAAATAAATAAAAATACTTCTTTAAAAAATAATAATAATAATCAGTTTGCTGTTATTGTTGTACGTGTCTGCTGATTGTATTTGGTCACTATGTGCTTTTATTACTTGCCCCCATCCCAGCAGGCCATCCACTATGACTACCAGTGATCAGAGGATGGTATATAATGCTACCAATGATCATCTGTACAAACAGATGTTATAAATGGCATGCATAATTTAGATATGTGGCTTTTCCAAAAGTAATTTGTTTTGTACTTTGGAAAAATAATACATTATTTTTGGAAGCAGCAGATTGTTCTTGTTTATGTTTGGACAGTAGCCAAAAAGAGATGGAAATATTCTGGGCTGCATAAAAGTGAAGTGTATTTAGGAACATCAATTTTTTTTTTAATTTTATTTATTCATTTTTTTGTGAGGAAAATCAGCCCTGAGCTAACATCCATGCCAATCCTCCTCTTTTTGCTGAGGAAGACCGGCCCTTAGCTAACATCTATTGCCAATCCTCCTTCTTTTTTTTTTCCCCTTTTCTCCCCAAAAATCCAGTAGATAGTTGTATGTTATAGCTGCACATCCCTCTAGTTGCTGTATGTAGGACGCCGCCTCAGCGTGGCTGGACAATCGGTGCATGGGTGCGCGCCCGGGATCCTAACCTGGGCCGCCAGTAGCAGAGTGCGCGCACTTAGCTGCTAAGCCATGGGGCCGGCCACGAGGAACATCAAATTATCATAAGTTTACTGTTAAGTGTTTGGAAAATATATCAGAAAGCAAACCAAAATCACCTCTAATCTTATCATAAATATGGCTTTGTGTTTGCTTTCCCTCTTATTATACTAGGAGAATTTTCTCATGTCCTTATACAGTCTTTGGAAATATCAAATGGTTGCTTCTTTTAGTCTCTGTATATTTCTGTAATATAGCTAATCAGTCTCCTATAATTGGAGATTAACAATTTCTTATAAAAATCATCAAAGGGAATATCTATATTTAGATAGATTGAGAGAGAGAGACAGAGACAGAGATCTATCAATATTCTGGATCTAAAAATATGATACTCAACGTGAAAGCATTGGGAAAATGTTTTTGTTACAATGATACTTATCATTTTGTCTCTCCTAAACTCACAGAAAGAAGTTATTGAGATGAAAGCTTTCAATAAAACCACTGTGGTTTCACAGTTCATCCTGGTGGGCTTCTCTAGTCTAGGGGAGCTCCAACTCCTGCTTTTTATCATCTTCTTTCTCCTGTACTTGACAATCCTGGTGGCCAATGCAATCATCATGGCTGTTATCCACTTCAGCAAGACTCTACACACTCCCATGTATGGTTTCCTATTCATCCTTTCCTTTTCCGAATCCTGCTACACTTTTGTCATTATCCCTCAGCTACTGGTCCACCTGCTCTCAGCCACCAAGACTATCTCTTTCACGGCCTGTGCCACCCAGCTGTTCTTCTTCCTTGGCTTTGCCTGTACCAACTGCTTTCTCATTGCCGTAATGGGATATGATCGCTATGTGGCAATTTGCCACCCCTTAAGGTACACACTCATCATGAACAAAAGGCTAGGATTAGGGTTAGTTTCTCTGTCGGGATTCATCGGTTTCTTTATTGCTTTGGTGGCCACCAACCTCATCCGTGACATGCCTTTTTGTGGCCCCAATAGGGTCAACCACTATTTCTGTGACATGGCGCCTGTTATTAAGTTGGCCTGCACAGACACCCATGTAAAAGAACTGGCTCTATTCAGCCTCAGCATCCTGGTAATCATGGTGCCTTTTTTGTTAATTCTCATATCCTATGGCTTCATTGTTAACACCATCCTGAAGATCCCCTCGGCTGAGGGCAAAAGGAAGGCCTTTGCCACCTGTGCCTCACACCTCACAGTGGTCTTTGTCCACTACGGTTGTGCCTCCATCATCTACCTTCGGCCCAAGTCCAAATCTGACTCAGACAAGGATCAGTTAGTGGCAGTGACCTACACTGTGGTTACTCCTCTGCTTAATCCTCTTGTCTACAGTTTGAGGAACCAGGAGGTGAAGACTGCACTGAAAAGAGTTGTGGGAATGCCTGTGGCAACCAAGGTGATCTAACAAAAAATTTAAATTAGCTAGAGAAGTCACAGAAGAAGTCAAAGGCATGAAATTTTCTCTGTCCTTTTATCAGTTCAGTCATGACTTGGACAATGTTTTCAAGGACTAAAACCAATGTTGCCTTTCTCTTTCCTCCCACTAAAAAGTGCAAGTCAATTAAAAAAAAAAAAAAGAAAAACTCTCACTTACCAAAAAGAGAAAAACATAATAGTTTCTTTAAGGAAAGACACAGGGGCCGGCCCCGAGGCTTAGCAGTTAAGTGCGCGCGCTCCGTTACTGGGGGCCCGGGTTTGGATCCCGGGCACGCACCTACTCGCTGCTTCTCCAGCCATGCTGAGGTCGCGTCCCACATATGGCAACTAGAAGGATGTGCAACTATGATATACAACTATCTACTGGGGCTTTGGGGAAAAAAAGGAGGAGGATTGGCAATAGATGTTAGCTCAAAGCCGGTCATCCTCAGGAAAAATAGGAGGATTAACATGGATGTTAGCTCAGGGCTGATCTTCCTCACAAAAAAAAAAAAAAGAAAGAAAGACACAGTACTCAAAATGAAAGGATGCCAAGGACTGCTTTTCTGGTTGGATAGAGAGAATTGGATCTGAAGTTACGAGAAGCATCTTATCTAGGACAGAGGCATTCACCTAGTAGTAAACCCACTAGGTACCAGGTTCCATGCAAAGTAGAAAAATTAAGATGAATAAACTGATATATTATGGAGATGGAGGAGTGGGTAAGTAGAAAGACGAGCAATGAAAAAAACTATGATAATAAAGATAATCAGATCTGTTAAAAGGATATAAACAAAGAGTTATGAGAACCAAAAGAACAAATATTTATTCCTTCTGAATGAAAAAAAGTTTGGAATAAGTAAGAGGAAAAGAGGGGAAAGGAAATTTGAACTGAGCCTGAAGTGGTAAACAAGATTTCCATACTAAGTAACTGAGTTTTCCAGTGACAAAAATATCAATCAATATTACCAGAACTGTAGATTTTTTTCAAAATTTGATACTATTTTTATTATGTTAATTATAAATTAAACATTTTGGTTTTTGTAGTTTTTCTTTAATTTTCATAGTGATATCTTTAAGTTTTTAGTGGATGTTAATAATGGACATAAAACAACCGATAATGACAGCCTCACGTTTGCTGCTCAAGTGGAACACAGCACTCCGAAGAGGCAGAGATGGCCCTAATCTTTCAGTTGGCCAACCCTACGATGGTCATAATGTAAAACTTATATGAATCTAACATTTTATTGTAATAATTTCAACTATAAATACTAAACAGAATTGATTTTAAATCCAAACTCTATTGTTTACAAGCCATGTAATTTGAGACGTGATATTTCAAACTATTGGAACTGATGTGCCTTGAATTTTTTCATCTCGGCAGCTGATGTTTTTTTGAGTGAATATGTGAATTATCTAGTTAGCACAGTGCTTGTCTTCTGCTTGAGAGACTCGGGTACTGTTAACTAAACCCTTTTTCTGTCCAGCGACCCAACTCATCTAGAATAAAAATCTCCTGATTTGTTAAAATTATGTTGCACCACACAAAGGAAAAACTATCATTAATTGTATGACTGTGAAAATTATATATAAACAAGGAAAATGTTTTTATATAGTAAGTTAACCAACATGTTCTACTTCCTCTGTAAAGAACCTTGCCTGATTCCCACGGCACAATGAACACTTGTGTCTAGTAGATTACTTTCTAGTGTGCCTGCATATTTCAGCCCTTATAAGTTAAATCGTATATGTTTGTTCTCAACACTATCTATGATGGTTGTATTTATTATTCTGTTTATTCTCCTTCTGAAATTTAATTTTGTACTATGTAGCCTGGTGCAGTATGATTGCACAAAAGATCATTTCTTTCTAATACAGCTAGGTTGAGTGTTTTGGAAAGGTTAAATATGAGCAAGAAAATCACAGAAGAAAAGAAAATCTTCAAAATCTAGAAGTGTTATTTACTTAGATTATTTTGCAAGTGTAAATTCATCAGAATTTTTCTAACGAATTATGGGTGAGCTTATCCTAGATATGCTCCAAAGAGCTCTGACCATGTAGTCCAATACTCAAAGTAAAAGCCTTATTCCTAAATGAAAATATTTGTAAAAATGTGTATACTTATGCATTTTGAGTTGAAATAAAACATTTTAATTATATAAGAGTCATTCTTTTGATTTTCTACTCTACCAAACTTTTTGAATTAATCAACCAACTACCTGACCTATTGGGTCAGAGGACAGGGTTTCTACTGTATGTTTTCAACAATGTACAAATATTTTTTTTCCTGTGGATGATATAGAGATGTAATAAGTGAAACAAAAAACAAAAATCAAAAAAGTGAATTATGCTAAAAGAGTGGATGTATAGTTGATTAATTTTCCTTAAGTACTACTTAGGTCATATGATTTTATGAAGTGCTCTCCAACTCAAAGTGTATATACAGTTACAATGCTTGTTTTCCCAAGTTATAGTTCAACCCCCCCACTTGCCTTATTAGCAAGAAATTCACTATTTCCTTCTTGAGGTCTTCTAAACTGAATTTTTTAGAAACTCTTGGGATTCACACATTTAAAAGGAGAGTCAAAATGGTTTCCATGCAAAAGCGGAGAGAAGGTTGGTTCTCTATGTGCTGCTAGTCCTTCCTGCCACTCACAATGTCATTAGCAGAGTTGCTCCTATAGGACTGATAGGCAGTGCTGGTCCACTCACTAGTTACAAAGGGCTTCCCAAGCTCCATGTTTCTTTGAGGGACATTAATTCAATTCCCCCAGATAAATAAAAGCTCCCTCACACATGTACTTCCTGAGTTTTAGCTCTGTCCTTCTTTAATTACCATTTACAACCCTGTCCTGAACCACCCACTGCCTCAGGAATGCTGAGTCAGCACTTACTGGGTTGGGTAGGCATCTGAGACCCCAAGTCATCATCTCTCTTTTCTCCACGGGGATATGAATAGGACAAATCACTTTTTCTAAGGCCAAATACCCTCACAATTCCGGGATTCCCTCTATATACCTTTTCAAGCGCATCGACATACCTGCCTCTGTAAATTTATCAGTGATTTAAAGGCAATTTTGTCACCAGAAAAGTGGAAAAAGAAGAGAAAAAAATTGAGATTAAAACTGGCATTCTACTTGCTCTGGCAGGATACCCCACACCAGTTAGTATCTTTTCAATAATAAACAACTAAAATAGAAGCTTGAAAACAAAGATTACCTGAAGTGTTTCATAAAATGTTACATTTAACTAGAGTGCTAATTTTAAGGAAAATAATTTATATCTGCTACCTTTGGTAAGTAGTCTAAGAAAGTGCCTATTATATCTCTCAAAAAAAAAAGTTGTAGTTTTCTTTTGCTTTGAAGTGATGTGAATATCAAATATCTACTATGGGGAAAGGAAAGCCTTTCTTGACAGGAGAGGTTGCAGAGTTTTCAATTTGTTATTCCTGTCAATCTGGCTTTGGTATCAGGGTAATTCTGACCTCATAAAATGAGTTTGGGACTGTTCCTTTCTCTTCAATTTTTTGAAGAGTTTGAGAAGGATATGCATCGATTCTTCTTTAAATGTTTGGTAGAATATACCAGTGAAACCATCCAATCCTGAGCTTTTCTGTGTTGGGAGGTTTTTGATTACTGCTTCAATCTCCTTAGCCATTACTGGTCTGTTTAAATTTTTTATTTCATCATGATTCATTCTTGTAGGTTATATATTTCAGGAATTTATCTGTTTCTACTAGGTTATCCAATTTGTTGGGATATAATTGTTCACAGTAGTCTCCTATGATCCTATGTATTTCTATGGTATCAGTTATAACATCTCCTCTTTCATTTCTGACTATATATATTTGAGCTCTCTTTTTTTTCCTTCGTGAGTCTAGCTAAGGCTTTGTCTACTTTGTTTATGTTCTCAAAAACCAACTCTTGGTTTTATTGATCTTTCTCTGTTGATCTTTTCTATTGATCTTTTTAGTCTCTATTTTATTTATTTCTGTTCTGATCTTTGTTATTTCCTTCCTTCTGCTAATTTTGGACTTAGTTTGTTCTTTTTCTAGTTCCTTGAGGTGCAAAGTTAAGTTGTTTATTTGAGATCTTTCTTTTTTCTAGATGTATGCATTTATCACTCTAAACTTCCCTCTAACAACTGCTTTTGCAGCATCCCAGAAGTTTTGGCATATTGTGTTTCCATTTTCATTTGTTTGAGTTTTTTTTTTTAATTTCCCTTTTGATTTCTTCTTTGACTCATTCTTTGTTCATGAGTGTGTTGTTTACTTCCACGTGTTTGTAAATTTTTCAGCTCTTTTCTTCTTGTTGATTTCTAGTTTCATACCATTGTGGTTGGAAAAGATACTTGGTATAATTTCAGTCTTTTACATTTGCTAAGACTTGTTTTGTAGCATATCACATTTCTATCCTGGAGAATGTTCTGTGTGCACTTAAGAAGAATGTGTATTTGCTGCTATTCTTATATGTATATCTGTTAGGTGCATTTGGTATAAAGTAGGTTCAAATTCAGTGTTTCCTTGTTGTTTTTTTGTCTGGATGATCCATCCTTTGCCAAAAGTGACATATTGAAGTCACCCACCATTATTGTATTGTTGTCTATTTCTCCCTTCAGACCCGTTAGTATTTGCTTAATATATTTAGGTGCTCCAATGTTGGGTGCATATATATTTACAATTGTTATATCTTCTTGATGAGTTGATCCATTTATCATTATATAATGATCTTTGTCTCTTGGTATCAATTCTGGCTTAAAATCTATTTTACCTGATGTACCTTTAGCTACGCTTGCTTTCTTTTGGTTTCCACTTGCATGGAATCTTTTTCCATCTCTTCACTTTCATTCTATGTGTGAATGAATGAGTCTGAAGTGAGTCTCTTGTAGGCAGCATATAGTTTGTCTTGTTTTCTTATCCTTTCAGACACTCTGTACCTTTTGATTAAAGAATTCAATTTATTTACATTTAGAGTAATTATTGATAAGTAAAGGATTATTAATGACATCCTATTAATTGTTTCTTGGCTCTTTGTTGTCCCCTTTTTCCTTTTTTCCTCTCATTCTTCCTACCTTTGTGAATTGGTGATTTTTCATGGTGGTGTGTTCTGAATCCCTTCTCTTTATCTTTTGTAAATCTACTATGGGTTTTTGTTTTGTGTTTACCATGAGGCTTACACAAAATATATACGTGAATGTCCATTTTATACTAATAGCGATGTAACTTTGCATAAAAAGTTCTACCCTTTTACTCCCTTCTTTTTAGTTTTTAGTGTCACAATTAACCCTTTTATATTGTGTATTTGTTAATAAATCATAGTAGAGATACTTATTTTTAATATATTCTTTTATTTTAAACTTTGTACTATAGTTGAGTGGTTAACACACCATCATATTGCAGAATTCAAATTTTCTAAATCTGACTATATATTTACCTAACCAGTGTATTATGTATTTTCTTGTTACTAATTAGTATCCTTTCATTTCTGCTTACAGAATTCCTTTCAGCATTTTTTGCAAGGCAGGTCTAGTGATGATGAACTCCCCCAATTTTTATTTTTCTGGCAAAATCTTCATTTAACCTCCATTTCTGAAGGATAACTTTGCCAGATAGAATATTTTTGGCTGGCAATTTTTTCATTCAGCACTTTGAATATATCATCCAACTCTATCCTGACCTGTAAAGTTTCTTCTGAGAAATGCACTGCTAGCCTAATGGAGGTTCCTTTGTAGGTTACGATTTTTTTCCCTTGCTACTTTTAGGATTCTCTCTTTGTCTTTGATTTTTGAAAGTTCATTATGATGTGTCTTGGAAGAGATATTTTTGAATTGAAATAATAAGATAATGTATTAGTTCCATGAACTCAGATGTCCAAGTCTTTCTGGAGGTTTGATGAGTTCCCAGCTATTATTTCTTTAAATAAACTTTCTACCCCCTTCTCCCTCTCTTCTCTTGCTGGAAATCCAATGATTTTGACATTTGTTCCTTTGATGGTGTCCCATAGATCACATAGGCTTTCTTTGATTTTTCATACATTTTTCTGTATTCTCCTCTGACTGGGTTATTTCAAAGTGCCTATCCTCTAAATCACTGATTCTATCTTCTGTCTTGTCTATTCTGCTTTTGATGCTCTGCATTGCATTTTTAATTTTATTCACTGAATTCTTTAGTGCCAGAGTTTGTTTGGCTCTTTTTTATTTTTTCTGATGAAGATTCACCCTCAGCTAACATCCATTGCCAATCTTCCTCTTTTTGCTTAAGTTTAGCCCTGAGCTAACATCTGTGCCAATCTTCCTCTATTTTGTATGTGGGATGCCTCCACAGCATGGCTGACAAGTGGGGTAGGTCATATTCAGGATCTGAACCCACAAACCTGGGCTGCTGAAGCAGAACATGCAGAACTTTAAACACTTGGCCATGGGGCCAGCCCCTGTCTGGCTCTTTTTTATGACCTCTGTCTCTTTATTAAGTTTTTCACTTTGTTTATGTATTGTATTCCTAATTTTATTGAATTGTTTTTCTGTGTTTTCTTATACCTCATTGAGTTTCCTCAAAACAGATATTTTGAATTCATTATTGAGTAAATTGCATATTTTCATGTTTTGGGGTTTGGTTACTAGAAGGTTATTGTGATCTTTTGGTGATGTCATGTTTCCTTGATTCTTTATTTTCCTTGGAGTTTTACATTGTTGTTTCTGCATTTGATGTAGCTGTTACCTCATCCAATCTTTACTAGCTACCTAAAGATGGGAGATACTTTTTGTAGGTCCTGTTTATATCTTGGGCTTTCTCTGATCTCGTATGGATACAGCTGCTCCATCCTTCTTTCTCCCTCTTGTGGCAGAATACTTGAGCTTAGTATGGCTTTTTCTAGATTTTACAACAAACTAGATGATAGGAACCACTCTTTTGTTTTCTAAGGGTGGCACTACAGGTCAACTTTGTGCTTTCTCCCTTGCCCATAGACCCTCTCCCGCTTTCGTTGTGCTCTCCCTGTCTACTAAACTTATTCCAGCAGCTACCTTGGGTGCGTGCACGAGCTGGCTGTGGATTTGAAGGCGGTGTGGGTTTGGCACTTAAAGTGTTGGAGGTGCCCACAGCCCAGTTGGGGAGACCCTCAAGTGAGGTTTTCCCAGTGGCTTGTAGGTGGGCTTACTGCTGGAGTCCTGAACACAGTCAGCAGAAATCACATTCCTTAAATGCCTTCTGATATTCTTATCTACCTTTCACCACCTCCTCTCTCCACTCAGTCATGGAAGTCCTGACTCAACACTCTGAGTGCTCTCAGAGAGAAATGGGTTTCTCCAGCAACATCCCACAAGGTGGGGAAACTAGGCACTCATTCATTTCTCTCTTTCCCTTTTGGGAGAGGTTTTTGCCAGGTAGTTAATCCCATGCTGTGCTGCCTTGGGTGAGGGATGGTACTGAAAAATTCCCTCCTAAATACTCCAATTCATCTAACTTGTTTATTTGTTTTTGTGTTTGTTTTTTTTTTCCTCCAACAGAGTGCTAAAATCTCTCCTCAGTAAACCAGGACTTCACAAATGTTCTTTTATCCTTGGCTGTCTGCCCAAGTCATCCCACTTCAAGTGTTCCTCAACTGCAACCAAGAGGGTCTGAAGCCAATTCACAGATTCTTGCCAGTTTCATAGCCTATAACAAGGTCTGTCTACCTATTACCCAATGTACAGGTGGGAAAGACTCATCCCCAGGCCCCTTGGTGTATGATGCTGGATCCTCTAACTCCCAGAGAGGCACTTTTGTGTGGGGATGAATACTGAATTTTAGTTATGTAAAGGTGAACAAAAAGGAGAAACATTTTATGCCACAATAATGCTCTTGTTCACCTCTGTCATGTCTTTGTTTGAATGTGTCCTTCTTAATGAGGCCTTCCTGGATACCCGAAATAAAATCATCACTCCCAAGTCTCACTCACTAGCTTTGCTCAACTTTTCTTCCATAGCACAAATAATATTCTAACATATTATAAAACTTACTAATTTATCCTGTTTGTTATTTATTATTTCTTCTCTTCACTATGACATAAGATCCATGAAGGCAGGATTCTTCATTTTTCTTCACTAATGTATACTTTAACTAGAAAAACTATGTAATATTTAGTAAGTCTTCAGTAAATAGTATTTTATTAGAGTAAATATGGACATTTTTTGTAATTATGTAAATAAAAAGATATCTCTGTGTGTGCAAACACATGTGTACACATTTGAAAACCTAGCAGTGAAATCTAATGGAGATCTGTTAGTTTGATTTGTTTAGCATCCCACTTTCAGGGAACTTTCTCTCTCTGACTCCATGTAAACCAATTGGGGAAATGAATTACAGGGAGTTATCTCATTGACCACGAGTTTGGGCTTGTGACCGCACTGAGGCAAATCATTTTCTCTCCCCCATGGTTAAAAACAAGAGTAGACAGAGAAGGATGGAAACTGTTCAATGACAATTCCTGAAGAGATGATTAACAAGATCCTACAGCTGAGATTTTTGGAGTTGCTCTGTTTCCTTCAAAAGGTCTGGTTATGGGTCTTTCTTCACATACATGAACTGTCCACTAACTTTCAAGTAAGCATTATCATTAATGCTTACTTAAGTTAATCAAGTTTCGTGTGAGGAACTGTGAAAAGTCTGAAATTTTGTACTAGTTGCAAGCTAAGAAGTTAGTCTGCTAAAATTTCAGTAGAAGACTCCTAGGTCAAACACAAAGGACAGCTTATTACTTACAGTAACTGCAGTAGACAGAGGATTGAACCTTGTGTTGAGCCCCAAATCCCACAGGGAAATGTGAAAAGGGCTGGGTGACTCCTGAACATACAGTATGTAGTGTGTGTTACAGGAAAGGGACCCAGAGCACAGGTGATCAGGACAGGCTTAACGTTTCCTTCAGATTGACTAAACTTTAGACAGGTTTCTTGCTGACTCTAGAGCCGTGACCTCCCTTTTCTTAGAGCATTTACTTTAGCAAACTTATAATTGTAAATTCTCTGTCCTTCTGAGATGTAAATCTTTCTAAGAGTCCCTCATCAGTTTTATAACCCAGGACTGTCTTTCTCAAGGACATGGAAAAATCCCTTTGACATAGGATCATCAAGGAAGATATTGTTCCTATATTCCAGTTTCTTTGGGAGAATAGGAACCTAACTTCCTGTCATAAAGCTATGAGAAGTTTATTTTTCCTTTTGATAAAGCCAATCAGCAAACACAGGTGGTCTAAGGTCCTCCAGTACTTTTCCATTAGCTCATCTCAGCCTTTAAAAGTCTTCTCACTCTTTGTTATAGTAGAGTTTCCAAGATCAGACTGAGTTCTGGCTTTCTCTTCTTTTTTTTTTTTTTTTTTTAAAGATTTTTATTTATTTAATTTTTTCCCCCAAAGCCCCAGTAGATAGTTGTATGTCATAGCTGCACATCCTTCTAGTTGCTGTATGTGGGACTCGGCCTCAGGATGGACGGAGAAGTGGTGCCTCGATGCGCACCCGGGATCCGAACCCGGGCCACCAGCATTGCAGCGCGCGCACTTAACCACCAAGCCACCGGGCCGGCCCTCTCTTCTATTAAAATAATCTTGAGGGCCGGCCCGGTGGCTTGGTGGTTAAGTGCGCGCGCTCTGCTACCGGCAGCTGGGGTTCGGATCCTGGGCGTGCACCGACGCATCGCTTCTCTAGCCATGCTGAGGTCGCGTCCCACATACAGCAACTAGAAGGATGTGCAACTATGACATACAACTATCTACTAGGGCTTTGGGGAGAAAAAAAGGAGGAGGATTGGCAATAGGTGTTAGATTAGAGCTGGTCTTCCTCAGCAAAAAGAGGAAGATTAGCACGGATGTTAGCTCAGGGCTGATCTCCCTCACAAAAAAAAAAAATATTAAAAAAAAAATAATAATAATCTTGAATAAAGTCTTCCTTACCTGTTTAACATTGTCTAGCACAGTTTTGCTTTGACACAGGGAACCTGATTCTTTTATATGGGTAATAAACAAACTTGTCAACAAAGAACAACAATTCTTTCTCTTCTAAGACTGATACTATAGAAACACTGAGGAAAAGATAAAAGTTAAATAAAAAGTTACTCTGGAGATCCACACATGAAGAAGATAATAGGAAATTAGACCTATACAGTAAGATAGATGAAAACTTTAAAAAATCACATTAATGTCATGTTGCTGTGGAAAATACTCTATGCACTAGTGGTGGACATGAAACTCAGTCATTTTACATGAAATTTGACCAAGGTGTTAAGTGGAAAGTCCATTTATGGAGCTTCCTACTTAATTACTGCAACTTCCTGCAGTATAGAATTTAATTTTTTGATGTCTATATACTCTATATTCAGAAACTTTAAATTATAGACAGTTCCTCCTAATTTTTTTTAATGCATGTGACATAACAAAACAGCACTATTCTAGTTTAGTTGTATGCACTTTTCTAACCAGAACAGCATCTCTGTTTACCCCATGGTGAGTTTTTCTGAAATTCATCATTGAAGGAGAAGTTAAATCTGTTAAGCAAATCTAGTACGTAGTTCCAAGAATGCCAATTAACTTTCCTGCCATTATAATCAAATTATAAAACATAAAATCTGTGACCGTTGGATATAAGTAATTCCTTAAACAGGTAAAAAGGAGCAGTACAACAAAATGTCAAAAGTAGAAAAGAAAAGATAAAATGGTAACAATAGAGTGAAATGATTTAGTTGAGATTGGCCATGAACAAGAAACCTCATGAGTTGGGTCTATGAATGAGCTTTTGATACTCTTCAAACTCCTTAAATTGTAAGGAAGTATCCCCCTCCAATGTGCATAAGGATAATTTGATGTTTGCATGTTGATTTCAACAGATCATCAAAGAAATGTCTGTTGCAAGATGTGGACTAGAATGATTAAGGTGATCAGGCCACTGGTCAGGCCGACTATTTGATTCTTTTTATAAAAAATTTTTGAACCCAATATTTTCCAATAAACCCTTTCATAGCACCTTATTCTAGAGTAAAAACAGGCAGTAGTGGCACATAATGTAAAAAAGGGAGTTTTTCTAACTTAGCTTCAATCGAGGCACAAAAGCAGAAGGAGGAAAACGTGCCAATTACTTTCAAAAATAAAAAAGTTCAGTTAAAAAGGGATGGAAATATATTCTTTGGAGGAAGCCATTGGAGTCCTTGGTATTTTATCTCACTTCAAAAGAAGAACTACCTCAAGACTTTGGCATGTATCCCCTGGAGTTAAATGTACAGAGTGGATTGGTATCTGATTGTACGTGAGAAATCTGAATGCAGGAGTCTGTGGCTATTGGAGTGAAGTACCAGAGCAGGGCCAGAAATGCCTGCACTTCCTCTGACTGGGGAGGGGCAAAAATTTCGTTTTGGATCAGATATGGGCTAGTTGAGAGAAAAAGTTAATCTGGAATCACTTAAAATGGATTTACCTAAGAACCTCCAAAGAGATGTGACTCAGAAAATTGGTGAACTCTCAGGATTAAGAGGCAAACTCACAAACTGTAAGCCAGAGGCAGCTTCCACCCTGTCACAAGAAAGTTGGTAAAAGCTCCAAGTAGGAAATGCTTCCAGAAACATCTTCAAAGCCCTGAGAGCACCATTGCCAGAGCATGACAGTAACAGTCATGGAAGAAAATTCCTCCACCTATTCCTTCTCTCTCCCCAATGTAATCCTTGAGGATCAGTCATGAAAGTTAGTAGAGAAAAATGCGGTAGCTGACAGAGCTAATAAATAAGTGAAACTCCACTGGCCCCAATGTAGGATTCACAAATTAAAGAATACCAACATAAGACAAAGGGATAAATTTTAGCATTAAATGCAATTTACTGTTATTACAGTGAACTGGACATTTAGATTTGAACAATACTCTGAGATTTCATCTCAGAAGCTGAAAAATAATACCCTACAGATTGGATTTAAAGGGATTGTGAGGAGAAAAATATATTTTGTGGTATATATTTTATAAAGAACTAATATTTCAATGAATTGATGATAGATATAATATGCATGAAAAAAGGAGGGTATTATTTATTATAGAATCTAAAATATAATAATATTTCAATTATATCCTTTCCTTCCTAACACTTTTTTGAGAGCAACTTGGACATCCTTGTTTCTGAGACTATATACCATAGGGTTTAATAATGGAGTCACAATGGTATACATCAGCCTGTCCTTGCTGGACACATAGTTTGCTGTTGGCCTCAGGTAGATGTAGGAAGCACAGCCGTAATGAACAATAACAACAGTGAGGTGAGAAGCACAGGTGGAAAAAGCTTTGCGTCTGCCTTCAGCAGAGGGAATCTTTAGGATCGTCCTTAGAATGCAGAGATAAGAAACACAGATGAACAAAAATGGGATCACAAGTACAAGAACCCCGCAGATGAATATGACAAATTCATGAACACCTGTATTGGTGCAAGCCAGATGAATGACTGGGGAGATGTCACAGAAGTAGTGGTTGACTTTGTTGGCACCACAGAAAAGGAGGCTGAAAACTAAATTTACTACTGTAAGTGAGGCCAAAAAGCCTCCAATTCCACAGGCAGCTGCCAATTTTCCACAGACCTGCCAATTCATAAGGATGGGGTAATGCAGAGGATGACAGATGGCAGAGTAGCGATCATAACCCATCACTCCCAATAGGTGGCAGTTGGTAATAGCAAAACCAAGAAAGAAGAACATTTGAATGGCACAACAGATAAAGGAGATTGTCCTGGCCACAGAAAGAAGATTGATGAGCATCTTGGGAAGGATGACAAAGGTGTAGAATGTCTCCGATGTTGAGAGAATGCCGAGGAAGAAGTACATTGGGGTGTGAAGGCTTTGATCCTGGCAGATGACACTAATAATAGTGACATTACCAGTGAGAATGACAATATACAGAAGGAGAAAAACCACAAAGAGGGCCAGCTGAATTTCACCAAGGCTCGAAAAACCCATCAACACAAATTCAGTGACCATGGTGAGGTTTTCTGCCGTGACCTGCAATAAAGAGTGAAGCGGTAAAACTTATTCAGGTACATGGATATAAGAATCTGAGGTATAGAGGCCTATGCTCCTTTCTGGAGGTGTAGGGAGAATCTTGCCTTTTCCAGTCTAGCACCTTCTCAGATTCATTGATTCATGGTCCCCCTCCTCCTTCGTCAACCAGCACAGTTATATCTCTCTCTGACTCTCTGATTCTCTCTTCCGCTTTTTAAAACCCTGTGACTACATGGATACACTCAAATAATACAGGATAATCTCTTTATCTGAATGTCAGTGGATCAGCAAACTTAATTCTGTCTCCAACCTTAATTCTCCTTTTTCATGTAACCTAACTTATTCATATATTCCAAGGATTATAACATGGACATTTTTGGAGGGCCATTATTCTGGTTTCTACAACTTTTGTTGTTGCTAGTGTCATTGAGTGGATTCAGACCCCTAGAGACCCTGTGTACAGCACAGCAGAACCCTGTCTGGTCTTTTTTTGTGCCATCCTCTCATCTTCTGGTGCTATATCAGACAATGCTTCACTTCTATTCAAGAGTTTTCATGGCCATCTTCTTTTTCCAAAGTGGATGGCCTGGTCCTTCTTCCTAGTCTGTCTTAGTCTGGAAGCTCTGCTAAAACTTGTCCACCATGAGTGACCTTGCTGATGTTTGAAATATCAGTGGTATAGTTTTTATGCAGCATGGCAGCTCGCTCCCACCACAGTATGACAACAAACAGATGGGTGGTGTGGTTCCCTGAGCGGGAAATGAACTCAGGCTGCAGTGGTGAGAGCACCGAATCTTAACCACTAGACCACTAGAGCTGGCTTTATTACAACTAGCAACACAAAATCCAAAAATGAAATAAAGTAAACAATTCTCTTTATAATAACATTAAAAAAATATTTAGGATCAAATTTAACAAATGAGGAGCAAGACATATACACGGAAAACTACCAAACATTGTTGAGAGAAATTAAAGAAGAATTAAATAAATGAAGAGACGTCCATTTTCTTGGGTTAAAAGACTCAATATTTTTATGAGGCAGCTCTGAGCAAATTGATCTGTAGATTCAACATAACTTCTATCAAACTTCAGCAGGTTTTCTTGTGAAAATTGACAAAGTGGTTATAAAATGTATATGAAAAGGAATCAGAATAGTCAAAATGTGAAAATGAAGAGTAAAGATGGAGGATTTATATTTTCTGATTTCGAAACTTACTCTAAAGATATAGTAATCAAGAAAGTATGGTACTCATGTATAGTTATACATATAGATCAAAGGACAGAATTGAGAGTCCAGAAATATACACTTCAAAGGTACCATTATGAAAAGGAAGAGAACATCACACGTAAATAAAAATGTATTTGCAAAACATATATCTGATAAAGGATTTGTTTCAAAATATATAAATAACTCTTACAGTTAAATAATGAGAAACAAGCAGTTTAAAAAATGGGCAAACGCTTTCCATAGACATTTCATCAAAGTATATCAGCAGTTAACAGGTATATGAAAATATGTTCAATATCATTAGTCATTAGGGAAATACAAAATAAAACCACAGTGAGGTGACTGTTCACATACACTAGAACGAGTATAACTAAAATAATGGCCACTTAAGGGTGATGATGAGGTTGTGGAGAGATTGAAACCCGTATGTATTGCTGGTGGAAATGTAAAATTACGAAGTCACTTTTGAAAACAGTTTGGTAGTTTTTTTCTAATGGTAAATATAAACTTATATAATAATATAACAATTTCATTCTTAGGAATATACCAAAAAGAAGTGAATGCTATCCACACAAAGACCTTTAAGTGAATGTTCATAGCAGCATTATTCATAATAGCTAAATAAAGGAAACTATCCAATTGCATATCAATTTATGAATAAATAAATTTATGGATAAACAAAATCTAATCTAGCCATGAAATTGAATACTATTCAGTAATAAAAAGAAATGAACTATAAGTACATACCATAATGTAAATTATCTTCAAAAATATTATGTTAAATGAAAGCAGCCAAGTGCAAAAGACTACACATTTAAAATTCAATGTATATGAAATGTCCAAGAAAGGATAATCTATATCAGTAGAAAGCAGATTAGTTGTAACCTGGGAATGAGACAGAACGAGAATTGACTGCAAACAGTCAAGAAGTATCTTTTTGGGATAATGAAAATGTTCTAAAACTGGATTGTGGTGATGATTACACAACTCTATTAATTTGTACAGTTAAAATGGGTGAATATCATGGTATGTAATGCTATTTTAAAAAGGTTATTTTGGAGGAAATTCATAGATATAATATTGGCTATTTAATTTTTCATATATGTGGCTATTTTAATCACTAAAAGAAAACATTTGGGGCATTAGGATTCATTTAATTTTCATCATTTGAGTCCTTGTCTGGGGTCTTGTAGAGTTTCTGGAACACATTATATATTAAAAAATTTTTGTAAAATAACTTTAAGTTATTAATTATTTACATTTCTAATCTAACAACTTAGAGTTTACCATGCTAGTAATGCCCAGTTCTATCTCCAGCCCACAGTTAATATAGCCATAAATATATTAAAAAAACAGAAGAGAAGATCATATTCCTGAAGAGGATTGAGAAAGAGGCTCTATTGAATTCAATACAGATGGATTAAGTTAAATTGCAAATGACTATTTATTTCACGTGTTTTCCCCCTTTGAATAACCACAATATAGACATTCAAGAAAAATCAGAACTCATTTTTTAGCTGATTCAAACTGATGGGAACAAAAGAATCATTATCTGTATTTATATGCAGGATAACTATATCCTTAAGTAACCAGAATTTTCCCTACCACCTTTCATTTTCACTTCCCTTACCCATCAATATCTCTATTTATGGATACATGTGGAGTCCATCACGCTTAGATCAAAATATGGTCTGTTGTAGAGCAATTTAATTCTGATACATAAACTGCCTTTAGAACAAACATTGTATATGGGACATAGGGGCAGGAAAAGCAATGTAAATTGGGGTCAAGATTTGCTATAGTCTTTTATGCAGTAAAAAAGCAAAGAAACTTGACTATTTTTGAAGTCATTTTTTATTCAATGTGTTAATGAATATTGGTCTGAGAGAAATCTGTCTTTGATCAAAGATTATTAAAAAGAAAAATGTCCAAAGCAACAGGGTATAAAACATGCTGGAACACAATAAAATGGAAGAATAAACCTAAAGACTTGAAAAACAGTCAAATCATGTAAATATTTCATAGAGTTCAGCAAATTACAATTCTACAACAAAACATGACAAAAGACAATAACAAAAACTAAAACAGCCACAAACAGAAGAAAACCCTTGTAAAACTAAGCAACATCATTAATTAAATATAACTAAATAAAATAGAGACATACTTTAAAGGATTGGAGAGAAAGTAACAGACATAGAAGAATGACAAAGCAGATCCAACATGCACAGCATCGGAGTCTTTATAAAACAAACTCAATATTTAAAACCAGTAAAGAGGGCCGGCCCTGTGGCTTGGTGGTTAAGTGCGCACGCTGCGATGCTGGTGGCCCGGGTTCGGATCCCGGGTGCGCATCGAGGCACCACTTCTCCGTTCATCCTGAGGCCGAGTCCCGCATACAGCAACTAGAAGGATGTGCAGCTACGACATACAACTATCCACTGGGGCTTTGGGGGGAAAAAATAAAATAAATAAAATCTTTAAAAAAAAATAAAAATAAAACCAGTAAAGAAAACTTCCCTGAAATAAAAACAATCTGCATCTACATGTTGAAATTATCTGTCGTCCTTTCACCTTATTCAGATTCATGACTATCCAAATATTCATGAACATTGACCAAAAACAGTCAAGCATAAGATATATCCCAGTTAAAGTATTATATTTAAATACAAGGAAAAATGATCTGTACTTTTGAGCAAAAATACTGATCACTAAAAATAAAAAGTAAATCATGTGGAAATCATATTTCTTGGCAGCAATATACAATGCATAATGAGAGTGTGGAGCTTTTCAAGAAATCCAAGGAAAGAAGATTTGACCAAAGATTTTTATTCATAGACATACTGTCCTCACAGACAAAAGATATAGTAAAATAGTTTTAAATATACTAACACTCCAGGAATATTAAAACCACTAACTTTTCTTGATGAACTCACTAGATGAAGAGATCCATTCACCCAGAGATGTCTGGTGGATCATTTGGCTAAAGGACTGGTAGTGGACACTGAATAAATATACCTAACTGTAGATCCAAATAGCACATAAATGTTAAGTACTTGGCAAAGAAAGAGTAACACATTTAAAAAATAAGAAGAGAATGAACAGAGAAATGGTGAAGTAGGGAAATTTTACTTATTGCTGCATAAATAATGATGAGACTCAATGTCTATCATTTAAAACTGATCAAACAAATAATGAATGTCTAGGAAAAAAGACTAAAGATAAAAATAATCAGATATATTCTTAAAGCAGAACTTAACTCTATGCATTGTATAAGACACATCCATAACAAAATGATTCAGAAAGGCTAAAAAATGGAGAAAAGGGAAATAATCCCAGCACACAGAAACCAAAAAAGCAGGGGTTATGATCTTGATATTTGACAACTTAAAATTAAGACCAGAATCATTATGCGAGCAACAACAAAAACAATGACAAAAGATATTTTTAATGTTAACACACACAATTCACAATGACATTATAATAGATATGAATTTATGTCCCCTCAAAACAGAGTGCAACCTTCATAGGAAAGAACTCATAAAAGATTTACAAGGAGAAACAGGCAGACATACCAACAATGGGTAACTTTAATAAACCACTCTGGTCAAAACAGATCAAGAAGAAAAATATAACTAAAGATTTAGGAAACTGAAACAGCAAGATCAGTAAGGTATATCTTACAGGTATACAATGAGTTTGTCTTCTAATAGAAGAGTATACACTTTCTTTTCAAGGTACATCTAATATTTATGAATTTTGACTGTATATTAATTCACAACAAAAATGTCAAGCAATGTCACAAATTGAAAAGAATACAAACATATTTCCTAATCCCTTGTAATAAACTATTAATGGATAATAAAATAAAAACCTCTTTTATCTGATAATTTTAAAATATTATTACATAACCGTTGGGTCAAAGGGGAAATACAAAGCAAAATAAATAAGTTCTATAAAATAATGTCAGCTATATTCTACATATTAGAATATGGGGTCTAATTTAAAGCAGTGATTAGAGGAAAACTCATACCTTAATTATATATATATGAAATTTTAAAAAATAAAAATTTTTATGAAACAACAGAAATTTACAAATAGAGCAATAAATTAAAGAGAAATAAAAAGGTAAAAATAATACAAATAAAATAAAAATAGTATAGAAAAAGAGAAAACCACTAGAATATATATATACACGCACACATACATTGGCTCTTGGGTTAAAAAAATAGACAAAACATGCATCTACTACTACTTTATCTAAAAAAATACTAGAAAAGAGAAAGCACATGTATACACAGTACAAAATGACAAGGCAAACAACCATTTTAGGAAAGAAATTTTCAGATGTCATAATAGAATCTTTGTACAAATCTTTTCAAGGAAATTTGAAAGTCCAGAATTATCCAGAAATGGATAATTTCTGGAAAAAATTAATTCTCAGTCAAAATAAAAATGGCTATTTATTCTAGGTCAATTCACTTAGAAGAAATAAAGGATATTATCATAGAGCTACTCCTCAAAAAAGACACTATGCCTATACTGTTTCATAGAGAAATTCAATAAATCTTCAAAAATGAGATGCTGTTAACGCCACATAAACTGTTTCTAAAATACAATAGTAGCGCAATAAATACTTAAAAAAAAAATCCACTTGAATCTTCAACTCATGTAATGTTTAAAAACTCTCTTGAGTGTGTCAATGAAATGCAAAAAAAAAATGAAAGGATTAGAATAAAAGGTATTACGTGATGGAAAAATTGAAAAGCTAAGCTTAAATATAATGACAGATTATCAGATAGTAGTAAATAATCAACAAATTGATGGCATAAAATAATATTCATATTTGCAACAAAAACACAGTCAGAAATATTAGAAAACAAACAACAAATGGAAAATTACCAAAAATATTTTCAAAATGTTAATATTAATAAAAAACTTAAATACAAACTGATGGAAAAAATACCTAAAAGTCCAGTGTAGAAAATGGATATAAGCACGCAGTGTATAAAATAGGAACAAAATGCATCAAATATATAAAATTTAGTTTCACTTCATTTAAAATACACTGCAAGTTAAAATTAAACTGAAGGATCATTTACACTCTTCAAATTAGCAGTAGTGATTTGGGTTATATGACCAGCAACGGAAATACTTGCTAATAGGATTACAAATTGATTATAACTTTATGGAAAGAAATTGTGCAAAACATATCAAAACCCTTAAATACAGTCATTCCATTTTTTCCAGTAATTCCATTTTTGAAAATCTACCCTATGGTAACAGATTTATGCATGAGGATATATTTACAGTAAGGAAAATTTGGTGGTCTAATATGGACTAATAGTATCAGGTTTAAGAAGGCAGTGTTATGTAGTGTATGCAAGTATAGAATCTGAAGATAGGTAACTTGGATTTGGGTCCCAGTTCTTCCATTTGGTGACTGTGTGACCTTGGACAAGTTACTTAACCTCTCTGTGTTAGTTTCTTCATCTGGAAAAGGTCAGATGTGAGGATTAAATGTTTTCGTATATGTCAAGTGCCTAAAACTACATTAGAAGCATGCTACTATGGTGTTATTTTCTTTGATGATTATTTTTCTCACTAGGCTCTTTGTAAACAAATCAGCCATTCTAAAACAGTGATTTTGAAACCTTTTGCTTATCCCATCACTGAGATTATAGAATCAAGTTAGTCATTAACACCAGTAGTTTTAAAACCCAAATAGAGTAGATGAGAGAAACAGAGAAGACATTGGGAGAAGTACACAAAGTATGAGTAGCCCTTGTTTAAAGTGAATCTTTTGTTTCAGTCTGTGTGCATGTGCCCAGGCATGCTGGGTGGAAATTAAATTATATTTCTTACTTTGTCTTGCAGGTAGAACTACGAACAGAGAATATACAACTCAATGGGCTGACAGCTTTGTTGGAAAATAAACTTTCTTTACCTCTTCAGGCCCCCTGATTCCCATATCTGCTGTTTTGGGCAAGACTGACTCTTCTCTAGAGGCAGAACTCTGAAATTTGAAGAATTTCAGTGTTTCTAAAAAGAAAAATAAATATCCATGACGCCCTCTATTTTCAATATTGTTTGCCTTTCCTCTCTCATATGAGGTCCTGAGGGGAAATTAGAAGAGACAAATCCATTCAAGGCAGGAGTCTATAGATTTTTGTTTCCACTGCTTTTGACCTGGGAAGGTGAATTGGAAGAGATGATTTTCAAGAGTGATTTAGGCAGCAAAAATACAGGGGCCTGAGAATGAGAGGCATAACATTGCAGACACAGAACTGCTTGGACAAGGTGGCAAGAAATAGGAGAATAGATAGCAAAGTGAGTATTGAAACAGTTCGGTTGAGAAGAAGTGGCAAATGCAGAGACACTAAAAGTTTCATTTAACCAATTACCTTCTTACCCCAAACCTTATAATAATCCCTGTGAGCTTTATAATACTCCAAACTCCTTGGCAGGAAAAAAAAAAAAAAAACAAGTGGGGGAGGGTATTAATAATTTGGTTTCTCACTATACTCCAAATTCATCTCTTCCATCTCCCAGATTTTGTCCCAATATTTTAATTGCATGGAACTTCGTGTAGTTCATTGAGCACGCAGTGAGCCATGTCATATCACAGCAATGCCTTTTCCTGCTTTGGGCAGATCATCTGACCTCTCAGAAAAGAGCAAATCATTTGCTCTCAAGTCCCATTCCCATAGCACTTCTTTAAATTCAACGAATATTTAATGCGTATGTTCTAAGTCACAGCCACACCATTAAGTGTTTGGGATACATCAGTTAACAAAACAAAGATCCCTACCCTCATGAAACATATATTCTAGAACGTTTCACATTTTAGATAATGACCTTTGCCAAGGAAAATTTGAGCTCTTAGAATACAAAGACCACGTTGT
Organism: Ceratotherium simum simum; assembly: GCF_057802395.1. Taxonomy (NCBI): domain Eukaryota; kingdom Metazoa; phylum Chordata; class Mammalia; order Perissodactyla; family Rhinocerotidae; genus Ceratotherium; species Ceratotherium simum. The sequence continues at coordinate 37,607,787 of NC_141901.1, forward strand.
TCATTTGACAAAAGTTTTTGTGCCAGGCACCATGCATTCACATGTGGCTCCCTAACCCCATCAGCATCAGAGTTCCTAGCAAATAGCAAAGATTCAAAATATATGTGAGAAAAATCAATGATTAAACACATTAATACAAGAATAAATCACTGCAACTGATTTATATATATTTGTCCCATAGCTGATAGAGGTATTAAATGAGCAAGGAAGCTAGAGAAAGATTTGTATCCAGAAGAAAGCACTAGATGTGAAGTGAAAAGTCACAAATCCACATTCTTATTTTAGCAGTATTTTTTTGAGTAAATAATTAAATCTTTTTAAATTTCAGTTTTCTGCAATTTGGGATATTATGAGGATTAATGGACAGCATAAGTAAAATATGTAGCCTAGAATTACACATAAGAAGCTCTAATTAAATATTTCCTACTTTTCTTCCTTCTTGAGGTTGATACTATGAATACCTTCCATGACCATTCTGTAATATCTCTAATGTTTTCCTTTTTTCCTAACCTTAAGACCTCAACCTGAGCACTATGTTGTCTCCCCATCCTGCTATTTCCCTATTACCACCCCTCAGTCCTTCACTTTTATTGTATATAGATCACAATTCTAAAAAGATCTCAGCAATTTCTGAATTGAATATAAGATGAAAGGCATAACTAGTTATTATTTATGAGTTAGCATAAATATACCATAAGATTTTAGATAATTTAATGAATCATATTCCTTAAGCTATTTATGACATAAGGAAGAACAAGTCACCAATGTGAAAATTTCACATTCCCCAAAATGTGAGTCCTAGGGTATAGTTGAATCCAGTTATCCTATCTCCTAATCATAGTCCAGGGTCCTTAAGGAAACGTCCAAGAAATTTTCCACGAATAGCTTCAATTCCAGTGTATTACATATCTTTCTCCTATTGTCTTAAAATTTTTCAAGCCAGTAACAAAACACTCACCACCATACTCCCTGAACAGTGCTCATTGTGTCTCTTCTGAATGGATGGATCCACCTACAACCCTGATGAGTATTATTAATAGACATTTTTCTGGATGTGAGCGTTAGTGTTGATGTCATTGTGTCTCTTCTGAATGGACGGATCCACCTACAACCCTGATGAGTATTATTAATAGACATTTTTCTGGATGTGAGCATTAGTGTTGATGCCCTGCTTGGTAATTTTGCTACCCAGCACCCTAGGGAGCCATTACCACAGTCCTCCTGAAACAGGTCATGCTTTCCCTTAATTAGAAACTATGATCCAAGGAGAAAATGGACCTCAAAACTCTCTTGCCAAAAGATAAACCATGCAATAGACTAGGGGAATTTGTTAGTCTTATTTTAGACTCCCCAGTGCGATGAACACTATCAGCAGAAAAGATATGGTAACCCTCTCCCATGGGCCTCCTCCTGCAGTTCTTGCTTTTCACCCTTTGCTCGAAGGCAAGAATTGCCTGTGCTTTTCCATCCTGCACTCTAGCCTCTATTTCAAAGGAGAGGAGTATGTTTTGAGAAGTGACAGAGCAATGGACTGGTGTAGATCTAGCAATGACAGCAGCAAAAGCAAATCTGAGGCATGCAATGTAGTGTGGAAGTACTCAGTTGCAGGGCCTGGAGACATGATTTACATACTTATTCATTCCAAAAGCATATACTTAGTTCTTACTTTTATCATGAAATGCGTTTTCTTGTTATTGAGGTATAATTGACATAAAGTCCTATATTAATTTCAAGCATTCACCATAATGATTTGATAATTGTATGTGTCGTGAAATGATCACCACAATAAGGCTAGTTAACATTCATTACCATACATAGTTATAGTATTTTTTTGTGTGATTAGAACTTTTAAGATTTACTCTCTTAGCAACTTTCAAATACAGTATTATGAGTTATGGTTACCATGCTGTACATTACATCCACATGATCATGATTTTATAACTGTACCTTCATTTTGTGCCTTTTGACTCCCTTCACTCACTCCACTCACCTCCCACCCCCCACCTCGGGCAACCACCAGTCTGTTCTCTGTTATCTATGAGCTTGGTTTTATGTTTTGTTTTTGTTTTATATTCCACATACAAATGAGAACATATACTATTTGTCTTCTCTGCCTGACTTATTTCACTTAACATAATGCCCTTAATATCCATCCATATTGTTGCAAATGTCAAGATTTCATTCTTTTTTTATGGTTGAATACTATTCCATTGTACATATATAACACATTTTCTTTATCCATTCATCCATCAATGGACACTTAGTTTGTTTCCATATCTTGGCTATTGTAAATAATGCTGCAATGAACATGAGGGTGCATATAGCTTTTCAAGTTAGTGTTTTCATTTTCTTCAGATAAATACTCAGAAGTGGAGTTGCTGGGTCATGTGGTAGTCCTAGTTTTAATATTTTGAGGAAGCTCCATACTGTTCCACAATAACTGCACCAATTTATATTCCCAACAACAGTGCACATGGGTTCCCTTTTCTTCACATCCTCACCAGCATTTGTTGTCTTTTTAATAATAGCCATTCTAACAGATGTGAGGTGATATTGTGATTTTGTTTTGCATTTCCCTGATGATTAGTGATGTTGAGCATCTTTTCATGTACCTGTTGACCATCTGTATGTCTTCTTTGGAAAAATGTCTGCTCAGATCTTTTGCCCACTATTTAATCAGATTTTTTTTTTTTTACTAAAGAGTTTTATGAGTTCTTTATATATTTTGGATGTTAATCCCTTATTGGACAGATAATTTGCAAATATTTTTTTTCCCATTCAATAGGTTGCCTTTTCATTTTGTTGATGTTTTCCTTTTCTGTGCAGAAACTTTTTAGATTGATGTAGTCCCGCTTATTTATTTTTGTTACCTTTGCTTTTGGTGTCAAATTCAAAATATCATTGCCAAGATTGATGTCAAAGAGAATAATGCCTATTTTTTCTAGGAGTTTTATAGTTTCAGGTCTTACATTCAAGTCTTTAATCCATTTTGAGTTAATTTTTATTTGTGTATGGTGTAAGACAGTGGTCCAATTTCCTTCTTTTGCATGTTGCTGTCCAGTTTTCCCAAAACTATTTGTTGAAGAGACTGCCCTTTACCTGTTGTATATTCTTGGCTCCTTGGCTCCTTTGTCATAAATTAATTGACCATATATGCATGGGTTTATTTCTGGGCTCTCTATTCTGTTCCATTGATCTATACATCTATTTTTGTGCCAATGCAATACTGTTTTGATTACTATAGATTTGAAATATAATTTGCAACCAGAGAGCATGATGATTTCAGCTTTGTTCTTCCTTTTCAACATTGTTTTGGCTATTTGGGGTCCTTTGTGGTTCCATACAAATTTAACAATTGTTTTTTATAGTTCTGTGAAAAATACCATTGGAATTTTTATAGAGGTTACATTGAATCTATAGATTGCTTTGGGTAGTATGAACATTTTAAAAATATTAATTCTTCTAATCCATGAGCACAGAATATCTTCACATTTATTTGTGTCTTCTTCAATTTCTTTCACCAACATCTTATAGTTTTAGGTGTATAGGTCTTTCACCTCCTTGGTTAAATTTATTCCCAGGTATTTTATTCTTATTAATTCCATTGTAAATAGGATTGTTTTCTTAATTTCTCTTTCTGGTACATCATTATTAGTGTATAGAAATATAACAGACTTCTGTACATTGATTTTGTATCCTTCAAATTTACGAATTCGTTTATTAGTTCTAACAGTTTTTCGATTGGGTCTGTGATTTCTATATATAGTATCACGTCATCTATGAATAGTGACAGTTTGACTTCTTCCTTTCTAATTTGAATGCCTTTTATTGTTTTTTCTTGCCTAATAGCTCTGGCTGGGACTTTCAATCATATGTTAAATAAAAGTAGTGAGAGTGGGCACCTTTGTCTTTTTCCTGATCTTAGAGGAAAAGCTTTCAGCTTCTCGCCATTGAGTAGATATCAGCTGTGGGCTTGTCATATATGGCCTTTATTGTATTGAGGTATGTTCCCTCTATACCCACTTTGTTGAGAGTTTTTATTATATATGGATGTTGAATTTTGTCAAATGCTTTTTCTGCATCTATTGTGATGATCATATTTTTTTTTTTTTTTTTTTTTTTTTTGCTGAGGAAGGTTCACCCTGAGCTAACATATGTCACCAATCTTCCTCTTTTTGCTTGAGGAAGATATGCTCTGAGCTAACATCTGTTGCCAGTCTTCATCGATTTTGTATGTGAGTCACCACCACAGCATGGCTGCTGATGAGTGGTGTAGTTCCATGCCCGGGAACCAAACCTGGGCCACTAAAGCAGTGTGCCAAACTTAAACACTAGGCCACCAGAGCAGCACCTGATCATATGATTTTTATTTTTCATTTTGTTAATGTTGTGTGTCATGTTGATTGATTTGTGGGTGTTGAACCATCCTTGCATCCCTAGAATAAATCCCACTTGATCATGGTGTATGGTCCTTTTAACGTATTGTTGAATTTGGTTTGCTAATATTTCACTGAGGATTTTTGCACCTACGTTCATCAGGGATATTGGCCTATAATTTTCCTTTCTTGTGATGTTTTTTTCTGGTTTTGGTATCAGGGTAATATTGGCCTCATAAAATGAGTTTTGAAATTTTCCATCCTCTGATAGTTTTTGGAAGAGTTTGAGAAAAATTGGTATTACTTCTTCTTTGAATGTTTGGTAGAATTCAACAGTGAAGCCAGGACTTTTGTTTATAGGGAATTTTTTAATTACTGATTCAATGCCCTTACTAGGAATTGGTGTCTTCAGATTTTCATTTTCTTCATGATTCAGTCTTAAAAGGTTGTATGTTTCTAGGAATTTATCAATTTCTTTTAGGTTGTCCAATTTGTTGGCATATAATTTTTTGGCATGTAAAATCTCTTATGATGCTTTGTATTTCTGTCGTTGTAATGTCTCCTCCTTCATTTCTGATTTTATTTATCTGTGCCTTGTCTCTTTTATTCCAGTTGAACTCAGCTAAAGGTTTGTCATTTTTTTTATCTCTTTAAAGAATCAGATCTTAGTTTCATTGACCTTTTCTATTGTCTTTTTAGTCTCTATTTTCTTAATTTCTGCTCTGATCTTTATTGTTTCCTTCCTTCTACTAATTTTGTGAGTGATTTGTTCTTCTTTTTCTAGCTTCTTGAGGTGTAAAGTTAAGTTGTTTATTTGAGATTTTTCTTGTTTCCCAAGGTAGGAACTTATTGCTTTCAACTTCCCGCTTAGAACTGCTTTTGCTGCTTTCCATAAGTTTTGGCATGTTGTATTTCCATTTTTGTTTGTCTAATTTAGCTTTTTATTTCTTCATTGATTCATCGGTTATTCTATAGCATGTTGTTTAGTCTCCACGTGTTTGTGAGTTGCCCAGTTTTGTTCTTATAATTGATTTCTACTGTTATACCATTGTGGGCAGAAATGATGCTTGATACAATTTTAATCTTCTTAAATTTGTTAAGCCTTTTTATGTGGCCTAATATATGACCTATACTGGAGAATATTCCTTGTGCAATTCAGAAGTATGTGTATTCTGTCACTTTGGGATGGAATGTTCTGTATATATCTGTTAAGTCTATCTGGTTTAACGTGTCATTTAAAGCTGATGTTTCCTTATTGATTTTCTGTCTGGATGTTCTACCCATTGATGTAGGTTGGATATTAAAGTCCCCTACTCTTGTTATATTGCTCTCTATTTCTCGCTTTAGGTTCGTTCATATTTGCTTTATATATTTAAGTGCTCCTATATTGGGTGCCTATATATTTGTTAATGTTATATTCTCTTGTCCAATTACCCCATGATGGTTATGTAATGCCCTTCTTTGTGTCTTATTGCAGTCTTTGTTTTAAAGTCTATTTATTCTGAAATAAGTATAGCAACTCCAGCTTTCTTTCAGTTTCCATTGGCATGGAATATCTTTTTCCATCCTTCACATTCAATCTATACATGTTCTTATACCTGAGGTAATTTCTTGTAGGCAACATATAGATGGATCTTGCTTTTTTTTTTTTTAATTCATTCTACCACTTTATCTCTTTTGATTGGAGAATTTAGTCCATTTGAATTTAAAGCAGTTATTGATAGGTATGTACTTATTGTCATTTTGTTAATTGTTTTCAGGCTGTTTTGTAGTTCCTCTGCTCCTTCTTTCTTCTCTTGTTCTCTTTCTTTGTGGTTTGATGACTTTCTCTAGTGGTGTGCTTACATTCTGTTCTCATTATCTAAACTTTTGTACATCTACCATAGGTTTTTGCTTTGTGGTTACCACAGGGCTTACATGTAACAATTTATATTTATAACAGTCCGTCTTAAGTTGATGAAAACTTAAGTTTGAATGCATTCTAAAGCCCTATATTTTCAATGTCTCCCTCTCACATTTTATGTTTTTGATGTCACATTTTGCATCTTTTTATCTTGTGTATCCCTTAGCTTCTTTCTGGAAGACACTGGTGAGCTGTAGTGAGGCAGAAAAGGAGGGCACATATGTTGTTCCTTGGCCTACATTCTCTAAGAGCACCTCTGTAGCCTTTAAATGTGTGTCAAACCTGAGGCTTGCTCCTAAGGACAAGGCTCCAGGACTAGCTAGTAGGCCTCTTTCACATAGACTGGGGGTGTGTTTCAGTCTGATGTCTGTGCATTGCCCTGGGGATGGTGGCCTGCCTAGAACTATATTTTCAATTGTTACTTTCCTGTCAGACCCAAGAATGCAAGCCCCTCTGGCCATTAGGGCCTGGTGATCAACGGGTATCCCCTGAACAGCAGCTGTAAAAACCAAGGCACCAGACATAACAACTGGGGTAACAGACATGTATAAAAGCTCCCCTCTGAGAGATGCTGGCTCTCCGGAACATGGCAAAGGAACAGTGTGAAAACAGTGCCTGACTCTAATGTCTTAGGAAGAGTTAACAGTATGCCCTTTAATGTGTGTTTAATGTGAAGTCTGCCCCTCAGGCTGCAGCTATGATGATAAGCAAACAGACCTCTTTCACAGATAGATTGCGCTCTTAGGTCTGTTGCTTCTTTCTGTGCCCTGGGGGTGGTAGCTGTTTAAGAACTCTTTCCCTATTGGTTACATTTCTGTGGGACCTGTGAGAATAAGCCTCATTGGTCACCAAAGCCAAGTGATGTAGAGGTGTCCCCTGACAGCAGCTGCAAAAATCAGGGAGCCAGACAAGGTTATGAGCACCTTTCTTGAAGATACTAGCAAGCTGAAGCAAGGCAGAGGAAGAGCACAAAGACTGCAACCACTGGCCTCCATTCCTTGAGAGCACCTCCATAGCCCTCTATAAGTGTGCCAAACCAAAAGCCTGCCCTTCAGGCCACAATTCCTGGACAAGCAACTAGGCCTCTTTCTCTAAAAGGCTGTGGCTGTGTTTCAGCTGGCTATCTATGCAGTGTCCTGGGAGTGTTAGTCTGCCAGGAACTGTGTCTCCAATTGTTACAGTCTCATGGGAGCCAGGAACACAAGCCACGCTGGCCTCCAGAGCCAGGTGATCAAGGACATCCCCAGGTGACCAAGGGAAGGTGGCAGCTGCAAAAATTGGGTCATCAGATCTAAAAATTGGGGGAGCAGAATGTGTTAAAGATCCCCTCTGGGAGATACTGGTGCCCTGGAATGCAGCATAGGGAGAGTGCAAAGAGGGAGCTCACTGACTTGAGCTCGCCAGAGCGCGAGTGCAAAAATGACAGCCTTTGAAAAAAAGAAAAAGAAGAAAGAAAATAAAAAAGGGGAAATTAAGAAAAATAAAAGGGAAAAAAATAAGATGCCACACCCTGGCTTTAGCAAGGCAGAGGAAGAGCAGGAAGATGGCACCCACCAGTCTTTGACCCCAGAGAGTATCCCAGCAGGCCTCTGCCTCTCAGACCAATGCTTTAAAATTAGGAAATGAGTCTTTTTCACATAAAGTCTGGGCACTGTTCAAAGGGCTGCTTCTTCCCTGTGTCCTGGGGTGAGTGGGTCTGCTCAAGGGCCCTTTAAGAGCCATTCATCAGTTCAGCACAGCCCTGCAGGTCTTGCAGACACAAGCCCCACTGATCTTCAAAGCCAGATGTTTTGGGGCCTCATCTCACAGGTTGTAAATTTGGAGCACCTGATGTGGGGTATGAATACTTTGCTCCTCAGGAAGAAGCTCTGGGTTTTGAGTTCTCTCCCAGTTGTCGGTTGCCACACCGGGGGTGGGGTTTCTGGCAAGAGTGTGTCTCAGCCTTTTCTACCCACTTCTGTGTGGTTCCCTGTTATCATTCATCACTACCTTAGAGAAAGCAAACAGGAAACTGTCAGCACCTGGACTGGCTTTGCAGGATTGAGAGGAATATAATCTTAACAAATCCCCCCCAAAAGGGAGCAAGCAGTTTGCAGCAGATATTATCCACAGAAAAATCCTTAAAAAGCCTCAGAGTCCCTAGCAGGGCTGACAGAAGGTATTTCTCTCACAAAGCTAGTCAGTAAGAACTGCTTCTTCAAATGCAAAAACAACAATACAAAACTCAAGAAACAGGAAAAACCAAGGAAATAAGATACCACCGAAAGAACACAGTAATTTTCCAGTAACCAACCCCATAGAAATGGAGATCTGCAATTTGATAAAAGAATTCAAATTATTTGTTGTAAGAAAGCTCAGTGAGCTGCAAGATAACACAGAAAGACAATTCAATGAAATCAGAAAACAAAACATGAATAAAATGAGAAGTTAAGCAGAGAAAGAGAAATAAAAAGAACCAAACATAAATTCTAGAACTGAAAAATATAATGAACAAAAGGAAAAAAGCAACAGAGATCAACAGCAGCAGCCTTATGCAAGCAGGAAACAGAATCTGTGAAGTCAAACACAAGTCATTTGAAATTACCCAGCAAGAGGAGGAAAAAGAAAAAAGAATGACGAAGAGTGAAGGAAGCCTATGTGAACTGTGGGAAACTGCAAAAAGAAACACCCTACACACTGGCGTCCCAGAAGGAGAAGAGAGGAAGAAAGAGGCAAAAAGCTTACTTAGAGAAATAAGGACTGAGAATTTCCTAAATCTGAGGAGAACTTTGGACATCCAGTTCATGAAGCTCATAGATCCCTAAAAAGAGTCAACCCAAAAAGAACCTTCTCCAAGACACATTATAATAAACTGTCAAAAATCAAAGACAGGGAGAATTTTTAAAAGAGAAAAAAATTTTCTGACAAAAAAGGAATCCCTCGTAAGGCTATCAGCAGATTTCTCAGGAGAAACTCTGCAGGCCAGGAGAAAGTGGGATGATATATGGAAAGCGCTGAAAGAACAAAACTGTCAACAAAGAATACTTTGCAAAGCTGCCTTTCAGAAATGAAGGAGAGATATTGACGTTCCCAGAAAAACAAAAGCTGAGGCAGTTCACCACCACTAGATCCCCCTTACAAGAAATGCTGAAAAGAGTTCTTCACATTGAAATGAAAGGATGTAATTATTAACAAGAAACATATGAAAATATAAAACACACTGGTAAATGTAAATATATAGTCAAATTCAGAATACTCTAATACTGTAATGTGGTAGTTGTTAATCACTTATTTCTTGTACAAAGGTTAAAGGACAAAACTATGAAAATAACTATATCTACAATAATTTGTTAGTATATGAACAATATACAAAATGTGATTTGTGACATCAAAAACATAAAATGTGGTGTGGGGAATAAATTGGTAGAGATTTGGTATGTGATCAAAATTAAGTTATCAGCATAAAATAGACTATTTTAATGATAAGATGTTCTATTTCAGCCTCATGGTAAGCACAAAGCAAAAACCTGCAATAGATACACAAAAGGCAAAGAGAAAAGAATGAAAACATACCACTATGAGAAATCAATTCACAACAAAAGACAACAAGGAAGAAAGAATGGAACAAAGGACTAGAAAACAATTAACAGAATGTCAATAGTAGGTCCTTACCTAACAATAATTATTTTAAATGTAAATAGATCAAATTCTCCAAACAAAGTCTCAGTGGACAAAAAAATAAACAAAAAAGACCAAACTCTATACTGCTTACAAGAAACTCACTTCAGCTCTAAGCACACACAGTTCCAAAAGGAAGAAATGGAAAAAGATACTGCATGTAAATGGAAACCAAAAGTGAGCAGGGCTAGCTATAGTTGTGTCAGAAAAAAGAGACTTTAAATCAAAAACAGGAACAAGAGACAAAGAAGGTCATCATATAATGATAAAGTGATCAATTCATGAAGGAGCGATAACAGTTCCAAATACGTATGCATCCAATGTTGGGGTGCCTAAATATACTAAGGAAATACTAACAGATAGGAAAAGAGAATTAGACAACAATATAACACTAGTAGGGAATTTCAATGCCCCACTTTCACCAATGGATAGATCGTCTAGACAGAAAATCCATAACAAAACATTGAACTTGAATTATATTTTAGACCAACAAGACCTAACTACAACAACAAAAAAAACAGAAGGATTGACCCAACAGCAGCAGAATATACATTCTTCTCAAGTACACATGAAGAACATCCTCTAGGACAGATCATATGTTAGGTCATATAACAAGTCTTACAAATTTTAGAAGATTTAAATCATACCAAGTATCTTTTCCAACCACAATAGTATGAAACTAGAAATCAATAATGAGAGGAAAACTAGAAAATTCACAAACGTGTGGAAATTAAACAATACACTTCTGAGCAATCAGGAAAGCTGCTATGGTCTTGCCAAATTATTAGAGACCTGGAAGGAAGATGAGATCATTGCTAACAAGGTAATTGAGGAAAGAGATAGGTAGAAAAACCTCTAAGAACAATCCTTGGATGCAAATATGATGGTATCCCATGTAAATTTTCATCATTAGAACCCTAAAACACAAAATAATCTTAATAATCCAGTACATATGGTAACCTACTCAGAGATTATCAGTCACTCTCCTTCTCAGCCAACCTGGTTTGTACTAAATGGGATGATGAACAAAGTGGTGATGTTGACAGTGATGTAAGCGATCCATGCACTCATCAATGTTTACTTTGCCTCAAAAAGTTCATTGACTGACACTCACTCCTGAATGTGAACAATATTTATTAACACTGAATTTTGATTTTTTTTGTTGCAACACTGCCTTACATTTGCTGAGATGACCTATTAAGAACTTAATATGGCACCAGCTTTGAGAAAATACTTTGAAACAGAAGTATACAATCTTGTGGAAGAAACGTAATCTGAAACATTAATTGGTATATGGTGGGTTTGTGGAAACCCTAAGACTGAGATAGAGAAATCAATTCTCAGTATTTAACCTCCAGTTTATCTCAAAATGTTTTCTTCCAAGAATTTTCTCTCTGTCTCACTCCAATTCTCTATTGGCCTATAGAATTTGGGGCCCAAAGGAAAAATACTTCTTCAATATTGGAGTAATTAGATCAATGACAACACTTGGTCATTTCAGGCTTCCCAAGCTATTGAACAAATGGGAAATAAAGGAGTTATAGTGTTGCTTGAGGTGACTTACTTGACTGTCTGAGGAAATTAGGTTATAGTCTTATTATAGAGATCAGAAGAAGAGAGGAAATGTTAAGAATCTTTGTTCATACTTTATTGTACTACCATGCCTAGAGATAAGAGAAGACACCTACAATCCCCTGAAGGCAGTTTCTCCAAGGGTTCTGACTTCTTAGGAATCAACCAAAATTTTAATCAAATGTCAACTAAACACTAGGCTATATGAAGTCAGGGAACATAGCAAGGGAAAATGAGTAGATTATTCATAAATGAATAATTATATCACTATAATAATTTTTTAATTTTTTAAAATTAAAAAAATATTTTCCCTTTTAATTCAATTTGCATTCTATATTCTTGCATTAAAAAGTGTAATAGTGGTGCTTAAATTGAACACTAAGTCCAACAGCTGTATAATATTGAGAAGATTGATAGAACTATGTTAGAGCTAAAGGAGGGATGAACATCACCCAGAGGTCCTTACTACAGCTGATTTGTAATTTGGGGTAGTCTCTTCTTAAGAGTAGTGAATACAATTATTTTTTACTTCATGCTTGATCCAATAGTCAATTCTCTAGCTCCGCCACACGTAACTTGTGAGCAGCTGGATTACCATAACAGCCTCATAACTGGTCCCTCTGGTTCTACCTGTATGCCCTGTTTATGGATTATAGCTCTCTGAATTCATCTGCTACCACTGTCTTCCTCTGTCTCTCTATTACAGCACATGGTCTCCCTGGACTTCCTAGAACACCCCAGGCATGTGTCAGCCTTTGAGCCTATGCAGTGACTATTGCATCTGTCTATAATACTCTTTCCCAGATATGTGTGCAACTGCTAACTTGCTCACCACTTTCATGTCTTTGCTTAAATGTCCCCTTCTCTATGAGGCCTTTCTGAACACCCTATTTAAAATCGTCACTCAAAACACATCCACCCTCTCCCCTTGCTCCACTTTTCTTCCATAGCACATATTATCTTCTAACATGTTATGTAATTTTCTAATTTATCTTATTTATTGTGTATATTTCCTTTCTCTGCACTAGGATATAAACTCTTCTTTTTTGTTCACTAATATATCCTTTAACTAACAAAGTGCCTGACATGTAGTAAGTGCTCAGTAAATAGTATTTTATTAAAGTAAGCATGGATATTTTTGGAATTATGTAAAGGAAGAGACATCTCTGTGTGTGCAAATACATGTGTACATGCTTGAAAGACTGGTAGTGCAGTCCAACAGAGAATCATTATTTTGATTTGCCCAGCATTCTTCCTTCAGGGAACTTTCTGTCTCTGACTTCATGTAAAACAGGGAAATGAATTATAGGAGTTATCCTCTTGGCCACAGGTTTGGGCTTGTGACTGCAATGAGGCAAAGTATTTCCTCTCACCCAGGATTTATAATCTTGAGTGGAGACAGAGAGAGTTGAAAATTGTAAAATGACAATTTCCTAAAGAGATGATTAACAAGATCCTAAACTGAGAATTTTTGGAGTTGCTCTGTTTCCTTCAAAAGTCCTGGTTGTTGACTCTTTCTTCATGGACATGAACTATCCACAAATCTTAAAAAAAATTATCATTTTTGCTTACTTCAGTCAATCAGATTTGATGTAATGAACTGTTTAAGAGCCTGAATTATTGCACTAATTGCAAGCTAAGAAGTTAGTCTCCTACAATTTCATGGAAGCTGGTAGAAGACTCCTAGGTCAAAGACAAAAGACAGTTTATTACTTACGGTAATTGCAGTGACCAGAGAATCAAAATTTGTGTTGAGCCCCAAATTCCACAGGGAAATGAGGAGAGGGCCAGTGATACCTGTACATACAGTAGTGTGTTTTACAGGAGAGGGACCCAGAGCACAGGTCACCAGGACAGTCTTAACCTTTCCCTCAGCTTGACTAAACTTCAGACAGGCTTCTTCCTGACTCTAGATCTCTGACCTCCTTTTTCTTAGATCATTTCTTTTAGAAAACTTGTAATTGTAAATTGTTTCTCTGTCCCTCTGATATGTAAATTTTTTAAAAAACCTCTGGGCAGTTTTACCACCCAGGAATATCTTTCTTAAGGACCTGGAAGCCATCTTTTTGAAATATAATTATCAAGGAAGATATTGATTTTATATTCTAGTTTCTGTGTAGGGTAGGAACTTTGGTGGGTGCCTTGCTACAAGTAACAAAACTACTGTCATAAAGCAATAGAAGTTGATTTTTTTTATAAAGTCAACTAGAAAACACAGATGACCTAAGGTACTTTCCCACTAACTTAACCCGGCCTTTAAAAATTTTTTCACTCTTTGCTATGGCAGAGTTGCCAAGTTCAGCTTGAGTTCTGGTCTTTCTCCTCTATCACAATAGCCTGGAATAAAGTCTTCCTTGCCTGTTTAACATTGTTTGGCACAATTTTTGTTTTGACATAGGGAACCCGAAACTTTTATACGGGCAATAAGCACACTTGACTGCAGAGAGCGCGATATCCTTCTCTTCTAAGGCTGTTCACTAAGGAAAAGATATTCTGGAACAAAAGCAGCCTGCACCTCTGCTCTCATCTCAGGATGAGCAGAAAAGTGAGAGACACATGAAGAATTGTCTCTCAACAGTTGGCTCTGTACCTTGAAACTAAGGAAATCTAACATGTTTTTTGCATGTTTTCCTATTATGTTATGAAAGTAAATCCCTTTTATTGTCTTTGGAGAAGTGGATTTGTCTAGAGAAAAATCTCTACATAGAATATTTTCCCCTTTAAGGCAAGAAATTTTAGAGTTTTTCTCCATAGCAATTACACCTAGGGAGATAATTTTGGATTCAAAGTCATCACTTCTTGAGTGATGTCAGTGAAATGGCTAAAGATGTCCCTCGCCCATAGCACCCCCCCTCCAGTGCCAACAATAATATAGTGTCTATCCATGGACAAAAGTGCCATGGGAGCTTTGGGATCCAGGTAAGAGATTGTGAAACTAGTGCAGTCCACAATCAAGAAGAGCTGTTTTGAGACGGCAGGCTTGAACCCAGGTGGCTGGCTCACCAACCATGGTCCTGGCCACAAACTCAGAAACAGCTCTGTACCCCTGAGAACTTGGTTACAGCCCCATTTGGCTTTGGGTCTGCCACCAGCATCATATGCCAAGGGACCCTGGAGGAGTCACACTCACTCATGCATTTCATAATAGACAAGTGACCTCGATCCTAGCTGTGGACCTTGAAGTGGCCCATGAACCAGCTCCAGCCCCTCCCAGCCCTGGTGAGGGAGCTACTGGAGGTAAGTCTGCCATTCTTGGTCAGACTATAAATTCTGAAAGGACCTTGTAAGTGGGCCCCAGCCTATTCCAGCCACAGTCCAAGATCAGTCTTGCTGGCACAGGGAACTTTCAGGAGATACTCCAATCTGAAAGGGCCCCATCTAACTTTCTCACAGCCACAGTCTGCAAGGCTGCCAGCAGTCCTGAGGGGTTAGGGGTCCAGTGGGAGACACTCCTGTCTGCACCATCAGAAATCCCGAAAAGACCCTATACTTTACTCTAGGCCCCTCTCAGCTATAGTCCACAAGCAGGCCTACTGGCACAGGGACCAGGCAGGAGAAACTCCCATCTGCACCCTTGGAGATCTTAAAAGGGCCCTGTATGTGACTCTAACCCCATCATAGCCACAATCCACCAGCAGACCTGCTCAAGGACCCAGTAGGAGACACCTCTGTCTGTGCTGCCAGATATCCTGAGAGGGAAGGGCCTTGTACTTGTTTCCAGCCCCTCCAGCCATAATCATGAACAGTCTATCCTGCCCAGGGACCTGGCTGGAGATGCACACATCTATGGCTCCAGGGTCAGGTCTCCAGAACTCAAACTTGTCTGTGGAACCTGAAACAAACCTGGGGCTTGGTTACAGCCCCTCCGAGCCCTGCTTCAGGGCCAATCCTGCCTACCCAGAGACTCATCCTGTCACCAGGCAGCAGCCCTCCCAGGGACCTGGTGGGAACCACACCCACTACACACCTGGTAATAGGCTCACTCTCTGAGTACCCAACTGTGGACCCAGAAACAGACCCTTGTCCCAGCACTATCCTACTGAATAAGGTACTGGAAGCAGTCCCACCCACACAGGGACCAGACAGGATCCACACCCACTTGAGCCCCTGGTAACAAACCTTCCTACTGTAGACCCCACAGCAGACTCAGAAACAGCCTCCTTAACCAGCTTCAACCCAGCGTGACAGTGGTTCTGGAGGTAATCCCATCAGCATAGGGAATAGACAGAAGGTCTTTACCTGTTGAAACCAGTCAGTAAAGACTGGAAGAAGTGTTTGCTCTCTCAAATGCACAGACACTATTGCAAGGCTATGTGGATAATGAAGAATTAGGCAAATATGAAACCACCAAGGGAAAGTAATAAAGTTCCAGTAACTAACTTCAAAGAAGTGGAAATCTACAATTTGCCTGACAAAGAATTCAGAATAATCATCTTAAGGAAACTAAATAAAATGCAAGAGAACACAGACAGACAACTAAACAAAATCAGGAAAATAATTCATGAACAAAATGAGAAGTTTAACAAATAGAAACCATAAAAAAGCAACAAACAGAAATCCTGGAGCTGACCTTATACATAAAAAACCCTAAAAATTCCACACATAAAAAACCTGTTAGAGGTAATAAATGAATTCAGTACAATTGCAGGATACAATATCAACATATAAAAATCAGTTGCATATCTGTACATTAACAATGAATCTATCTGAAAAAGAAATACAGAGAATCCATTTACAATAGCATTAAAAACAAAAATATTTGGGAATACATTTAACCAAGTGGGTGAAAGATCTTTACACTGAAAACTATAAGACATTGATGAAAGAAAATGAAGAAGACACAAATAAGTGGAAAGATATCCCATGTTCATGGACCAGAAGAATGAATATTGTTAAAATGTCCATACTAAGTAACACTATCTATAGATTCCGTGTATTCTCTATCAAAATTCTAATGACATTTTTCACAGAAATAGAAAAAAAAATCCTAAAATCATGTGGAACAAAAGACCTCAAATAGAAAAAGCAATCATGAGCAAGAAGAACAAAGCTGGAGGCAGCACACTTTCTGATTTCAAACTATATTACAAAGCTATAGTAAACAAAAATATAGTAAACATTATAGTACACATAGTCCATTGGAATTGAATTGAGAGGCCCCAGAAATAAACCCATGCCTGTATAGTCAACTAATATTTGACAAGGGAGCCAAGAATATTCCCCGGAGAAAAGATAATCTTTTCCATAAATGATGTTGGGAAAACTTACATGTACAATCTAAAAAAAAAAAACAAACTCATAGAAACACAGAGAAGAATGGTGGTTGCCAGGAGCTGTGTGGTGGAGGAAATGGAGATATGTGGATCAAAGTGTACAAACTTCCAGTTATAAGATGAATAAGTTCTGGAGATCTAACATTCAGCATCGTGACTATAGTAAACAATACTATATTATATAATTGAAAATTACCAAGAGAGTAGATCTTAAATTTTCTCACCACAAAAAAAAAATTGCTATTATGTGAAGTGATGGATGTGTTAACTAACCTTTTTGTGGTAATCATTTCACAATATATACGCATATCAAATCATCACATTGTACACCTTAAACTTACATATGTTATATATCAATTATATCTCAATAAACCTGGGAGAAAAAAGTCACCACTTCTAGCCAAATACCAAGAGAATGAAATAATCTATATACTAGAATTAGTAAAACAAAAAAACAGGGCCGGCCCTGTGGCTTGGTGGTTAAGTGCACGCGCTGCGATGCTGGTGGCCCGGGTTCAGATCCCGGGTGCGCATCGAGGTACCACTTCTCCGTCCATCCTGAGGCCGAGTCCCGCATACAGCAACTAGAAGGATGTGCAGCTATGACATACAACTGTCTACTGGGGCTTTGGGGGGAAAAAATAAAATAAATAAAATCTTTAAAAAAAAAAAAAGCAAAACAAAAAAACAGATTCCCCAAGCAGATAACCCAAGTTCTTATCGCAACACTTTTTTTTTTTTTTACATTGTAATCTTGTTTATCCTTCCAAAACCTTCATTTTCTCAACTCTATAATGGGACAAAGTACCAAGTTCAGAAGGTCGTTGAAAGGATTAAATGTGATAACACATGTAAAGTACTAAGCATAGTGCAGGGAACAAGTGTAAATAATCCGTAAATTTAAATTTCTGTTGTACTTATTTTACCATACGTCAACAGATTGCCCAGATGATATAGCTGTGCTACTTAGCAGCTTAGTTATGCTTTGACTCTTGCCACCACTATGACTGCTGCTGCAAAATGTGTGATTCACGAGTGTCCAATTCCATTCTGGCTACTGTAGGTGTTCCAGAAAGAGAAATCAGGAATCCCTGTAACTTGATCCAATGGTCAAGAGAAAATGCTAAAGGCTCGCGATGATATCTAAGATGCTGGACTCAGTGTCTTCAGGACTGAAGTCATGTTATATGCACTTGCTTAAATTTACCTACATTTTGACACTTTGCTCTGACCAGGCTGACTGAAAATGGATCTGGGTCAGTGATTTTCTCTATGATCAGATGGTGGTAAAGATGGTTATTTTGAAACTTAATCACTATTTCCTATTCCCTATATCATATCATAAATTCAATATTACACATATTCAAGATTAAGACACATAGGCATTTGGGATTTGATCAGGATAAGTACATAGGAATGAGAAGTAAGTGCAAGTTTTCCCAAGAGGGTATTTTTTAGTCAAGGACCATCATTGCCTTTGAATCTATTGATGTGTAATTTTTATTAACTTAGCTCAGTGAGCCTGATATTAGCTAGTTAATTTTCCAAATGTAATTGTTTCTTGTGAAAAACATCTCCATCTAAACTTCCAGATGATAAATTATTTCATTTCCACTTAAATTATCAGTCAATGGTGGAACAAACAAGGATTTTGGTTTACACAGACCTATATTCATTTCCTAGCTCTGCCTCATCTCAAATGTGTGACTAACAGAAATTTACTTCACTGGACCTCACATTCTTAATTTAGAAAATGGTGATAACAGCCCCTACCTCAAAGGTTCTTGAAAGAATTACACAAAATCAGATATCTAAGCAGCTGAAACTTGGTAGCATCTCAGTAAATGTTAGTTATCTAGCTTTTCTCTCTTTTTTTTTTTTTTTCTGGGGAATGTATCACCCTGAGCTCCAATGACCTGATATCCACTCTTCCTCAGAGAGTGGCAAGAGGATGAGAGAAGTTAATAATGATGCAGTAAGGGGTAGTCATTTAACAATATTCTTGAAAATCAAGTAAACTTAGAAAGAGGTATAGAACCACTGACAGGGTAGAACCAGAACTCACTATAGTTATTTAATCCTTATCCTAGTTCAGTCATATCTCATTGAAGACTAGTATCATAGATATCACCATCTGAATGCTCACTCCTTCCCCAACTATCAGACCAACATAGGCAGGCAGTTTCCTCACTGTCATCTCCGATACCAATATGGTAGAGCCTCCCAGAATCAGAGAACGCCACCCTGCGGGAGACTATTTCTGCACTATTCTCAGCTGGATGTTTCCCCAATCCTTCCTGATTGTTTGACGTTCAGGTGTAAGGAGCTGGTTTAAAGATATACATAAGCACAAAATTATTGTGAGATTGGGTGAAGCAACACAGACAAGTTTCTCAGGAGCATCCCTCAGCAGTCCCAGAATACAGGAGGGAAAGAATCTCGAGAAAATTCAAGTATCTCCTACTAGGATTTAAGGTTCTCTCTACCATGGTTCTTTCCATTCACTGATGAAAGGTGTGCATTTAGACACTCTGGGAAATTCAAATCTAAAGTTTGAATAAGCTCCTCTTGTTCATGGCTCAGTTATCTACTTTAAATTTAGCTGTGGAAGGGGGCTCAGCTATTACATAATCTCAAATTCTGTCCTTCATTTAGGCATATCCTAAGAAGGAAGGAAGAAGAAGAAACAAGAAGAAAATACCTGAATGACATGTGGCATTTGACTAGTGTCCCATACAAGAATATATTGCAGACCCCAATGACCTTCAGGAAGGGGGGCTGTCTAGCCATGAAAATATCTGGGCTACTTTCGGTTCATAGAGTGACTTGGACTTGGGCACTTTTAAAGCCTCTATAGGGAGAAATGATGGCATGAAAACTGAGTGTCTCTATTAGCCTTATTTCCTTGAACTTTTGTCAAGCTTGTCTTCAGTAGACAATTCCTTTTTTATCCTGAGAGACCCCTTACCAATATAATAAATGGTGGATCTTGAACTAATATGTGGGGAATGTCTAGTCTTGTAAGAACTTCCTTTCTACACCTTACTTACCAATTCCAAAATCAGAACTCTCTAACTGTGATAAAATGTTTCCTTCTCTCAATACATCCTGTCTCAAGGACATAAGTGTTTTAACTCAGATATTTGGCATTTCCCTTCTTCTACTTGCCTCTGAAATTGCCCACATAAGCCTTAGCTTTCCTATCCTCCTAGCTCCCAAATATTGGAATGTAATGTAATGGTTATTGGCTAAAACATCACTGCCTGATCATTGCTATATTCCTTTATTATCCTCAGTTTCATATAATGAAACAGATCAACTTCTTTGGGAAAATAATCAAAAAGTAACACTTATTCATTTCTGTGTTTGTTACAGTAAACCCACGTTTTTGCAGCTCCCTTTGTTCAACAGAATTTTTCCTACATTTCCATAAGAGATGGGACTAGGACAAAGTGTCTTTTGCAGGAAGTTTCTCAAGCCAAGATACTGGGGCAGGAGTGGGAATTCTTGGAATAGCAAATAAAGAACATCCACTATATTCTGAAAGAAGCCAAGAGTCCTTATAGGGACATACTAATGTTTTTTCATTAATAAAGAGGTAATTAAATTCTGGGTGAATACAAACTGAAAATCCACCAGTGAATTCCTTTAAGAACTACGTGTATTATAAAATTTTTCATGCTACATAGTTAAGATGCCAGGAAAAATAAAAGTTTTAACTAATGTAAAAAAAAAGCAGAAAAGAATTCAGTAAATCATCTACAACTCAGTGAATCAACCTGTAAAAGAAAAACTGTAATGTAAGGTGTATGAAATCAAATCTTCATTCTCAGCAGAGATTCCATACAAGAAAGGAAGTCTACAAACATAATGAGTCTGAAATAGGTTTCAAGAAGAGTTGAGACCTGAATAAGCATTGGGGAATGCACACTAAAGATGTTTCGGGTGGAAGACAAAATGAGAATCTACAAAGATGTGAAATTCTATGAAAACAGTGAGGAAAACACTGCTTTCAGATACCAGAACATCAAATGCAGTCAGAAAACCTAGTAAATTGCCTGACTATGGAGGGGATGAGGGACTTCCATCCTTGCATCAGAAACTCAAGATAAACAGACACCAGAAAATATACAAGATGTAAACCCTTTCCAAGAACAGTTGCTATAGGAAAGTGTTCAGTAAATAACCCATATTCTTTGTGTGTGTGTGTGTGTGAGGAAGATCGGCCCTGAGCTAACATATGCCAATCCTCCTCTTTTTGCTGAGGAAGACTGGCCTTGGGCTAACAGCCATGCCCATATTCCTCCACTTTATATGGGATGCCGCCATAGCATGGCTCGACAAGCGGTGCGTCGGTGCACACCCGGGTTCCGAACCGCCGAACTGCGGGCCGCCCCAGCGGAGCGCGCACTTAACCACTTGCACCACCAAATAACCCGTATTCTTAAGCAAATCTACATAGATGAAAAACTCTCTATATATGGAGACCTGGAAGAGTTTTCACCAGAAATCAGGACAATGTAAAAACAGCTTTGGGAAGTGGTTTAAACTGGCCAATTATCAATCAATTCATTCAGAAAAAGATATGTAAGCAATGCCTCCTATTTCTACCACAATTGAGAATAAATTCTGTACCTGAAGAGATTCTCTAGAGAACAAAGCTATGAATGTGTGAACAGCTTGAAAAGCTTTCAAACAAGGAAACAACACAAAATCCATCATTGCATTCAACTAACAGTAGAGCAAGCCTGTGACTGTGGATAATGGGAGGGTCAGCTGATCCTTTCTTCTTATCAAGTACATTTGAGACAAACACTGAGATGCACCAGACAGACATGGCAAGGAATTCGCAAGAAATTGAAACTGGACCGGAAAGCATCTGCAAACAGAGAAGGAGACACAAAAAGCACAGAAAGAATGGCAGGCTGATCAAAGCTGAAATTTTTGATAGACAGTGATTTCCCAATCAAAACTTCCTCCAAAGAAAGACCAGTGTAGAAAGCTTAGTCAAGAGAATCAAGAAACTTGCAGAAGCAAACTCCTCAGAATTACTTTGCCAGTGATTAGAGATCTATATCTAAGGGATCTAGCTCTCTATTAGAGACCTGATATTTGAGAACCAGAATGCAGGTTATATGTTACCCTTTCTGTTCTAGTTCACCCCACCCTCATATATGGTGACCTTGCCTCTGGCACAGCCCTGGCTTCCCCCTATAGCTTCTCTGATGTGAGCAGTAGCTATTAACCACTACCCTCCACATCTGAGTCTTGGGACTTTTATCTACTATTCAATTAATTCTGTTATCCTCCTTTAAGCTCAGTAGACTAGATCAGCATAGCTATTTCAATTTCTTTTATCCAATTATATTAAGCTGTAAGTATGATTTAGCACCCCTGTGTCTTTTCTATTCTTCTTCAAAGGCTAAAACTTTTTGCTTTGATCTGCGTCCCTCTGACAAAAAATTCTGGTTGTTTATATAACAGTTTTATACAATAGCTATAAAGCTCTATGCAATTTGAACATAAAAGTACCAATTTTTCCTACCACTCACTGGGCACAAAGATACTTTTCTTCTTGAATTTTATGGAAATATATATTTACTGACAAGGTAAAAAGAGATTTAACAAATGTTGAGAGCACTAAGATTCAAGACTGTTCTAAAACCTCCAAGTAAAAATGGATATTGCTGAAAGATGCACTAAAAATTATTCTATCCTTGTGTGTATTTCTCTGTAGTCTCTAGAGTAATGTAGACTGAAAGTTGAGAATATTTCCACTCAGAAAAGAGGCAAAGAATTTTTATGCTTAATTCTAATATTTAGACAATTGTGGATTTTTATTCATATGGTATTTTTATAAAATTTACCAGCAGTTATTATGTTAAGTAATTATTAAAATGTAATAGATATATCTATTACAAAGATAAGAAGAATACAAAAGAGGTGAAATCATAGTTAATATAACATAAAATTATAACTAGACAAATCATAATAAGGACCACTTATAGTATCATAACAATAATGTTTCAGATGAACCTAGAACTCAGTTTATGTTGCCTGGATGATGAACTTGTGGGGAGCCAGGCTTCTTCTTTCTTCTAGCAAAATTGATTGCATTCAAATTCTACTTCTTGTGGGACCAGTGTAGAGTTGCCAGATTGCCAGATAAAATACATGATGCCCAGTTAGTTTTAAATTCATATAAAAACAGATGATATTTTAGTATAAGTATGCACTAAATATTGCATGGAACATACTTATACTAAAAAGAATATTTGTTGTTTATCTGGAATTCAAATATAATTGGGCCTCTTGTATTCATATTTGCTAATTGTGGTAAAAAAAGTATACTATGAAATCTAACCTCTTAACAAAGTTTTAAGGGTACAATGTAGTATTGTTAACTATAAGCAAAATGTTGTACAGCAGATCTCTAGAAATTTTCCATCTTGTATAACTGAGACTTTGTACTCATTGAACAGAAACTCCCCATTTGTCCTCCCTCAGCCCCTGACAAGTCCCATTCCTTTTTCTACTTCTATGAGTTTGACTACTGTAGATGCCTCATATGAGTGGAATCATGCAATATTTGTCCTTCTTTGACTGGCTTATTTCACTTAGCACAGTATCCTCCAAGTTCATCAATATTGTTGCCTTTCGGGAGGATCTATCCATTGTTGAAAGTGGGGTAATGAAGTCTTCTACTATTATTGCACTGCTATGGGTGCTGCCTTCATATCTGTTAATAATTGCTTACTATATTTAGATGCTCCAATGTTGGGTGCATAAATATTTACAATTGTTATATTCTCTTGATGAATTTTCCCCTTTATCGTTAAAGACTTTCTTTGTCTCTTCTTCCTTTTTCTGACTTAGTTTATTTTGTTTGATATAAGTATAGCTACCCCTGCTCTCTTTTTTTCAAAGAATTTGTTTATTTAATCTAAGCTGTCATACTTATTGCCATAAAGTTGTTATATTATTCCTTTACCACCTGTATAAAATCTGCGTGAATAGCACTAATGCCTTCTCTTTCATTCTTGATGTAAGTAATTTACATATTCTCTCTTTCTTTTATCAGTCTGGCTGGATGTTTATGTTTTATTCATCTTTTGAAAGAACTAACTTTTGATTCTATTGATTTTTTGTACTTCTTTACATTTGTAGTTTATTTGTTTTTACTCTTTAATATTTCCTTCCTTCTCCTTCCTTTGGATTTAATATGTTCTTCTTATTTACTAATTTCTTAAGGTGGCAGCTTAAATCATTGATTTTAGACATTTCTTCCTTTCTAATTTATGTATTTAAAGCTATAAATTTCCCTTTATTCATTGTTAATTGCGTCTCACAAATTTGGATATGTTGTGTTTCATTTTTTTAATTCAAAATATTGTCCAATCTTCATAATTAACTCTTCTTTGACCTATGGATTATTTAGAAGTATTGCTTATTTCCAAATATATGGAGAATTTTTGGAAAATTTTCTATTGTTTTCTTGTGTAATTGTGTTGTGATCATAGGACATGCTTCATATGATTTCAATCCTTTTAAACATATGAAGATCTGTTTAATGGCCGAGAATATAGTCTTTCTTGGTGAACGTTCTTTGTACTCTTGAAAATAATATGCTTTCTGCTGTTGTTAAAGGGAATGTTTATGTCAACTAGGTCAAGTTGGTTCATAGTGTGGTTCAAGTCTTTCAGACCTCAAAGGTCTCTTTTTGCCTCCTCCCTGTAATCCCTTTGCATCTTGTGACAAAACATTCAGCACTCAACCACAAGCAATAACTGAATTATCTGAGCTTAACCCAATATCTCGTCACCCAAGAGAAGTGCATGGCTTCTTTACCACCACTTAAGTACTACATGTTCATAGATCCTATATATCTACTCTCAGAAAAGTGAAAAGTTTTCGTTTTTTGGTAAGATAAAAGTAGTATACCAGGTGGTCTTATTTTTTAAATAGGCAAATGAAAAATGTCAGAGAGTTATAATATTTATAAAAGAAAAGGAAGGTGAAAAACAAATAAAGAGTATTTCTTTTATTCCAGATGATCACCTTTAAATGGAAAGCGGAGAACCCCTTCTCCAAAATTCCAGATTAAGCAACCCTCAACAATGTTTTCAAATCAGACATATCCTATATCTAAGTTCACATTTCTGGCATGGCTCATTTCAGACACATAATAATTTCAAGCAAACTTGGACAGACAGGGAAATTAAGAGAGGAAGCTATTATGTTTTCAGCTTCAAGTTGATAGATAACCTCCCATGAACTGAAAATTCATTTGGGAGAAAGTTCTATTTAATTGAAGGATTAATCTAGACACTAAAAGCCCATTCCCTGGGTGAGGGAACTCGCTCATTAAGGGATGATCATTTTTAAATTGTGGATAGAACCTTTTTCTTGAGGAAAAAAACTAAAGTTTTCTCATATTTTTGACTAATGTAGACATTTGTAATAATATTAATTATCACAACCAGTTCTCTTTTGAAGTTTTATATTTCCTTAATATCTACCTGAAATACTTAAAATATTTTTAGTGTTTTTTCCATTTTCTCCTGACATATTTATTCCTAATAGCCTATTTATTAAATGTGATCACTTTTCTAATGAACTATTCTTACTTTCCTTAAGAATAGGGGCCATCATCTTTATCATAGGCAATGCTTAAATTGAAGTAATTGGAAAATAACTTTTAACACATCCCCAACCTTCTATTTCTCCTCTTTATTTCTTTAAGCAGAGCAAAATCCCAAGTCACCTTTAACTTTTTATTGTTTCTATTCATACTTTCAAGCCTGTTATCTTAGACCCCCTTAAGACCAATTTTTCTTCGCTAGTGCTAGTCCCGTCAAGATGGTCCTGATGCACAGTTTACTGTGGGCCCAAGTACAGGCTCAGAACCACTCCTGAATTCCATCACAGTGACTGCTGAGACTACGTTGTGACTGTTGACGATGATTTCAATCAAATTTCAAGGAAGAGTGAAGGTAAAGTCTATCAAGAGTCACGCTTCTTTGTCTTAAGACAGATTGGCTGTTTTCCTTCATTAATGTGTTAACTTCTAATTTCGGTTAAGATTGTGTAGCCAGGATTTCTCTTTACTTCTTTCTTTAGGTCAGTCCTTTCTCAGTTTACAGAGTAACTACTGAAAATGTCTCTTTATTGACTCCTTAAATCCATCCTTTACATTACAGACCCAGTGATCTTTCTAAAATCCCTGCCAAAAACTCTTCCATGTGTCAAAAAAATAAAATAAAATACTCAAAGAAAGAAGTGGGTGAACATTTTCACAAGCATATTTGTTTCCAGCTTGGGGGGAAAAAATCCCCTGGTAATGTTTAAGGTCAGAACTTGTATTCTTTCAGCTCTCTGTTTGACACAGTTTTATGCTTTCATTTTAGTTTTTGGGGAGTGAAAACATGTTATTTCAATTTTAGGCACAGTTGTATCTCTATTGCATGCTTCATTTATTTTTTTTTCTTCTGACCTAATGTCTGCACACCTGGCATCTCAGATCATCCTTCTACAGACTTCCTGTGTAAAAGAGTACTTGACCATGATGCTTTTATAAAACTATAAAATGAAATTATAATCACTCTTACTTCATAAGTGTTCTGCTTCCAAAGTTTATCACTCCTCTTATTCCATAGCATTCCTGAAACTTGCACGTTTTTATTGTTTCATCACCTTGCTGATTTACTTGCTAGTACCTTAGTAAATTTTGACAATGCTTGAGATAAATTTTTTAAGAAGTTTTTTAAATATTTTTTAAACACATGGCCTTCCATTTCTCATGATACTACGTGCTAATAATGCAACACCACGTGCAAAGGCTTGTATTTCCTACACCTTATTTTCAGTCTTATACATGGCCATGTTCCCCTCCTCATATTCTATGTCTGTGCTTCTCAATCTGTCTGAGGTGAAAGACCAATTTTCCCCCAAATTTATTATGCACCAGTGATTTTATAAAATACAATGAAAAGGAATTTTTTCAGAAGCAAAATAAAAAAGATGTACATGACCTTTTCTTGTTTTGTTATTAGATTAACATACATAAAATTACTCTGCTGAATTGTTATAAAAGTTCCTAAACATTTAATTTCAGTTTCTAAACTTATCTGTCACAAACAAGTAGCAAATGTTTCCTAGTCTCATTTTCATCTTTGAACCACACTTTGAATGGCATTGCTCTACACTTCAGCTATTTCCAAATACTTAGAATCCTCACAGCATTCAAAACTGAAATATTGTCTATCCCTGTACTGTCACTTTCTCAGTTTGGACCTTCCCCGTGAGTGGGCCTGATGTACCGATCAACTTTCGACTCTCAATTTTAGTGTAATCTCTGAAGCCTGTTTTGTAATCCCACAGGAGGAACCGGCCACTCCTTCCCTTATGCCCTCAACCTAACCCACAATACAAAATACTGGCTTCTGACGAGCAATCATAGCATTGTATTTCAACTATTTGTTCATAAGGCTATCTCTACCATTGTGGAGCAGTTCTCAAACGTTTTGTTATTGCTCTCAAATAAGTGTCTTTAGCACGGATACTTCTGAGTTTTAGACCTAAACCTAATGGCCCGTTTGAACTCTTCATTCTGAATCTTAACAGTCATTTCAAATTAAACATCCAAAACTGGATTCTCATTTTGGCCTCCAAATCTTTTCCTTCTATAGTCTTATCTATCTTAAGTTGACTGTAATTCCTAATGGAATTCTGGCTTCTCTAAAAAACCTGGAGTCATTCCTAACTCTTTTTTTCCTAACACAACAGATAGAATCTGTCCTCAATTCCTATTCGCTCTATTTCAAAAACACACACAGTTTCAAGTCTCTTTTCACCACCTCCACCTCTAGTGCTACTGCTTACTACTATCACTGTTCTCTTGAATTACTACAGTAGGCCTCAAATTGGTTCGGGTACTTCCACCTTGTCCTCAAGTCTGTTCTCAACCAAGCAGTCTGAATAATTCTTGGAAAAACCAGTCAGATCATATCTCTTCTCAGATCAAAACCTTCCAATGGATCCCATCATATTGAGAGAAAAGGCATAAGTTTCGGCGTGACCTACAAGACCATAAGTCATCAGGAGGCTCACTCCTCTAGGACTTCATTTGTGACCACTTGTCCCAGACAGAGATTTGCAGGAGGAAAGAGGACAATGGAGAGGATAACTTCACATTTGTTCCTTGCATAGTTCCTTGGACCAAATTTGAATATGAACCTGTTGATATATATTTCTATTGTCCAGTGAGGCTTTTGTGTGTGGATGGGAAAACTCACTACAACTTACACTGACTAAAAGCCATTTTAGTAAGAACATGAATATATCAAACTGTATTCCTTCAAACATTAAACAATCACAATCCTTCCATGTATTTATGCATTAAATACACAATTAATTATAAAGCCTAAAATCTATGAAATTAGTAAAATTAATGAAATGCTAGGAAGACAAATCCTAGAGGAAAATTAACTAGGAGTTTACATAAATTATATGTGTGTCTGTTTGTGTATTTCTCCTTTAATAAAGTGGTCGCATTTTAATTTTTATTTATATTTTCTCCTATAATAAAAATAGAGGTAGGAGCAGACTAAGAATAAAAATATGAACAAGGATAAGGATTAAAGAAATGAAGATTCAGCTGAATATTTTTGAGAATAAAATTCTAATTATTTTACCATGGAAAGTTTAAGTCTATATCTTCCACATAGATTTTAATTTTTTAAACATCATGTCTTTCCCAGAAACTATCATTTTTTAGCTTGTGAGGAGCTGGCATTACCTGAGCTATGATATGATTATCGTGATGTATTTATTTAGTCTGTTAGCAGTAGTAAAATTTGTATATCATGGTATTCATTAGAGTTACTGCACAAAAATTCTTAGTATTTAAAAAAATTGGTGGAGACATCTAAAATATGCATCTCTTAGGATATAAAGATTTAATTTACATAGTTAATTATCCTTCTTAGAATATTTGAGTAATGCATCTTGTTGGAACATAGAACATACTTTTGAACTTTCTTTGTATTTGATTATTGTGTATGACCATGTATGATAATTAACTGTAGGATCCCTTTTCCATCTGGTTGTTATATAGATAACTATTGCTGGTAAACAATCTTTCCTGTATTTGATTCAATATATACTATTTCTGTCGTTACTTGGCTTACTATTTCTTCTGTTTAGTCTTGCCTGCTTACACAAATAGTCATGCATACAAATGAAACTATAATTAGTAGAATATGTATATGTATGTTATACTCCTACATATTAAAATCAATAAAAATTAAACACATGCTATAACATTCAAACCTCTTTTGTTTTGTAACTAAATACTCTTATTTCATATTTTGAAAATTGTCATTGTTATTCAATTGAAAAACATTGATAGCCTAGATATTTTTTGACACAGAAAAGGGAGGCAACTACTTCCCCTAAAGGAATTTCCCTTTTTTCTTTAAATATAGAATCTGGATTCTGGGCCACATATGATATTTTAGTGTAAGCAAAGGTGCTGCTATTTGGGGATACTTTTATTATTTTTATTATTTTTATTATTATTATTATTTTTTTTTCCCCCAAAGCCCCAGTAAATAGCCCCAGTAGATAGTTGTATGTCATAGCTGCACATTCTTCTAGTTGCTGTATGTGGGACGTGGCCTCAGCATGGCCGGAGAAGTGGTGCGTCGGTGTGCGCCTGGGATCCGAACCCGGGCCGCCAGTAGCGGGGCGCGCGCACCTAACCGCTAAGCCACGGGGCCGGCCCGGGGATACTTTTAATAGTTATAGAAATTGAAACTACTTTCTAGGTCTTTTAACATACTGAGTTCAAATTGAGTTTACTTCAATCCTTTGCAACATATATGATTTCATTTGCTGCTATGAGTTATCTAGCTAATTTGGCCAGCCAACTGAAACTGAAGGAAAAGTTGTTAAAAGATTCCTTATTGAATCCCAAGAGATGAGGAAGAGCCAGAGCTGGTGTTATTGTACACAAGAGGCTTTAGGTGAATAAACACAGGCAAAGCAGCTTCCAGAGTTGGACATCAAATGAGATAAAGAACTGAGGAGTAAGCCATATCCTAAGCTTCTGTATGAGCATCCTTCCATAAAGGCACCTGAGGATTGGTTGGAAGCTGTGGGAGAAACAGGTGAGAGGATATCATCTTCTTATCTTGGATACTAGCAGCCGTGGAAGTTGAAGCTGCTCCAAACAACCTTGTGGGCAGTAGACAGTTGGCAAATAGAAGCATGAACTGGAGAGGAAAAAACAAGTCAGATGCCACTTGGCATGACTGGTTTCTGAGAATATTCAATGCTGAATGACTGGTTTGTGAGAATAGATGAAGAATATTTTTAAGGGCTACATTTGTACCAGTGCAGACAAGCAGATTGGGGTCATGTAATTTGGGTATAGACACAGTTGTGCTCCATTTTGTAGTCATCCAATGATGAGGCCAGGTAATACTTGTGTTTAAGAACTCATCTGCTTTTCTCTAACAACTGCTATACATTTATTCAAATAACTCCAATGACTTTCATTTCCTGTGCAATGGCCTATAAAGCCCCTCTATGGTCTGACACCAACTCACTGGCCTCATCTCTTACTGTGTTCCCCACGCTTACTCCAATCCAGCTATGTTGGAGTTCTTAAAGTTTTTACAACACACCGAGTATAATGTTGCTTTTATTTGTAGTTCCTTTGCTTACAGTGTTCTTCCCCCAGATACTGCATGGCTTGTTTCTTGTTCTTGCTTTAGGTCTCTCCTCAAAAGCCACCTTCTCAGAGTGCCCCATTCTGTTCACCATCTTTGAAACAAAAGCCCATTTGTCTCTCTGATCCTCTTCCCCTGATTCAGTTCTTAATTGTAGCATACGCCATCCCCTTACATATAATATTTTTGTTTACTTATTGTCTGCCTTCCCTGTCCTCCACTATCATGTAAGTTCTGCATGTAAGAATATTTTACCCTTGTGTCTCTGCTGTATTTCATTAGCTATCATAGCATCTATCACTGTGCGTCTATCACTATGTATCTATCACTATCAAAACTGCCTACAATACTTACTAGTTATGTGACCTTTGTCTCCTCATCTATAAAATGAGAACGGTATCTGCCTCAGGATTGTTGTGAGGACGATGTGAGTTAATATATGTAAAGTACTTAGAAGAGTGTCTGGCCTACAACAGGCACCATTTAAATGTTTTTGTTTATTATTCAATCAGTTTTAACCATGAAATAGGTACTTCTCTTATTCACTGTAATAATTAAGTAGATGCTCAATGTGTGGTCATTATTACACTATTGACAATGGGATCATTAATTTGGAATACATTTTTTGGTGCTGGTATTCACACTTGGATCAGGATTGTGGAAAAAGAAATGGAATGTGAGAGAACTTATAAAGGAGGTTTTGGTGACTGGCTATTCAGGAGAAATAATGAAGCAAAGAGAAGAAAGTTTTGATCTTGAGAGACTAGTACAATGATAGGACTATTTACATAAGAAAGTAAAAATGGGGAAATGGTCAATGAAGAAAAATTATAAACTAGTTTTAATTCCTTAAGGGTAAAGACTAAGTCCCTAAGATCTGTAGGCACCTTCTGTGGGTAACCTGAAGAAGCCTTTAACAACACTTATCTCCCCGAACACAGGCTCCAGAGCAGGTGCTGCATAAATATCTTTCTTCAACTGCAGGTGATGTACTTGGGGGCCTGGATCCTTGTTTCAGTTTATGTTGCTCCACTTAATCAAGCCTGTCACAACCTCAGCTGACTTCATTCATTAGGTAGAAAAAATCAGATAGACAGTCTCTAAGGTCATGGTCTGTCAAGGCCACATGGCTACCGTGCTCATCTGAGTTTTGGCCCCAGCACATTCTGATTCCATCAGTCCTACTGCAGCCTCCTTCCAACAATTAATGTCATTCCTAGAGAAGTTTACCAACAACCAAGAATATCCCTTCCATCTCTTTTTCCAAACCCTTCTCCTATCATTTCTACTGTATTTGTGTGCATAACAGAATACCCTAAGCTCCGTCTTTGTACTGTCAGCAAAGCAGGCTATCTTCTGGTTTTATAGCTGGCAGGAATGGAAAGGGTTATCCTTAAGTATTGAAAAAACCACCCTGGTCCTCTAGAGTAATAAGCCCCATATTTTAGGGTTCCAGCCAGAATGATGTGGTTAACACTACTTGGTGACATTTCTGTTCTGGGATGATTTAGTGATGCATTTTGCTCTTAAATACTAGATCCTCACCCAGGAGCTCTGATTAAATTACCCAGCCCAAAGGTCTACACTACAGGCATGACACAGAGCTTGTCTGACAATCTCATGAACCAATCTTTAAAATGTCCCCAAATCCTGTTGGCTGACATTCCTAGCAACACGGTCATATGCTCTCAGGGCTCTTTTTTAACCAATCTATGCCAATTTTATGGAGACAGGAGTTGCAGATGTGCAGGAAGCCCAGATCCATCTGCTCTTGGGAGTATATTTTATGTCTCATCCAAATAGATGCCCACTTCTGGACTACAATACCTTGTTAGGAGTAGAATTAGAATGCCTTAGAGTATTGTGTTCAGGAACCCAGAGTTTCCTGAAAATCCTTGTTTCCAACAGTCATCTTTCCCTAAGAGATTCCCTGGAGATCACTAAAATGCAACAGCAGAGAAACCCAGAATAACACTTTATGTTTAACTGGGCTTGTCACTCACAGTATAAAGGACTCTGACAAAATCTTCTGAGATATCTTCCCTCCTTCATGAGTTTATATCTGTATCTTGAAATCTTGCCATACTTATAAGGACAATAACTTGAAGGAAAGAGCGAGCTGACAATGATTATTTTACCATCTTTGCACGATATCAATGGTCCACCTACATCTGTAAGTGACTTCAGCACTCTGGAAAAATCTTTATCTAAAAATATGTGGCCTGAGGAGAGAAGTCAAGATGGCGGCATAAGCAAACTCTGAACTCACCTCCTCCCCCAGACACAGCCAATTTACAACTACTCGTGGAAAAATTACCCCTGAGACAGAACTGAAAACTGGATAAGAGGAACTCCTGCAACAAAGGACAATCCTAATTGAGGTGGAAGAGGCAGAAACTCCCTTCTGGAGAGAAAAAAATGCTACCTTGACGAGCCGCCCAAAGGTACGCAGCCTCCCTGGAGGAGAAGGGCTCTGAGCTGGGGAGCGTCCCCACTGTGGGCATTTTGTGGACCCAGCAAAATCAAGATGAGTGGAACAATATCTGACTTTGCCTGCTACTAAAACATTGGGGAGTACCCCCAATAAACTGGTTCACAAAGAAATTAAAACCGGCTCTTAAAGGGCCCATGCGCAAACTCACCCGATTCAGAAAGCAACCTAAAAATCACCAGAAAGAAAGTTGCACAGTGCTTTGGTGAAAAGAGACTCACCTGATAGGCCCTGAGTGCATCTTGGTGAGAGGTGAGACCTCTCCAGGGATGGGGACATTGGCGGTGGCCATTGTTGTGGCCTGGTGTGGGCATGCTGACACAGACGCCATTGGAGTTCTTCCTGGGGCCTGCTAGCCCAGGTCTGCCCCACCCACTAGAGCAAGGATTTAATCCAGCTCAGCCAGGGCAGGCAGCCCACCCTAGAGACTGGCCCCACCCAACAACAAGCCCTCAGGCAACCTGTGGGCCTGCATGGATTGGTGACTGGATTCTCTGCAGCCTGGCAACTGAGCCCACTTCAGAGGAGCAGGGCAAGCACAAGGAGTGGGTGGAGAGTGTGGGGCGGTGGTGGAGTGTGTGGGGCTCCTGCCGTGGAGAGACTGGGTCCACTTCAGGAGGTCGGGGCATGCACATGGGGCAGGACTGTGTTGACTGTGTGTGTGGACCTGTGGGTGGTGGGGCTTGTCAGCTGCAGAAGACTTGTGCTTCTCAAAGACCCACATAGGAGGTTTGCCCCACCTTCCAAAGTCTGAAGCAATTGGGTGCTCCCGTGCCTGAAGCCAGCCCCACCCAGCTGCAATCCTCAGAGAGCTGAAAAGAGGACTAAAGCCTGGAGGCTTATAACAATTGTAAGGCCCTGAGCCTAACTACTTGCCAGTAGGGGGCCTACTCACTTAAAAGAAATACTGCAACACAAATGTGGTATTACAACTTGCAGCCAACAGTGCTGGGGCTCCCCAAACCTGATAAAGAGACTGAGGGGCCCACAACAACTACAAGCAGCTGAGCATTACAACAGCTGGTCAGGAGCATAACTTAGCCACCCTGGGCACCTACAGGGAGAGCAAACAGGTCACAACAGAAGGACACACATAGGCCACATAGGGGTCACCCCTGGAACATTGAGAACTGAGGGAAGCACACTGCAGGCATCCTAAGACATCACTTATATAAGGTCACCTATCCAAGAGCAGGAGATGTAGCTGACCTACCTAATACGTAGACACAAGCACAGGGAAAGAGGCAAAATAAGGAGGCAAAGGAATAC
The DNA here is from genome assembly GCF_057802395.1 of Ceratotherium simum simum. Taxonomy (NCBI): domain Eukaryota; kingdom Metazoa; phylum Chordata; class Mammalia; order Perissodactyla; family Rhinocerotidae; genus Ceratotherium; species Ceratotherium simum. The sequence continues at coordinate 37,642,061 of NC_141901.1, forward strand.
ATTCCAAGTAAGGGAAGAGGACAAAACCCCAGAAAAGGAGCTAAATGAAAGAGAAATGAGCAAGCTACCCAACAGAGAGTTCAAACAAAGAGTGTTAAGGATGCTCACTGATCTGGGGAGAAGAATAGATGAACTCCTTGAGAATGTCAACAAAGAAATGGAAGATATAAAAAAGAACCAATCAGAAATGAAGAATACAATACTGGAAATGAAAAATTCACTAGAGGGACACAAAAGCAGAGTAGAGGATACAGAAGAATGGATCTGCGAGCTGGACGAAAGACCAGAAGAAATTTCCCAAGTGGAACAGGTAAAAGAGAAAAGAATTAAAAAGAGTGAGGACAGTCTAGGGGACCTCTGGGATAACATCAAACGCACTAACATCCATGTTATAGGTGTTCCGGGAGGAGAAGAGTGAGACAAGGGAGCACAGAATCTATTTAAAGAAATAATAGATGAAAACTTTCCTAACCTAAGGAAGGAAACAGACATCCAGGTACAGAAAACACAGAGAGCACCAAACAAGATAAACCCAAAGCGGCCCACACCAAGACACATCATAATCAAAATGTCCAGAATTAAAGATAAAGAGAGAATCTTAAAAGCTGCAAGAGAAAGTCAAGTTACATACAAAGGAAACCCCGTAAGGCTATCAGTTGACTTCTCAGCAGAAACCTTACAGGCTAGAAGAGAGTGGCACGATATATTTAAAGTGCTAAAAGGAAAAAACTTACAGCCAAGAATACTCTACCCAGCAAGGTTATCATTCAAAAAGGAAGGAGAGATCAAAAATTTCCCAGGCAAGCAAAAATTAAAGGAGTTTGTCACCAAGAAACCAGTGATACAAGAAATGTTAAAGGGAGTTATTTAAGTGGAAAAGAGAAGACCACAAATAGGAAAAAATATCTATTTCTACGATAAGAGTGTAATGGATACAAATGTACAAAAAAGAGGTTAGATATGATATCAAAAACATAAAAGGAGGGAAGAGGGGAGTTAAAGAGCAGAGCTTTCAGACAGAGGTCAAACTAAAGCGACCATGAATTCTATATAGAAGGAGAAAGGAACAGAGAAGGACTACTAAAACACTGAGAAAATAAAAAAGGTTAAAAAATGGCAGTAAGTACATACTTACCGATAGCTACTTTAAATGTCAATAGACTAAATGCCCCAATTAAAAGGCATAGGGTGGCTGATTGGATAAAACAACAAGACCCATATATATGCTGCATACAAGAGACACATTTCAGACCTAAAGACACTCACAAACTGAAAGTGAAGGGATGGAAAAAGATACCTCATGCAAATGATAATGAAAAGAAAGCTGGGGTAGCAGTACTCATATCAGACAAAATAGACTTTAAAACAAAAACTATAAAAAGAGACAAAGAAGGGCACTACATAATGATAAAGGGAACAATCCAACAAGAGGATATAACACTTGTAAATATCTACGCACCCAATCTAGGTGCATCTAAATATATAAAGCAATTATTAACAGACATAAAAACAGAAATAGTAACACAATAATAGTAAGGGACTTTAACAATCCACTTGCACCAACGGGTAGATCATCCAAACAGAAGATCAATAAGGAAAATTGACCTTAAATGACATACTAGAACAGATGGACCTACTAGATATATACAGAGCATTCCATCCAAAAACCGAAGAATACATGTTCTTTTCAAATGCACATGGAACATTCTCCAGGATTGATCACATATTAGGCCACAAAACAAGTCTCCATAAATTTGAGGATTGAAATAATAACAAACATCTTTTCTGATGACAATGGTATGAAACTAGAAATCAACTATAGGAAGAAAATCAGAAAAGCCACAAATACATGGAGATTAAATAAAATACTACTGAACAATGACTGGGTTAACGAAGAAATCAAAGAAGAAATCAAAAAATACCTGGAGACAAATGAAAATGAAAATACGACGTGCCAGAATTTATGGGATACAGCAAAAGTGGTTCTAAGAGGGAAGTTTATAGCAATACAGGCCTATCTCAACAAACAAGAAAAATCTGAAATAAACAATATAACAATACACCTAAAGGAACTGGAAAAAGAAGAACAAAAAAACCACAAAATCAGTAGAAGAAGGGAAATAATAAAAATCAGAGCAGAAATAAATGAAATACAGACTAAAAAACAATAGAAAAAAATAATACAACCAAGAGCTGGTTCTTCGAAAAGATCAACAAAATTGACAAACCTTTAGCTAGACTCACCAAGAAAAAAAGAGAGAAGGCACAAATAAGTAAAATCAGAACTGAAAGAGGAGAAATTACAACAGACACCTCAGAAATACAAACGATTATAAGAGAATACTATGAAAAGCTATATGCCAACAAATTCGACAATCTGGGAGAAATGGATAAATTCTTAGAATCATACAACCTTCCAAAACTGGATCAAGAAGAAGTAGAGAATTTGAATAGACCAATCACCAGTAAGGAGATCAAACAGTAATCAAAAAACCTCCCCAAAAATAAAAGTCCAGGACCAGACGGCCTCCCTGGTGAATTCTACCAAACATTCAAAGAAGACTTAATGCCTATCCTTCTCAAACTCTTCCAAAAAATTGAGGAGGGGGGGAAGCTCCCTAACTCATTCTACGAAGCTGACATTACCCTGATACCAAAACCATACAAGGACAACACAAAAAAAGAAAATTACAGGCCAATATCACTGATGAACATCGATGCAAAAATCCTCAACAAAATACTAGCAAATTGCATACAACAATATGGTAAAAAGAATATACACCATGATCAAGTGGGATTTATTCCAGGTATGCAAGGATGGTTCAACATTCGCGAATCAATCAACGTGATACACCACATTAATAAAATGAAGAATAAAAATCACATGATCATCTCAATAGATACAGAGAAAGCATTTGACAAGATACAGCATCCATTTATGATAAAAACTCTGAATAAAATGGGGATAGAAGGAAAGTACCTCAACATAATAAAGGCCATATATGACAAACCCACTGCTAATGTCATCCTCAATGGTGAAAAACTGAAAGCTATCCCTCTAAGAACACGAACCAGACAAGGATGCCCACTCTCACCACTCCTATTTAACATAGTACTGGAAGTCCTAGCCAGAGCAATCAGGCAAGAAAAAGAAATAAAAAGGATCCAAATTGGAATGGAAGAAGTGAAACTCTCACTATTTGCAGATGACATGATTTTATATATAGAAAACCCTAAAGAATCCACCAGAAAACTTTTAGAAGTAATAAACGAATACGGTAAAGTTGCAGAATACAAAATCAACATACAAAAATCAGTTGCATTTCTATACACTAACAACGAAGTAGCAGAAAGAGAAATTAAGAATACAATCCCATTTACAATTGCAACAAAAAGAATAAAATACCTAGGAATAAATGTAACCAAAAAGGTGAAAGATCTGTACACTGAAAACTATAAAACATTGTTGAAGGAAATTGAAGAAGACACAAAGAAATGGAAAGATATTCCATGCACTTGGATTGGAAGAATTAACGTAGTTAAGATGTCCATACTTCCTAAAGCAACCTATAGATTCAATGCAATCCCTATCAAAGTTCCAACAACAATTTTCACAGAAATAGAACAAAGACTCCTAAAATTTATATGGAACAACAAAAGACCCCGAATAGCTAAAGGAATCCTGAGAAAAAAGAACAAAGCTGGAGGTATCACGCTCCCTGATTTCAAAATATGCTACAAAGCTATAGGACCCAAGACAGCATGGAACTGGCACAAAAACAGACACACAGATCAATGGAATAGAATCAAAAGCCCAGAAATAAACCCACACATCTATGGACAGCTAATCTTTGACAAAGGAGCCAAGAAAAGAAAGTCTCTTCAACAAATGGTGTTGGGAAAACTGGAAAGCCTCATGCAAAAAAATGAAAGTAGACCCTTACCTTACACCATACACAAAAATTAAGAATGGAGTGAAACTGAGCAACATAGAATTTTCAGAGGAAGAGCTGCAACTAGATGCTCCTGAATGTCTATATTTCACCACTAGCTATCACAAGGAGTTAAACAGTTCCTGAACAGACTGTGGGGTATTCAACTTTTCCTATGAAAAAATAATTGATTGATTTTGTGTATATATTATATTTTTTGTTTGTTTGCTCCGGAAAACCTGATAGATACCTCTTGTGTCCTGCCTCACATCTTATCAGCACACTTTTTCTCCAGCCATTGCTAAGGCAACTGGTGACAGAACCTAACTTCTGCTGCACTGTGTATCTTTTGCATTTTTGCACTAAGGCTTGTCTTATGATGTGGTTGGGACACCTGTGAGCAGCTGGTTATCACTGTGGATGCTCAAAATGACAAGACTAGGGGAATGAACACCTCATGTGGCAATCCTTGTCTATCAGGGGCTGGGAATCATGGATATGTGATCCCTCAGTGGACAATACCGAGGCACGATCTCCGTGATTCATCAGAGGGTTCCAGTGGGATCAAATGCTGGTTTTCCACAGTGGTGACCACTCTAATAACACAACATCGTATTGGCTTTCTCTCCTTTCCTGTTTTGTTCTTCCCAGAGTCCCACTGCTAATACCTGGTGTCATGTCCCCAAAATGAAGTCTTACCTATAAAGCTCCCCATGTCAATATAGTTTACTTTGACTTTCTCTCCTTTCCTTGTTTTAGAGTCTGCTTTCTAGAAGGAACCTAAGCATAACTCTGGTAAAGAATACTTTTAACACCCCAGAAGTCTCTCTTATGGCTCCATTTCCCAGTCAACAAACTTTTAAAGACAACAAATATCTGATTTCTATCATCATAGATTAGTTTTGATTCTTGTTTTGAACTTCGTGTTACTGGAATTATACCGTAAGTCCTATTTTGTGTCTGCCTACTTTCATTTAATGTTATTTCTCTGAGATTTATCCATGTTGAGGCATGTAACCGTAGTTCATTATTTTTCATTGCTCTGCAATATTCCACTGTGTGAATATAGCATAATGTATTTGTTCTACTATGGATGTACTGTGAATTGTTCCTAGATTTTAGCTATTTTAAATAATGATGCTTTGAACATTTTTCTACCTGTCTTTTTGTGAAGATAAACCATCATTTCTCTTGAGAATATACATGGAAGTGGAATTGCTGGGTCACAAATTATACATGTTTTTTACATTTAATAGATACTGGAAAACTGGTATTTATAGTAGTTATATCAATTTTCCTTCCATCTTCTCCACATCTTCATCCATATTTGATATTGTTAACCCTTTTAGTTTTAGCTATTCTGGTGCGGGTGTAATATATCCAACTGTTGTTTTAGTTCATATTTCTCTGTTGACTAACTGTACTTAACATATTTTTATATGCTGATTAGCCACTGAGATACATTCTTTTGTCAATTATCAGTTTAAGTTTTTAGCTATTTGTGTGTCTGGTGAGGAAGGAGTTCAGTCTTTTTCTTATTTGATTTGAAGTTCTTTATAATTTATGGATACTAGTCCTTTGTTGGATATGTGTATTGTGAATATTTTCTAATAGTCTTTGGTTTACTTTTTACTCATGAAAAGGTTTTTTCTTTAATGGAATAAAGTTTATTGATATTTTTATTTATGGCTATTGTGTAGTACTATAGGAGTAGTCCTGTAAATTATTTACTCCTACTCTAAGGTTATGATATATTCTCCTTAATCTGTGGTTCTCAAACCTGAGTGGGCATCAGAATCATCTGGAAGACTTTTAATACACAAATTGTTGGGACACACCTCCAGAGTGTCTAATTCTTTAGTCAGGGAAGAGATCTAAGAATTTGCATTTCTTTTTTTTTTTTTTTTTTAATTTTATTTATTTATTTTTCCCCCAAAGCCCCAGTAGATAGTTGTATGCCATAGCTGCACATCCTTCTAGTTGCTGTATGTGGGACGCAACCTCAGCATGGCGGGAGAAGTGGTGCGACGGTGCGGGCCCGGGATCTGACCCCGGGCCGCCAGCAGCGGAGCGTGTGCACTTAACCGCTAAGCCACGGGGCCGGCCCAGAATTTGCATTTCTTACAATTTCCAGATGATGCTGATTCTGATGGTCTTGGGATCACACTTTGAAAACCACTATAATGTTTTATCTTCGAGAAGCTTAACTATTTTACTTTTTACATTTAGATCTACAATATACTTGGACTTGATTTTTATGTGTAGTGTGAAACGGGTAAAATTTAGATTTTTTTAATGTTAGGCAATTGACTAATAACACTGAAGAAGTTCTTCAAGTGCATCTTGTGAAAGAAAAGGAAAAATAAAATGTTTCCCTTTGGGCTTAATAAAGAAAAATCAGGATTATTTACACATTTTAGAAAACAGTGATGTTAATTTAAATATAAATACTTGAGAAAAGATGATTATTAATAAGAAAACATTACATAATTACAGTGTCTTGGAAGTTAAAGGTTACTTTCACAAGCCATTGCAACAGTATCTGAAGTCTATATATCTATAAGACAGCTCTTAAAAAAAAACACACATTCGAAAGTCAAAAAGATTTTAAAAAGTGAAAGAAGTCAAGTGATAAAGATTTTGAAAAGTGGAAATATCCAATATTATGGGCTAAATTGTGTCTTAAAATACATATGTTGAAGCCCTAACTCTCAGTATCTCAGAATGTGATGTATTTGGAGATAGGGAGATTAACTTTGCTTTACAGTTCAGCAAGTGTCATGGAGGTATTACAGACTTGGAATCACCTTTTATTTTAATTTATTGGATTGTGTATTATAGGGTCACACAAGTAGAATATTTTCAAACTTCAATTTCATACTTGTGATTAGTAATTCTCAGAATGTGAAACAAACAAAAACAAACTAACATTCATTAAATACAAGGACAGACAAGCTTCCTCTCCTGTACAATTGGGTGGATTTTTCTCTTGCACTAGATGAGAGTGTAGCAGAAACCTCAGTTGAATCTTTCCCCTTGTTTGCTTGGTCTCAAGGCCATATCTCCTGATCTAAGCAACCATAAAGCCAAACATCATGGAATCCAGACAGTGCCTGGTACGCCCAAGTGTCAGTTCCAGCTTGCCTTTCTGGGTCCCCAATTCTTCTTTGTTTTGTTCTTTAGGAGTTTCCCTAATTTTGTCATGAACGCAGCTCTGAACACAAAAAGAATTAAAAGACATTTTTTATCTTAAATTTATGGCTGTATTTTATGTCTTTTCTAGTTTTATAGTCTGCCATCTTGCCAGAAATAGAATCCAGAACTGTGCTCCACATTGGTAAAAAACACAAACCACAGGCCCAAAATGGGGTCACTCATTCTAATAGCCAAATCTAGATTTAATACCTCATTCAATTGCAGTTTCACTCTCTCTCAGATTTTAATCGGCCAGTCTGAAATTTTCTGGCCAGTAGCAATGAGGTTATCTGCCAGGAGGATCCTTTCCATCCCCCAGAGGAAGAGGAGGTAATCTTCAGGATAAATCCTTATTTTTCCTTTCCCCCAAGATAAGTGTCCTGGCCTAAAAATAATCCTTTCTTCTCTTTTGATAATAGCTTTCTTGCTCCACCCTTCTTCCTATAAACCTTCCATTTTGTACAACCCCTGAGAGCTCCCTTCTTGTTGCCATATGGGATGCTGACTGATTTGATTTTGAAATTTACTCAGTTAAATTTTGATTTTAAAAATATATTTACTTCCAAGAATCCAACAGTCATGTGATAAAACAATGCTTTAGGTTTGAAAGTCAGTCAGGGAGGAAGGACTGAGATGAATTAAATAGATATGGAGTATGAGAAAATGGAGAGGAGACCCTGGGGGCTGAGATGAAGGCTAAGTGGAGAATGACTGTAAAGACGTGGAAGAGTGAGAAAGAAGGAGGGAGAAGCAGAGTGGGAAAGAGAAGAACACATGGATGAGAAGGAACGAGAGCCCGTAGAAATAAGACACATAGAATGTTAGAGCCAAAAGTGATGGTAGAAAATATTCAGTTCTTTCAACCCAGTCATTTTAGAGATAAAGAAACTGAGGCCAGACTGCTGATACGACTTCTCCAATTCACTGCATCCAGCGGGTGTCTCATCCAGGAATTCATCTTGACTCTCACTTCAAAGCTCCTTTTCCTGAAAGAGCTTTGCTGTGATAGGGAGAGTCACACAGACCAGATGCAGGAAGAGCTGCTGGAAGCCAGAAAGATGGGAAGAAGAAAACTTGAAGCAGAGTGGGATGAATGACGAGAATCTCAATAAAAGACACATGGTTATAAAAGCAGTGAATTTCTCTACCTGTGAAGTTGAGGTTTCTGTTGGTGGGGAGGGGGATGTCAGATGAGTGTGTGGGACTGTGTGGGGAGGGGAGCTCACATCTAGGTTCTGAGGGCAGCTTCACAGAAGAGGGAGGAATTCAAGAGCTGTGACAGTATTTGGGGAAGCAATAAATAAGTGCTGTTAAAAAGAACATGGCCATGTTTTTGGCCTGAGCACCAATGAATTGTAGGGGATCAGAATTCGCCACCTCAACATATGTCTCTTTACCTTGATTATTTTCAAGAACAAAAGACTCTGAAAGAAACTTTGACCTCCTCTCCAGACTAACTGCCTAAAAAATTTAAGATGGAAGGCCTGTCCCCAGGACAGGCCATTGCCACAGGTAATTCTGAGTATGGATAGACTGGGAGGGTCCTTGCTAAAATCATTCTTCTCAAAGTTCTGAAAACCAAGTAAAAGTAGAAGGTACCCTTTTTAAGAGACATTTACAAATGTCTCATTTAGGAAAAAACTTAACCAAAGAGGTGAAAGATCTGTACACCGAAAACTATAAAACATTTCTGAAAGAAATTGAAGAAGACACAAAGAAATGGAAAGATATTCTGTGCTCTTGGATTGGAAGAATTAACATAGTTAAGATGTCCATACTTCCTAAAGCCATCTATAGATTCAATGCAATCCCTATCAAAGTTCCAACAACATTTTTCACAGAAATAGAACAAAGAATCCTAAAATTTATATGGAACAACAAAAGACCCCGAATAGCTAAAGGAATCCTGAGAAAAAAGAACAAAGCTGGAGGTATCACACTCCCTGATTTCAAAATATACTACAAAGCTATAGTAACCAAAACAGCATGGTACTGGCACAAAAACAGACACACAGATCAATGGAATAGAATCGAAAGCCCAGAAATAAACCCACACATCTATGGACAGCTAATCTTTGACAAAGGAGCCAATAACATACAATGGAGAAAAGAAAGTCTCTTCAACAAATGGTGTTGGGAAAACTGGACAGCCATATGCAAAAAAATGAAAGTAGACCCTTACCTTACACCATACTTACGAAAATTAACTCGAAATGGATTAAAGACTTGAATGTAAGACCTGAAACTGTGAAACTTCTAGAAGAAAACATAGGCAGTACGCTCTTCGACATCGGTCTTAGCAATATCTTTTCAAACATCACGTCTGACCGGGCAAGAGAAACAATAGAAAAAATAAACAAATGGGACTACATCAAACTAAAAAGCTTCTGCACAGCAAAGGAAACTATCAACAAAACGAAAAGACAACCTGACAATTGGGAGAATATATTTGCAAACCATACTTCTGATAAGGGCTTAATCTCCAAAATATATAAAGAACTCATGCATCTCAACAACAAAAAAACTACCAACCCAATTAAAAAATGGGCAAAAGACCTGGACAGACATTTCTCCAAAGAAGATATATAGATGGCCAATAGACACATGAAAAGATGTTCAAAATCACTAACTATCAGGGAAATGCAAATCAAAACTACAATGAGATATCACCTCACGCCCGTCAGAATGGCTATAATTAACAAGACAGGAAACAACATGTGTTGGAGAGGATGTGGAGAGAAGGGAACTCTCATACACTGCTGGTGGGGGTGCAAACTGGTGCAGCCACTATGGAAAACAGTATGGAGATTCCTCAAAAAATCAAGGATAGAACTACCATATGATCCAGCTCTTCCACTGTTGGGTATTTATCCAAAGAACTTGAAAACACCAATTTGTAAAGGTACAAGCACCCCTGTGTTCATTGCAGCGTTATTCACAATAGCAAAGACTTGGAAGCAGCCTAAGTGCCCATCAAGGGACGAATGGATAAAGAAGCTGTGGTATATATACACAATGGAATACTACTCAGCCGTAAGAAACGATGAAATCCAGCCATTTGTGACAACATGGATGGACATTGAGGGTATAATGCAAAGTGAAATAAGTCAGAGGGAGAAGGTCAAATAACGTATGATTTCCTTCATTAAGTAGTAGATAATAACAACAATAAACAAACACATAGGGACAGAGATTGGATTGGTGGTTACCAGAGGGGAAGGGGGGAGGGAGGAGGGTGAAAGGGATAATTCGGTACATGTGTGTGGTGATGAGTTGTAATTAGTATTTTGGTGGTAAACATGATGCAATCTATGCAGAAATAGAAGTACAATGATGTACACCTGCAATTTATACAATGTTATAAACCAATGTTACTGCAATAAACAAAAAATTAAAAAAAAATTTAATTAATTAAAAAAAAAGAGACATGTACATTTATAAGGGAAATCTCCATTTGTAAAAATGTCTCCCTATCTGTACCAGGAAGAAGGGGGGATGACCTTATTTCTAGAAACACTTATCAATGCAGAAGGCAAAGACTTAAATCTGCGTACCCTTGTTTACTGTGCTTTTTTGGTAATCTCCCATAGCTGACTCCCCCAACCCACAATATCCTCTTTTGTCTTTACCTGAATATGTTATTTAAGATGAGAACCTCCGCCATTTTGTGAAATTACCCAGTTTTTCTGGGTCTCTCCCATGTATACATGTTATAAAGCTTTGTTTGATTTTCTTCTGTTATTGTGTCTCAAGTCAATTTAATTTGTACCCCAGCCAGAAAGGACCCAGAGTGGGTAGAGGACAGTCTTCGTCCCCTACAGAATGAAGATGAGAGACCCAGAGAGTTTTGGTGATACAGAGAACAATGCTGGACTACCCGAGGACAGCTGGGATAACCTGCCTGGTTGAATTCTAATCAGGGTATATCCCATCCAGCCCAGTTTTCTTCTCTGGGATTTCCTATGTCTGGGAGCAGCCGATTATCAGTGACCTTTATAGCCATCTCCTTCTCTCTCAATTCTTTTATTTTTTAATCCTGGGCCTCATCACCTCCCCCTGCACCCATTTTATCTCTTGATTTTTGCCTCCAGTTGTACTCTTCCTCAGCTCACCCAATTCTTAGTATCCCTCAGGTCCCAAGAAGTTCCCAAGAAGCCCCTTTCTTTTCTCCTCTTTCAGATCTTGTCCTCCACCCACCATACGCAAGTGTACACTCAGGAGTGGGTCTGGCTGAGAAAGCTTCATATCCAGTGTGGGATCACGACTCAGGTACAAGATGCTTCCTGGATCCCTGATCAGGATTAACTCTGCCCACAGGAGCTGAGCTGAAGGAACTGGTGGCTCTGCTCCAGTTCTCTTTGCAATCCTTTTCCTCCTGCATCTCACCCTCCTTTGCCTCCTTCTGTTTCCCTCCTTCTCCTTCCTTCTCCCTTCATTTCCCTCTTCTCTTCCTGCTCTGCTCCTCCTCTCTGATTCTTGCTTCTCTTTCTGACTCTGTTATGGCCTTGGTGTCTCTGACCATCTCCCAACCCTTTGGTCCCGGAACTCCATTTCTCATTTAGTTAATTCTTCCTTCTCCTTCCTACTCAAATCCAAAATGCCTCCTCCTCACTTTCTCCACCCCACACTCAAGGGTATAAGCACTGCAGTTACATAATTTCTGGGGTCTATTGTAAAAGGAAAATGTAGGGCCTCATACTTACAAAGCCAAAAAAATGCTTTCAAAGGTCCTAAAATATAAAACTTTTTCCTTTTTTCAATATCTCTAGGTCTCTATCTCCCCCTCTTTCTCTCTTTCAACCTGTCATGATGTTTTTTGTTGCTGTTGTTATTTTTGTTGTTTCTTTGTTTTAATTTGCTAATGTTGCTTTCTCTTGGTTACTGTGACTCAAAGGGCAAGTGAAGACCCTCTGAGGTGTCTGTGGGCTCCAGTCCCCTTGTTTTTTGTGTGTATTTAATAATTTTTGGTTGAAATGAAGCCATCTTGTGTAGAGTAATAGACACTGAGATAAATAGTGTTTTTGGCGGGACCTCGAAATGGGCATATCTTTTCATTTGCTAAGCGTTGAGTGTGGGAATTTGAATCAATCTAGTCAGGAGTTAACTGGGTTTGTGTTTTGCTGCTTAAACAGTCTTTAAATTGCTCTAGCATTACTTTGTTTGTAGGGTGGGGCTGTTTGCCAGGGGGGTTTTCTTAATGTCTGCTTCCCTCTCAGGATTTGGTGTTTCCTTTGTGCTGTGCCTCAAGAGGAATTATCTCCATACTCGTGCTTCTCTTCCAGCAGTGACTGCTCTTGTGATTTGATGCTTGCTAACATGCTTGGTAGAGGGGGTGGGGACAATCAACTTTGTTCCGATTCAGTCTCCTTCTTGGCAGATGCTTTGTGTTTTAGGTTTTGGGACTGGGCCTTTAAGAGTTCCTACCTTTCTAAGATTATAATTAGTCTTTGCGTGGTGAACGTGATGTAATATACACAGAAATCAAAATATAATGATGTACACCTGAAATTTATATAATGTTATAAACCAATTCTACCACACACACAAAAAAATTCCTACCTGTCTCTCAGCAGTATGGAACCCCTGATAGTCTAGACAGGATGTTTACTGTCCCCTCCCAATTTTTCCTTTTCCCCCAGCTGCAATGCACCTTCACCTGTTCCCTGAAGGGAACAGGGCTTTCTACCCTTCCCCCACCAGGTTAAGGCTTTTTTCGGTGTGGGAGATAGTGGAGAAAGATCTGGTTGGGACTCCGCGCCTTTCTCACGCAGTACTAATCTCAGACCTCAGGCTTGCACCAAGAGAAAGGATTTCTCCAGTCTATAAGCTTGATGCCAAACTTTCAGGCGCCCCTGGTGAGGTCTATGGAAAAAAGCCTAGATACAGGTGAATTTCCTGTGTTTCTGACTCTCAGGATTTCTGTATACTCATGCTAGCCTTTAGTAATTTGTTAACAGTTTTAACTGAATCATTCTTACTGACTTCTATAGCATCTGGCATCTGGCATCTGTCCCAAGTTAGCAAAAGTTTGCATCTGCTGTTTCCTTGGAAAAATCTGTCTTTTCTTAGATTTTGGTTTAATTGGTTGCCACTGTAGGAGTAGCAAAAATTTCCCTTTATCTTCTAGGTTCCTTGGCTGGTCTAATAATTAAATTGACATAAGACAAATTAACGTAAAAAAAAATTTAATTTAATACATTCAAGAGCCCCATAAAAAATATTCAACCCAAGAGCAAGCCAAGAAATTGATTCTTATATGCCATCCTGAGCTAAGAAATGAGATAAGGTTTTGGCATTTCAAAGGGGAAGAGTTAATTCACAGGACAATAAGGAGAGCAGATGATTAGTAATTAGATGTTTTCTCTGTTATATAGATAAGTCATTCAGATAAAGTTATTTCTGGTAATAGCTATCTCTTTGAGCCAGACCCCCAATCTAAATTCTTTTTGATGAGAGAGTGGTAAAAGCTTTTCTTGAGTCTGCTAGGTCTTGATTGTCTTCACCTGAAAACAATGCCAAAGTGGCATATTTTTGGGTCATGTATTCTGCTGCCTTTCAGTATCACCTGTAAAATTTCACCAAGAAGTTTCACAGTCCAGAAGTTGTTGGTAGATTGCTCCATATCTCATTGAATGAGTTTTTCAGCTTTGAGAATAGGTCAGTTCAGTTAAACAGTTGTGTCTTTCAGGGGAAGAGGGAGGATCTCCCTCTGCCCTTTCCCTTAAGGTTCTTATGGCTGGCCAAATAATTAACAAGACAGGTTAGCAGGAGAAAATAATACCAAGTTTAATAACATGTATACATGGGAGAAACTCAGAAATGAGCAACACGTCCCTCTGTCTAAGCTGCTTGCTTAAGTATTGCAGCTAAAGGCAAGGAACGTGTTCGGGGTGGGTAGTGGTCTGGGACTTCAGAGGGCAGGAAGACAATTCTTTTCAGGGTCATCTATAGATAATGTGGTCAGGGAGAGACAGAGTTTTTGATAAAAGAGGCTTGGTGCCTTTCCTATTGTAACCTCTATCCTACATTATCTTTACAGCCATCATGATAGATGATCTGTTCCAGGAAGGAGCCACCATGTCAAATTCTTTAAGCAGTTAGTGGGGGAGGTCAAATGTCCTTCAGAGAAAACAATCAAGGTAAAGAGATATATTTTAGGATGGCCAAATCTTGATCTCCCACATGTCTCATTTGAAGAGGTGGTGATATATGTGAGCTCCCAAATTTAGGTCTATGGTGCAAGCAATTAGGTATTTAATAAAATGCATTTCCATTGAAACAAAATAAAAACAATGGTTAATAATTGGAGCAAATCATAATCCCAGTTTCTGAGTTCTGAAGGCAGCCAATTGAGAAGATTTTTGCATTCTCCAGCTTCAGGCATCTTCAAATGGAGTGAGGGCAGGCAGTGGCCATCTGATAGATTTTCCTTGTTCATAGTTTGAATGTCTCTGATGATCTTTCTCAGTAGCCCAGACAGCAGAGCCACCAAGTTTGTCTTTACATAAGCTGTTGTCATTACTCTGAAGTTTATATCTGGTTGCCCGGCTTTAGCTTGCTTGGCTGGGGGAAAAATGCAGTTTTAGTTCTCAATGATTCCAAGTCAGAAGGATGGGAGAAAATTGGAAATGTTAGTTTGGAGAGTTGTAGCCAAATGTTGGAGGAAACCAGAAGAATTCGGGATCTAGTCTAGTTTATAGGGATAAATAAAACATCAAAGGCAATTAACAGGACTAGAATTTGATATCCACAAAGGTGTATTACTGAAATATAATTTTTCTCTTTAAATTCACTTGCATTTTTATCAAAAGATAACCCAATAAGATTAATTTGTTTGCAAACGAAGTCGAGCTTCAATCAACTTGGCCTGATTCTTTACATAAAAGCAGCAAGAATAGTGATTAATGATATAGGGTCTTTAAAATTTGCTTTGCTGTAACTTTTTCATAAGGCATCTTAGATTGGACTTTTACAAGCCTCTCAAGGCCAAGAAGCCAAGGCAAGGTCTTTCCATCAGACTTTGCCCGCAATACCTATAGATTTGAATGAATTCCTCTCTTCTTGAGCAAATATCCTCAAATTATCCTGAGGCTTCTGAGTAGTGACCTTCCTTACCTGGTATGGTCACCAGAAACCCTGAAAGCAAAGTGCCTCACTGATTTTTACAAGGGGCTTTATTGGCTCCATGAAGTCAACCTTTGCTCCTTAAAGGTGTTTGATCATATCTGAGTTTATGCACATCTCTCTCAAACATGACATTACAGTCAAAACCTTAGTAATATAACCAATGCTTCCAATTGTATTCTGCTAAGGGGAGAACAGATTCTTATTGAATTTATGATATAACTATATGGTTATGAAAATAAGAATACTGATTAAGAGTTTCCAAATTCTGAAAGGATCAGGTAAGGAGAAAAAGATAAATGTGTCATCATTGTTCACAGTGGTATATCTTACCAGATTGCTGATAATTTAAGGGAAAAAGTTTTCCTTAAATCTGGGGGGAAAAAAGAACTAACAAATGTTTCAAACAAAAAGCTGTGACAATTATAATCACCTTCATCAGTTCATTCAGTCCTTTGAAATTAATTCTTGACCTTGATCTTTTGTTAGCAGTTTTATGAAGCCATTTGTTTCTTTGTTAGAGTTCTGCAAATTCTTACCAGGTTCAATGGTATGATCTTCAAGTTATCAGAAACCTGTATTCTAGAGTACATGTCAGAGTTCTGTCCATGAATCTCTCTGAAGATAAAACACATTTGCAAGGACATCAGCGTAAAATGATAACTTTCTGTAAATGACAGTCTTAAGAATGGCCATGGTTAATGGTCTGATGACAGTGCATTACAATGCAATTACCAAGAAAACTTGGTTATTTCTGTGACACACATCTGAATATAAAAACTAGAACTACAAGTGACAAAATTATGCTAAGACATATAAGATTTCTGGGAATTTTAAGCAATTTCTGGAATGCTTATAATATGTAAATATACAAATATAATATAATTATTACTTCTTGATAGTGCTTCTCATGTAATTTAACATATCAAATAATTCTAATTAGTTTATTAGGACAGAGAACAAATATTTACAAGGACAGAGAACAAATATTTTGAGATTTTCCAGGGTCCATCTAGAAAAACCCAAATTTAGTGTGAGATCAAAAAGATTCATTTAGAATTTAACTTTGTGAAGTTTGTCAAAAACATCAAAAGTTTTGGGCACTTGACTAAAAAGACCACAGATCATTATAAAACAATACTTAATTATCTATTTAACTAAAGTGACAATAAAATATTTCAAAGGCAAATACAGACGTTTACATAGTTGTGAGCCAAACTTAGCTGTTTTAATATTAGTAAGACTCAGTTTTCCTGAGTAAACAAAGACCTGATGATAAAGATAACATGACGCACAGGAAATTATGTTGATAAAACAGAAAATCTTTGCTTCTGAGTTAAATTACATAAAGGATGAAGAAAATACTTTCACAATCTCTTATCAGGAGAAGACCAATAGTCCAAGAAAACTTTGTCCTTTTAGCAGATAAAAGACAATTAGGATTAAGTTTTACAAAAGTTTGCTATTGACATTAAAGCTTATTTTAAAACCCTTATAATAACACTTTAATTTTAGCCAGCTTGATTACACAAGGTGAAATTTTTCTCTGTCTTTTTCTCTCTTACCAACTTTCTATTTAATTGGTCCTTTAATTCTCGCCATTCCCATTTTGAAATAAGCAGTTTTACTTTGAGACAAATGTACTTTCTTTTCCCTTAACAAAAATGCATCTTCTTATCTCATATTTTTCTTACTCCAAAACTCATCCTACTATCCTTGCATAAGATTTGTTTCCTCTATTATTTCTAGCGGCTTTAATCACATATATCAATTAGAATTTTTTAACCTTAGATATTTTAATTTCAAGTGAAAACCATGAAGAAAGGAAGTGTGAACTGTCTGTTACACCAGTATTCTTTCAATTGGCAAATTTATGAATATATTTCATAATGTGTAAAAGCATATTCTTCCGCATTGTAAATTTTCAAATGTGGTACAAAATATGTTTACTAATAGACCCAAATATCTTTAGTTCCTCTGTAAAAAGAAACCCAAAGTGGATAAACTTATGTTCAGTAATTAATTTTCAGTATCTTATCCTATTTAGAAAAGATCTAGATATTCAATGAATTTCTATCATTTAACTCAACTTAGTAAAACTCTAAGGTATTAAGTTACCAAAAAGATTTGGGGAAACTATTTAAGGAGACATACTATAAAACATAAATATTGCTGAAAAGAGTTCACCTAAAAATTCTTATTCTGCTTACATTTATCTAAATCAGCTGCTCCCCCCAAAGTCACACAGATCAATGGAACAGAATCAAAAGACCAGAAATAAACCCATGCTTATATGGTCAATTAATCTACAACAGAGGTGGCAAGAATAGGTAATGGGGAAGAGACAGTTTCTTCAACAAATGATGTTGGGAAAACTGGATAGCTACATGCAAAAGAACAAAACTGGACTATTATCCTACACCATATACAAAAATAAACTCAAAATTATAGATTAAAAATTTGAATGTAAGATCAGAGACCATAAAACTACTAGAAGAAAACATAGGCAGTAAGTTCATTGACATTGGTTCTTAACAATATTTTTTAAGATCTATCTCCTCAGGCAAGGGCAACAAAAGCAAAAATAAACAAATGGGGCTACATCAAATTAAAAGTGTTTTTCACAGCAATGGAAACCATCAGCAAAATTACAAGGCAGCCTACTTAATGGGAGAAGATGTTTGCAAATAATATATCTGATAAGGTGGGTTAATATCCATAATACATAAACAACTCACAACTCAATATCAGAAAAAGAAATCTGATTAAAAACTAGGCACAGGACTTGAATAGACAATTTTCCAAGGAAGACATACAAATGGCCAACAGCTACATGAAAAGATGCTCAACATCATTAGTCATCAGGGAAATGCAAATCAAAACCACAATGAGATATCATCTCACACCAGTTAGAAAAGCTATTACCAAAAAAAGAAGAAATAACAAGTGTTGGCAAGGATGTGAAGAAAAAAGAACACTTGTGCACTGTTGGTGGGCATGTAAATTGGTGTAGCCACTATGGAAAACAGTAGGGAGGTTCCTCAAAAAATTAAAAATAGTACTACCATATAATCCAGTAATTCCACTTTAGGTATATATTCAAAGAACACCAAAACACTAATTTGAAAAGTTGCATGCACCCCCAAGTTCATTGCAGCATTCTTTCCAAAGCCAAGATATGAAAACAAGTTAAACGTCCACCAAAGAATGAACGGGAAAGAAGATGTGGTATATATACACAATAGAATACTACTCAGCCATACAAAAGAATGAAATCTTGCCATTTGTGAAAATATGGATAGACGTAGGCTAAGTGAAATAAGTCAGATGAAGAAAGTCAAATGCCACATGATTTTACTCATATATGGAATCTAAAAAGACAAAACAAATAAACAAATAAAATAAAACAAAAACAAAATCACAGATACAGAGAAGAAATTTGTGGTTACCAGAGGGGAAGGGGGTTGAGGTACCAGTGAAATGGGTGAAGGGAGTCAACTGTGTGGTAATTGATGGTAACTAGTATTGTAGTGGTGAACATTTTGCGGTGTGTACAGATGTTAAATTATAAAGCTGTACACCTGAAACTTATACAGAAAAAAAAAAAAAATCAATTGCTCCCAACAATTACAGCTGAACTACACACAAAAATTTCTTGAGACATTAGATCAAGTCAGTCATTATTCCAAGCTATTTTCCTTGCTTTCAAATTTTTTCAGAGATAACATAAACTCATTTAACCTTTAGTAAGCCTAGGTAGAATAAAAGTATTATATTTAATGCTGATATCTCTAAAGACATGCCCATTTTAATTAAACCAACAAATTAAACTAGCCTTAGTACCAGATAATTTTCCAGATCTTATGACTCTGAAATTCACTTGGGTTAGTTTCTATTATATTTCTGAGAATTAAATTTACATAAGTGCTTATTTTTCTTTAAGTTAATTAAACATAGCTCTTTTATAAATTATATTTGGCAATTCCCTCTGGAGGTAGAAAAATACGACACATAGGTAACCCACGTAAACATGCAGACATGCAGAGACCATTTTGAAATTTTCTCTGTGAGACTGGTATGATAATACGAAACTCACTAGCTTATAAAAGAACAGTTGGAATAAGTTTAGTTTACTTGCTTAGATGGCTAAAACTTCTACTAATATTTATGGAGAAGGCACTTAAGATTTGTATTTGTCCTTCAACTAGATTTTGGGCAAGAGTGCTTCTACAGCAGTTTGTATTTTTAAAAAGTCTCTTTTCTCTTTTTTTTTCTTTCAGTCTTAGGAATTGGGGATGGTCTACCTAAGAGATCCTGGAGGAGACCAGGTAGAACATTTACATCTCAAATGCACAGGAAAAGAAGGTAAGTTTCAAGCCTTTTAAGCTATATAGGAGAGGTTTTGGAATTGGTAAAAAGGAATACAAACTTTGAACTGACTCCAAAGCTTCATTTCTAGTTTTGCAATGATTTTTAAGATAAGAACAGTTTACTCTCAACTTCTCAAAAAATTGGGTGGCAGCCTAAATGACATCATAGACTTATCTACCCATAAATCCTTTTACAAGGGTTTTAGAAGGTTTTTCTTTCCCTCTGGGTACATAGTTTTATCTTGGATTAGGGAAGCAGGCCTAAAACAAAATTTCTATCAGGCACTGAATATAATCTATTTACAAAAACTTTTGTGACTGCTCCCTGGGTTTAGGAAATTCTTTTAACTATGGCCCTTCATTTGGCCTTTGATCAAGGAGTGAAACTTACCTGAGGGTGATTGCCTGTAGCCTTGAGTGGTCTTCTTTTAAAAGGTAACTCTTTAATAGTCTCTTTAGAATGCAAAAGCAATTCAGATAACAGATTGCTACAATGAGTACTGGAATAAAGGAGGATAGAGGGGAGCAGTAAGTGTTGCATTCGTCTTATGGTCTTTTATTTTAGGTACCACTTGTGTCTCTAATTTTCATTAGCCATTTACAACAAATTTTTCAATGAAGGTATTTTGAAATTTTGAAAACTTTCGGAGGCTAGGCTTCTGCGTGCCAATTAAAATAGATGTCCCAAGCTCTTAAGGGCACTTCTTAAATGACATTATTTCATTGGAATGTTTCTCATAACGGCCATTGTAATTTCCATGAAGGCTGGCAGCAGTTTGGTAGAACACTTAGCCACAAAGTTCAACCCACATTTCTATTCAGCCGTATCTCCTCACAAATGTGGTGCCACCCATATTTCTGTTTGGCCGTATATTAGAGCCCACAACATGACACTTACCAAGCCAGGTTCTCAGGATACAAAATTCTAGATTGTCTTTAGTAAGATTTTGACCACTTTTATTGATATTTATAGGTTCTGGGACCATAGTTCTTAAGCAAATGTGCCAGAAGGTGGTATACTTATTTCTTTGGGTTCTAAGCATCCTATGTTTATTATTATTTTAGTTTTTTAGTTATCACCTGGGGTGTTTACATTTTAAAAACATGTGAGATTTACATTTTCAAGGAATAGATAAAAAATGCAAGTTTTGTGCTAGGAGTTTTGGGGTATATTCATCTATTATCAGAACTCCAAGGTAATTACAATTTAAATTTTTCCTTATTTTTCTTAAATGCAGGACAATTGTTACGTCCAATATCCTGATTTTTTAACAATATCTGCAAATGTCTGAGGGCAAATAGGAAAAAGTCTGAGTGAATTTTGAGTTGCTCTCAGTTACATTTTTGTTTCTCTAAAGATTCAAGTTGCCAATCAAGAATTGCTGATTTTAGTTCTTTTTTCCTTTTGCATTGATGTAAGCTCTCTTCAAAGAATTGGGGAGTCATTTTCATTACCATGCTTAGAGGTTGACTAGTCGACTCCTGCCCGCTATTTTGAATTTGCCTTTTTGTATTGAGGAAAAAATTTCCTATTAAGGCAAAAATGGAAAGATTTCTATATTCTGGAGTTTCATGGCTTAGTGCATTATGCTTTTTTAAAGTCTGCATAAAGCAATCAACATGGCCTTCGGATGCGCTCCTTCTTTCTGGGTACACAATTCAACTCTAGACCAATTCATCTTAAGAGGAACACCTCTACTATTGCTTCTTTTAGCCTCTGAACGTTGGCTTCCAGCTGATCCATTTCCTGGTTATTTGTAGGAGGGCCTGGGAATTTGCTAAGGAGACAGGGCAGTTTTTAAGAAGCGGTATTAATGTTGGATGTGGACATTAACTTTTATTCTAAGTCTAATTTCTATTCTTTTATCCTGTTAAAGGGGTCTCTAAGTCTAGCTGTTATACTGCTTTGTATCTACTTTTAATTTGGTGTTTTTTAAGCTACCAATAAGACAATTGTTTGGGATGAGAGCTCTCTAAAAGTTTTTTCAATCTAGCAGTTTTTCCAATTCAAAGGATTCATTGTCTGGTCATTGATGAGTCAGATCTATTAATGTTAATAGTGACTCAAACCAACAAGCCTTTTTATGGCTTAACCATGGATGCAAGAGGTGTCACAAAGGAGAGTACAAAAGATACAGCCCTCACAAAATCCAGCCTAAGAAAGCAAAGACCCTTGTTATCATAATGAGATAGTGAAAGTTGAGACAACAAAGGCAATTTATAGACTGGGACCCCTTGTGACATGAGTCTCCTGAGAGCTGGCATAGTCAGACGAAGAGGCCTCACACTGGACCCAGCCCAACCCAAGTTAAACCCAGTGTTGTTTCAGCTTGCATCCACAGCCTACTCAGCTGTATGCCAGATGCATACCAGTACATGCTTCCTGTGGTTGCTGGAGACTAGAGTGAATATTCTCACCAGTCAAAAAGCCAAGCTCTGGAGACATCAGACAAGAGACAAAGGAAAACAGAGGGAAATGATCAGTAGAAAACAAGAGTACCTACACCAAAGTTTTACCAGAGTTTCTATACCCAAGAAAGAAGTTCCACAAATATTTTCTTCTGGTAATCTATATTTAGAAAAAGAAAAAAGGGCTCTCATCACACTTGTTTCCACCAGACTCTGCAGGTAGAGACCTGAGCGAGTGACGTGGTAAGAATTTTTACCTTCTGCCAGACTTTGTCAGAGGTTCCAGGATCTCTCAGCTGCAGCAGCCCCAGAGTGAGCAGTGTCCAGCCAGTGAAGGTCCTATCTAGGTTGCCAAAACTATAGGGGCAGAAAAATTTTCCCTTCAACCCTTCTAGCTTCTTTGGCTGGTCTAATAATTAAATTGACATAAGGCAGATGGACAAGAGAAAAATAAATTTAATTTTGTAGGTATGGAAACCCCACAAAAACTATGAGACCCAAGGGCAAGTTGGGCAGTTGAGGCTCATATGCCGTCCTGAGCTAAAGAATGAACCAGGGCCCTGGGGCTTCAAAGAGGAGGAGGGTAATTCACAAGACAATAGAAGGGCAGATTTTTGGTAATTAGATGTTTGCTCTGCCATGCAGATGGTTCATTTAGGTAAAGTTATTTCTGGTAACAACTCTCTCTCTGAGCCAGGCCCATTATCTAAATTCTTTTTTCTTTTTGTTTTCTTTTTTTCTGTGAGGAAGATCAGCCCTGAGCTAACATCTGATGCCAATCCTCCTCTTTTTTTCCCAGGAAGATTGGCCCTGGGTTAACATCTGTGCCCATCTTCCTCTGCTTTAATGGAACGCCACCACAGCATGGTTTGACAAGCAGTGTGTTGGTGTGCGCCTGAGATCCGAACCTGGGAACCCTCGGGCCGCCAAAGTGGAGCGTGTGCACTTAACTGCTATGCCACTGGGCCAGCCCCTCTAAATTCTTTTAGGTAGTTAAGGGAGAGGTAAAACTTTTTCTTGAGTTACTGGGCCTTGATTATCTTCACCTCAAAAAAATGCCAAAGTGGCATATTTTGGAGTCATGTACTCTGCTCCCCTTCGCTCTGATACTTCAGCTCTCTGATGGATTCAAGAAAAGTTGTGATTTTAATTATCCAGAATTTTAACATTGTAATTATGAGAGTGAAGCCCATTCAGCTTTCCATGTTTTAATATTAACTTTCCAAATATTTTTTTGTGTGTGTGAGGAAGATTTAGCCCTGAGCTAACATCCAATGCCAATCCTCCTCTTTTTTTTGCTGAGAAAGACTGGCCTTGGGCTAACATCCGTGCCCATCTTCCTCTACTTTATAGGGGACTCTGCCACAGCAGGGCTTGACAGGCGGTGCGTTGGTGCATGCCCGGGATCTGAACCTGCGAACCCTGGCCGCCGAAGTGGAGCATGCACACTTAACTGCTATGCCACCTGGCCAGCCCCTCAAAATTTTTTTCTGCCTTAAATTAGTATGAGATAATTTCTTTTTACTTGTAAACCAAGAAATAACAAAATGAATAGCCCAAACACATTTATCCAAATGATACAAAGTACAAACAAATATTTAAGAGCCTTTAAACAGTTAAAAACACCATCAAACAAGAAGGTCAGCATGTCCAGCAGAGACCAGCCTTTGATAAGACAAGCATGGAACATTCAAGCAGGACCAGTAAGAAGATAAGTCCCTGCTTATCCTATTGGATAAATGATTCCAAAATACTCTGTTAAATATACTTCCCACGAGTTCTCATTGGTCTCTTGTTATAAGTAATAGGAAATATACACAAGGACCCTCTGTGTGAACTTCATGTTTATTAGCATGTGCTTTCATCCCAAATAAAACTGTGTAAGATTCTCATTTTACTAAGTAGGGTTACACGTAATGCTTTCTGATGTTGCAAGAAATTTTTATGTTGAAGATCTCCATAATTTTAAAGAAATAATTGGATGCCTGAACTGAATTATTCAATCATTTAAAAATATTCATCAAGCACCTACCACTTGCCAGATACTCTGATAGAAGTTGAGGATGTAGTACAATAGGGGTATAGATCGAATACCTCAAGCCAATCACTGAAGTCCAGATTCCGAGTGGGCAAACACCAGTTAAAGATCCACACTTTAGAAAATATTGTTTAAAGGATGCTTATTTTTGTCTACAGAGTCTAAACATTATAAGATAACTCAGTGCACCAAGATTTCTAGTTCTTGGTTTGAGTGTTTTTCTGCCCATGTAGACTAAAAGCTCCTTGAATAAAGTGATAGCATTGTCTACCACTGTATAGTCTTAAGTGTAGCAAGATGTTTATCTAGCAGGTGCTAAGTGACTGTTTGGTGAGTGAATATATATCAATGCAAGTAAAACAGAGGGGTTTTCTTTATGTATTTCAATGTTCCTGTGATCTCTGTGATGATACTGGTTCTTCCCTAAGAATAATAGAGAATTGGTGACAATTTATACTGTTACACGGGGCAATCATAAGGGTTCTGACAAAGCAAATAAGGCAACGAATGAGAAGTCAGATATATGAATAAGGTGGGAAAAGAGTGAGATGGGGGAAGAGAATACTAGGGCAATATTCAGAAGGGCAAGAGAAGGACAGAGTGACAGAAAAGAGCAGGAGCATGAGAAGATTAGGTAGGGTGCTGGAAAACAACTTAGCTTCATGATTTTATTATATGAGAGAAAGGAAAAGGCCATAGAGGTAAAGTGACTTTTCAACGCCACACAAGACTTGTTCCACAGCAATTGAATTAGGGGGAGGTGAAGGGTTGGACGCTGGTGACAGGGAGAGAAGCTGGAAGCCAGAGAGAGGTTCAGAACTGGAGAGGCAATGAGTCTGAGTAGGCGGTCCGGAGAACTGAAGCAGAAAAGAAGGTCTGAGTAGGAAGTCCACAGAACTAAAGGGGAAATGAGAGTTGAGTAGGTGGTTCAGGGTTTAGGGAAGGAGTAGATTTTGTTTTTTGCAGACAAGGATTAAAACAAAGATTTTTTTGTTAGAAGGAGAAGAAGTCAGAATAGACGTATTATGGGATAGGTTTCTTTAGAACAGAAATCAAAGACCAACTGTTCTGAGAGAAAGAAAGAACATCTGCAAATGAAATGCTGTTTCTGCAACTTCCATTGCTAGTGGTTCTCCTCCCGGGTGGTGACAATAAAGATGGTAAGAACCCTGGCAACTGCCCAGTTGGGTGCAAGAGGGCGTGTGTGTGTGTGTGTGTGTGTGTGTGGTGGGATTTTCCCAGCGTATACCCTGAGGCTGAGAGTGTCGGCCTCTTTCCATTCTGAGTATCCCTGACCAGGTCCCTGTGCTCTTCTGAAGGTTGAATGTAAAGCATGGGGCCCTGGGGCAAGCAAATGTCTCCTGAGATAACTATGGCTCCCCTTTCTTTCCGATTCTGAGTTTCCCCTCTCTGGCACCTTGCTTTCTCCATTTTCTCTCCTTCCCAATGCCTTTTTTTCCTCATTTTATCTGTTTTTTTGCCACAGACTTCCAGGAGCCAGTCTCCTTCCAAATCATCCAGATCTCATCCTTTTACAACCGTTCCTCACAAGAAAATCTGGGCTCAGGTTGGCTGGGTGAGTTGCAGACTCATGGGTGGGAGAGCAACTCTGGCACTATCTTCTTCCTGTGGCCCTGGTCCAAGGGCAAATTCAGCAATGAGGAGTGGATGGACCTGAAAGAGTCACTCCATACGATGTCCATTGGATTTCTTCAGGCACTTCACGACTATGCCAGTCAATGGCAGCTTGAATGTGAGTTCAGTTCCCTCCATGGAGAGTGGGGATATGGGTGGAAGGTGTATGTGTCTCAATGATTTTCTTATTCCTCTAGAAAATAGCCTTCACTCTGTTCTGAACCACACTTCTCCTCATCATAAAACTGCACTTACACACTTTGGACAGGGATCATAATCCAGACTCTGATTCTTCAAAGGTTTCAAGTCTTCTGTTACTTACAAACTCCTCTCCCATTGACTGAAGGCTTGTTTCTTATTATCTTCCATTAGTGGTCTCTTGTGATCACCCCATTCTCTGTCCTTCAACCAGATACCCTCAGCTTCCTCACTCTTTCATTGACTCCTTGATGGGTGATATTCTCCACCATTCCAGCTCTTCAGCAATCTCTGTAGATAACATTCATTGTAACTTATTGCATTCCATTCACTCTAGGTAATTATAATGCCAGCTTTATCACACTCAGTCCTACTTTATTCTCTTGCCCGCACCATTCATGTTACCTTCTTTGAACAATTTGCCCCCTTCCTCAATTCATTCATCTCTTCCTCGATCTCCAACTACCACAAATGTTCCTTTTACTGAACCTCTGATCAAACCAAACTTTGCTCCATTCACTCACGTCTCCTAAACTTCTCCCTTCTGCTTCTGTGGTCTTTTGCTTCCATTCATTTCATTTTTTCTTTTCTACTCTCTCTTTCATCAATTCGCAACTCATCTTCACCAGATCCCTTTGAGGTACAGTTGGCAGGAGGCTGTGATCTGCACTTGGAGGAAGCCTCTATAGGATTCATACGGATTGCTTATCAAGGGTCAGATCTTGTGAGCTTCCAGAAGAATTCATGGTTGCCATCTCCAAATGGTGGAAGTAGGGCTCAGCATGTCTGTATGCTACTCAATTCAGATAAAGGCGTCCTGGAAATATTACACAAGCTCGTCTTTGAAACCTGCCCACGTTTCCTCATGGATCTTCTTGATGCAGGGAAGGCATATCTCCAGCGACAAGGTAAGTCCTGAAACCTCCCTCGAAAAATTTTCTATTTTAAAATCACACCTTCCCATTATCCCCTTCCCACCTTCCTGAGAAGGAGCTGAGAGAGAGAGGGAATAATAGTTGACAGATTCTTAGAAGTGGGAGAAATGTGTCTATCTAAACTGATGTGAAGATCTGAACTTCTAGTCTGTGGTAGAGTCCTCATCTGAATATCTTTCCTGTCCTCTGCAGTAAGGCCAGAGGCCTGGCTGTCCACTGGTCCCAGTCCTGGTCCTGGCCATCTGATGCTGGTTTGTCATGTCTCTGGCTTTCACCCAAAGCCTATTCGGGTGATGTGGATGCAGGGTGAGCAGGAGCTTCTGGGCACTCAGCGAAGTGACTTCTTGCCCAATGCGGATGGGACATGGTATCTTCAGGTATCCTTAGATGTGGAAGCCATTGAGGCAGCAGGCCTGTCTTGCCACGTGAGACACAGCAGCCTAGGAGACCAGGAAATCATCCTCTTCTGGGGTAAGAAGGAACTGGGGCCCTAACTGGGAATGGGAGTAGGTTGTCGTCAAGCAGAATTGGAGAGTCAGATGAAAAATTTGGGATTCTAGGGACTTCAGACCCCCAACAAATAAAAGTAAGTTATCCAAGAAATCAAAAAGCAGAAAATGAGGGATGTACAGATGTAGGAGGATGTTGAGGGTTACATGAAGGATTCATCTCTGAGGAGGGATGAGAGAAGAAATAGGAAGAAAGGAGGCTGGTGAGGCAGACAGTTAAATGAACAAAGGAAGACCAGGGAAATGCAATAAAATGGGGTGTGGATTTGAAATGACATCCTTGTGCCTGTCCAAATCTACAGAACATCGCAGGTCCATGGTCTTGATCTTCTTGGCAGTGATAGTGCCCTTGGTGCTTCTGACAGGTCTTGCATTTTGGCTTAGGAAGCGCTGGTAAGTTCTTTGTGTCCATCCTTCCTGCTCTTTTCCCCACTCCCCATTTCTTGTCCCATCTTTTCATTTTCTTCCTCCTCTGTTCTCCTCCTCCCAGTCCCCTTCCTTCTTACGCCTCATTTCTCATCTCCACCTCATGGAGAGTGACTTCCATCTCTGTTCTTATCAGGACACCCTGTGAACCTGCAAGCACTCTTCGCCCTTTGGCATGAGATCACAGCAGCCCAGGGGTCAGGACGTATCTAAACCCAACTCGGTGATGACATCCATTCCACTCTTCTTGTACTACTTTATTCATTGTTGTTTATTTCTTCTTAATTGTCCATTATCAATATAAGCTGAACGCAATTTTGCAGGATTTGTTTTTCTGATCTGAGTTATGGGACTTAAAACTCAAATTATAACTCTGAAAGATAAAGTCCTAGAGATTTCCACATATTCAAATATTAGTGGGTCATCAATTCCATTTCAGATATCACTCCTCCAGAAGGCCTTCCCTGATTGACAAGTGGGAGCAGTCTTTTCCATATCTGAATTCCCAGCACACTTGAACTGTGCTTTGCCAAATCTAATCCTCACTTCCTGCCCTTTGTTGCAGCTATTTAAATCCCTTTCCCCTTATAATTTTTAAGCTTGAGAGAAAATCAACGTCTTTTTAATATTTTATCTCTGGCAAAGTCTTACCTGCATGTAGTATGTTCTCAATAAAAGTCTGTGTTGAATTTATGCCAAATTTATAGACTTTTCTTATTCTTTTCCTCCCTGACCTGTTTGTAGTACTTGAGATATTTGATGCTCTTGTTAAAAGTCTTCTCACTTGGCCAAGAGACTCACACTTTCCTTGATGCTTAGTGACTTCTCTGAGCCCCTGAGGAGAAACACAATTTTGCCACTGACCATTCTTACTGTTTAACTATAGAGACCTATTGGAGTGAAATTATTGCTTCAAGTATTCTAAACAAAAAGAAGGAGGCAGAATGTAGTCCCTTGCTATTCAGTGTCGTTCAGGGACACACAGCAACGTTATCACCTTGGAGCTTGTTAGAAATAGAGAATCTTATACCTCACCTCAGACTACTGAATGATAATTTGCATTTATCAACATCAGTAGGGGATTCCTAGGTGCATTAAAATTTGAGAAGCACTGATATAGGTGATACCTGTGAGGTAGTAGCAGCAGTGTGTCACTGACGAGAAAAGAAGATGGTCAAGAAAAGAGAACAAGAGTGTTGATCCTCAGGACTGAAGTGAGATCAAGGCAAGGAGAGTACATACAGCACATTCTTGCTATTCATGGCTGTTGTGGTAAAGTCACTGTGAACGTTGAGTTAGAGAATATTGAGCCATCACTCCTGTGGGAAAAATAGAGTTAGATTCCTGTGAGCCTCTGATCAGAACATTTGTGCCAACCCATGGATACATAGCCTATGTTATGTATATTTCTGTTTAAAGACACCTTATTTAATTTATATATTTCCAAATAATTTATGTATTATATGCAGTACTTCTTTATAATAAAACACCAACCAAGAAGTGTTTAACATTTTCCCCACCCTGGGTAATGTGGGCTTTCAGCCACATAGCTGTGCTGTCCACTATGATTTGTAAGACAAATAAACGAAAAAGAAGCAGTCATAATCTCATGAATATGCAAATCTGTCTCCTTTTCCATCTTTTCATAGCTTCATTAGCGTTACAGATATTACTTTCGCACACTCTGGACGGGCTCCACATACAGATCAGCAAGTTTACTCTTCCTTTTTGTGCAGTTACTGATTGTCGATTCATTAACACTGAATTCATGGCCCGAAACCCCATAACTCATGTGTGAATAAAACTTCTCTACCCGAGCATCTTCTCCATAGGCATATCATGGCCTTCTTGTGCTTAGAAACACTAGACAGCACTTCAGCACTATGCTTCAGAGTCGTTATAACAGCACAATCCCTTAACCAATAGCACAAAAATGCAAAAAATGTGACACTAAATAGGCCATGAGAAAGACACTGTTTTATATGTGAGAACTGAAACAAGAAGGCAGAGCACAGCCTTGTTCAACCTCAGGCGGAAACGTGAGGAGAGTGACGGTTTGTGCCACTCTGCACATGTCCATGAATGACTATGAGAGTTCTGTGAGTACTTATTTGGGTGTTACAAATATATTTTAACAGGTAGATGAATTAGCAAATACAGGATTCAAGAATAATGAGTATCAAACGTTTATGACTAATAACCCCGAATGGCAGTTCAAGTTGAGATATCTATGGCTAGACTTCAATTACTTTAGGATTCATTAATTCAACAAATAATTCTTAAGCATTTATTATGCAGCAGGGACTTGTTGAGTATAAAGTAATTGGGAAGAGAAAGATCATCACTATTGTGGGAGATCAAGATTTGGCCACCCTGAAATCTATCTCTTTACCTTGGTTGTTTTCTCTGAGGACATTTGACCTCCCCCACTAACTGCCTAAAGAATTTGACATGGTAGCTCCTTCCTGGGACAGATCTATCATGATGGCTGTAAAGATAACATAGGGTAAATGTTACAATAGGAAAGGCACCAACAAGCCCCTCTTATCAGAAGTTCTGTCTCTCTGGCCACATTCTCTGGATGACCCTGCAAAGAGTTGCCAGACAATCATTTACATTTATAAGGGAAATCTCCATTTGTAAAGGTATCTCCCTCTCTGTTTGGAGAAGAGAGGGGGATGAGCTCATTTCTAGTGACTTATCAATGTGGAAGGTGAGGCCTTGAGCTACATAATAAACCTTACTCTTGCTTACTGTGCTTTAGTGGTAATCTCCTGTAACTGACTCCCCCCACCGCCAAAATCCTCCTTTGTCATTGGCTAAAAAAGATATTTAAGACGAGAATTTCTGCTATTGTGTTCAGAAACGCAGTGTCCCTGCTTTCTCCCATGTATACATGTTATTAACCTTGGTGTTATTTTCTCCTGCTAACCTGTCTTGTTGATTATTTGGCCAGCCAGAAGAACCTTAAGGGAAAGGGCAGAGGGAGATTCTCCCTCTTCCCCCGACACTATCTTCTGAGCTTGAAAATTTTACTTTCTTAATTTGATTCTGCAGTTTCTTGTTTTCATTTTCTGTTGTTTCTATCTTAGTTTCTTAGTACAGTTATTCATTTGGGTTAAGCTAGGGGAAAAGGACTTAACTCTATTTTATTTAGGGAGCTGAGAAAGGGGGCCCAGAGCAAGCAGAACATCCTGAGGGACCAAATGCAGGTGACAGCAGCTGCACATGGGGAAATTTTTGGAAAATAAAGTTGAGATTGGAGAAGGGGAGAAGATAAAAATTTTCCCTTGGGAAAGTGAGGGGGGAGAGCAACAGTGGGACCACTGGAATCTTCCTACCTGTATTAGATGGTTGATTCCTTCTTTAGGCTCTAATCTACCTTGTCACTCTCACATAGCAGCCATGTGACTTTTGGTTGGTTGACTCCATCCTCGTCTGTAGTCCTGGACTCTCATCAGCCTAAGGCTATCATGAGAAAGCATCCTTGATGATGTGATAGGCTAAATGATAAACAGGTCACCTATAATTTAAGCCACATCATGGTATAGATCCTGCTTATCCTTGCTCAGAGTGATGGCTCTGGGCTAGGCACCTGCTCTAAGGTGGCACAGTTTATATGAAGCCTGATTCTTGTGTTTGAATGTAGGGGAAAGAGATGCTCTCTCTTGTCCTGATTGTATGGTATTGGGTATAAACCATGAAATGCCATGGCAATGACAGTTAAGTAATCAAGATTCAAGACATTGTCCGTGAATTTCCTCCTGACACACTATGCTTGCTCATTCTTTCATCACATATTCAGTGTTTCTTATTTCTTTGGTAAACATATTCCCTGATATTGGTTCCAAAATGTATGAGAAACAGCTGCATCTTCAGGTATTTAAAATACAATGAATAATCTCTTCCTCCAAGCTCATTTATTTTTGATGTCTATATTTAATCACCCAGAGTCTAACTTCAGAAATCTTTGTAGGCTTTCTTTCCCAGTTTTTCTGTTTACCATTTATTCTCTATAAAATCTCTGAAAGTTATTTCTTCCTTTCCGCATTGGTAGGTTTAACAACCTCCACATGGGATAAACAGAGCTTTCCTCTCTCCAATATACATTCCTGTTGGTTTCCGAAACAAACACTCTGCCTCAACCACAGTGGGCTCATGTCTAGGAGACAGAGGTGTCTGCTACTGAGCATCTCCTCAAGAAAGGGTTGAGACCCTAGTATAAAATGTGAGGTAGGTTTGTAATTGGTCTTGAAGAAAACAGAAGCTAAAATATAAGCTTCCTGGGATTTCACAGTTGGAAGGAGGTGGTTGTATGGTCAGAATTAGTAGGTATACCAGGGAAGTGGGTAAGTGACTTGATGACAAAGCCCCTTGATTTGTGAGAACGTGTAGGGTGCTGGGTATTGGGCCCACCCACCTGTGTCCCATCTACTGATCACTTGATATAAAAGTTACTTGATCAAGTTAAAAGATGAGATTTTTAATATGTGAAATTGTGTTGAATGTAAAAGTGAGTAACTTAGTGTTTGATGTTTCTAATTTATTAATTAGATTTTAATTTTGTTCTAAACTTTTTTTTTCTTTTTGGTGAGGAAGATTGTCCCTGAGCTAACATCTGTGCCAATCTTCCTCTATTTTGTATGTGGGACACTGACACAGCATGACATGAGCAGTGTTTAGGTCTGCTCCCAGGATCCAAACACACAAACTCTGGGCCACTGTAGCGGAGCATGCAAAATTAACCACTATGCCACTGGGCTGGCCCCAAGTGTTCTAAATTTTTAATAGGATGTTTGAAATTTTTTTAAGGAAATCCAGACATGTGACCAGATGGCTAAAGTTAGCTTTTAAATGAGAGAAGATTTAACAGACCATTGCTTCATCATATTTATAAATGTTTATGTTTACTATTTATAATCATTTAATTATTATTCTGATTGTAGTTATCTTTTTAAAAGTCTTTTTCTTATTCATACATGAGAAGAAGTTTAACTGAGCAAATTCATAATAAGCTGGAAGTATAGGAAATTTCTCAGTTCTAGAAAGAAGGATTAAAAGAGAACTTGTGAGTGCAGGGATGCATAATTCCAGCAAAATACAAGGCAAGGGAAATTTCTTCTTCAAAGAAACCTGGCCACATCTACAGACAAGTATACATTTCATCACAAGCAAGAATAAGATATTAGGAAGAATTTTATTGAGAATAAAAGAAAAAAACAATCTATGTTACATATCAAGAAAATTAGTATTAGAAATTTTTGCTTTGAAATTCCTTTTCTGTGTAATGTTAGTTTGGGGCCTAGAAACGTTGATTGGTGAATTTGAGAATTATTGTGGTCTGTAATTTTCAGAAATTATTTATTTGTGCTTTGTTCAATTTTTTGAGGTAATTTGTAAATTCAGTACCTTAATATTTAAAACGGGAAGCAGATGTGGTCTATGAACAAAGTATGTGTCTGTACTCACAGACTTCTGCTTTTGCTTTAGTTTAATTTTAATTATTCTGAGATCTTAAACAATGGTCACTAAGGATTAATTTTTGCAATCTTATTATGATACATTGTTTTTACATAGGTAAGCACATTCTCTTTTTCTGGTTTATAAATATTCTAAAAAGACACACATTGGGAAATTTAGAGCTTTAAAAGCATTTATTTGTAAAGCAGACTGACTAAAAATATAACAGCTAAGGTTTTAAGTGAGGAAGCTAGAAAAAGAAAGATATAATCAATAAAAATTTAGAAAGTAGAAAATTAATTTAAAAGCACTAATGTTAAAATAGAAAGCAAAACAAAAAATTGATAAATGTGACTGACAGCACTAAAGGCTGGCTTTTTGAGAAAATTAATAAAAATATAAAAACTTCACTCAGAACTGATAAAAAGAGTAATAATTATCAGAAAAGTAGGCATATTTTAGATAAGTAATATACAGATTAAAATAAGAAAATACTATATATATAATATGAATACACTTGTTATAGATAAAATTTTATTTAAAAAATTTAGGAGAGAAATCTGAATATAAAAATCTGAATATATAAGTAATTGCTAAGGAAAATGAATAAGTAGTCAAAGTTCTCACTAGTTGCACAAGATCCTACGTCCAGACTACATGGAGCAGCAGATAATCATATTTCATACACATTGTTCCAGGTACAAAAAAAGATGGAAAACAATCCCAACTAACTTTATGAAGCAACATTTTCACGACAGCAAAGCCAGCAAGAATTCCTCCCGGAAAAGCTTAAACAAATATTAAAACAGTAATTATCAGTTAATCTCATTTATGCATATTTGCTGAGAAATTACATTTATAGACTCAAATAAAATATTGACAAACAAAAGCCAGCATCAAATGAAGTGAGATTTATCCATACAATGCAAGGCTTGCTTACCATTAAACATCTCTTAATAGAATCACTTACTTCAAACAACTGAGGATTAAAACTATAAAATCATCTCCAGAGTCACAGAAAAAGCATTTGCTGTATTTAAACGTCCCTTTTGATAAAACATGATAACTCAGAATGGAAGGAAGTGAAAGCTTCCACTGTATGGTCAAACGTGCCTGCAAACAGCCTCGATGAAGGATATTTGGTTTTGAAGCTTTAAAGAATTCCGGTGAAAATCAAGAACAAGAAGTCTGCCTACTATAGTCATCATTATTCAGTAGAACACTAAAGGTCTTAGTTAATCCAGAAAAGCAAGAAAAATAAGGTCATATGGAAGTAGCAATTAAAGAAAACATTATCATTATTTGCAGATCATATGATAGTATACCAGAAAATAAAAAATTAGCAAAATATTAGGAATAATAAGAGAGCTCATAACTTATCTAGTTATAAATTTAACATATAAATAAACCTGTAAGTATTTCAAGGTAATAGGCTTTTTTTTCAGATGATATGATTTCTACTTAGAAAACTAATAGAATAAAAAATGAACCATTAGAGCTGTCATGAAAATTTAGCAAGTTATCTAGACACAAACTAAATATGAAAAAATCAACAGCCCTTTTTCACACAAACAACAAACAAATAAAAGAAAATAAGATACCATTTACAATAGCAACAAAATCTATAAAATAGCTAAAAATTAGCTAATGAAAGAATATACAAGAATTCTATAGAGAAATTCTAAAAATTATTAAAGATCCTAAGAATCTTTCTGATAATTGGAGCTGTATGGAGGAGTTATTATTATAAAAAATTTCTAATGCTTTTACAATTATTCCATTACTTCAGTAAATAATTAAAATTCTAGATGCATTTTGGAGGTTCTATGTAAATTTATTTCTTATACAGAAGAATAAATGACTACAAATATCTAAAACATTTTTGAAAGAGATAAGGAAAGGCTTATTTACAATGCAATAAAGTCCTAAATGGAAAACATAGTACTATAAAATTAGTAGCATATGATATAGCAGAATATCTCTATGACCTGTTAGTGGATAATTATTTCTTAAACTAAATTCGCAAACTGGAAACTCTAGAGCCTTGGGGAGAAATGGCCTATGGTGGGTCATTCCCTCAACTGGCATACACACTTACACAGTTCCCTGAGGGTGATGGTGCTCCTTGCTACCTGCCAAGACCCTTAAGAGCTTTGCCCCTCCCAGAGTTCTGTAACTAAGTCAGTTCCTGCAAAGACAGGGGTCCTGGTTCTCCACCCCTTGGAGAACAAGAGGGAGCACGTCCAGGTTTGGGGAGAGGGGCAGCATAGACTGTTCCACTATTTTTTGTAATGTTTCTTCTGAACCACAGACTATAAAATTGATGTTTGTTTGAAAAAAAAAGAATAATAAAATTAAATTAAACTAAAAGTAAACATGGTTGAATTGTGCTTTATAAAATCAAGGCTTTCTCTTCAATAAAGTATACAGTTTACAAAATTAATGTGTGGAAAATTGAGAGGAGTATTTGAAATTCTAAAAATAAAATGAATGTATGTTTGTATACGTACATACATACATAGAGAAACATGGGAAGGTTTAAAGAGTGCTGAGTGACATACATTAATAAATGAAACATATATGTAACACCTTTTGTTGAAATTAAAGTTGTATCAAACTCATTGGTAATTAAGAAATGCAAATTAAGACAAGATCTCATTTTATAGCCCCCAATTGGCAAAATCAGAAAGCTGCAGAAGCCCAGTGTTTGCAGGGATGTGGGATAGCTGGCAATCCCCACTCATTGATGGTGGTGAAGTAATTCTGTAGAGTTTGTGGCAGTAGCCTGTCTAATGATGTGCCTGTTGACCCTGCAATCCCACTTCTGAATATGCGTAATAGAAAATATTTACCCAGCTCCAGAGGGAACATATATAAAGATGGTTATCACAGCATTTTTATGGCAGTGATGTGTTGGAAGTATGACAGATGTTCATCTCTATGGGAATACATAAGTAAATTCAGTAGATGCACACTATAGGATTCTATGCTACAGGTAGAAACAATAGACTAGACGCAGAGTAATTTGGAAAATCTTTAAAAGAGTGCTGAATGAAATACATTAATAGAAGAAGCATATAGGATAATATCTTTTGTGGAAATTAAAATTGTACACATGAAACAACACCACATTTTATAAGAACACATAGAACAGAAGCGTAACACATTAATACATTAGAAGAATGTGGCGAAGAGAAGGAAATGGTGATAAATAAATGAATCAGGCAGTTTGTGGAGGAAGTCTACTCAGACCAAATGATATCCATGAGCCTGTAAATGGAGGAGAATGATTAACTCAACAATCTGCACATAAGATTCTAAAGGCAAAGCACAACACAACAAAGCAAAAATTGGAAAACTTTTTTTAATTGTGCTCTATAGAAGAAAGAGACTGAAACGGGATAATGGGTTGCACCATGCAAAGTTACCTCCTCAGGAAAAAAATCACAAAAATATATATTATATAAAATTCTTTTATTTGTAATCACAGAATCAAAATATCTTCAACATCAAAACATTCTGATTGAAAATGTCAGGGTTTCTGTAATCATCGAAGGGTACGGATTGGGTTAAATGTCTATATTTTACCACTGGGTTACAGTAGAGAAACAAAAAGTTTCAGCACCTTAGTTATTACTAAAAAAGTAGAAGTCCCCAAAATCATCAAGCTGCTTACAAACCCATGCTTAAATTCACAATAAATTTTAAGCCCTAAAAATAATTGAAAATGACTTACAAAAATATGCACCTAAAATTTAAAATATATCATTAATAAAATAGGAATAGAATCCAAGGGAATATATGGTAGGTAAGCTACGATGAAGCTGAGAATGGAATAAATTTAAAAAAGTGTCATGATACCCTATACACTGGCTATATGTGGGCTGTAAATTATTAGAGAACTATAAGATGTTATATTAAGATAAGATTAATTACATAGTCTCTGTGTCTAGAAGATATAGACAAATGAGTTGTTTGGGAAAAGTATATCTATTCCTGGTCCTGATGCCACAGAGTAATTTGTCACATTAGTTCTTATAAAGAAGAAACTATTTGGTTCAGTGAACAATGTTCTTGGGAAAGTTTGTTCAGTAAATTTTACAAGGTGCACAGGCCTGGTTGTTTTAAGTCTCTTAAAGTAAGGTGATTATATCAGCCTCAAGTAAAACACGAGGAAAATATCTCTACACAACGCAATATGATCTGGTCCAGAGTGCAGCTCTCTGATGTTCTGGCAAACTCACGGGTAGATTTTACATTATCTATATGAATGAATAGACTCAAAGTCTCCCATAAATATTGCTTATGTTGAACTAATATAATTATTTTTGAGCAGCAGCAACTTTCAGATTGTGTACTCTAACATACACCTTATGTACAACAACTTTATATTATTTGTTAAATGCAGAGCAGTAACTTTAATAATTAGTTGAGCTGTGGTGGAATTGCCAATTGGAAATATCTCGTGGCTTTTGGAGATCTACTTAAGAATTGTTGTTTGCATCTCAGGTTTGCTCCCCAAAGGCTGATACCATCCATAGAGAGTACCAGCATTCTTCTTGAAATATTATTTTGGTTCCATTCTAAGAGATGGGCACTTGTTGGCATAACTATAACCCTTTTCATCCTCAATGGACAACCAATTCTACCTCAGAGAAAATATCAGATATGACTTTAGACAGGAAAATATTTAAAACAAGTCTGAGCCCTAATTTTCATATAAAGTGTCCTGAGAAAAGTACTTATAGTCTTTGACCTTTGAGCAATGTTATTTCCAGATTACCTATTCAAGTGAAACTCATTACCAACTACACATTGACATATCTAAATGGATAGATAAATTACCAAATGGGTTTATACCCTTGGTTGTCTCCCAGAATTTATTTTCCATTTCCTCTAGAATAAGTCAACTCTCTAATTATTAGCTGGGCAGAATAAATGCTACATCACTTAGGCACCCTATTAGCTGGTTAGGGTTATGTGACTGCAGCCAACCAATGGAGTGGATAATTTCTGTGAAGTGGATCTGAAGCAGCGGGAGGTGGGTGTGCTCAGTTTCCTCCCTTCTTATTGCCAGCTAAAATGTGCATTTGATGGAAGGAGCACTGGCAACCATTTCAGAATATGGGATGACCTTTGGAATGAGGACCAAGCATGGTAAAGACTGAAACAAAAGAAACAAAGCAAAACAAAAAACACAGAAAGCCCCAAAACAAGAGAGGAAACTGGGAACCAAGTCCCTAAACAATGGAATGCCAGAACAACACTGAATGGCATACCTCCAGTCTTTTCACAAGACAGAGGAATATAACTACACCTTGCTAAAGATATTGTTTGTCTGAATTTTCTGCTTCTACAAATGGTAGACTGCCCAATTTTGACCAACTCTCTTGTCAAGGACAACTAGCAAAAGCAAGAAAAATATAAGATAAAATATGCCTCAAGGCATTGAAGAACCACCAAAGGAGAGATGAATTACTGGGTCAATATCTGGGAGAAGACAGAAACTCACAGATGTGAGCCCTGCATTTGGGGCTGCTTTTCCCCTAGAGGCATCTGCTGATTCCACAAGAGACAGCCAAAGAGACTGGGAAGCTAACTGAAGATTTCAGCAGACTCATAAATCTTCAAAGATATCATTGGAGCCTGAATTTTGAGTTACAATCTTAAATGGCTGCATCCTAGGAGTAAATGTGAAGCAGAAGGAGAGGAACCTTTGCAGAGATTGCAACAAAGTTTCAAATTATCTTAATCTCCAAAATTAATAAGATAATTTTGTATTGCCATTGTTCTTAAGTGATTCTGGTGGAAGATAACATTATACTACTAACCCCCAAATCATTTCCATATTTTTAAATGTAAATAAACAGTACTCAAAAGGAAAAACAAAAGAGAAACCACCCAGAAATATGAAGAGACAAGGAAAAATGAAGAGAACTTGGAAAGGAAAAAAAGAACAACAGAGAATAGTCATTGACTTACCAGGGTCCCAGGAGATGGTGTTATCAAGCATGGACTTTAAAATAAGTAGGCTTAACATGTTCAAGGAGATAAAAACAAGATGGAGAATTTTGGCAGAGAAATGGAAATAACAAAGAACAAATGGAAATTCTATAAGAGAATAATACAATGATAGCAGCTTACAATCAATAGATGGATGTAATAGCAGATAAGACCCCACTGAAGAGAGAATTAGTCATCTGGGAGATATATTAGAAGAATATATCCAGAATGAATTTTGGAGGGACAAAAGTTTGGAAAATATAAAAACAAAGTATGCAATTGAGGGAATATCATGAAAAGGTCAAACATAGGTTTAGCTGGAGTCACAAAATGATAGGAGAGAGAATAGAATAGATAACAGTGGAAATGCAATAAGGACTGAGAACTCTCCAAAATGGAAACTGAAATTCAAGAATTCCATTGAACCAGGGGAAAATTAACAAAAAGAAAGTCATACCAAGCACATCTTAGTCAAACTACTGAAAACCAAAGACACTGAGAATATGCTAAAAATAGCCAGAGACTAGACACTAATTTCATAGAGAAGAGCAATAATTAGACTAACATCTGAATTTTCAAAAAAACACAATGTGAGCCAGAAAGCAATATGATGTTCTTTTCAGCATACTAAGACAATAAAAGTGAAGGTCTAGAATTCTATCCTGAGTGAAAATATCCATCACAACTGAAGGTAAATGCTTTTTTAGAAAAGAAAAAACTGGAATAATTTGTCACCATACAAGTAGATGATGAATGATATTCTTTAGGGAGAAGGTAAACTATTACAGAGAGACAGAAAAACAAAGTATGATGTTAGAAATCAGGATAGAGTTTATGTTTAGGGATGAGAGTTGGAGCAATATTGGGAGTGTCATAAGTACTTTTTCTGAGGTGCTAGTGATATTCTACTTCTTGACCTGAGTTGCATAACATAGATATGTTCTCTTTGTGATAACTCAATGAACTTTATAATTATGATTATGCGCTTTTTGAATGGTCATTACACTTCAATAAAAAGTTTAAGTAAAGATAGGAGGTTCTGAAACATTTATTGCACACAAATTGTTTCAATTGGTAAAAATAATGACTCTGGCTGCTTTTTAAAAAAAATCATATGTATTATTATTATTACTTAATTTATACTGAAAATTCTTTAGGTATGAAAATAATCACATGATGAATGAGAATGAGAGCAGCAGAGTTGTGTTAATAGCAAAAAGAAGTAAAACTTCTTTAATAATACTTGAATACAAAATAAGTATTCAAAACTGAAACATATACACCATGATCAAGTGGGATTTATTCCAGGTATGCAGGGATGGTTCAACATTCGCAAATCAATCAATGTGATACACCAAATTAATAAAATGAAGAATAAAAATCACATGATCATCTCAATAGATACAGAGAAAGCATTTGACAAGATATAGCATCCATTTATGATAAAATCTCTTAATAAAATGGGGATAGAAGGAAAGTACCTCAACATAATAAAGGCCATATATGACAAACCCACAGGTGATATCATCCTCAATGGTGAAAAACTGAAAGCTATCCCTCTAAGAACAGGAACCAGACAAGGATGCCCACTCTCATCACTTCTATTTAACATGGTACTGGAAATCCTAGCCAGAGCAATCAGGCAAGAAAAAGAAATAAAAGGGATCCAAACTGGAAAGGAAGAAGTGAAACTGTCACTATTTGCGGATGACATGATTTTATATATAGAAAACCCTAAAGAATCCACCAAAAAACTTTTAGTAGTAATAAACAAATATGGTAAAGTTGCAGGATACAAAATCAACATACAAAAATCAGTTGCATTTCTATACACTAACAACGAAGTAGCAGAAAGAGAAATTAAGAATACAATCCCATTTACAATTGCAACAAAAAGAATAAAATACCTAGGAATAAATTTAACCAAAGAGGTGAAATATCTGTGCACTGAAAACTATAAAACATTGTTGAAAGAAATTGAAGAAGACACAAAGAAATGGAAAGATATTCCATGCACTTGGATTGGAAGAATTAATGTAGTTAAGATGTCCATACTTCCTAAAGCAACCTATAGATTCAATGCAATCCCTATCAAAGTTCCAACAACAATTTTCACAGAAATAGAACAAAGACTCCTAAAATTTATATGGAACAACAAAAGACCCTGAATAGCTAAAGGAATCCTGAGAAAAAAGAACAAAGCTGGAGGTATCACGCTCCCTGATTTCAAAATATGCTACAAAGCTATAGGACCCAAGACAGCATGGAACTGGCACAAAAACAGACACACAGATCAATGGAATAGAATCAAAAGCCCAGAAATAAACCCACACATCTA
Organism: Ceratotherium simum simum; assembly: GCF_057802395.1. NCBI lineage: Eukaryota > Metazoa > Chordata > Mammalia > Perissodactyla > Rhinocerotidae > Ceratotherium > Ceratotherium simum. The sequence continues at coordinate 37,683,633 of NC_141901.1, forward strand.
TGGACAGCTAATCTTTGACAAAGGAGCCAAGAATAAACAATGGAGAAAAGAAAGTCTCTTCAACAAATGGTGTTGGGAAAACTGGATAGCCACATGCAAAAAAATGAAAGTAGACCCTTACCTTACACCATACACAAAAATTAACTCCAAATGTATTAAAGACTTGAATGTAAGACCTGAAACTATGAAACTTCTAGAAGAAAACATAGGCAGTACGCTCTTCGACATCAGTCTTAGCAACATCTTTTCAAACACCACATCTGACCGGGCAAGAGAAACAATAGAAAAAATAAACAAATGGGACTACATCAAACTAAAAAGCTTCTGCACAGCAAAGGAAACCATCAACAAAACGAAAAGACAACCTAACAATTGGGAGAAGATATTTGCAAATCATACATCTGATAAGGGCTTAATCTCCAAAATATATAAAGAACTCATGCATCTCAACAACAAAAAAACTACCAACCCAATTAAAAAATGGGCAAAATACCTGAACAGACATTTCTCCAAAGAAGATATACAGATGGCCAACAGACACATGAAAAGATGTTCAAAATCACTAACTATCAGGGAAATGCAAATCAAAACTACAGTGAGATATCGCCTCATGCCCGTCAGAATGGCTATAATTAACAAGACAGGAAACAACATGTGTTGGAGAGGATGTGGAGAGAAGGGAACTCTCATACATTGCTGGTGGGAGTGCAAACTGGTGCAGCCACTATGGAAAACAGTATGGAGATTCCTCAAAAAATCAAGGACCGAACTACCATATGATCCAGCTATTCCGCTGCTGGGTGTTTATCCAAAGAACTTGAAAACACCAATACATAAAGATACATGCACCCCTGTGTTCATTGCAGCATTATTCACAATAGCCAAGACTAGGAAGCAACCTAAGTATCCATCAAGGGACAAATGGATAAAGAAGATGTGCTATATATGCACAACGGAATACTACTCAGCCATAAGAAACGATGAAATCCAGCCATTTGTGACAACATGGATGGAAATTGAGGGTATTGTGCAAAGTGAAATAAGTCAGAGTGAGAAAGTCAAATACCGAATGATCTCACTCATTAAGTAGTAGATAATAACAACAATAAACAAACACATAGAGACGGAGATTGGATTGGTGGTTACCATAGGGGAAGGGGGGAGGAAGGAGGGCAAAAGGGTTAATTTGGCACATGTGTGTGGTGATGGGTTGTAATTAGTATTTGGGTGGTGAACATGATATAATCTATGCAGAAATAGAAGTATAATGTTGTACACCTGAAATTTATACATTGTTATAAATGAATGTTACTACAATAAACAAAAAATTTTAAAAAATTAAAAAAAAATATGTGGCCAATCTGTTAGAGACTGATATCTCTAAGACCTCTCTTAGCAAGTCAAAGTTCATATATTTTGTTTATCCAACAAAAATACTTTTAGTAATATACTACATGTCAAACGATAGTCTAGGCACTGAAATACAAATGTGATCAAGATAGATAAAATCCATGATATCACAGTGCTTATATTTTAGAAGAAAAAGATATTAAATACATAATACCAGTGAGATGATTTCAATTAAATTTAGTGTTAAAAACAAATAATTAAAGAGTAGTGGAATAGAATATGTCTGAGGTAGAGTGTGCTACTTTAGCTAGACTGATCAGGAAAGGCCCCTCTCTGAGGATGACACTTGAGCTGAGAGCTGAAAGGTGTCCTAAAATAATCCACGGAAGACCTGGGTGAAGAATAGTCCAGGCAGAGGGAAAAATAGACATAATAGCCTTGAGCTGAGAAGAAGCTTTGTGTAATTGAGGCACAAAAAGAAGTCTAGTGTCACAAAAGTATAATATACAGTGAAGGAAAGAGTAGACATGAGGCCAGAAAAGTTAGCCTGAGCCAGATTAGGAGTCCAGGAATTATTGTGAACAAAAAATTGGTGTACTGGGGAAAAGTTCATTCAAATAGGAAACATCATAAATATTTTTGCACATCTGTGCTAGAAACTAAAAGGTCTCTACTTGAGCCTCTTTATTTTGTTAGAGGTCACCCCTTATGGCCTTCTACTCTGGAATGGAACCTTGACTGTCATCATTTATTGCTCCAAATAACCCTTTCAAAAGCTGCCTTCCTCTCTGGACTCTGGTGGCTTGCCTCTGGATAGGCTGTCTGAACATGTCATACAGAAGGGGATGGACTCTCAACAGTGAAAGAGCTGGCTCAAATTCCTCATTCATGGGTAAGAGTACAGCTGGGTAGGTGATCATGGAACCCTGTTAACTTAAAAATGCCCTATATGAAGTTATATATTTCCACTAAGAAACCTACAGAATCTGTTCAATTATCCCATCCAAGGAAAGGTGTTGGCTGAACATCAGTATAAACTCTGCACCTAAACAGCTTCCTGCTCTCCAACAGGCTTAATTAAATATATCTCAATTAAAGTGATTAGATAATTTTAAAATCCATATTTAAAAAGTAAGAGGAAATCAAATTATAAATAATAATTAAATAATAATAAACCAAAATAATAAACAAAAGTAAACACATGGCTTAGCTGGTATCTGAGCATTCTTTTCCTTCATTGCCTTGGCTCTGCTCCTCCAAATTATCCTCAGTCCCCACGTCCTCTTCCTAACTGCTCAAATACTAATTTCTCCCCTGAATACGTGCATCCACAAAGACACACATAGTCACAAACAATCTCAGAGAAGTAGGAATGCCTGTCCAACTTCGTCCTCACTCTGACAGGAGACATCTCATATGTTATTTATTGTCTTTTAATATCTCTAAAGATGCACAAACATCCCAGTTCCTGTGAAGTCTGAAGCACTTACCTGCCTCTTTCACCTGGGATGAGAGACAAAGGGAGAGAGGACGAGTGTTGATAAGAACACAGCCAAATAACACAGAGATGTCAGAGAGGTTGTGGATTAAGACAACATCACTTAATTTGACAATAAATTTCTTTCAGTCAGCATTTATTAAGAAATATCTCATTCATGCCAAACCAGCTACATAATTTGTGGGGCTAGTACAAAATGAAAACGCAGTGTCTCTTCTTCAAAGATTATTAAGAATTTCAAGATGGCAACAACTGCACAAGTCACATTCCCCTAAAGCCGGCTCTGAATCCATGTAAAGCTTTTGGTCACAGATACAAGTACAAACACCTAAATCCTGCTTTCAAGCAACTGAGAGAACAAAGAAGAGTAAAAACCTAAATAACTGCTGTCCAAAGTAGGAAAAGATGAGTGTATTTAGGAAGATCAGTCCACTTTTGAGAGTACAGAAAAGCTTTCAATTGCACAATCCAGGGAAGCCTCCATGAGAAAGAGGCGTCTGAATTAGAGTAAGAAGGATCAATAGTGGTGAACATGTGGCCTAAGCGGAAAGATATTGCTGGAAGATGAAAAAAAAATTTCCAAAGCATTCAGGATCTCTGCCAGAGCAAGCTGTTTTAACAAAATCATATTTTATTCACAGGTATGAATCATCCTTGAGAAGAAGCAGAAGACGATTATATGTGTAAGGTAAAATTAATGTCACCAGAGTTGCTTTAGGCTTGTTTTCCAATTCTTCGAGAACCTGTTTTTGATCCACAATTCCTGTGTCAAGCAGAGCTGATGTCCTGGACTCCTGGGGTCTTGAATGTTGGCTCTTACGGAAAATACAGGATTGGGTTCATGGGGAGAAATGACGTTCTGATTTGAGCTGTGGGAGAAGAAGAGAATCTTGATCTCAAAGAAGGCAAATCAGAGAGAAAAGGGGAAAAAAAAAAAGAAGATAGAGGAAAGAAGAATGAGTTGATAAGAAGTTGAAGAAACAGGCTCACCTCTGCTTTTTAAACCATGAGTCAACTACAACCAACATGACCAGGGTAATTATTACAGTCAAACAGATTAATATCGGGAGAATGGAGTATCCATCTGGTTGGGGATAAAATAAGGATGTAAATCTATAAAGCACTTTCTATTCTACCTGTTAATGATTCTCATTTCACAGGGACGGGGCCTTTCCAGAGTTTTCATGTGTACTTTCCAGAACCCTCATTTCAATTCCTCCTGAGTCTATGTCCTTGATCGCCCCCCTCCCTCTCTCTTTCTTCAAATTACTAGGTCCTTCTTTCTTTTCTCTTTAGTACCTCTAATGTCCTACTTCCCTTGTCTTGAAATTTAACTGCTGTAGTTCTCCACCCTTCTTTATTTGGATTCTCCCACTTTTATCCTCTTGTTCATAGCATTGTTACCCATTCCCCAAGCTCCTCACTCATTAGCCCTAGCACTATAGGAAGACTATAATTTCCCAGCTGGGCCCCAGTCCTTTCTCACCCCAGTGGATGATTAGATCATGGCCTCCTAGACTGCTGTGCTTCACTCAACAAGTCAGGCCGGCCACCTCCCCAGCCGCCACATCCAGGGTTACTCGGAGACACCATGTCCCATCAGCATTGGGCAGGATGTCACCTCGCTGAGTGCCTGGCTGCTCCTGCTCACCCCGCATCCACAGAGCCAGAGACATGGCACACCAGCAGCAGACGGCCAGAACCAGGACTGGGGCCTTTGGACACCCAAGCCTCTGGTTTCACTAGAGACAAGAAGATGTGGAGAAATGGAATTTAGTGGGGCACCCTAGGCCAGAGCTCAGTGACTCAGGGTGCCTTAGCAGATTGAGTAATCACTTCTTTCTCTTGTCTCAGAAACAATTCTAAACTCATACACCTCACCCTCTGGCCTCTTATTACATATTTCAAAAGGGTGATAAAGAGCAAAAAACTCAAAGACAAGAGTTAAAGCACTAGGAATAGGAGGAGGAAGAGGGTTGGGCTCACCTTGTCGTTCCAGATCTGACTTCCCTGCTTCAACGAGGCCTGCCAGATATCGAGGGCAGGTGTCACTGAGAAGGTTCTGCACAATTTCTTTAACAATCCGGTAGTGATTGAGCACCCTACAGACGTTCTGAGCCTGACTCCCTGCTCCTGGAGATGGCTTCCAGGAATTTCCTCAGAAACTCAGGAAATCTGATCCTTGATATGCCCCATATAGGAAGCTTCCTGAGGCCTTCCCAGCATGCATTTGACAGCCAGATAATATCTGGAGCTCAAAGGGGTCTGAGGGTGGACAAGGAAGAGAGAATCAATATGGAAAGAATTCCAGGGAGGGAAAGCAAACAACCTAGAAAGTAAAGAGATTCAAAGGATGGAAAATTTTCTGGGGAATCACATGGGAGACTAGAGTTGGGGAGGGAAACAGGAAGTAAATTTGTGGGAAGAAAATGTGAAGGTAGTAAAGGAATTTGGAAATAATTGATGTGGAGCGCCTAGATAGGAAGGCTGCTAGGAAGATAGGAGACGGGTCTCGAAAAGCCCACTTGGGAGTGGCTAGTTCCAGGCCAGGCCATGGGAACACTCAGATCAGGGAGAAAGGGGGTCAGAGTCTTGGTGTGGAAAGGCTGTTTCTAAGGCCAGGGATGGAGAGCAGAAGATCAAAAGGAGACAATTATTCCAAGGATCCAGAAAATGAGGGTATATTCAGGGGTGTGAAGAGATATGTACTTGTAGGCCCTTCTGTGTATGTAGTAGGGTGGGGAGAAGAGTGGGAATGGTAGTGATGCGTGAATCAGAGGAGAGAGCATGAGCCAAAGGCGACAAGAAATAAGGTCAGGAAGGTTGGATGACAGTCAGAGCCCATACACCATCTACCGTTTTGGCAGGTGGTCAAAGCCCTCAGGTAAATACCAGCTTGGAACAAGAAACTCACATTCAAACTGAAACTGACTGGCAAAGGCCTGTATTTGCTTAGTGAAACCATGCAAATACAACTGCAATAGTGCCTGGAGATTCTTCAACTCTTCCTTGCTGAAGTTACCCTGGGACCAAGGCCTCAGAATGCAGATGGTGCCCAAGACACTGTCCCAGACCTCAGTCTGCACCTCGCCCAGCCAGCCTGAACTCTGGGTTTGTGCCCAGCTGTGGTTGGCAAAGGAGGAGATCTGGATGAAGCAGTAGGAGAGGGGCTCTTCTGATGCTGGATGATGGAATCCTAGGTGCAGAGGAGCTGAAAGAGAGAATGACCAGCGGATAGAGTGTGAAAGGATGGGAGAAGACAGCCTACATAGGAGGGAAAGGATGGAGATAGTTACACAGGTTACATATATGCTCATGTCCCCTTCCCCCTAGGCCAGCCTCCTCTCCCCAAAATCAGAGAGAGAAATTGAGACTGGAGGCAAGGATACTTTGCCTGGAAGTAACCTAGCATGCAGACTCCAAGGGCATGCTGTAGGAGCATTTTTCTCTCCCCCCAGGTCCTCCCCAGAACTTCTCCACCCCGCTGTGCCCAACCTCAGTATCTTTCCACCTGGGCTCTTCTTACCCACTGTGCTTGCTCCATAGCAGAGAAGTCTCTTGAAGAGCAGAAGTAGCAGGAGCAGCATTGAAGCTCTGTTAGGTGAAGAATGCCTCAGAAGGACAAGTTGCCCTCAGAACTCAGATATTGGCTCCCCTCCAAACCCTCTCGCACTCTCATCTGACTTCCCTTGCCATACAAACAGATAAACCTCTCCCTCTGCCCACTTCCTTGTCAGAGAAACTCCACTCAGACACAGGCTTCCCACAGGGTCTCTCATTTCCCCTCCACCTCTCCCACTATCTGGCTTCCAGGTTTTCTGCCTGCTCTTGTCTGCATCGTCCTAACCACCTTTGTTGTGCCAACTACTATGAAAGGAGTCTTGGCTTATGACAAAGTCTGCAGTCTGTGGTCTGGCTGACTGGAAAATTTAGTACATTTTGGCCTTGCAAAAATCAAGTGCACACTTAGGTTATCAATGTTCTCTTCTGTGAAAAGAAGTGATGGAAAGTCCTCAAATGTGCCCAATGGCTTATCCAGCAGTCTCTCCACTCCTTATCTCTCTGTGGTCTTCTCCTCCTCCCATCAGCTTCCTGGCTTTTCTTTCTCTCTCTTCTTGGTTTTCCCTGTCTTTCTCAACTTACCCATTATTTTTTCCTGTGGAGTCTACTTTTAACTCTTCTCACTTGTCCTGCCTGCTCTCTCTGTCCCCTCAGTCTCCCCTCTGTCTCTTCATTCTGCTCTTCTCAAAATCATTATCAGAAGATACTATGCATCCTGAGGATAGCTGTATAATTCACAGGCAAATCCCCATAATCCATAGTGAAAAAGGAGAAACAGTGGCAATACAGGTTATCAGATAATCTAAAGAAAATGTCCTTTTTCTCAGTTTCCTTTGTTACCGTTGAGAGGGTCCATGAGTGGGCCTGACCTGGAAATGGTGAACTGGGAGGCAGGTAGATTTTCACTCATGTTGTGTGAGTGGATCTGGAAGGAACACACAGGGGCCTTGGATTCCCACTCCTACTCCTAATGAGTTGAGTGTGTCTACAGGTTAGTGGGTAAGCTTCATTCTGGGTATGAAGGACAATCAGGCAAACTTCCCTTCATAGTTCATGATCTAGGAGCACTGGTGTCCTCTTGGAGGGGTATCACTGGAGAGGAATTTCTTTGGAGGCAGGGAAGTGACTCTAGGGGACTGGAGTCTTCATGGGAGAATTAATTACTGTGCTGAGTCTTTATTTTTGCTCTTTGTGTTGATGCTTGCTGTGGCAGCCTGAAGGCAGCCTAAATGCCATTCCTTTGTTTGGTTTTCATATATTCATTCAAGTAACACGCAGTCAGAGTCCACCTAGTGCCAAGAAATTTGCCAGACACTAACATTTGAGAGATAGAAGTCCTTTGGAGAAAACAAAACAAAAGCTAAGCTAAAACCTCTACTTTTATTACACAGTGGACTCACAGAATAGTGATAAAAGTTATTGAAAAAGGTCCACACTCAGTCTCATCCCAGTATTGTTTCTGAATTCCAAGGATAAAGAAAAATCTTACAAAGTTTCAGACAAATACTGGCTGTTTACAAAGAAGAGAATGACATTGGTTTCAGATACCTCATGTGCAATGCCACAGGAAAACATTTCAGAATTCTGAGGTAATGAGATAATTCTAACATTTTTTATTCAGGAAAATTATTATTCTCTGACAAGGGCAAAATTAATCCATATTTGAACACTTACCAACTCAAAGAATATGCCACGTATCTCCCTCCTTTATGAAACAAATTATCTGAATAAAACCAAAAATTAACCTGAATGAAGAACTCAAGAAATGATGCAAGAAACACTGGTCTAAAATTATTTTTAAAATATATAGTTAACTCTAAATAATTGTTTAAAATGTACTTGTAAACTTTAACACACTTATTTAATATTTCAGAAAAAAGTTAATAATAATCAAAGAATTAAGTTCCATATTACTTCACCAAAACCTGGGGAGGGAGATGAAAAGAAAGGAAAGAAATTATTTATTTCAAATTGTATCTTACTGATCATAAAAGCACAATATAAAATGGAATCAGTTTGAAAAATAGGTTAAATTATGATGTTTATAGAAAACTAGATTAAATCAAGGTGGTAGAGAGCATAAACATTGAGCTCATATCTCCAAAACTCTTAAAATATTTAAAAATGTGTGTTAAAAAAGTGATATATAAATTCATTATCATGCTGGAAATGATAACTGCTGAAGAGAAATTTTAAAGTCCTTCAAAGAAGAAAGCAGATGAAGTGGCTTCAAAATACACAGCCCAAAACATAAGGAGAAGGAAACTAATAAGACTATAAGAGGATATCTGCAAATATTGTAAATATAAATGAAAACATTCAAAATATGATAATTAATTAGAGAACTATTTGTTAACACCGGTTTTATTGAGTTTCAGGCAGCAACAGCATTTAGTCGCATGACAGTAACCCGAGAAATTCTCTCTTAGCAGAGTGATATGTTTGCCTGGGGAGATATTTCAGTCTGGAAACAGACACTGTACTTGCAAGAGAAGCAGATCAGAGACTAAGGCAACTAGACCCCCAACAGCATCTCCTTTGTTCTTGCTAGAAACTGAAGAATCCATGGCATCACATGCACAAAATGGTGGAGGAGGGCAGAGGTGTATTTTGAGTAGCAGCCTCCTAGTTCTACAAAAAGTTTACGTAGACTTGACGTACTTATTTTAAATTTTATCTGAAAAAAATAAAAGCATAAGATCCTACATGTCTTTGCTAAAGAGTATTGGAGAGAGTATTTGCCTTACCACCTAGTAAAACATACTAGAAAGTTAGTGTTAAGACAGGTACAAGATGTACAGAAACCTATAAGAGGGAAGTGGATACTGAAGCTTAGGAGCCAAAGAAAAGAAAAGAGACAAGGCAGGAGAAATTGCTGAGCCCTGATTATGTGCGCTATATTGAAGAATTGTCTTGTTTTTCAAGCAAGTGAAGGATTTTAAACATGAGAGTGATGTGGCTAAAATGGCATTTAGGAAAATTTCCCAACGATGACAGATGACTTCGGTCACCTGAACAACGGCAGTAGGGGTGAGAATGGAGAGGAGTGAAAATAACAAGGATAGCATGGAGGCAATCAGGATTAAGCAAAGAAGTGTGACCAGGAGGAGATAAAGTGGAGCCACTCACAAAGGGAGACAACACAGATGTGGGATGGATGGTATTGAGATGCACAGTTCGGTTTGGGTCATATTCTGGGTGGTTCACATCACATGGGTTGTTGCAAGTGGGCGTTATGGATTACAAGGAACCTGCCAAGCACGTGGTGCTACAGAAAGAAAAGTAGACATCTACAAATCTGTCTCTTTCTTTCAAATTTGATTTTTAAGTTAAATTTAATAAACATTATTATCTGTCTCTTAGAAAATGTTCAAGTCTCTTAAAGTTTGTTCACTTATTCATTCTTTCATTCAATAAATAGATATTTATTGAGCACTTGCTATATTTCAGGTTTGTTACTAAGAATTGAGAATATCATCGTAGAGCAAATTAAAAGTAGGGAAGTTGGGATACAATCTTTGTTCCAGTGGAGTTCAGTGTCAATTAAAAGATTCGTATGACTGAACACATACTGTCATAAATGCTGAATTTAGAAACACACGGTGCTATGATAACAAATGATAAGAGGAATGGACCAACTCAGGGAAACCAAGGAAAGATTCCCAGAAAGTGAAGACAGACCTGCATTCTGAGGGAAGATGAGGAATTAACTGGGAAAAGAGAACACACTACATGCAAACACTGGCTAAACAGAGGGAGTATATCCCGTCTGAGGAACTGAAAAAAGGACAGAATTCACATGTACTTCATAGCACAAAACTTCGCAAATATCATTAAAACCTGTTTCTCTGTTTTAAGTATATGTTTTTCCTTAAAAAATGAACAAAACATATTTTTGGATATGATTACGCACTGAATTCCATGATATACATTAGTAAAAGTTGTATCATGTTTACATCTAGGTAACATTCAGGAGGCCAGTCATCTGATAATGACGTAGTCCACTCAAAGTTACCTGCCGTATCTGCAAATCTCAAACTCAGTAATGGATGTGTCAGAGCTCATTTATTTATCAATTCATTGAGGTACCATGTTGCTGTGGCTGGTCAGCCAACAATTCCAGAATGCCAGCCTTTTAGGTAACCTCTGAGTGACATGTGGGTCTTCTCCCACTACCTCTCCATGTTGGGCAGATGTGAGCTAAAATTTGAGCACTTTGTTCATCCTGCAACACCACCCAGTAGGCCTCCAATGCCCTTTTGAACACCCAACTAGGTCTCTGTCAAAGTTTTGTGACATTAATCCCTCAGGAAATTGAGACTATTCATAATGCATCATAAGACCATGCAGACAACGTGGTGCTGCAGCAATTCTGACCCCCTAATTTTTCCAGCACGAGGAACCTCCACAACGGTGGTGTGAGGAGCTTGGCTAATCCTCTCCCTCTAAAAGAATGATAAAACTGGACAATATTTTCAAAACAACCATATTGAGACTCTGGAAATGGATCAAAAGCATATAACAAATAAAGTTTATTTGTTTATTCTAGAAAAACTACTGAACCTGGGGTACGCACAGCTGTGGTTCTAACCCAGGCTGCTCCCACCTCCTCCACATGTCTAGTACCTTCAGTGCAGTTCTACCAGGGCAGAGAAAGCCATGACAATCAGAAGCTAAAGATGACTAACTTGATTTAGAAAGGAGTAGGGAAAAAATCCAAACCTGGGGGCATGGTTGAAAACAAATGCAAACTCAAAGGCAAACAAATGGGAAAAGTTAACTTCCCAGCTAGCCTGAGGATGTAACACTGATGGAGCAAGCAACATATCTGCAAACTAGCCGTAAAATTTTGAGGGAGATCCTGTGAATAAGATGATCATAGTGGGCCTTCATAATCTCCCACATATCCCTGGCAGTCTGGAAGGATGCACACATGTGCAAGGCTGCATGCATGCTCATAAGAGACCAGAAACAACCAACTCCAGTTTTCTGCAGGTCCCTAGATGAATTTGAGGCTTTTGCACATGCTGTGAGGACACACAAGAAAGTGGAGGGGAAAATAAAAGTCAGGGCCAACTTGCAGACTTCCTAAATTTTGAATGCATTCCTCAACCCAAACAAGGATCCATTGGCAAAGGGTAGAAGACTTACCAGCTCAAAGTGTTTGAACACAAGCTTACTAAGCTATGCTGACACAGGAGTGGTCCATAAGAAACCAGCTTAAAAAGAAAAATGAGAAATAAAAAAAAAATTAGCAGAGGTCCCAGCCCTGTGGCCAAATGGTTAGAGTTCCTTGCACTGCACTTCCGTGGCCCAGGTTTGTGGGTTCGGATCCCAGGCACAGACCTACATCACTCATCAAGCCATGTGTGGCAGCAACCCACATACAAAGTAGAGGAAGATTGGCACAGAGGTTAGCTCAGGGCTAATCTTCCTCAGCAAAAAAAAAAAAAAAAAAAAAATATTAGCAGAAACATCTGTGGCTGCCTATTGTGAGGGAGTCAGAAGAAACAAAGAGAAACAGTAATAACTGTAGGGAGATCAGAAACAATATATCATCTACAATATCTATTTTGCAACAACAAAAAAGGAAGTATGAAAAGAAAGAGGGAAGTGTGACTATACACAGGGAAAAAAGAAGTCAATAGAAACTACCTTTGATGCTGCTGAAGTGTTAGACATAACAAAAAACTTCAAAGCTGGGAAACAATGAACTTTAAACGTGTTCAAAGAATAAAGCTCACATCTAAGAATTAAAGGAAAGTATGACAACAATGACACATCAAATAGAGAATATCAGTAAAGAAATAGAAGAGCTAGCCCTGATTGCCTAGTGGTTACAGTTCAGCATGCTCTGCTTCAGTGGCTCGGGTTTGCTTCCCGGGCGCAAAACCACACCACTCGTCTCTCTGCTGCTCACACAGAAGAACTAGAGGGACTTACAACTAGAATATACAGCTATGTACTGGCGTTTTGGGGAGAAAAAAAAAGAGAGGAAGATTGGCAACAGGTGTTAGCTCAGGGTGATTCTTTCCCAGCCGAAAAAAAAAAATGGCAAACTTTAAAAAAAAAAAGAAATAGAAAACATATATTTTTTAAAAGACTAAATGGAAATTCTGGAATTGAAAGGTATAATAATTTTCTAGCAGAATGCAAGATAAATATAACAAAAGCAATTATGTTCTATATACTAAAAATAAATAATATAAAAATGAAATTAGAAAAGCAATTTCATTCATAAAAGCCTCAAAAAGAATAAAATACATAGGAACAAATTTAATAAAAGAAATGCAAGACATGCACACTGAAAACTAAAAAAGATTGCTAAGAGAAATTAAAGATCTAAATAAATGAAGAAACATTTCAGGCAGTCACAATAGCACTAAAAACAGTAAAAATAATAAATAAAAGGAATAAATTAATGAAAATGTAACACTTGCATTCATTGCACATCTACATATGTCATAAACAACTTATCTTGTTTTTCTGCCAATAAAATGTTTTTCTGTTAATTTTGTTTTGTTTTTGCTGGATATCATTTTGGATAAGTGGGGCTCAATGGAAAATTTTGTACTTTAATATTGTATTTGTTTAGCATGTTGATTTTTATCCAGCTAAATTGCTGAATTCTTTTCTTTTTAAAGAAAAGAATTTCTTTTTAAGTTAATTTTGTATTTAATCTGTTCTATAAAGAAAATCATGTCATCTGCAAATAATGACAATTTCATCTTTCTTTATACTCTTTATTTTTAAACGCGACTAGAAAGTACCACTTTAGTCCACTTTGAATAGTAATGGCAACAGCAGACACCCTGTCTTGTTCTTAATTTTAATGACAAATCTTCTAAATTTTTGTTATTAGGTATATTTGCTCTATGTTGGTTATAGTTAAACTAAATCATACTAAGAAAGCTCCCTTTTATTCCAAAATTGGCAAGAAGTTTTTTCATTGATGTATGTTTAATTTTACTGAGAGTTTTATGAAGCATGTAGTGAGATGATCAGATGGTTCATTTATCCACTTTAATCTGTTAATATAGACAACTACATTAATGGATTTTCTTTTTTTTTTTTTTTTTTTTAAAGATTTTATTTATTTATTTTTTCCCCCCAAAGCCCCAGTAGATAGTTGTGTGTCATGGCTGCACATCCTTCTAGTTGCTGTATGTGGGACGCGGCCTCAGCATGGCCGGAGAAGCAGTGCGCCGGTGGGAGCCCGGGATCCGAACTCGGGTCGCCAGCAGCGGAGCGCACTCACTTAACCACCAAGCCACGGGGCCGGCCCGTGGATTTTCTAATGTTTAATTATTCTTACACTCCTGGTAGAAACTGCACATAGTATGTCTGAATTTACTTCAATTCCTGAGTGAAGTTGGATAATGGCTGTTGGGTGTTTGGTTTATTTATTTGCTTGGTTTAAGTATTCTTGTCAGGTTGCTCAGTTCTTGTGTTGTGATATTCTAGCCTCATAAAATGAATTCACTCATTTTCCATCTTTTTATGTATCTTGAAACTGACTATCACATAAAAGCCTAGGACCTGTTAGATTAGTTATAAATTTGCCATCAGTATCAATTTTTATAGTAACTGGTATACTTAGGGTTTATTCTTCCTTTAAGTCTTATTTTAGTCATTTATAATTTTCAATAAAATTTTCCATCTCATTTTGACTTCAAATCACCTAAAATAAAGTTATGTAGTCTTCTTTTATTAACTTTAACTCTTTACTAGATCCATTAACACCTACTTTTTAAATCCTAATTTTTTGTGTGTGTGCATTATCTTTTTTATCAATCCTTCTAGAGTTTACTTTTATATTTTATGAATGTTTTCAAGAAAACAGTTTGTGGCTCATTGGATAATTTCTATTATATGATTTGTTTTAATTTCAATTTTAATAATACAGACTTTATATTGATTTCTTTTCTTCTACACTTTTGGATTTATTTTATGGTTCTTTTATTTGCTTCTTGAGTGAATGTCTAGATTATTTATTTTGAATACTTCTTCTTTTCTACAAAATACACTTTAAGCTATAAATTGCTCTGTAAATCTACCTTGGTTTCATAATACCGTTATGAACTGTAGACAACAGTAGATATTGAAGAGAATATACACTAACCTACAAAAAACATAATATATAGTCAAAATATTGGAATGACCTATGCTAAACATCAATTCTACAAGTAACTGTACTGGTTGAAGACTTTTAGAATCTGTTACAAAATAAAATAAAGCAAAAATAAGTTAGCGAAGAAAATAATTTCATTATTCCACAAGAAATTGCACTGTTATACAGGTGAAAATAACCACACATCAGTTTTTGATTTTGAGGTTACTGAATTTGCAAGTCTCTGCAAAGAACTGAGCAAAGCAGAAATAAATTTCTGGTAACAACTCAAAGATAATTAACAAATCATTAATGAGATTTACTTCTAAATTAAAATCACGCAGAAGATAAATGCCCAAGGAAAAAATATCTCACACTAATTTTAATTTTTGGTACACAACATTGTATAATTGTTTCCTCCTTGCGCAACAAAATTTATTAGTGCCCAACCACCATTTTTGAGTAAAAATATTTACTGTCTGTGACCAGGTCTCTTTTAAGAAGAAATTCCCCCTCCTATGCTTTTCTGTGGGGTTGTCCCACAGTCACATTCACAGATCCCTTTTTGTTAACCTTCTTGCCAAGACTGAATAATTCACTGGAAACATATTACAAGATGTCACTATAGACAAAGTAATCTTCTTAAGCTAAGAAAATAACTGTGGGTGCTGGGGGGATCACCTAGAATTGACTTAAAATATTTTTGAGTATATTTGTATAAATGTAAGAAAATGTTCAATGTGCTACTATTGAAAACTCTATAATCACTTAGTGACCTTCCCATATTCCCTTCAAAGAAGTCTGATTTACAACTTTAATGATATTAGAATAAACAATGCCAACTTAATACAATATTAACAGAAATTATAAAATAACAGCAACTTCTATTATTTCTACAAACATTCAATAGCCAACCAAAGTTTTATGTAATAAAATCTCGTCTTTCAATTTGAACGTGTTTCTCTTTCTTCACAGGTACGGGAAAAAGAAGTGCCCAGACTGTTCTACTTGATCACACAACTAGGCCTTTTCTAAGCCTCATTCATCCACTTAGCAATTGTGTAATCTTCCAACTCTGCCTACACAGCAGAGTTGGAAGACTCCTTCCTATGGTTAATTTCCAGTAGGTTTATATATTCCAGCTCTTTTCCTTCCTAATCTAACTCGAAAGCTCAGTGACATTTTCTGTCCGAAGTATCCTTCTTTTTCAAAGAGATTTCCCTTTAGATAGCAGTTCTAGTCATGTGAATTTATGAAGCCAATGTTGTCCCAGATAACCCTAGTAAAAGGATACAAAAAGGTCTCTTTGGCAGTATTAACTCACAGTGCTCTGATCATTGCTCTTAGCTCCTATTGGATTATCTTCAGATCCCCCAAAGTCTTAAATTATTTCAAAGAGCATCTTTAGGATTCTTCCATAAACTCACTAAAAAGTCCATTTAGCTCCCACTTTTTGAAAACCTGTATGCAAGTTCCTCGGCCCTGTTTCCTCTGCCCTCAGTCATTGCATGTCATGCCCTTTACAGTCATGCTATTGACATGAACTGGGTCCACATGCTCCAAACTAGTACAGTACGCTCTGAGGCCCTCAAAGTGCCAAATTCAAATGGAAACCCTGTCTTTCTCCCCACTTTTAGTTACATTTTTGTTATGTAGCTTAAGGATTTTTAAGTTATGCTAACCACATCTTAGACTAGTACTGTCTAATAGAACTATCTGCATGATGAAAATGCTCTGTTTTGTGCTGTCCGGTATTTAACTTAATTTTAATTTGGAAAGCGTAGTCTTAGTCTTTAAACTGAAAATAATAACTTTTAGTTTTTATCCACATCCCTATGGCTTTCCATGATTCAAATGTGTCCAGTCCATGAATCAGCCAGGCCTTCCCCTCGTGTCTGAATCCTGAAGACAGACACTGCTCAGCCCAACCTGGAACCCCTTACGTACTTGCATGGAGACTGCAGTGCTTCATTTGGAGAGTCTGGAGGCTCCATTACCGCGACATCCTACCCTCTCCATCCCTACTACCCAGTCCGTGATATCTTATATTCCGTGGCTAAAGATTACTGTTCTTTATCCCTTACACTATTAGTGAAGTGTAGCAGAAGATGGAGTGGCCATTGCCTCCAGCTGGTTTCTGCTCACCCTGAGTGCCGCTTCTCTGATCATCTCCTGCCAGGAGAGTTGACAGTTCTCATTAGGTTTGTGAAGACTCCCAGTGACAAATATTTAAATATTTAATAAAAGATTTAATACTAAATACTAAATTTAATACTGAATTTCAGCTTTAATATTTTTCATTCCACTTAATTCAATATTTTGTCCATCTATTTTTAATTAACTTTTTTCTTTCTACTGCTCATACTCGAGGAATTTTTTCTTTAAGTTGATCTTACTTTATATCATAGAGTGTATGCCCTCAGAAAAAGTGCAACTTCATGTGGCACATCCCTGTGTAAGTCATTTTATCAGTTAATATACTTTAGGAACTCTGGCCTTTTTTGTTTGTTTGTTTTTAGACTTTACTAGGATTTTTTTTTAAATAATTTTCATTTTTTTGCCAGACAAAGTTAGCCCTAACATCTGTTGCCAATCTTCCTCTTTTTTTTTCCTCCCCGAAGCCCCAGTATATAGTTAAATGTTCTAGTTGTAGGTCTTTCTAGTTGTTCTATGTGAGCTGCTGCCACAGCATGGCTACTGACAGATGAGTGGTGTGGTTCTGCAACCAAGAACCGGCCTGGGCCACCGAAGCAGTGAGAGCACCAAACTTTAACCAGTAGGCTGTCAGGGCTGGCTCAAAAACAAATATTTTATTTCAGAATAATTTTAGATTTAAGGAAAAAATGCAAAGATAGTATAGAGAGTTCCCATATAACTTTGACCTAGTTTCTCCTAAAGTTAACATCCTACATAACTGTGGTAAATTTGCCAAAACTAAGAAGCTAACATTGGTACATTATCCTTAACTAAAGTACGGATTTATTCAGATTTCACCAATTTTCCCATTAATTTCTATTTTCTCTTCAAAGTTACAATCCAGGGTATCATACTGCATTTAGTTATGTCTCCTTAGTCTTCTCTGATCTGTGACAGCTTCTCAGTCATTCCCTGCTTGCATGGCCTTGATAATTTTGAAGAGTACTGGTCAGATATATTATAGAATTTCACTCACTTTGGGTTTGTCTGAGGTTTCTCTCACAATTAGTTTGGGGATTTCAGGGAAAAATACCACAGAGCGGCATGCCCTTCTCATCACGTCATATTAAGGGTACGTGATATCAACATGACTCATGACCGGTAATGTTAACCTTGATCACTTGGTTAAGGTTGTGCCTGCCAGGTTGTTTCACTGTAAAGTTACTATTTACCTCTTCACACTCTTTTCATTGGAAGTAAGACACTAAGTCCAGCCCACATTCAAGGGCAGGGGATGAAGCTCCACTTGCTGGAAGAGGAGTATCTACATAGATAATAGGAATTCTTCTGTGAGGAAGATTTATCTCTTTTCCCCCATTTTTAAAATTTATTCATCATTTATTATATTTGTGTGGGCTCATGTATATTTATTTTATACTTTGGGTTTTACTAGGATTTTTAAGACCTGCTATCACCCCTTCTCCCAACTATGTCACTGACTACTTGAGTCTCTGCCATCCATTTCTCCAACTTTTCCTTGTAAATTGGTTCTCCTAGTTGAGGCCCACCTTCAGGCTCTCATGTCATCTCTATCCCTGTTCCAATAATACATGAAAAACATTCTAAGTTCTTCTTTTCCCCAAGAGTCACCAAAAAAAAAAAAAAAAATGAATTGAAACAAGAGTATTCTTAGGCCATCTTGCCTAATAATAAGTGGATATAACTTGAACAAATTGCACAATTCTGAGTGGTGGCATCCACATCTGTGAAACGAGAACAATTACGTTATCTTCCTCATGGGGTTATTGTGAGGGTGAAATGAGGAATGTGAAAAAAGAACACAAAAAACATTTAAAACTTATAAGCTCCTAGCATCATTAGAACCATCACCACCACCATCATCATTATCATCATCTTCCCAGAGGATTTCTGTAACTTGAGGAAACAATAATGTCTCCTTTGTAATTATGTCTGAATGTGCTAATGTCATGGATTTATCAGTTTCCATCTGCTTCCCTGATTCGTAAATCTTTAAAATTTCAAAGTCATGACCCTAACCAATTTTATTGACTTTTAAAATAACACTGGAATTTCTCTTATGGTGATGATGGATTAGATTGTTTAAGAAAAAATATCCTGCTGAGAACAGTTAGTAAAGAGAGATTTTGAAAAATATCTATTTGAAAATATGAGAATTGTCAAGACAGTGAGCAATTAGAGGGCCATGATCCAGGAAAGGAGGGAAGTCCTGAGGGGTGAAACCCAGCATGTGGCACCACATTTCCTTCACCCACAAGCATCTGCCAAAAGTGGTGCCTGAGGAGCCAAAAGGCTTAGCAGAACCTTCCACAGAGTCATGGGATTAAGGAGACAAAAATTGGAATTTGGGGTCTACATAAGAAGAGAAGCCCTAGTGAACACCACAGGCTTTAGGTCAAAACCCTAAAATCTTTACATTCAAAAGCCCTACACTGCCAGAGTAAAAGTAAATCAGAAATAGACAAGAGAAAAAAATTGAATAATTGCAATTCTTGATTTGATTAAAGGCAACCGATATTGCTAGCCCCCAATGCTAACTGCGAAGTTGAGCAATGAACAAGGTAAATAAATCAAAATAAATATTTACCATATTAAATAAATTTAACTTTGAATTTGTTTAAAATGTTAAATTTACTATATAAAATAAATTAAAATGTATGGCAACTGTAGCATATAAGTTAGGAGAAGGATAAATGGAATTAAAGTGTTCTAGGATCATTGCACTAGCATGAAGTGGTAAAATACTAATTTATAGTAGAATTTAACAAACTTAGGATGAATGTTAATGTTTCTAGGATAACCAATAAAAGAATACTAAAAGACCATGAAATAAATAAGCTAGTAAATGGTAAAATGGTATAATTAAAAATACTGAATCCTAAAAACAAGCATAAAGTCAGGGAGGGGAAGGAATATAAAAGGGAGAGGAAAAGAGGGAAGCTATAGTAAGGTGGTGAATGGTAGATTTAAAGCCAAAATATCAATAATTGTACTGAAGATAAGTAAACTAAGTAATTAAAAGACAAAGATTGTAAAACTGAATGGAAAACAATTATATTATGCTCACAAGAGAAATATCATACATGTATGTAAACAGAAGCTTTAAAAATAAAACAATGGAAAAGATACACTATGAAAACACTAACCAAAAGGAAGCTGGTACAGCTATACTAAGTTATCACAAAGTAGCCTTTAAGGCTGGGAAGCATTCTTAGATATAAAGAAGGAAATGCATCACAAAGAAGAGATAACATTTCTAAACATTTACACATGTAGGAATATATTCTCAAAAATTATAAAGCAAAACCTGATGACAAAAGGAAATATTTAAAAAATGTATAATGATGGAGTTTTTTGATGTATCTCTCTGAGTGATAGAAAACCAAATCATCAAGTATGTATAAGATTTGAACAACATGATTAATAAGCAAGACTTAAATGATATGTTTAGAATTTAAAAATTTACCAACAGGAAAAATATGTATTCTTCTAAATTACACATTAAAAATCTATTCAAATGAAAGATAAAGAAAATGTGATATATACATACAATAGAATATTATTCAGCCTTAAGAAAAGAAGAAAATCCTGCAATTTGCAACAACATGGATGAACCTAGAAGACATGATGTTAAGTGAAATAAGCTAGTCACAGAAGGACAAACACTGCATGACTCCACTTATATGAAGTATATAAAATAATCAAATTTATAGAAGCAGAGAATAGAATGGTGGTTGCCAGAAGCTAGTGGAGGAGGAAATGGGAAATTGTTTTTTAATATATATACAATTTCTGTTATGCAAGATAAATAAGTTCTAGAGATCTACTGTACATAGTACCTATAGTTAACAATATGGTATTGTGCACTTTAAAATATGCTGACAGGATAAATCTAATGTTAATTGGTCTTACCAAACAAAAACACACACACAAGAACACAAAGAAATTTGCAGAGATGATAGATGGCTATGTTTAGTACGTTGGTTGTGGTAACGGTATCATGGGTGCATGCATATGTCCAAACTCATCAAGAGGTAAACATTAAATGTGTGCAAAATCAATCATACCTCAACAAAGCTAAACAAAAATGATATGCTTTTCCATGAAACAATGTGAATAAATTTCAAAAGTTTAAAACTATACAAAATGTTTTTCTAAGTGGAATTAAGCTAAAAATCAATGATGAAAATATAAGTATACAGTCTTCTATGTCTTAGAATTCAGAAATACAAATTCTAAATAACTAATGTGTCATAATGATCATTAGGAAATTTTTTTTTTTTTTTTTGGTGAGGAAGATCAGCCCTGTGTTCACATCTGCCAATCCACCTCTTTTTTTGCTGATGAAGACTGGCCCTGGGCTAACATTCGTGCCCATCTTCCTCCACTTTATATGGTATGCCGCCACAGCATGGCCTGACAAGCAGTGCGTCAGTGCACTACCGGGATCCGAACTGGCGAACCCCTGGCCACCGCAGCAGAGCGAGCGCACTTAACAGCTTGTGCCACCGGGCTGGCCCCAGGAAATATTTTGAATGGACAAAGGCAATGCAGCATGTGAAACTTTTTGATAGGCAGCTAAAGCCAGGCTTAAAGGAAATTTCTGGCATTAAAAGCACATATGGGAAAATAATGGCTGAATATAAATTGTTTAAGCATCTATATCAAGAAATTAGAAACATAATGTGATATTATGATTTATACTAAGAAATATATATTTGGTCTTTGTCCTCATTTCTGGCACAGAGCTCCTAAAACCCTTGAAATTTTCTAAGTGTTTAGAGCAATCAATGTGTGTGTTGTTATGTTAATGAGGTGACTTTCTGAAAGGCTCTAGATAACCTAAGGATGGAAGCTGGTTGTCAGGGGAACCAAACCACATAATTAGAGGGTTAGAACTTTCAGTCCCACCCACCCTGACCTCTGGGAAGGGGAAAGGGACTGGAGGTTGACTCAATGGGCAATGGCCAACAAATTAATCAACCATGCCTATATAATAAAGCCTCAACAAAAACCCAAAAGGATGGGGTTCAGAGAGCTTCCAGGTCAAACTTCAGGGAAGTGTTAGCTTGGAGAGAGCACGGAAGCTCTGCACCCTTTTGCCTCACCTTGCCCTATGCATCTCTTCCATCTGGCTGTTCCTGAGTTATATCCTTTTATAATAAACCGATGATCTAGTAAGTAAAATGTTTCTCTGAGTTTTGTGAGCCATTCTACCAAATTAATTGAACCCAAGGAGGAGGTCATGGGAACCTCTGATCTATAACCTGGTGGTCAGAACATAGCTAATAACCTGAACTTGCAATTGGTGTCTGAAGCGGGGAGAGTAGTCTTTTAGGACTGAATCCTTAACCTGTGGAATCTGGTACTATCTCCAGGTAGATAGTGCCAGAATTGAGATGAATTGTAAGACACTCAGCTGGTGTCCAGAGAATTTCTTGTTGGATCTTTGGGGAAACATCTTCCCCCACACATTGGAATTGGGTGATCAGAATCCTTATATAACAAATTAAATGCAAAGAAAGTAGAAGGAAGGAAATAATAAAGAAAATGATATGACCAAAGAAAGAACCAACAAAGCCGAAAGTTAGTTTTTGAAAAATTTATAAAATTGATAAACCCTCGTCAAGATGAGAGAGAGAAAGGACAAATGAGAGAGAGAACAAATTTCCAAGATCTGGTAAAAAGGCTTGTTAAAACAGATTTCTGGTTCACATTCCGAGATTTTCTGTTTCAATAGGTCTGCGGGGGGGCGCTGAAAATTTCTTTTTCTAACAAGCTCACAGGTACTACTGCTGCTGCTGATTCATGGTCCACGCTCCAAGAGACACAGACTAATCAGGGCTCTAGAATGTAACAGAGGGTGCAGTCAAGCATACAATTGCAGGCCTCCTCTATAAGATGAGGTGGAGTTTGATGAATTCTGGAGAAGGAACCAGCTATGCTAATGGAAAGGAGAGAAAGCTATATTTTCAGCCATTTCCTTTGTTAGTGCCATGGAGTCTATTCCAACTCCCAGCAACCCTGTGTACAGCAGAACGGAACACTGCTCAGTCTTTTTGTGCCATCCTTTCACCTTCCTGCACTATATCAGACAATGCTTTGCTGCTGCTCATAGGGTTATCTCTTGGGTTGTTTTTTTTTTTTTTTTTTTTGAGGTAACATTGGTTTATAACATTATATAAATTTCAGATGCACATCATTATATTTCGACTTCTGTATAGCCTAAAAAGTGTTCATCACCAAAAGTGTAATTACCATCCATCACCATACACATGTGCCCAGTCATCCGTTTCGCCCCCTTCCCTTCTGGTAACCAAGTCACCCAGGCAGAGACAGAGAAATTACATTAAAAATGCTCAGCATCTCCAAGGGCTGGCCCGGTGGTGCAAGAAGTTAAGTGCACGTGCTCCGCTGCTGCGGCCCGGGGTTCACTGGTTCGGATCCCGGGCGCGCACGGACGCACTGCTTGTCAAGCCATGCTGTGGCGGTGTCCCATATAAAGTGGAGGAAGATGGGCATGGATGTTAGCCCAAGGCCAGTCTTCCTCAGCAAAAAGAGAAGGATTGGCAGATGTTAGCTCAGGGCTGATCTTCCTCACACAAAAAAATAATGCTCAGCATTTCTGCAAACACAATTATCCCAGCATAATTATGGTTAGCTTACTTTGACAAATGATATTTCAACAGAAGCAGGAAAAAAAGTTTTAAAATAGGAAGCCAAAGGAATATCACTGTTAAGTCTTATACCATATTTCATTTATTCTCAGACACATTCTTTCTCATATCTCATGTGTATAAAATCTAGGTGGATCCTACTGTTGATACCGTCTCATAATAAATTTGCAGTTTTTAATTATTTTTCTGCTAGTATATAAATTATGATTTATCTTACAACCTATGGGAACTCTGGTTTGATCAAATATGATGATTATTTGGTGAAATACGATGAGATTGATTCCTGGGCTGACAACTTGAGCTTCTGGGCTTCTGGGTCCTTATTCCAAATGAAAAAGGAGACAGGATAAGAGCTCATGGGATATTCTGATATGACCTGTTAAGAACATAAGCGAAAAATAACTCTATATAAAAGATATTTGTACACCCATGTTCATAGCAGTGTTATTCACAATAGCCAAAAGGTGGACTCAACTCAAGTGTCCATTGACAGACGAATGAATAAACAAAATGTCTATACGGCCTCCCATATATATATTTATATACAATGCAATATTATTCAGCGTTAAAAAGGAAGGAAATTCTGACATGTGCTACAACACAGATGAACCAGGAGGACATTATGCTAAGTGAAATAAGCCAGTCACAAAAAGACAAATACTGATAATTTCACTTATATGAGGTACTTAGGGTAGTCAAATTTATATAGACAGAAAATAGAGTGGTGGTTGCCAGGGCCTGGGGGAGCAGGGAACGGGGAGATGTTTAATGGGTATAGAGTTTTGGTTTTCCAAGAAGAAAAGAGCTCTAGAGATTGGCTGCAGAAAAATGTGAGTGTACTTACTGTTACTAAACTGCACCTTTAAAAATAAATAAATTGTTATGCTTTAAAGTTGCTTGAAATAGTCCCTGACTTGTGGTATGTCACCAACTTGATAAGTGGTTATGCTCATTGTTGCATTTTGTTTTCAATTTTTAGGAAATGAAACTCTGTTTGATTTATAATGTTACAAAATGTCTATATGGAGCAGGACATCCAGAATGGCAGAGCAAGAAGCTCAGGAAATCCTTTCCCCAAATATCGATGATAATACTGGACAAAATTTTCAAAATAAACCATTTCAGAATTCTGAAAAATGACCAAAGGCATACAACAGGTTGAGAAGTGCTTGTTCAAGAAGAACTACCTGAACCTCAGCAAAAGCACTGGGGACGATTTAACTTGGACCTGCTCTCATCCTTCTCCTGGCTTGGTGATGCCATAGGCTGAGGACTAGCAGTCTTGCTGTCGCCAGAAGGGTACAGGAGATTTGGAACTCCATAGAGAGCCCACATGTCCAGGGAGGTTGTAGAAAACAATAGCAATTGGTGGCAAACATCAAAGGTCAATATTACAGCTGCCTGAGGCTACAACGCTGGTTGAGGCAAAGAAGAGACCAGCCAAAACCTAATAAAGACATCTAGGAAATGAGACAGACATAGAGGACTTTGATAAGCTCCCACTTATTCCCTGAGGTTTGGAAGCCTGCACATATACTAAGGACAGACCAAAGAGGACTACAGTTACCTGTTTTATCCCCGGCCAAATGTGAAACTTTGCACGAAGAAAAAGTAGAAGCCAGGGCAGATTTGTAAACTGTTTGGTAAATGTGTGCACCAATCCTCTCAGATCCTCTCAGCAAAAGCTGGAAACCTTACTGATTTAAGGTGTAAAGGCACAACCTCTGACTAATCACTGGCTACCACTAAGTTGTACTGATTTAGGTGTGACTCCCTAGGAAGCCAGGAAAGAGAAAGAAAGATGTGGAGGAAGCAGAGGAAGGGAGTAAGAGAGAAAGAGATATACTGAAAGAGAGAGGGAGACAGAGGGAGAGAGAGGGAGAGTGGGAGGGAAGAAGGAAGGAAGGAAGGAAAGAAAAGAGTCTTATATTTAGGAAAAAAGAGCAGAGACATCAGTGGCTGCAAACTACAGGGCAGCCAGAATCTACAGAATTAGTCAAGGTGAAAAACTGAACAAAAAACAAACAAAACCACAGAAGCAAAATGAACAAAACAGATGACAACTTTATTTGAAGAGCCTCAAACTAGAAGCAAACCAAATGTCCATCAAAAAGTTGATGGACAAAATATATATATATAGTATATTCATACACAAAATTCTATGGAGCAATAAAAAGGCATAGACTACTGGTACACTGATAAGCAACACGAATGACATAACTAAATGCTAGGTGAAAAGAAAACCACACCAAATACAAGAGGACATACAGTTTATTCCAAATTAATCAAATTATAGAAAAGATAACTCTAAGCTTAACTAGCATAAAGCGTATCAGTAATTGCAAAGATGCAGTGGGTTTAACCACAAATATGTATGAGGGGTATTGGGATAACAGAAATGTTCTATATCTTCATTGTGGTTGCGCTTACATGGGTGTAAACATTTGTCAAAATGGATGGAACTGTACACTTAAAATAGCCGTATTTTATTGTATGTAAATTATACATCCATAAAGTTGATTCAAAATTTTTAAAAAGAAACAAAAAATGTAACCAGTAAATAGGACATGGACATACTGAAGTGGTAAACATTGCAACTCAAGCAAGTGGATACAATCTGGGTCATTTTCTCCCCCACCAGTTTACAAGCTGTATGTACCTGTCTCATATTCAGTGCTTAACAAATATTACTTGAATTAACAAATGATACCTAGAGGAACCAAAGTCTAGTGAAAGGTATTGGATAGCACTGCCCTTTGGGGGAGTCTTCCATATATATCCCCTGTCTTGATCCCACCCTAATCATGAGCTCTCTTGCTCCTTTTTCTTAACCGTTCAGTGACCCATCTGCCCCACTACCCTTAATGCATAGCCTGCATACTCTTTCTCTCTTTATATTTGGAAAAAGTTTGGAAAGAGTTGGTTCTCTGTATTTAGAAAATAAGTGTGGTGAGGGGCAAAGCTGCATTTTTCTTTAAGAGTTTTGGGAGAAAACAAGAGAGCTAAAGGAGTGTGGAATTTCCTGACCAAGTAAAAAAATTGAAGCATGAAGGGAAACATCAATATTTCAAATACTACAACAATGTCAGGAATTAATATAATGGGAAAAGACTATCAACATTACAGTTAATCCAACTCGGATTAGGTTTGTTTGTTTTGGTTCGATTTTCACTGAGCACATATTACATGCAGGAAAGGCAGCTTTGTCATGATTGTTGTCCCAAAATTTGTCTCAATATTTATTCCCAAAATAAATATTGGAAGGGGAAGAAAGAACTAAGTAACTGTAACGCAGGGTAACAAGTGATGTGTACGTGTAGCAGAGTACATTTGAAGTGCTCTCTGGGCTCAGAGGAGAGAGAGACTGTTTCCCACTTATGGATCAGGGAAGACCTTTAGAGGATGTGACATCAGAAATATGCTTTGACCATTGAGTACTATTGAACAAATGGAGATTACAAGGAAGGCATTTCATACTGAGTTACAGAAATTAAACTAGTTTATATTAACAAATGGTTATAAAGCAGAAACAGAAAAAAAATTTAAATGGAGAGTAGAAAGGATGGCATTACTCTGTTGTCCTAGGATCCTGAGCTGTTTATTTCTCATTGCAATGGGGGCAGCATGGTGAGGAATCCCAAGAGATGACTTGATATGAGCTGTGAAGCAAGAAAAATGGGGAGAAACTCTGGATAAGTTGGAGGTACTGATTGACAATAAGGGAGAATGGTCAAGAGACAAAAGTTAAGAGAGGTACAAATGGGATATGAAATAAGAAATTGGGAAGAGAGGAGGAAATAGAAAGAACGCACCGGTGCTTCTTAAACCATAATGCAAGGACCATCAGAAGTATTAGAGGTGCTATCACTGCCAGTGGGATCCAGTTCAAGGAAAGGTGATGTCCTATGAATATTGGAGAGACATATAGATGTCATTTTAAACCCACTTCTAATTCTACTTCATCCTAATTCATTCTACTTCATTAGGTTTGTTTGTTTTGGTTCGATTTTCACTGAGCACATATTACATGCAGGAAAGGCAGCTTTGTCATGATTGTTGTCCCAAAATTTGTCTCAATATTTATTCCCAAAATAAATATTGGAAGGGGAAGAAAGAACTAAGTAACTGTAACGCAGGGTAACAAGTGATGTGTACGTGTAGCAGAGTACATTTGAAGTGCTCTCTGGGCTCAGAGGAGAGAGCCTACTTTCCCTACTTTAACATGTGCATTGGGTATGAGTCCCATCAATCATCCTTTTTAGTCACTCTATTCCCATCTTTGCTCAGGGAAGGGTTCCTCATCTCCCCCCAAATCTCTTACATCTGAATGTCCCTCATGTTCCAAAACTACATTCCTGGAATCATCTCTATTCATTCCTTCCTGATATCTCTCTCATTTAGTTCTGGCATCATGAAATTTTCCTCTGCCCTATCCTCTAGGCTCAAGAATCACCTTTTCACACTTAAAGATCTAGTCTTACTTACCCCAGTAGAGAATGATGTCCTGGTCTCCTAGACTGCTGTGCCTCACTTGGCAAAACAGGCCAGCTGCCTCCTCAGCCTCCACATTCAAGATCACCCGAAGATACCATGTCCCATCAACATTGGGCAGGACGTCACCTCGCTGAATGCCTGGCTGTTCCCGTTCACCCCGCATCCACATCACCCAAATAGGCTTTGGGTAGAATCCAGAGACGTGACAAACCAGCAACAGCTGGCTAGACCCAAGGATGGGGCTACCAGACAGCCAGGCCTCTGGCTTCACTGCAGAGGGCATGAAAGGTCTTCAGATGAAGACTGTAACACACAGCTTAGGGACACATAATCCAAATTATTATGCATGTATTATCCTCCTCTAGGAACATTTCAGCCACAATGTTCTTGAACTCTCCTTCTTGAACTCTTTCTTGTCCTAACTTTGAAGAGAATCACGGGAAGGGGCAAGACTTGTATAGAAAAATCTTGGAGGAAGGGGCTGAACTAACCTTGCCTCTGGAGATACATCTTCCCTGCATCGAGGAGACCCCAGGCAAATCGCGGGCAGATGTTTCTGATGAGCTTAGACACTGTTTCCTTGATGCCTTCATACTGATTGATTAGATCACAGGCCCTCTGGGCCCTGATCTCACCCTCTGGAGATGGTACCCATGACATGTTTTGGAAACTCAGGAAATCTGTTCCTTGATAAGCAACCTGCAAGAAGCTTTTTGTGGTGTTTCTAGAATGCAGCTCACAACCAGCTGTCACCTGTAATTCAAAGGGATCTGGGAAACAGAAGGGAGGAGAGATTTCCTGAGAGATTCAGGAAAAAATGAGAGGAATGATATAGGAACGTAGGGCCTTTTTAAAAAGTGGAACAAGAAGGTTTTATATGGGTGTGAGAGTGAGCCAAAGATGTATTTTATCAGGAACAAGGAAGAGAAGAATTGGTGGGATGGGGAAGGGAGCATAAGGGATAAATGCCAAGAATTAAGAGTTTGATTTGAAGAAGTTGGGGAGAAATGATGAGTGAGGCACATAATACAGGTTAGAGGAAGTGGGAGAGAAACCCATGCAAGGGAAGTGGGAGTACAGCATTCCAGGGTGCATGAAATGGGTCATAATAGTTGTTGGACTATGGACATAGACTTTTGAATAAATTAAATTGAGGAAGAGATCGTATTTTAAGGGAGTCAAGCACAGAGTGTGATAATTGCATGATTCTGGGTTTTAGGCCACAGAATATAGACCACTGGGGAAAGATAAAAAAGCGCAAGAAGAAAAAGTCCAGAAGCAGCCAGAGTCTAGGAAATCTTGAGGAGTCAATGTCTAGAATAACCCCCAAAAAGTTTACGCATGAAGATTTTTATGGTGGGATGGGAATAATGGGAAATGGTTCAGAAAGATGTGAGAATGTTCCCCAGAAATAGAAGAACCTTCTGAAGGATTCCCTTAAATGAGTGAATTGAACTTACATTCGAACTGCAATTGACTGGCGTAGTCTTGAATCTCCTGAGTTAATCGAATGAGGTAGACACGAAACAGCAGCTCCAGGACTATAAACTCCTCATTGCTGAAGTTGCTCTTGGACCAGGTGTGCAGGAAAATTATTGTGCCTGATTCACTGTCCCAGCCATGAGTCTGCAACTCATCCAGCCAACCTGAACACTGAATTTGTGCCCAGGATTGGTTGGCAAAGGATGAGATCTGGATCACATGAAACAAGATGTGTTCCTGGACGACTATGAGTGGTAGAACGTCATGTAGTTTAAGGAAAAAAAGAAGTAAGCAGGAAAGAGAGAAGATGGAAAGTGAACCAGTCACTAGAGAGAGAGATATGCTATGTCTAGCTTAACAATGACACTTTCCTAACACAGGACCCCATGCTCTACCATCAATCTTCAAAAGAATAAACTGGACCTGGAGACAGGAATGCTCACATTGTAAGCATTGTGGTATCCTTAAAATCCAAATCCGTCTTGGGAAAGTCCACCAAACTCTACCCAGATCTACCCAACTGGGAAGCTCACAGATGTTCTTACCATCTGCATTGTCGCTGCCCGAGAGAAGAACAGCTAGTGATGCAAGTTGCAGAAACAGCATGTCTTTTGCAGATGTTCTTTTCTTTCTCTCCGTTCTCAGCAAACTTAGCCCTCAGTGTCTCTATTCTGACTTCCTTCTTCCGCCAACAGACAATCCTCCCCACCAACCACTGGCTGCAGCAAAGAGAATCTGCCGCTTCCCTTGACCTTGGGCCTCCTGCCTGATCTCTCACTTCCCCTCCAGCTCTGACCCCTCCTGTCTGGATTCCAGCTGCTTTTCTTACACTAACCTTCATCCTGTCTACTTCCCCTCCTCAACTGCCATGGACAAAGTTGTGCCTGACATTGGAAAGTCACTTCACCTCTCTGGGACTTGCCTCTCATCTCTAAAATAAAAAACAGAAACGACATGGTTTCCCCAGGTTCTGCTTGTTTTAACAGATCACAATTCTTCCAGTTTCTCCACTCAACTCTGCCTCCATGCTTGTTCAGAACAATATTCTCTAGGGAGGCATTTTGACTGCCTAACACTTCAGGTATCCACAATTTGAAATCTTAGAAGAGCAGCATGCTTTTCAACCTGAGGGCTAAACTGTTGTGCAGTGTACAACTGTGTTGGATTATAGTTGTCAGAAAAATGCGGCTTTTCAAGACGATACATACAATAGAAGATGTTAAAAATCTGTGTTGAAATTAAATTTTGTGATCTGATAAAAATACTGTGTCAAAAAAGGGTAGCATTTGTTAACACTTGAATTTAAGTAGTCCATTTGAGATGCAGTTGGTGATTTGTCAATGATACTGACTGGCTAATGTGTGAGAATACGTGAACACAAAATGTTTTTAAGATTCAGGTCATATGTTCATTATTATAATATCCCTTTAATAACTTTAAATAATTCACTGAATGCAGGGGAATAGTCACTTAAAAGCCCATTTGTAGCATTATTTCCCTTTCAGATTTATCAACATTAATAATGAGGCTGGAAGTTACACTCAGTCAGCTCTTTCTGTTGTGGTCACAGATATTTGGCAATTTCTATGAGCTGCAAATTCTTCCACGAACAATACATGGTTTAAGCCCCATACAAATCACTCATAAGCCCCAGATCTCATTTTTGCCCAAATCTTCTCAATGGCAAACTCGTAGTTTGTGGTTTTAGGAAGCTATTGGCAGATGCGATGCTTTATGTTTATTACATTTTTTTCCCTGTGGGCCTATAGGAAAAACACAATCTTCCTACTCCCTTGTAATTGGGTTAGGGTCATGTGACTGAGTTCTGGGCAATAAAGTGTATCATGCTGGAGATGTAAGCCGCCTCAAAGCCTGACCATATGAAATATCCCATCTGATCATCTTGCCCTGCAGTGCCAGCTTGAAGGACACCTGTTCGAGACAGAAAAGCTACAAGACAGAGAAGGGCTGCCTGATCTACATGGAGTTTGCCTCCATGAGAAGTAAACTGTGTTGTGTTTAGCCTCTAAGATTCTCAAGTTTATTTATAAACTGCAACACAACCTAGCAACACTGATTAATATTATAGAACCTGGTAAGTAGTATCCTTTCCCACCTCCTGAATTTGGAATCAAATGAGATAAAGATATAGAACATAAGATAGATGGATCAAACTGTCAACTTTACTTCTGATAAAGCTTCTAGAGCAAATCCCTTAAGTGTGCAATCCAAGTAATGTTACTAGTATTGAACTCACTGTTGTAAACTGATTATTTGTGTCCCCCCAAAATTCACATGTTGAAGTCCTACTCCCCAGTATATTTGCATTTGGAGATGAGGCCTCTAAGAAAGTAATTAAAGCTAAATGAGGTCCTAAGAGTGGGGCCTTATAAGAAGAGACACTAGAGAGTGAGCACTCTCCTCTCTCTCTGTTTCTCTCCATACTCGCACAGAGGAAAGGTCATGTGAGGACCTATCAAGAAGGTAGCCATCTGTGAGCCAAGAAGAGAGCCTTCATCAAAAACCAAATTGGCTTGGACTTCTAGTCTCAAGAATTGTGAAAAAATAAACTGTGGTTTAAGCCACCTAGATTGTGGTATTTTGTTATGCCAGCCTGAGCAGACAAATTCACCCACTGAGTCAAGGCAACGCTGGAAAACCCCTAAACCTCCCCATCGTATGAGAGTCAGGGCATGGAGGAGGAGATTAAGGTTGACACTTCTGAGAGCAAGTTGGCTCCAGAGGTAAAGGGTGGGAAGAAGTTATTGAGACATATTACATACCCAGTTTCTCTCCTGGACTCACCAATGAGATACTTCACTCTATTTTCTTGGGAAAGAATAAGGAGTGAGGAAAGAAACAAAAAGAATTTAGGGAAAATTCTCCTTTGGAGGAACGAGAAGAGTAGGTAACAGCCCCATCCCATGACATGGCTATACCCATCCAACCATCCAAACAGAAACCTAGAAACCTACATTCTTTGGAAACTTACTTCTCCTTGACTCCCCATAGTCACCTTGTTACCAGGTCATTTCTCTCCATAATTTGTAAAACTTGCCTCTTCCTCTCTAACCTCACTGACATTTAGTTCTGCTTTCATCATGTGTGACCTAGATTACTGCCACAATCCCTTAGCTGTACATTGCAATCCAAATCTTCTCCATATCTATTTAGCACTGCTGCAGAATTGCTACATAAAATATTAACCTGACCATGTCAACTTCATGATTAAAATATTTCAGTTAAATCATGAAGAATAAACCAAATTCCTAAGGTCGTCAATTTAACACACAAAGGCTCATCCAGCTCAATCCCCCCAAAAAACAGTAGGAGAGGTAGAAGGGAGTGGGCTCCATGAGAAGGGAAACTGACAGACTATTTGTACTGGTAAATACACGTGAACATAGATTCAAGAATCTGAAATTTATATAACAAGCAATGAGAAGAGAAGGAGGTGGTTATATGTGCTGTCTAGATACACACAATTGCAAAAGAATAATCTGAGTTGGGTGGGACATCCTATGATTAGAATCCAGCCTGAAAAATGGGTCCTGGGTATCCTGGGGGAGCCCAGTGCTCTTCCTCTGTCACTAACCCTCCCCAGGCTCCCTCTGTTTGCCCCATGGGTGCTCAGGCCAAGGGCATCCTCATATTCATCTTTGCCTGAGCTCTTAACTGGCACTCTCCAATTTCACCTCAGTCCATGATTTTTGTCCCCCAAGAGAGAAACCGCTCCTCAGAACTCTGATTTTATGTCTCCACCCCACACAATTTCAGACTCCATCATCCCCCTCTCTGCCAGCGGAAACCTCACCCTCTGCTCACTTCCGTATTTGAGAAATTGCACTGCTTCCCACAAGCACTGCCTTTTACTGGACCTTTCATATCCCAGTCAGCACTTCTTCCAATTATTCTCTCCTTTCTGGCTTCCAGAAGCAGTCCCTGCCTCTGTTCTGTGTCCTCCTCCCTCTCATGTCTCCAACAGTGAAGACAGTCCCATCCTGAGGGTGAGGATACAATCCTAGATGGACCACTTACTAGAATGCATTGATTAACACTCTAGGTCTCAGTTTCCCCCATTGTGAAATGACTGGATTGGAACAACTTGATATTCTCTACCTCTGCTTCAACTTTAACTTTCTTTGGTGTGGTGTGTGTTCATATTTGTTTTTATTTACATAGTCTATTAGGTGTTCATTTACAGCACGTCAAAATTTTCATATAGTCAGAGTCCCACAGCATTTGTAATTATATAATTTAATCATATTTCATTTTCGAATACTATTTTGTATTCAAGTATTATTAAGGAGTTTTCACTTCTTTTGCCTGTTAACATATGATAACTCTGCTTATCTTTTACTCATTCTCATTCATCACATGATTTTTATCCCTAAAAAATTTTTAAGTAATAATAATAATAATACATATGAGGTTTTTCCAATTAAAAAATGGGCAAAAGACCTGAACAGACATTTCTCCAAAGAAGATATACAGATGGCCAACAGACACATGAAAAGATGTTCAAAATCATTAACTATCAGGGAAATGCAAATCAAAACTACAATGAGATATCACCTCACGCCTGTCAGAATGGCTATAATTAACAAGACAGGAAACAACATGTGTTGGAGAGGATGTGGAGAGAAGGGAATTCTCATACACTGCTGGTGGGAGTGCAAACTGGTGCAGCCACTATGGAAAACAATATGTAGATTCCTCAAAAAATCAAGGATAGAACTACCATATGATCCAGCTATTCCACTGTTGGGTATTTATCCAAAGAACTTGAAAACACCAATTTGCAAAGGTACATGCACCCCTGTGTTCATTGCAGCGTTATTCACAATAGCCAAGACTTGGAAGCAACCTAAGTGCCCATCAAGGGACAAATGGATAAAGAAGCTGTGGTATATATACACAATGGAATACTACTCAGCCATAAGAAACGATGAAATCCAGCCATTTGTGACAACGTGGATGGACATTGAGGGTATAATGCAAAGTGAAATAAGTCAGAGGGAGAAGGTCAAATACCGTATGATTTCCTTCATTAAGTAGTAGATAATAACAACAATAAACAAACACATAGGGACAGAGATTGGATTGGTGGTTACCAGAGGGGAAGGGGGGAGGGAGGAGGGTGAAAGGGATAATTCGGTACATGTGTGTGGTGATGGGTTGTAATTAGTATTTTGGTGGTGAACATGATGTAATCTATGCAGAAATAGAAGTATAATGATGTACACCTGAAATTTTTACAATGTTATAAACCAATGTTACTGCAATAAACAAAAAATTAAAAAGAAAAAAAAAATACATATGAGGTTTTTAAGAAAGCAACCAAAACCTAGTTATTTTTTCACCAATTGAAAAAATTTGTATACAATAAATGTTTCAACACCTTCTATCTTTTCTTAAACTTTTTGCTGAAGTATGATGAGTATTCAAAAAGTACACAATAGGTAATTATAAAGATCATTGAATTATCTCCAAGAGAACACACCTGCATTATGCAATTCAAGTCGAGAAGTAGAATATCACTAGCACCACAGAAGACTCCTTATGCCACTCCCAAAATTACTCCATCTCTCATCCCTAAACATCACCTCTATACTGACTTCCAATGTCATAATCAGTTTTTCTATGCCTTTGTAATAGTTTGCCTTCTCCCTAAAGAATGCCCTTCAGCATTTTCTTGTATAGTAACAAATTATTTCAGTTTTTCTTTGTCTAAAAAGAAGTATTTATATTCAGTTTTTAGGGATATTTTCATTGAGTATAGAATTCTAGATATTCACTTTTATTGGCTTAGCATGCTGTAAACAACATTACATTAATTTCTGGTTCCCGTTATGTTTTTTAAGAAGCCAGATGATAATCATATTATTGCTCCTCCCCATGAAATTAGTCTCTAATCTCTGGCTACTTTTAAGATATTCTCATTGTCTTTGGTTTTCAGTAGTTTTACTATGATGTACTTGGTATGACTTACTTTTTTTTTTCATTTTGCCCTGGTTCATTGGAATATTTGAACGTCACTTTCTCTTTGGAGAGTTTTAGACTTTATTTCATCTCAACCGTTATCTACTCCATTCTCTCATCTGTCATTTTGTGACTCCAGCTAAATGGACCATTTCATAGTATTCTCTCAATTACATACTTTGTCTTTTTTATATTTTCCAGAATTTTGTTCCTCCAAAATTCGTTCTGGATATATTTTTCTAATCTGTCTTCCAGTTCATGAATTGTCTCTTTAGTGGTGACTTATCTGCTATTACATCCATCCATTCATGTTTTTTTCTGCTGCCACTATTTTATTTTTCTCTGTTAGAATTGCCATTTGTTCTCTCTTTATAGCTTCCACTTCTCTACCACAATTATAAATCTTATTTTCATCTCATTAAACATGTTAAGACTATGTATTTTAAGGATTATGCCTGATAATTCCATTATCTAGGATTCTGGTAAGTCTGTGTCTGTTCTCTGTTGTCCTTTCTTTTAAATCTTTGTTCATTTTAACTTGTCTGTTTATGTTTCTGGTGGTGATTTTCTTTGCCTTTTTTTGTCTTTGTTTTTGTTTCTGAGTGTTGATCATTTATATTTTAAAAACATAGAAATAATTTGAGGCTTAGAATAATGTTATCTTCCTCCAGAATCATTTAGGGGCATGGGCAATACAAAACTACCTTATTATTTTCAAAGATTAAGGTAATTTGAAACAGTTACAGTCTCTGCAAAGATTACTCTCTTTCTGCTTCACACTTACTCCTAGGATGCAGCCCTTTAAGGTTGCAACTCAAAATTCAGGTCCTATCTTTGAAGTTTTATGAGTCTACTGAAAGTTTTGCTTAGCTTTTTGGTCTCTTTAGCTGCCTCTCAAGGTATCAGCAGATGTCCCTAGGGGAAAAGCAGCCCCAAATACAGAGCTCACCTCTGTGAGTTTCTGTCTTCTCCCAGATATTGATCTAGTAATTCATCTTTTCTTTTTAGGTTCTTCAATGCCTTGAGGCAGATTTTATTTTATATTTTCCTCGCTTTTTCTAGTTGTCCTTGACAAGAGAGTTGGTCCAAATTAGGTAGTCTACTATTTCTACAAGCAGAAGGCCTCCTGTTTCTTTGTTAATTGCTTATTAATAAAACTTATCCTCCCTTCATGTGTAAAGCTGCAATTTGTATCTCACAAATCTAAGCAATAACACAGCTGGTGTAGACAAATTGAGACTATATAGTGGGAGGTGACTCCTGAGCCTGTGTACAAGCTTCATGCATTCAAGGTTAGTTTCTTCATAGTCTCCTTCTTGACCATGAAGCCAGTTCAAAATAATATAGGAGAGGAACCAGATTTGAGGCATCTCATTGGATCTGCATACATAGTCTAGACTGAAAGCCAAGGCAAAAATTAGGTTTTTCTGCCTAATGTTTCAAAGTAATCCATATCTAAGACTGCTCCGATTCCTTTACCAGAATCTTTTCCTCAGCCATTACAGCTGGAGCAGCCTAGTTGAAGGTCAGTGCTTATAGAATCTCAAGCACATCGACTAAGTTTGCTTTGGTTTTGGGGCCTGTGCTTTCAATACTGACTTTGTTTGTGAGGCCCGCATTTACTTAAGGTTCAGCAAGTAAATCTTTACTACCAGATGAACACACTCTTGCTCTAGTGGATGCTGTGGCCAGTCACAATTATAGCCTCTTCAGGACAAATATGCTTGTTTGCTCAGCATAGGGGGGTATTGGCTGCTGACTACTCACAGATATGTTCCTTTCTAGGAATTGGCTTCAGTGGAAGAGAGTTGCTTTGTCAAAGTGAATGTTCTTTCCCTGGGGACAACACACATCAAATGTGGGAGTATAGAGGTACAACCCCATTACCTGTTCTAGGAAATGTCTGAAGGGCCATCCTAGCTCCAGAACTCTCTGTGAGCTTGATTAAATCCTCCACTGCAACTCATCACAGTTCAACCTCTCCCTTTGCTTAGTCCTGCCTCCCTCTCTCTTTTACAGTTGTTGTTCCTGAGGGCACTCCCTGATAAATGTTCTAGATGCTGAAGTCCATCTGAGTCTGTTTCCTCAGAAACTGACCTAAGACTCTCATTTATATAAAAACAGTCACTTGACTTGACAAAGCCATCCTAAACAGCAGCAATCTGCCACAGCAAAAACCTCACATGGACACTAGATGCAAAGTCCTACAACTACCTGTCCAGGACACAAAGGTAAAGAAGCCACTGCACAGCATATAAAACCCAGTTATGTTGAACCATGTAGGCTGCTGCACACCAAGGTCAAAAGTCATGTGATCATGCCCTAATTTCTGAAGCCAAAGACCATTTGCTTTGGCTCCACCAAAAGATTCTCACACATTACTTTATCCTCCATTTGCACAATACTTTTTTTCTCCATAGTTCTCTTCTAACAAAAGCCCCAGTAGTGCCTTTGTTAATGGTCTGCTGAATTGAATTTATTCTCCTAAACTACAGCCATCAACCTTTCATCTTATCAAATTAATAAAGAATAAAGTTACATATTCTACTTTGGATTTATCTCAGTAAAATGAGTTAATAAAGAGCTACAGATAAACATTTCATGAACCAAAGCTTTCAACCTTTAATTTTTCGCCAACATCCTGGATTCATTAGGATCAAGTTTGGCTCCAAGTGACAGAAAATTCAAACTAACAATATTTTTAAAAAGATGTGGTTATATTTCTCTGTCTTCTGAAAACGCTGGAAGTAGGCAATTCAGCGTTGTTCCGGCATTTCATTGGTCAGGGACTTAGTTCTCAATTTCCTCTTTTGTTATGGGATTTTTTGTTTTGCATTGTTTCTTTTCTTTTGGTTTTTCCATGCTTGGTCCTCATTCCAAAGGTCATCCAGTACTCTGATATTGTTGCCAGAGGTCCTTCCATCAAATTGAATTTTTGGCCAGTAATAGGGAGCAAGAAGGAAACTGACCACGACCACCTCCCACCGCTTCAAATCCATTTCGCAGAAATCGTACACTCTGTTGGTCAACTGCAGTCACATAGCCACAACCAGCTAAAAGGGTCCCTGAGAGATGCAGTTTTTATTCTGCCCAACTTATAATTAGGGGGTTAATTTATTCTAGAGGAAGTGGAAAATAGATTCTGCGAGACAACAGTGAGTAAAACCCCATTTGGCAATTCATCTATCCATTTAGATACATATGTGTATAGTTGGTAACCAGTTTAACTTGAATAGGTAAGCTGGAAATAAAATTGTTCAAAGCTCAAAGACCATAGGTGCTTTTCTCAGGACACTTTATACTCAAATTAAGGCTCAAGTTTGTTTTAAATATTTTCCTGTTTGACGTCATATCTAATGTTCTCTCTGAGGTAGAATCGGTTACGCACTGGGGATGGAAAGACTTGCAGTTAGGCCAACAAGTGCCTATATCTGAAAACAGAACCAAAATTATATCTCAAGAAGAATCTTGGTACTCTCTAAGGGTGTTATCAGTCTCCTGTGAGCAAATCTTAGATTCAAGCAACAGTTCTTTGAGTAGATCTCCAAGAGCCACAAAAAATTTCCAATTGCCAATTCCACCCATAGCTCAACTCATTATTAAATTTCCTGCTCTGCATTTAACAAATAATATAAAATTGTTGTACATGAGGTGTACGTTAGAGTACATAATCTGAAAGTTGCTGCTGCTCAGAAATAATTATATTAGTTCAACATAAGCAATATTTATGGGAGACTTAGAGTC
The DNA here is from genome assembly GCF_057802395.1 of Ceratotherium simum simum. Lineage (NCBI taxonomy): Eukaryota > Metazoa > Chordata > Mammalia > Perissodactyla > Rhinocerotidae > Ceratotherium > Ceratotherium simum. The sequence continues at coordinate 37,722,706 of NC_141901.1, forward strand.
TATTCATTCCTATAGATAATGTAAAATCTACCTTTGAGTTTGCCAGAACATCAGAGAGCTGCACACCTGGACCAGATCATGTTGTGCTGTGTAGAGTTATTTTCCCCATTTTTTATTTTAGGATGATATAATCATCTTACTTCAAGAGACTTAAAACAAACATGCCTGTGAACCTCATAAAATTTACTGAATGAACTTACATATGAACATTGTTCACTGAACCAAATAATTCCTTCTTTATAAGAACTGATGGGGCAAATTTCTTTGTGGCCTCAGGACTGGGAATAGTTATACTTTTCCTGAACTAATTCCTCTATATCTTCTAAACACTGTTAATATGTAGTTAATCTTGTCTCAATTATTTTATAGTCCTCTAATAATTTGCAACCCACATATGGCCAATATATAGGGTATCATGACACTTTTTTTAATTTACTCCATTCTTGGCTTCATCATACTTTACCAACCATATATTCCCTTAGATTCTATTCCTATATTAGTATTGATGTATTTTTAATATTACATACATATTTTTGGAAGTCATTTTAAATTATTTTTAGAGCTAAAAAGTTATTGTGAATTTAAGCATGAGTTTGTAAGTTGCTTGATATTTGGGGAACTTCTAATTTTGTAGTAATAACTAGGATGCTGCAACTTTGTTTTAAGCTCTACAGTCACCTAGTGGTAAAATATAGACATTTAACCCAATCTCTAGCTTTTGATGATTACAAAAATCCTGACATTTTCAACCAGAGGGTTTTTATGTCACAGATATTTTGATTCTGTGCTTAGAAATATATGTATTTTATACAATATTATATATTTTTATGGTTTTTTCCTGAGAAGGTACTTCCCATGGTGCAACTCGTTATCCCAATTCAGTCTCTAGTCCACAGAACATCATTAAACATTTTCCAATATTTGCTTTTTTGTGTTGTGTTTTGCCTTCAGAATCTTAAGTGCAGATTGTTGAGTTAATCATTTTCCTCCTTTCAAAAGCTCATGGATATCATTTGGTCTGAGCAGACCTCCTCTGTAAATTGTTTGATTTATTTGTTTACCCCCATTTCCTTCTCTTCACCACATCCTAACGTATTAATTTGTGATCCTTCTGTTCCTATGTGTTCTTATAAAACATGGTGTTGTTTGAGATGTACAACTTTAATTTCCACAAATGTTATTAGACTGTATGCTTCATCTATTAATGTATTTCATTCAGCACTCTTTTAAAGACCTTCCATATTATTCTGTGTCTAGTCTGTTGTTTCTAACAGCTGCATAGAATCCCATAGTGTGTATCTACCACATTTTCCTTACGTGTTCCCGTAGGGATGAACATCTAGCATGCTTCCTACACCTCAGTACTATAAAAATGTTGTGATAGACATCTTTATATGTATTCCCTCTAGAGCTGGGTAACTATTTTCTATTATGCATATTGAGAAGTGGGATTGCAGGGACAACATGCACATCATTAGACGAGATACTGCTGCCAACTCTCCAAAATTACTTCACCGCCAACAATGCATGGGGATTGCCACCTATCCCACATCCCTGCAAACACTTGGCTTCTGGAGCTTTCTGATTTTGCCAATTTGGTGGTGTAAAATGAGATCTGGTCTTAATTTGCTTTTCTCTACTTATCAATGAGTTTGAGTAGAACTTTAATTTCAACAAAAGATATTATATGTATGCTTCATTTATTAATATATTTCATTCAGTACTCTTTTAAACACCTTCCCTTATTACTCTGTGTATATATATGTACAAAAATATATATTTTTTATTTTTAGAATTCCAAGCACTTCTGTTATTTTTCAGCCTTTAATTTTCTTCAGTGTATACTTTATTGGAGAGAAAGCCATAATTTTATAAAGTAAATTCAATAATTTTTACTTTTAATTTTATTATTCTTTTTTTTTGGAAAAGAAAAACATTTTTATACATTTTGTGGTTCAGAAGGAACAATATGCAAAACAGTGGAACAGTCTGTGCTCTACTACCCTGGACATGCACACTCTTGTCCCTCAAGGGATGGAGAACCCAGGACCGCTGCCCAGCAGGATCAACTTAATTACAGGCCCCTTGGAAGGGCCATGTCCTTAGGGGTGAAGGTCAGGGGCAAGGGGCACCAGCACCCTCAGGAGCCCTCGTATAACTGGTACTGTGTATGTGTGTATGAGGATGGGGGAATGACTCATCATGGGCCATTTCTTCCCAAGGCTCTAGAGTTTCCAAATTGGGAATTTAGTTTAAGAAATAATTCCTCACTAATAGGTCATAAAGATATTCTTTATATTATATGCTGCTAACTTTGTAGTTTTATCTTTTGCATTTAGGACTTTATTCCATTGTGAATAAACCCTTGCTTGCCTCTTTCAGAAATGATTTATATATTAGCAGTCATTTATTCTTCCATATAGTACAAAAAATAGGTTTACTAAGAACCTCCAAAATCCAGCTGGAATTTTAACTAGGAATTTACTGAAGTTGTAGAATAATTTTAAAAGAATTGTAATTTTTTAAAATAATTTCTTCCATAAAACTCCAATTATCAGAAATACTTTTATGATCTTTAATAGTTTTTAGAATTTCTCTGTAAAATTCTTGTATGTTCTTTCTTTAGCTAATTTTTAGCTATTTTGTAGACTTTGCTGCTATTATGAATGGTATCTTATTTTCTTTTGTTTGTTGCTTATATAAAAAAGGGCTGTTGATTTCTTAACAGTTTGTGTCTAGATTTTCATGGTAGCTCTAATTGTTCAGTTTTTATTCTATTAGTTTTCTAGATAGAAATCATATCATCTTAAAAACAATTACTTATTCCCTTGAAATCCTTACAGTTTTATTTGTATGTTAAATTTATAACTAGGTAAGTTATGAGCTCTCTTGTTATTCCCAATATTTTGCTAATTTTTTATTTTCTTGAGTACAATCATATGATCTGCAAATAATTTTTTTATCTTTATTTTCATACTTCTTTATTTTTCTTGTCTTACTAGATTAACTAGGACGTTTAGTATTCTACTGAAAAGTGGTGACAGCGGTAGGCAGACATCTTGTTCTTGATCTTCACTAGAATGCTTTAAAGCTTCAAAATTAAATATATCTTGGAGTGACGTCAGCATCATGGCGGAGTGAGCTTTCCCGTGAACTCTTCCCCTGACAAGATACAACAAAAGGAACAGTCACAGACCAAGGACGGAATCTCAAACAGTGAAAAGCTAGACTGGAAAGATCCACACTGCCACACATCTGAGAGCAGAAGGTGCTGGGCCCCCGGAGGAAGTGGGGAGAGGTAAGGAGAACTCCTCTTCCTCCCCATCAGATCAGCGATCTCGGTCCTCGCGGCTCCCAGAGAGGGGGCAGGGGCGGCCCTCGGCGGGGAAACCGTGGCTCTTCGGACTCTCTCAGCCAGTGGGAAACTCCCTCACAGAGGACTCAGAAGAGCCACAGGGCTACCATCAACATCTGAGCACCCCAGAGAGCGGATAAAGAGGGGCAAACGAGAAGCCTCCCACATCAGGGACCCAGAAGGCAAAAGAGAGAGCTCCCCCCTCCCCGCAAACCGGACCCTGCAGATCAACCGACCAGACCAGACCTAGCGATCCGGGGCAGACCAGACCAAGAGATCTGCGACACACCAGACCAAGCGATCCGCGGCAGACCTCATCAAACGACCGGACGTGTGGATCGCAGCAGGGAAAAAAAAAAAAAACTGCGGATCGCAGCAGAAAAACCGGGGCAGAGCACAGGGGGCTTAGACTACACAGCCCTTTACTACCAGACAGTGGCGGCAGGTGGAAATTGCAACCAGAGATTTCCAGGATGAGGAAAAACAAAACCAACACAGGAACCACAATGCAAAAATATATGAAATCACCAGACCAGAAACAAAATGACAAGCACCCAGAAATCAACCCCGAAGACACAGAAATCCATAATCTAAATGACAGAGATTTCAAAATAGCTATCATAAAAACACTCAACGAAATACGAGACAACACAGACAAACAATACAATGAGATTAGGAGTTTCTTCACAAAAGAGATTGAAATCATAAAGAAAAACCAATCAGTGCTGATGGAGATGAAGAACACAATGGAGGAGATAAAGGAGAATCTGGCATCTTTAAAGAACAGAGCTGACTATATGGAGGAAAGAATTAGCACTTTAGAGGATAGGAATACAGATATACTCCAGATGGAAGAGGAGAGAGAACTAAGACTAAAAAGAAATGAAGAAAGACTCCAAGAAATATCTGACTCTATTAGCAAATGTAACATAAGATTTATAGGTATTCCTGAGGGAGAAGAGAGGGAAAGAGGAACAGAGAGCCTATTCAAGGAATTAATAGCTGAGAATTTCCCAAATCTGGGGAAGGAGCAGGAAATACCAGTAAGCGAAGCCAACAGGACACCTATATATATTAACAGACAAAGGCCTTCACCACGACACCTAGTGGTAAGGCTAGCCAGGGTCAACGACAAAAAAATAATGTTAAGGGCAGCTAGACAAAAACAAAAAATAACGTACAAAGGAACTCCCATCAGGTTCTCAGCGGATTTCTCAACAGAAACTTTATAGGCTAGAAGAGACTGGAATGATATATTCAAAATACTGAAAGACAAAAACTTTCAGGCAAGAATACTCTATCCAGCAAAAATATCCTTCAAATATGATGGAGAAATAGTAACTCTCCCAGATAAACAAAAGCTAAGGGAGTTCATGGCCATGAGACCCCCACTACAAGAAATGCTCAAGAAGGCCCTCAGGCCTGAAAAAAAGAAGAGAAAGGGAACACAAAGCTTGGAGCAAGGAGAAAAGTAGGTAGACAAACTCAGAAAAATAGTAGATCTTTACCAGAATAGGGTAGCAACCACTTAAATACTAAATTCAAAGATCAAAGGAAGAAACTCACCAAAAATAAATTTAACCTCATCACTGTAAACACACAGCCACAACACAAGATAGAATAAGGTACAACAAGAACAACTTAGAATGGGAAGAGGAAAGTGATTGATTTGACTTAGTATAAGGAAATAGGAGGCCATCAGATAATGGACTATCTCATACACAAGATTTTTTACCCAAACCTCAAGGTAACCACTAAACAAATAATCAAAACAAAACCACATATGATAAACAAAGAGAAAACTAGAAGAGTCATAAGACAGAACAACCAAACTGAATTGGCAGTCCAAAACAAATGGGACAAGAAACAAAGGAAATGCAAAAGAACCAGAAAATAAGTGACAAAACAGCAACATTAAGCCCTCATATATCAATAATTACCCTAAATGTAAATGGATTGAACTTTCCAATCAAAAGATACAGAGTGGCAGGATGGATTAAAAAGCAAGACCCAACAATATGCTGCCTTCAGGAAACACATCTTAGCACTAAAGACAAGCACAGGCTCAGAGTGAAAAGATGGAAGACAATACTCCAAGCTAATGGCAAACAAAAGAAAGCAGGCGTTGCCATACTCATATCAGACAAAGCAGACTTCAAGATAAAACAGGTTAAGAAAGACAAAGAAGGGAAATATATAATGATAAAAGGGACACTCCATCAAGAAGACATGTCACTTATAAATATATATGCACCCAACATAGGAGCACCAATGTACATAAAGCAACTATTAACAAACCTAAAAGGAGACATCAACAACAACACAATAATAGTAGGGGATCTTAACACCCCACTTACAACAATGGATAGGTCATCCAGACAAAAAGTCAATAAAGAAATAGTAGACTTAAATGAAAAACTGGACAAGATGGACCTAGTAGACATATACAGAGCACTCCATCCAAAAACAGCTGACTACACATTCTTCTCAAGCGTGCATGGAACATTCTCTAGGATAGACCATATGTTGGGAAACAAAGCAAGCCTCAATAAATTTAAGAAGATTGAAATCATAACAAGCATCTTTTCAGACCATAAGGCTATGAAACTGGAAATGAACCATGAAGAAAAAACTGGGAAAGTGACAAAAATGTGGAGATTAAACAACATGCTACTGAACAACCAATGGATCATTGATGAAATTAAAGGAGAAATCAAAAACTATCTGGAAACAAACGAAAATGATAATATGCCATATCAAAACATATGGGATGCAACAAAAGTGGTCCTGAGAGGGAAACTCATAGTGATACAAGCCCACCTTAACAAACAAGAAAAAGCCCAAATAGGCAACCTTAAATTACACCTAACAGAACTAGAAAAAGAATAAACAAAGCCCAAAGCCAGCAGAAGGAGAGAAATAATAAAAATCAGAGCAGAAATAAATGAAATTGAGACCAAAAAAACAGTAGAAAGGATTAATGAAACAAAGAGTTGGTTCTTCGAGAAGATAAACAAAATTGACAAACCCTTAGCCAGGCTTACTAAGAAAAAAAGAGAAAAGGCTCAAGTAAATAAAATTAGAAATGAAAGAGGAGAAATTACAACAGATACCACGGAAATACAGAGGATTATAAGAGAATACTATGAGAAATTATACACCAACAAATTGGACAATCTAGAAGAAATGGATAAATTCTTAGACTTATACAACCTCCCAAAATTGAACCAAGAAGAAACGGAGAATCTGAATAGACCAATAACAAGTAAAGAGATTGAAATAGTAATCAAAAACCTCCCAAAAAATAAAAGTCCAGGACCAGATGGCTTCTCCAGTGAATTTTACCAAACATTCAAAGAAGATTTGATACCCATCCTTCTCAAACTATTCCAAAAAATAGAGGAAGATAGAACACTTCCTAAATCATTCTACGAGGCCAACATCACCCTGATACCAAAACCAGACAAAGACAATACAAAGAAAGAAAATTACAGGCCAATATCGCTGATGAACATTGATGCAAAAATCCTCAACAAAATATTGGCAAACCAAATACAACAATACATTAAAAAGATCATACACCATGATCAAGTGGGATTTATACCAGGGATGCAGGGATGGTTCAACATCGGCAAATCAATCAACGTGATACATCACATCAACAAAACAAAGAATAAAAACCACATGATCATCTCAATAGACGCAGAGAAGGCATTTGACAAGATACAACATCCGTTTATGATAAAAACTCTCAATAAAATGGGAATAGAAGGAAAGTACCTCAACATAATAAAGGCCATATATGACAAACCCACAGCCAACATCATACTCAATGGGGAAAGACTGAAAGCCATTCCTCTGAGAACAGGAACGAGGCAGGGCTGCCCACTCTCACCACTCCTGTTCAACATAGTACTGGAGGTTTTGGCCAGAGCAATCAGGCAAGAAAAAGGAATAAAAGGAATCCAAATAGGTAACGAAGAAGTGAAACTCTCACTATTTGCAGATGACATGATTGTATATATAGAAAACCCTAAAGAATCTGTTGGAAAACTATTAGAAACAATCAACTACAGCAAAGTTGCAGGGTACAAAATCAATCTACAAAAATCAGTTGCATTTCTGTATGCTAATAATGAACTAACAGAAAGAGAGCTCAAAAAGATAATACCATTTACAATTGCATCAAAAAGAATAAAATACCTAGGAATAAATCTTACCAAGGAGGTGAAGGACCTATACAATGAGAACTACAAGACGCTATTGAAAGAAATCCATGATGACATAAAGAAATGGAAAGATATCCCATGCACGTGGATTGGAAGAATAAACATAGTTAAAATGTCTATATTACCTAAAGCAATCTACAGATTCAATGCAATTCCAATCAGTATCCCAATGACATTCTTCACAGAAATAGAAAAAAGAATACTAAAATTTATATGGGGCAACAAAAGACCCCGAATAGCTAAAGAAATCCTAAGAAAAAAGAACAAAGCAGGAGGCATCACAATCCCTGACTTCAAAACATACTACAAAGCAATAGTAATCAAAACAGCATGGTACTGGTACAAAAACAGACACACAGATCAATGGAACAGAATTGAAAGCCCAGAAATAAAACCACACCTATACGGACAGCTAATTTTCGACAAAGGTGCTAAGAACATGCAATGGAGAAAGGAAAGTCTCTTCAATAAATGGTGTTGGGAAAACTGGACAGCCACATGCAAAAGAATGAAAGTGGACCATGTGCTATCGCCATTCACAAAAATTAACTCAAAATGGATCAAAGACCTGAAGGTGAGACCTGAAACTATAAAACTCATATAAGAAAATATAGGCAACACATTATATGACATTGGTTTCAAAGGAATATTTTCGGATGACATGCCTACCCAAACTAGGGAAACTAAAGAAAAAATAAACAAGTGGGACTTTATCAGATTAAAGAGCTTTTATAAGACAAATGAAACCAGAATCAAGATGAACAGACAACCAACCAGCTGGGAGAGAATATTTGCAAAACATACATCTGACAAGGGGTTGATCTCCATAATATATAAAGAACTCACACAACTGAACAACAAAAAAACAAACAACCCGATCAAAAAATGGACAGAGGAAATGAAGAGACACTTCTCCAAGGAAGATATACAGATGGCCAATAGGCACATGAAAAGATGCTCAACGTCACTAATCATCAGGGAAATGCAAATCAAAATAACACTAAGATACCACCTCACGCCCGTTAGAATGGCTATAATCACCAAGACAAAAAACAACAAATGTTGGAGAGGATGTGGAGAAACAGGAACCCTCATACACAGCTGGTGGGAATGCAAATTGGTGCAGCCTCTATGGAAAACGGTATGGAGATTCCTCAAAGAATTAAAAATAGAGATGCCCTATGATCCAGCCATCCCACTACTGGGAATCTATCCAACGCACCTGAAATCAACAATCCAAAGAGGCTTATGCACCCCTATGTTCATTGCAGCATTATTCACCATAGCCAAGAAGTGGAAGCAACCTAAGTGTCCCTCGACTGACGATTGGATTAAGAAAATGTGGTATATATATACAATGGAATACTACTCAGCCATAAAAAAAGACAAAATCGTCCCATTTGCAACAACATGGATGGGCCTGGAGCGTATTATGTTAAGTGAAATAAGCCAGAAAGAGAAAGACAAACACTGTATGATCTCACTCATATGTGGAATATAAACCAACACATGGACAGAGAAAACTGGACTGTGGTTACCACGGGCAGTGGGGGTGGGGGGTGGGGACAAGGGGTGAAGGGAGTCATATATATGGTGACGGACAAACAAAAGTGTACAACCCAAAATTTCACAATGTTAGAAACCATTAAAACATCAATAAAAAAATATATACTATTAAAAATAATAATTAAATATATCTCATGTAAGCTGTTTGTAGCTACATTCAACCATACGGTGGAAGTTTCCTTCTATTCTAAGCTGTAATGTTTTATCAGTTGGGCATTTAAATGTATCAAATGCTTTTTCTGTAACTCTGGAGATGATTGTATGGCTTTAATCCTTAATCTGTAGTAGGAAGTGATTCTATTAAGAGATTTTTAATGGTAAACAATCTTTGCATTCTATGGATAAATTCCACTTCATTTAATGCTGGGTTTTGTTTGCATATATTTTATTGGGATCTGAGTAAATATACATAAATGAGATTAGCTTATAGTTACTATTTTAATGTTAGTTTTGTTTTTTTTTCTGGAAGAATTCTTGCTGGCTCTGATGCCATGAAAATTTTGCCTTGAATAATTAGTTGAGATTGTTTTCCATCTTTTTCTGTACTTGGAACAATGGATATGAAATATGATTATCTGCTGCTCCATGTAGTCTGGACCTAGGACCTTGTGTGACTAGTAACAACTTTGACTACTGGTTCATTTTCTTAACAATTATTTATACATTCAGGTTTTCTCCCTCTTCTGGGATATTTTTTAAATAAAATTTATCTCCAAAATGTGTGTTGTTATAAATTATATACGGTATTTTTAAATTTTAATCTGTATGTTACTTATTTGTAATATGTCTGCTTTTCTAATACTTATTACTCTTTTGATCAATTCTGAGGGAGGTTTTTATATTTTTATTAATTTTCACAAAAAGCCAGGCTTTAGTTTTGTAAATCACTTTTATAAATTTTTTGTTTTGCTTTTTATTTTAAATTTTAGTTCTTTTAAATTTATTTTCTACTTTATAAATTTTTATCTATTTTGTTGTTCTTTTTCTAGCTTCCTCAATTAAAATCTTAGTTCCCAATATTTTGGGAACTTAGTTGAGAACTTAGTTCCCAGCATGTTTTTAGTCTGTCTTATTTAAAAATAAATGATTTAAAGCTATAAATTCCCCTATATATGTCACCTTAGAATCATTTATAAACCTGAAAAAGAGAAGGTATAATCACCTATGTAAAAACAGTGTATGGTAATAAGATTGCAGAAACTAATCTTTAGTGACTACTGTTTAAAAATCTCAGAATAATTAAAATTAAAAGCAAAAAGCAGAAATGTGTGAGTGCAGATACACACTTTTTCATAGTGCATGTCTGCTTCCCATTTTAAATACTGAGGAACTGAATTTACCTATCACCACAGAAAACTGAACAAAGCATAAATAAGTCATTTCTGAAACTAATAGATCACATCAATTATCAAATTCACCGTGTTGTTTTTAACTATGACATCTGGATCAGTCTCTCTCCTGGACTCTTCATATATTTCCAACAAACCACTGATGAAGAATCAAAGTGCTGGTTCCGCTGCTGGGTAAGTGAGTGACTTTGGAGAGGCGCCCTGACCTTCACTGTTTTCTTTAGTTAAGCGGAAGCAAAAATATATACTCTCAGGGTTTTCACAAAGATGAAAAGTCATGTAGTACAAGCATTTAATAAACCATGAACATATTATCAAATTCACCAGTGAATGTTTCTAGCCCTCAAACTAGCATCTCACAGAAAATATTTCAAAGCAAAAATTGCTAATACTAATTTTGATGATATGTGATATAGATTGGTTTTTCCTTTATTTTTGTTAAAATTCCTCCTAATCTCTTACTCCTGCCTGAGATGAAATAATAGTTAAAAAGCAAGACAGTGTAAGACTTTAACAAGATGTGGACACATATAAGAAAAAAGCAGAAGGTCAAGAAAACAATTTTAAAGAATAGAGGAAAAGGAAGAGGAAGTGAAAAGAAATGTTGCGAGTAAGAGTAAAATTAGCCAAGAGTTCCCTGAGGTTCATGTACATCAGGGAGGATGCTTTCAGTCACAAACGAGAGAAAATCCAACTTGTTGGGCTGAAACAATAAAGGGAATTTATTGACTGACATAACTGAGAATCCAAAGTCATTCAGGCGTTAGCTGCAGTTTAATCTGGATTTTTCTATGGGTCTGTTGTCTGTCTTCTTTTTTTGATGTTTTGTTGTTATTCTTGTTGTGTTCAGGATTACTGAGTTATAATGGACAAATAGAAGCTCTTTACATTTAATGTTTTGATATTCATATATATTGTGAAATAATCTGAAACAAGCTAATTAACCTATCCATCATCTCACATAGTCATCATTTTCTTTTGTTTGTCTTCTTCTTTTTTGTGATAAGAACATTTAAGATCTACCCTTTTAGCAAATTTCAAGTACAAAATTTTTCTGTCTTCCTGCATCTGTGATTTTATCTTCAGGCTTGCTTCTCTGATGCTGAAAAAATTACTTTAGTTGTTTGAAGATTTATCCTCATACTGTAACATCCAGGAGCGAGCAGCACATTCCCCTACTATCAGACTGAAGAATCAGGCTTCATATAAAGTATGTCACCTTAGAGCAAGTGCATGGCCCTGAGCCATCAATCTGAGCAAGGATAAGTGGGATCTATATCATGATTTGGCTTAAGTGGTTGGTTACCTGTCCATCCTTGAGCGTGTCACATCATCAAGGACACTTACTCATGATAGCCTTAGGCTGATCAGAGTCCAGGACTACAAACGGCAATGGAGCCAACAAACCAAAAAACACATGGCTGCTATGCAAGGGTGACAAGGTAGACTGTAGCCTAGAGAAGCAGTCAACCAGTCTAATTGAGGTAGGAAGATTCCAGTGGTCCCACTGTTTGCTCTCCCCCATCCCATAATTTTCACTTTTCCTGTCTCCAATCACAATTTTATTTTCCAAGGGTTTCCACATGTGAAGGTGCTGCCACCTGCACTGCATCCCTCAGGATGTTCTTCTTGCCCTGGTCCTCCTCTCTCAGCCCCCTAAACAAATTAGAGTGAAGTCCCTTTACCCTAGTTTAACCCAAGTAAGTTGCTGTACTAAGAAACTAAGATAGAAACAACAAACGATGAAAAGAGTAAACTGTAGAATCAAATGAGAAAGGCAAAATTTTCAAGTGCAGAAGACAGTGATGATCTTTCTCTTCCCAATTACTTTATACTCGATAAGTCCCTGCTGCATCGTAAGTGCTTTAGAACTCCTTGTTGAATTAATTAATAATCCTAAAGTAATTAAAGTCTAGCTATGAATATCTTGACTCATATTGCCATTCGGGGTCATTAGTCAGAAAGAGTTGATCTTAAATATTCATGAATCCTGTATTTGCTAATTCACCTACTTGCTAAAGTTTGTAATCCCCAACTAACTACTCACAGCAATTTCACAGTCACTTATAGACATGTGCAGAGTAGCACAAAATCTGAGTCCCCACCTCACATGTTTCTAGCTAAGGTTGAACAAGGTGCCACTTTGCCTTCTTGTTTTGGTTCTCACACTGTAATGTGTCCTTTTCACAGACTATTTAGTGTCACATTTTCTGCATTTTTATGCTCTTGATTGGCATTTTGCTGTTTAAAATGGCCCTGAAGCATACTGCTGAAGTGCTGTATAGTGTTCCTAAGCACAAGGCTGTGATATGTTTTATGGAGAAGATGAACGTGTGGATAAGCTTTGTTCAGGCATGAGTTATAGTGTTGTGGACCATGAGTTCAGCGTTAATGAATTAACAATGCCGTAATTCCAGAAAAAGGAAGAGGAAATTCACTGATCTGTATGTAGACTCACCTTAGAGACCGCTCAAGTAATATCTATAGTACTATGATGAAGCTACGGAAAGATGGAAAAGGAGCTAGATTTGTGGATTCATGAGACTATGACTGCTTTTTGTTTTCTTGTTTATTTCTTTGTTTTTGAAAAAATAGTGGCCAGCACAGCTGTGTAGATGAAAGCCCAAGAAATTTACCATCACATTACCCAGATTGGAAATATGTTAAATGCTTCTTAGGTGGTGTTTTATTATAAAATAATACTGCATATAATAAATAAACTTTTTGGAAATAAATATATATTAAATAAGGTGTGTTTAAACAGAAACACACACAAAGCAAGGCTATGTATTCATCAGTTGACACAAATGTTGTGACCAGAGGCTCAGAGGAATCTAACCTTGTATTTTCCGTTGTAGCAATGGCTCAATATTCACTGACTCAATCTTCACAGTGACTTTAATACAACAGCTGTTTATGTTCAAAGTGTGAGTCTCTCGGCCAAGCAAGAATATGTTTAACAAGAAAAGCATAAATGTCTCAACTACTACAAACCTGTCAGGAAGGAAAAGAATAAGAAAAAACTATAATTTAGGCATAAATTCAACACAGGTTTTTATTGAAAACATGTTACATTCAGGTAAGAAATTTTGCCAAGGATACAAATATTAAAAATACGTGTACTTTGCTCTCAAAAACTTTAAAAATTATAAGAGGAAAAGAGATCTAAATAGCTGAAACAAAGGGCAGGAAGTGAGGATTAGATTTGGCACAGTACAGTTCAAGTGTGCTGGGAGTTCAGATAAGCCAGAGACTCTTCCACTCGTAAATCAGGGAAGGCGCTCTGGAAGAAGACACATCTGAAATGGGCTTGATGACCCATTAATATTTGAATATGTGGAGATTGCTAGGACCTCATCCATGCAGAGTTATAATTTGAGCTTTAGGTCCTACAACCCAGGTCACAACAACAAATCCTCGAAAATTACAATTCTCTTATAATGACAACTGACAATAAAGCAAAAATAAACATCAACAGCAAAAAGTTGTACAAGGAGAGTTGAAAGAATATCAACACCATGCTGAGTTTAGATATGTCTTGAGCCCCTGGACTTCTGGGATCTCATTCCAAAGAGAGAATGCAGCTTTGTGGTTCACAGTGTGTCCTGTCAAGAACAGAGATGGAAGTCACTGCTTGAGGTGGAGGTGAGAAGTGAGGAGTAAGAAGGGAGGGGACTGAGAGAAGAACTGAGGAAAGAGAAAACAAAAAAGATGGGAAGAGAAGTGGGGAGTGGGGCAAAGAGCAGGAAGGATGGATACGAAGAACTGACCAGCGCTTCCTAAGCCAAAATGCAAGACCTGTCAGAAGCACCAGGGGCACTATCACTGCCAAGATGATCAAGACCACAGAGTTGTGATGTCCTGTGGATTTGGGAGCAAACAAGTGTGTCATTTCAAATCCACCCCATTTTATTGCATTTCCCTGGTCTTCCTTCGTTCATTTCAGTGACTGCATCACCAATTTCCTTTCTTCCTATTTCTTCTCTCATCTCCATTTAAAGATAAATCCTTCCTCTAACCCTCAATATACTCCTACATCTGCAGGTCCCTCATTTTCTACTTTTCTATTTCTTGGATAACTTACTTTTATTTCTTTTGAATCTGTAGTCACTAGAATCCCAAATTTTTCATCTGACTCTCCTGCTTTGCTTGAGGACCACCTACTCCCATTCCCAGCTTGGGCCCCAGTTCTTTCTTACCCCAGTAGAGGATGATGTCCTGGCCTCCTAGACTGCTGTGTCTCACCCGGCAAGACAGGCCAACTGCCTCAATGGCTTCGACATCTAAGGACACTCGAAGATACCATGTCCGATCAGCATTAGGCAAAACATCACCTCGCTGAGTGCCCAGATGTTCCTGCTCACCTCGCATCCACATCACCCAAATAGGCTTTGGGTGGAAGCCAGAAATGTGGCAAACCAGCATCAGACGGCCAGGACCAGGACTGCTGCCAGTGGATAGCCAGGCCTCTGGCCTTACTACAGAGGACAGGAAAGGTATTCCGATGAGGACTCTAACACAGACATAGAGGTTTAGATCTTCACATCAGGTTAGATAGACACATCTCTCCCACCTCTAGGAATCTGTCCTATGATTTTCTTTTCCTTTTGGCTCCTTATTAGGAAAGTGGGAAAGGGATAATGGGAAGGTATGATCTTACAACAGAGAATTCTTGGAGTAAGCATGTAAGACTGACCTTGTCGTTGGAGATCTGCTTTCCCTGCATCAAGAAGACTCAAGACAAAACGTGTGCAGGTGTCAGTGAGGAGCCTGTGTATTGTTTCCAGGGTGATTTGGTCCCAATTGAATAGTCTGCAGACACGCTGAGCCCTACTTCCACCCTCTGGAGATGGCACCCATGAATTGTTCTGGAAGTGCAGGAAATCTGATCCTTGATAAGCAACCCTCAGGAAGCCTGCTGAGGATTCCCCAAAGTACAGCTCACAGCCTCCTGTTGTCTGTAACTCAAAGGGATCTGGGGAAGAGGGGTTGTGAATTAGATGAAGGAGGAAGTAAAAAATAAAATGAAGAGCATGGAAGCAAAAAACAAGAGAAACAGAAGGGAAAATTTAGGAGATTTGAGGGAATGGAGCAAAGGTTGGTTTCAACAGAGGTTCAGAAAAAGAAGAATTAGTGGTAGTTGGAGATGGAGGAAGAGATGAATGACAAGAAGAAGGCGCCAAATTGTTTAAAGAAGGTGACATGAATGGGGCGGGCAAGAGAATAAGGTAGGACTGAGTGTGAGATAGTTGACATTATAATAATCCAGAGTGAATGAAATGCAATAGGTTACAATGAATGTATCTACGGGTTGCTGAAGAGATGGAATGGGAGAGAAAATTACACTGTAGGGAGTCAATCAAAGAGTGAGGAAGCTGGGTGTATTTGGTTGGAGGCTGGGGAACGGGGTGGTCACAGTAAACCACTAATGAAAGATATTAAGGCACAAACCTGCAGTCAGTGAGAGAGGTGTTTGTAAGTAAAAGAAGAGTTGAATCTTTTGTAGAATCAGGATATGGATTTTACACTCTGCCCAAAAGTGTGTAAATGCAGATTTATGGTGAGGAGAGGTAAGGTGCAGAAGTGAATGAAGACTGTTTCTTAGAGGAAAAAGAAACTCATTGAGACAAACACACCTTCCACCCATATCCCCACTCCCCGTGGAAGGAATAGAACTCACATTCCAGTTGCCATTGACTGGCATGGTTGTGAAATGCCTGAAGAAATCCAATGGAGAACACATGGAATAACTTTCCCAGTTCCGTCAAATCCTCATTGCTGAAGTTGCCCTTGGACCAGGGCCACAGGAAAATGATAGTGTCAGAGTTGCTATCCCATCCATGAGTCTGCAACTCACCCAACCAACCTGAGCCCAAATTTTGTACCCAGGATTGGTTGTAAAAGGACGCGATCTGGATGATTTGGAAGGACACCTGCTCGTGGAAGTCTGTAGCAAAAGAACAGATAAAATGAAGACAAAAACAGACATTGAAAAGGAGAGAGAATGGAGAAAGAAATGTGCTATAGAGAGGAAACTCATAGTCAGAAAGAAAGGGGAGCCACAGTTATCTCAGGAGACATTTCCTTCCCCCTGGCCCCATGATTTGTATTCAACCTTCACAAGAGCACAGGGACCTGGTCAGGGATACTCAGAATGGAACTAGGCTGACACCGTCACTCCCCAGGTGTATGCTGGGGAGAACACACTACCTACACACATGCACGCACACAAACACACACACACAAACGCACACACAGACCCTCTTGCACCCAACTGGATAGTTGCCAGAGTTCTTACCATCTTTATTGTCACCACCTGGGAGGAGAACTGCTAGCAATGGAATTTGCAGGAAGAGCATTTCATTTGCAGACGTTATTTCTTTCTCTAAGAAAAGTTGGTCTTTGACTTCTGTTCTGAACAATCCTACCCCACAACATCTCCTTTCTGACTTCCTTCTTCTATCAGACAAACGTTTCCTTTATTCATCGTCTGCAAAAAAAGAAAATCTATTCCTTCCCTAAACCCTGAATCACTTATTCAACTCTCATTTCTCCTTTAGTTCTGGGGACCGCCTACTCATAACCTCATTTGCCCTCCAGTTCTCTGGACTGCATACTCAGACTTATGGCCCCTCCAGTTCTGACTCTTCTCTGGCTTCCATCCTCTCTCCTTGTCACCAGCTTCCATCCTGCTCACCGTCCGCTAATTCAGTTGCTATGGAAATAGTCTTATGTGGCATTGAAAAATCACTTTACCACTAGGGACTTTTTTTCTCGCTCATACAATTAAAGCATGAAACCATGTGGCTTCCCAGCACCCTACCTAACCTTCTCCTGCCCCTGCTCTTTATGTCGCTCTATCCCTCTCCTGCCCTTTTGAATATTCCCCAAATATTCTCTACCCCTCTTTCACCCCCACCTCACCTCATTCACATCTTTGACTTCTCATTGGTTGCTTTATTTGCTTTATCAGAACTCATATGATTGCCCTGTGTAACAGTATAAATTACCACCAGTTCTCCATTATTCTTAGGGAAGAACCAGTAGCCATCCCAGAGACCACAGAAACACTGAAACACATAAAGAAAAGTACCTTCTGTTTGACTCGGGTAGATAAATATTCACTCACCAAACAGTCACTTAGCACCTGCTGGATCCAAGCACCTTCCTACACTTATGACTATACAGTGGTTGACAGTGTAATCAATTTATTCCAGGAGCTTTTAGTCTACTTGGGAAGAAAAACAGTTAAAGTAAGAATTATAAGTCTTGGTGTGCTGAGTTTGTTCATAGTGTATAGATTCTCTAGACAAAAACAAGTATGCTTGAAACATTTTTTAAAGTGGCAATCCTTAACTGATATTTATCCACTCAGAGTCTTGACTTCAGTGGTTGGCTTGGGGTGTTAGATCAATGCTCTTTGTGTACTGGATCCCAAACATATAACAGAGTGCCTGGTCAGGGGTAGGTTCTCAGTGAATATTTTTAAATGATTGAATAATTTGGTTTAGGCATCCAATTATTATTTAAAATCATTGAGAACTTCAGCATGAAGAATTTTTAAGACATCAGAAAGTGTTACTTGTAACCCTACTTGATGAAATGAGAATCTTACACAGTTTTACTTAGGATGAAAGCACATGCTAATAAACATGAAGTTTACACAAAAGATCCTATTGTAAATCTATTACTTAGATAAGAAATCAGTGACAACTTGTGGGAAGTTAATAGAGGATTCTGGAATTATTTATCCAAAATTCCCTTCTTATTGGTCCTGATTAGATGTCCCATGCTTGTCTTATCATAAGCTGGTCTTTGCTGGACATTTCTCTGGAGACCTTCCTGTTTCATGGTATCTTTAACTGTTTAAAGGCTCTTAAATATTTGTTTGTACTTTGTATCATCTGGATAAATGTCTTTCTGTTTTTTATTTTGTTATTTCTTAGTTGACAAGTAAAGAGAAATTATCTCTGGCTAATTTAAGGAAGAAAAAAATTTTTTGGAAACAAGATTAGAATAGAAAGCTGGAAAGACGTTCATTCTCATTCTTACAATTTCAAAACACTGGAGAATCAAAAATCACAACTTTTCTTGAATCCAATATAGAGGGAAGGGGAGCAGAAGACATGACCCCCAAATATACCACTTTGGCAGTATTTTGAGCTGAAGGCAATCAAGACCCAGAAGACTGAAGAAAAACATTTACCTCTCCTTAACTACACAAAAGAATTTAGATTGGGGGCCTGGCACAGAAAGAGAGCTATTACCAGATATAACTTTATCTGAATGAACCATCTGTATGGCAGGGCAAACATTGGGTTACCAAAAATCTGCTCTTTTTTTTGTCCTGTGAGTTACCCTCCTCCCCTTTGAAGCCCCAGGGCCTATTTCATTCCTTAGCTCAGGATGGCATATAAGCTCAACTGCCTGACTTCCCCTTAGGTCTCATATTTTTGTTGGGTTCCCATACTTACAAAATTAAATTTGTTTTTCTCCTATCCATCTGTCTTATGTCAATTTGATTATTAGACCAACAAAAGAACCTAGAAGGGTAGAAGGGAAAATTTTTCTGCTCCTAAAATTTTTGCAACCCAGATGGGACCTTCAATGGCTGGACACTGCTCACTCTGGGGCTACTGCAGCTGAGAGATCCTGGAACTCTGACAAAGTGTGGCAGAAGGTAAGAACTCTTACCACATCAGTCTCTCAGATCTCTACCTGCAGAGTCTGTTGGAAGCAAGAGTGGTGAGTCCTTTTTTCTTTTTTTAAATATAGATTACCAGAAGTAAATATTTTTGTAACTTCTTTCTTGGGTATAGTAACTCTGGTAAAGGTTTGGTATAAGTATTCTTGTTTTGTATTGATCCTTTTCCTCTCTTTTCCTTTGTCTCCTGTTCTATGTCTTGAGAGCTTGGCTTTTTGACCAGTGAGAATATTCTCTCTGGCCACCATCAAACACAGGTTGTGTGTACTGGCATGCAACTGGCAGACAGCTGAACAGGCTGTGAATCCAAGCTGAAACTAGACTGAGTTTAACTTGGGTTGGACTGGGTCCAGTGTGAGGCCTCTTCATCTGACTGTTCCAGCTCTCAGGGGTCTCTTGTCATACAGGGTCCCAGTCTATAAGGGGCCTTTGTTGTCTCGACATTCATTGTCTCATTATGATAACAAAGGTTTTGGTTTTTTAGGCTGGATTTTGTGAGGGCTAGACCTTTTGGACTCTCCTTTGTAATGCCTCTTGCATCCATTAAGCCTTATAAAGACTTACTGGTTTGAGTCACTATTAACATTAATATGTCCTATTCATCAATGGCCTGACAATGAGTACTTTGAATTGGAAAAACTGCTAGATTGAAAAAGTTTTTAGAGAGCTCTCATTCTAAACAATTGTCTTATTGGTAGCTAGAAAAATACCAAATTTAAAGTGAGAGCAAAGGAGTATAACAGTTAGCCTTGGGGACTCCTTTAACAAGATAAAAGAATAGAAATTAGACTTAGAACAAAACCAATGTCCATATCCAATGTTAATTCCCCTTCTTAAAAACTACCCTTTCTCCTCAGCAAACTCCCTGGCCCTCCAAGAAATAATCAGGAAATGGAGGCCAACGTTCAGGGGATGATAGAAGCAATATGAAATGTGTTCATAAATTTGTCAATCTAAGGAATACTGGTGTAACAGACAGTTCACATTTGCTTTTGTCTTGGTTTTCACTAGAAATTAAAATTAGTAAGGTAAATAATTCTAACCGATATATATGATTAAAGCTACTAGAAATAGTAAGGGAAACAAATATGGATGCAAAGATAGTAGGATGGGTTTTGGAGTAAGAAAAATATGAGATGAAGATGCATTTTTGTTAAGGGAAAAGCAAACAAATTTACCCCAAAGTAAAAACAAGTTATTTCAAAATAGAAAGGGAGAGAATTAAAGGACAAATTAAATATAAAGTTAGTAAGAGAGAAAAAGCGAGATAAAAATTTGACTTTGTTAATTAAGCAAGCCAAAATTCAATTGTTATTGTAAGAGTTTTAAAAATAAGCTTTAATACCAATAGTGTACTTACACAAAGTTAAACCTTAATTTTCTTTATCTGTAAAAAGGACAAAGTTTCCTTGGACTATTGGTCTACACCTGATAAGAGACTGTGAAAGGGTTTTCTTTATCAGTTAGGTAATTTGACTAGGAAGCAAAAGTTTTGTGTTTTATCAAAATAATTTCCTGTGCTTCATGTTATCTTTATCATCAGGTCTTTGATTACTAAGGAAAACTGAGTCTTATTAATATTAAAAGAGCTAAGCTTTGTTCACAACTATGTAAACTTCTGTGTTTGCCTTTGAAATATTTTATTGTCTTATTGGTTAAATAGTTAATTACGTATTGCTTTATAATCATCTGTGGTCATTTTTAGTTGAGAGTCCAAACCTTTTGATATTTTAGACAAACTTTACAAAATAAAATTCTAAATGAATCTTTGTCCACCTCAAACCAAATTTGGGATTTTCAAGATGGCTCCTGGAACATCACAAAATATTTGTTCTCTGTCATCATAAAACAGAGACACTAAAGTAATTAGAATTATTTGATATGTTAAATTACATAAGAAACACTATGGAGTAAGAAGTAATAACTATATTTGTATAGTTATATATTACAAGCGTTCCAGAAATTGCTTAAAATTCCCAGAAATCTTATATGTCCTGGCATAATATTGTAACTTATAATTCAAGTTATTATCTTAAGATGTTGTATGTCACAGAAATAACCAAATTTTCTTGTAAATTGCATTGTAATGGACTGTCATCAGACCCTTAACCATCACCATTTTTAAAACTGCCATTTACAGAGAATTATTGTGTTACTCTGATGCCATTGTGAATATGTTTTATATTCAGAGAGATTCATGGAAAAAACTCTGATGTGTACTGTAGAATACAGGTTTCTTATAACTTTCAGATCATACTACTGAACCTGGTAAGAATTTGCAGAACTCTAACAAAGAAACAGATGGCTTCATAAAACTGGTAACAAAAGATCAAAGTAAATAAGAATTAATTTCAAAGGACTGAATGAACTGATGAAGATGATTATAATTTTTATGACTTTTTGTTTGAAATATTGTTGGTTCTTTTATGTTTTTTGTCCAGATTTAAGGAAACATTTTTCTCTTTTCTCTTAAAATATCAGCAATTTGGTAAGGTATACCATTGTGAACAATGATGAAACACTGATCTTTTTCTCTTTACTTGATCCTTCCAGAATTTGGAAACTCTTAGTCAGTATTTTTACTTTCATAGCAATATAGTTATTTGCATAAGTGCAATAATAATCTGTTCTCCTTGTAAGAGAACACAATTAGAAACATTGGCTATATTACCAAAGCTTCGATTGTAATGTCATATTTGAGAGATATGCATAAACTCATATAAGACCAAACAGCTATAAGGAACAAAGTTTGACTTTATGGAGCCAATAAAGCCACTTGGAAAAATTGGCCTGGTACTTTGCTTTCAGGGTTCCTGGCAACCTTACCAGGTGAGAAAGAAAGGTCATTTCCCGGCAAGCTGAGTAACTTCAGGGTATTTTGAGGCTATTTCCTCAAGAAGAGAGAAATTCACTCAAATCTATAGGTATTGTAGGCAAGCCTGATGCTGATATTTTGGATTGGCTTCTTAGCCTTAAGACACTTTTAAAGACCAAAAATGCTCAAGCAATGCAAATTTAAAAGAGCCTATATATACAATTTATGTATATAATTTTATGTATATATTTAAAAGATCTTGAAAATCACTATTCTTGCTGCACTTATGTGAATGATCAGGCCAAGTTTATTGAAACTAGACTTAGTTTGCAAACAAATTAGCCTTACTTTGGTTATCTTCTGATAAAAATGGAGATGATTTTAAAGAGAAAAATTATGTTTCAGTAATACACCTTTGTGTATATCAAATTCTAGTCCTGTTAGTTACATTTCAGCTTTTGTTTTCTACCTGTAAACTAGACTAGATCCTGAATTCTCCTGGTTTCCTCCAATATTTGGCTACAACTCTCCAAAGCAACATTTTTAAATTTCTCACATTTTTATGACTTGGACTCATGGAGAACTAAAACTGCTTTTTTCCCCAAGCCATGCAAGCTAAAGCAGGACAAGTTGATATAAACTTCAGAGAAATCATCACAACTGCTCATGTATAGACAATCTTTGTGCCTGTGCTGTGTGGGCCACTGAGAAAGATCACTAGGGATATTCAAACTGAAAACTAGGAAAATCTATCAAATGGCATTGCCTATCCTCACTCCATCTGAAGATGCTTCAAGCTGGACATCTAGAAATCTTCTATACTGTCTGCCTTCAGAACTCAGAAACTGGGATTATGATCTGCTCCAATTATTAACCATCATTTTTCTTTTGTTTCTGTAGAAATTTCTTTTATTAAATCCTGATTGCTTACACCACAGGCCTAATTTTGGGAGCCAAAACACATCACAACCTCTTCAAACGAGACACAACTATTTAACTGAACTGACCTATTCTTAAGGTTGAAAAACTTGGTCAATAAGATATGGAGAAATCTACCAACTCAACTTCTAGACTCTGAAACTTCTTGGTGAAGTTTCAAAGGTGGGACTGAAGGGGAGCAAAATATATGACTCTAAAATATGCCACTTTGAAATTATTTTGAGCTGAAGGGATTCAAGATCCAGCAGACTCAAGAAAAATTTTTACCACTCTCTCAACTACCTAAAAGAATTTAGATTGGGGGCCTGGATCAAAGAGAGGGCTATTACCAGAAATAACTTTATCTGAATGACTTATCTATATGGCAGAGAAAACATCTAATTATCAAACATCTGCTCTCCTTATTGTCATGTGAATTACCACCTCCCCTTTGAAATACCAGGAACTTATCTCATTCCTTAGCTCAGAATGGCATATAAACATCAATTGCTCAACTTAACCTTGAGTCAAATGTTTTTTGTGTGTGTGTGTGAGGAACATCAGCCCTGAGCTAACATCCATGCTAATCCTCCTGTTTTTTGCTGAGGAAGACCGGCTCTGAGCTAACATCTATTGCCAATCCTCCTCCTTTTTTTTTTTTTCCCCCAAAGCCCCAGTAGATAGTTGTATGTCATAGTTGCACATCCTTCTAGTTGCTGTATGTGGGACACGGCCTCAGCATGGCCGGAGAAGTGGTGCGTCGGTGCACTCCCGGGATCCGAACCTGGGCTGCCAGTAGCGGAGCGCGCGCACTTAACCACTAGGCCGCGGGGTCAGCCTGGGTCAAATGTTTTTGTATGGAGCTCTTGTACGTATGAAATTAAATTTGTTTTTTTCCTGTTAATTTTTCTTATGCCAATTTAATTATTAGAAGGGTAAAAGGGAAATTTTTTCCACTCCTACAAGGGCAATCAATTAACCCAGAATCTAAGAAAAGACAGATTCTTCCAAGGAAATTGCAGAGGCAAACCATTTCTGACTTGGCACGGAGGCCACATGCTATATAAGTAAGTAACAATGATTCAGCTAAAATGGTTAACAAATTAATACAGGCTAGGATGAATATATAGAGCCCCAGAGAGTACAGACACAGGAAATTCATTTACATCTCTAGGCTTTTGTCCATAGACCTCACCAGGGTCCCCTGAAAGATTGCAGTCGAGGATATAGACCAGAGAAATCTTTTCCCCCGGTGCAAGGCTGATTGATGTATGAGACCAGCTACTGCATGAGAAAGGCAGGAAGATCTTTCTGCCAACCAGATCTTTCTCCCCTATCTCCCAATCAGAAAAAATGCCTTAACCTGGTGGGGGAAGGACAGAAAGCCCTGAAGCCTTCAGGGCACAGGTAAAGAAGCAGTGCAACAGGGAGAAGAGGAAAAATGGGGAAACGACAGCAAAAATCCTGTTCTAGACTATTAGTGGTTACATACTGCTGAGAGAAAGACAAGAACTCTTAAAGGCCCAATCCCAAAATATAAAAACCAAATCACCTACTTAAGGATGGTAGTGAACCAGAACAAAGATAATCTCCTTAATCCCTCTCCCAGGCAGGTTGGCAAGCACCAGGTCACAAGATCCCTCACAGCTGGGAAAGGAGCATGAGCATGGAGATAATTCCTCCTGAGGCACAGCACAAAGGATACACCAAAACCTGAGAGGGAAGTGGACATTAAGAAAAACCCTCTGGCAAACAGCCCCTCCCTACAAAGAGTTAATGCTAGAGGAATTTAAAGACTGTTAAAACAATAACAACACACAAACTCAGTTAGTTACCCTGACTAGATTGATTCAAACCCTCACATTCAATGCTTAGCAAAAGAAAAGGAATACCCATTTCCAGGTGTCCCCCCAAAATACTGTTTACTTCATTCTCTATTTTTTTGTGTGTGTGAGGAAGACTGGCTCTGAGCTAACATCTGTGCCAGTCTTCCTCTATTTTGTATGTGGAATGCCATCACAGAATGGCTGGATGAGTGGTGCATAGGTTTGCACCCAGGGTTCTGAACCCACAAACTCCGGGCCCCCGAAGCAGAGCACGCGAACTTACACACTACATCACGGGGCTGGCTCCCTTCACTGTCTATTATTCTACACAAGATATCCTCATTTTTGCCAAAAATTATTAAACACACACAAAAAGCAAGAGGAGTGGAGTCCACAGGCACCTAAGAGGGTCTGCACTTGCCCTGTGAGTCACTGTACCCAAGGGAAAGCAACATTAGCAAATTAAAACAAAGAAACAATAACAACAAGAAATGTCAGCAATGACAACAAACATCATGACAGGTTGAAAGAGAGAGAGAGGGAGCCAGAGAGATAGACACACAAAAAAGGGAAAGTTCTGTATTTTAGTACCTTTAAAAGCTTGTTTTCCTGCTTTTTAAGCATGAGGCCTCACGTTTTCATTTTGCACTGGATCCCAAAAATTAGGTAGCTGCCATTGCTTATACTCTTGTGTGTGGAGTGGAGAAAGGAAGGAGGAGGCAATTTGGGTTTGGGTAGGAAGGACAAGAAAGAGGTAACTGAATGAGGAATTGAGTTCTGTGACCAAAGGGTTGGCAGATGGTCAGAGACACCAAAGGGCATAACAGATGCAGGAGGAGGAGGAGGAATCACAGAGAAGGAGAAGGAAGAGGAGGGAGGTAGAAGGAGAAGTAGGAAAGCAGAAGGAGAAGACAAGGGAAGCAGAGAGAGGGAGAGAAGGAGGAGAAACAAGAGGGTGAGAGGAAGGAGGAGGAAGAGAAATGGAGCTGTCGGGGGAAGAGGGAGAATCTCCCTCTGCCCTTTCCCTTAAGGTTCTTATGGCTGGCCAAATAATTAACAAGACAGGTTATCAGGAGAAAATAATACCAAGTTTAATAACATGTATACATGGGAGAAAGCAGGGACACTGCGTTTCTCAACACAATAGCAGAAATTCTCATCTTAAATACCATGTTCAGCCAATGACAAACGAGGATTTTGGGGAGTCAGTTACAGGATATTACCACTAAAGCACAGTAAACAAGAGTAAGGTTTATTATGCAGCCCCAAGGCCTCAACTTCCACATTGATAAGCCTCTAGAAATGAGGCCATCCCCCTCTCTTCTCAAAACAGAGAGGGAGATACCTTTACAAATGGAGATTTCCCTTATAAATGTAAATGATTGTCTGGCAACTCCTCGCAGGGCCATCCAAAGAATGTGGCCAGAGAGACAGAACTCCCGATAAGATGGGCTTGTTGGTGCCTTTTCTATTGTAACCTCTATCCTAAATTATCTTTTATAGCAGTCATGATAGATCTGTTCCAGGAAGGAGTCACCATGTCAAATTCTTTAGGCAGTTAGTGGGGGAGGTCAAATGTCCTCCAGAGAAAACAACCAAGGTAAAGAGATAGATTTCAGGGTGGCCAAATCTTGATCTCCCACAGAGCAGAGCATCAAGTTCTGCAGCTCAGCTCCTGTGGGCAGAGTTAATCCTGACCAGGGATGCGGGAAGCACCTGGTACTTGAGTCATGATCCCACTCTGGATCTGAAGCTTTCTTAGCCAGCCCCCTCCTGAATGTATACTTGGCGAGGGTGGGTGGAGCACAAGATCGGAAAGTGGAGAAAGGGAAAGGGCTTCCTCGGAGCTTCTTGGGACCTGAGAGATACTAAGAACTGAGAGAGCTGAGAAGAACCAGAACTGGAGGGAAAAATCAAGAGATAAAATGGAGTCAAGGAGAGGTGACCAGGACCAGGATTAAGAAAAGACTTGGGAGAGAAAGAGATGGTTATACAGGTCATTGATAATCATGTGCTCCCAGACAGAGGAAACCCCAGAGGAGGAACACAGTGTAGGTTGGATATACTCCAACTAGAACTCAACCGGGCAGGGTATCCCAGCTATCCTAGTGGAGTCCAGCATTCTTCCTTGCGTCACCAGAACACCCTGGGTCCCTCTTCTTGATTCATTGGTGCTCAGGTCAAAAGCTTGCTCATGTTCTTTATAACAGCACTTATTTATTGCTTCCCCAACCACAATCACAGCTCTTGAATTCCTCTCTCTTCTGTAAAGCTCTCCTCAGAACCCACATGTGAGTGCCCCTCCGCACACAGTCCCACACACTCTTCTGACATCACTCTCACCACCAACAGAAACCTCAACTTCTCTTCTGGAGAAATCCACTCCTCTTATGACTGTGTGTCTTTTACTGAGGTTCTCATTTCCCCTCCCACAGTGCTTCAAGATTTTCTCTCACATGTCTGGCTTCCATCAGCTCTTTCTGCATCTGGTCTATGTGCTTATTGCCTCTCATAGCAAATCTCTTGCAGTAAAAGAAGCTGTGGACTGAGAGTCAAGAGGAATTCCTAAATGGGACACTTGCTGTATGCAGGAATTGGAGAAATCTTATCAGCCTTCTGGCCTGAGTTTCCTTATCTCTAAAATGACTGGCTTGAAAGAACTGAATGTTTTCTACCATCATTTCTGGCTCTAAGATTCTGTGTGTCTTACTTCCATGGGCTCCCATTCCTTCCCCCTGATGTTGTCTTCTCTTTCCCACTCTGCTTCTCCCTCCTTCTTTCTCATTTCTCCGTGTCTTCACAGTCATTCTCCACTTAGCCTTCATCTCAGCTCCCAGGGCCTCCTCTCCATTTTCTCATACTCTCTATCCATTCACTCTCATCTCAGTCCTTCCTCCCTGACTGACTTTCAAACCTAAAGCATTGTTTTATCACATGACCATTGGATCCCTTGGTATAAATATGTTTTTAAAAAACAAAATTCAGCTGAGTAAATTTGAAGATCTATTCAGACAACATCCTTCCTAGCAAGTAGAGGGGCATCTCAGAGGTTGTACAAAATGGAAGGTTTTATAGAAGAAGGGTGGGGCAAGGGAGCTATTAGCAAAAGGAAAGAAATGATTATTTCTAGGCCAGGACATCTTATTTGAGGGAGGAAGGGAAAAGCAAGGGTTTAATCCTGCAGATTGCTTCTTCTTCCTCTGGGGGATGGAGAGGGTCCTCCTGACAATGACCTCGTTGGTGCTGACCAGAAAATTTCAGACTGACCTATTAAACTCCCATTTCTGGGAGCGGGTGAACCTGCAATTCGAAGAGATGTTAAATCTAAGTTTGGGTTTTAATATAAGTAACACCTTTTGGGCCTTCTTTTTTTTTTTTTTTAACAATATAAAACACAGTTATGGATTCTATTTTTGGCAAGATGGTACAGTACAGTATAACTTGAAAAGACATATAGTACTAACACCCAGAAATGTGAGATAAGAAAATGTCCTTTAACTATTTTTCTTTTTGCATGCAAAACTATTTTTAAACCAAAACAAGGGAAACCCTCAGGGAACAAAACAAAGGATAAATGGGAGCCCAGAGAGCCAAGCAGAAACTGACACTGGGGCATAGGAGGCATGTACAGGTCCCCTCGTGTTTGGCTTTATGGTCACTTGGGTCAGGAGATATGGCCTTGATACCAGGCAAACAAGGGGAAAGATTCAACTGAGGCTTCTGCTACGTTCTCATCTAGTCCAAGAAAATATCCACCCAATTGTACAGGGGAGGAAGCTTGTCTGTCTGTGTATTCATTGAATGCTGGTTTGTTTTTTGTTTGTTTCTCATTCTGAGAATTACTAATCACAAGTGTGAAATTGGAGTTAAAAAATATTCTACCTGTGTGATCCTGGAATATACAATCCAATAAATTAAAATAAAAGGTGATTCTTCGGGCTGGCCCGGTGGTGCAAGCGGTTAAGTGTGCACGCTCCGCTGCGGGGGCCTGGGCTTCGCCGGTTCAGATCCTAGGCGCGCACCGACGCACCGCTTGGCAAGCCATGCTGTGGTGACGACCCATATAAAAAGTAGAGGAAGATGGGCATGCATGTTAGCCTACGGCCAGTCTTCCTCAGCAAAAAGAGGAGGATTGGCAGATGTTAGCTCAGGGCCGATCTTCCTCACACACACAAAAAATAATAATAAAATAAAATAAATGGTGATTGCAAGTTTTTAATACAGCTGTGTAATTTGGTGAAATTTAAAGCACAGATAATCTCAAGAGAACCACCCTCAATACAAGCTGCAAAGGATTCCCACACATAAAGTCTTTCCTAATATGAGGCCACAATCCAAAATTAGAGAACATAGTGAGAAACAGTTCATCATGAAGGAAAGTTAGCAGAAAAACAAATAATAGATTAGACCCTCAAGAAATCACACATAGAGGAAGTTATATTTTAAAAGCTTAAAGATGCATAAAGAAGTAATACCATGAGAGACATTAGCAAAAAATACCATGTAGATTTCCTCAATAGTAAATTAAGCTTCTAGAAATAAATTTAAAAAATCTAATCATTGCATTTAAAAACTTAACAAGTGGATTAAGCAACAAATAGAGCAATTTAAAAATATTCCTAAATTGGGAGATCTGAAGAATTTCTGATAATGCAATACAGGGCTAAAGAGCTGTTGAATATGAAAAAAGAAGTTGAGATGTAAAGACTAAAATGAAATCCAATATAAGCCCAATAAGAATTTCTTTAGGACACAAAATACATAATGAGAAGAGGAAATATTTGAAGAAATAAAGCCTGGAATTTTTCAAAATTAATGAAAAACATAAATTTTTAGATTCAGGGAAAACAAAAGTTTCAAAGAAAATAATGAATTTGAAAAATAGTCTTTATTTTTCATAGTGAAAAAAGCAAATCAAGGATGTAGGTAACTTAGAATATAAATCAGTTTAAAACAAAGTTCTTTTTTCTTAGATTTCAGTTATTTCTTTTTTTACAGTATCAGGGTTTTTTAATTTTTTTGTGAGGAAGATCAGCCCTGTGCTAACATCCATGCTAATCCTCCTTTTTTGGCTGAGGACGACCAGCTATGAGCTAACATCTATTGTCAATCCTCCTCCTTTGTTTTCCCCAAAGCCCCAGTAGATAGTTGTATGTCATAGCTGCACATCCTTCTAGTTGCTGTATGTGGGACGCGGCCTCAGCATGGCCGGAGAAGCGGTGGGTTGGTGAGCGCCTGGCATCCGAACCCTGGCCGCCAGTAGCAGAGCGCCCACACTTAACAGCTAAGCCATGGGGCCGACCCGATTTCAGTTATTTCTTAAGTAATAATTCCTTCAATGTCTACTAAATACCGAGGGCTTGCTAAATCCTAAGATTTCAAAGAGGAGAAAGATAGAAGCTCAAACTCTAGAGAACAAAACATATATCCAACAATAAATGTAGAGTGTGATAATTCTGTTGTGAGATAAAGCACAAAGATCGAAAGAGCTTCATCATGTCCATTTTATCTATATTTGCACTGCTTACGTGGCCTTGCTCACTCTGAGCACCAGCATATTGGCTGCTAGAGTCAGGTAGGACTGAGGCAGTGAGACTATATATCCATGAGAATATTTCAAGTGGTTTTTAATTCAGAAATTTATGAAGATATCAAAAAAGATTGAAATTGAACACACATAATGAGCACCACATATACCACCTTGTGTGTTAGATGTCAATTCCTTCTAACTCCTAATAAGAAGCAGATGAGAATTCTTTGACAGTCAGAGAACATTCTCTTGGCCATACAGCTCAATAGTTCTCACCTGTCCTAGCAATCACTAGACAATAACGAAAATAATTAACACACCTGGCAGTTGCCTCTTCTTGGACTATTTACATTTAATGTTGGTATTCTTCTGGTTTATTTTGTCCAGGCCCTTATTATCAGATAGAAAGTAGGTGGAAATACTCTTAGCTACACATTTACTCAAAATTCTCTTTAAGAGCATCTTCTACAAAAAATATTTTAAGAAGACTTTGATTTTCCCTAATATGTTCTGAAAATGCTCCCTAAATATTTAATTACTATCCTGCAATGCCTGTTATGTACATATTTACTTTGCTACCTTGCTTAATGACTAATCATCCAGAAGAAAAGGTTGCCAACACAGGATGGATTAGTTTGCTGAGGCTGTCATAATGAAGTACCACAGACTGGGTGATTCAAGCAAGAAAAATTTATTACTCATGGTTCTAGAGGCCACAAGTCCAAGAGCAAGGTGTCAGCAGGTTTGGTTTCTCCTGAAGCCTCTCCTTTTGGCTTCTAGATGGCCATCTTCTTGCCACGTCCTCACATCATTTTCCTCTGTGCACCCCTGGTGTCTCTTCATGTGTCCAAATTTCCTCTTCTTAGAAGGATACCATTCAGATTGGATTAAGGCTCACACTAAAGGCCTCATTTTAATTGAGATGCCACCTTAAAGTCCCTATCCAAATACAGTCACATTCTGAGATACTGGGAGGTATGGCTTCAGCATAGGTATTTTAAGACACAATTTATTCTATAACATTGGGCATTTTCACTTTTCAAAATCTTCATCACTTTACTTCTTTCACTTTTGAAAATCTTCTTGACTTTCAATGTATTGTTTTTTTGGTTTTGGTTTTGGTTTTTTTTTTAACGGAGATATCTCATAGACATCTAGACTTCAGAGTCTGTTGCTACGGCTTATGAAAGCAACCTTCAACAACCAAAAAGTCTGTAATTCTGCATTGTTTTCTTATTAATAATCATTGCTCTAGTATTTATATTTAAATTAATATCACTGTTTTCTAAAATGTGTAAATAATCCAGATTTTTCTTTATTAAGCCCAAAGGAAAACAT
This sequence comes from Ceratotherium simum simum, assembly GCF_057802395.1. Classification (NCBI taxonomy): domain Eukaryota; kingdom Metazoa; phylum Chordata; class Mammalia; order Perissodactyla; family Rhinocerotidae; genus Ceratotherium; species Ceratotherium simum. The sequence goes on from NC_141901.1 coordinate 37,754,336, forward strand.
TTTATTTTTCCTCTTCTTTCACAAGAGGCACTGGTCAGGTCTTATTAGTCAATTGACTAACATTTAGAAAAACTAAATTTTACCCCTATTTCACACACACACAAAATCAAGTCCAGGTATGTTGTAGCTCTAAATGTAATAAGAAAAATAGTTAAGCTCCTCAAAGATAAAATAGTACAGTTTTGTTCAAAATGTGATCCCCAGACCCTCAGAGTCAGCATCATCTGGAAGTCGTAAGAAATGCAAGCTGTTGTAACTCTTTCCTGACCTAAAGACTTAGAGACTCTGGAGATATGTCCCAACAATCTGTGCTTTAAAAGCCTTCTAGATGATTCTGATGCCCACTCAAGTTTGAGAAGGACAGATTAAAGAGAATATCTCATGACCTGGAAGTAGAAATAAATAATTTACAGGAGTAGATAACAATAGTTATAGAGAAAAATATCAATACACTGTATCCCATTAAAGAGAAAAACTTCTCATCAAAATACAAATTTAACACAGAGAAAAGTAAACCCAAGACTGGTAGAGAATATTCACAATATGTGTATCCAGTGAAGGACTAGTATCCAGAAATTATAAAGAACTTGAAATCAATAAGAAAATGACTGAAGTCCTCCCATGCAACAGACACACATACAGATAAAAGTTAAACTGGTAATTCACAAAAGCGTGTATCTCAGTGGCTAATAGGCATAAGAAAATATGTCAAGTAGCATTAGTCAACAGGTAAATATGAACTAAAACAACAATTGGATACACTACACCCCCACTAGAATGGCTAAAAACTAAAAGAGTTAACAATATTAAATATGGGTGAGGATGTGGAGAAGATGGAAGGTAGATTGGTACAATTACTATGAAAACCAGTTTGCCAGTATCTATTAAATGTAAAAAAAAATGTATAATCTATGACCCAGCAATTCCATTTCTTTGTATATTTCCAAGAGAAAGGAGTGTTTATGTTCACAAAAAGTCTTGTACAAAAATGTTCAAACAAGTCTTATTCAAAATAGCTAAAATATGGGAAAAATTCCAATGTACATCCACAATAGATAGATAAATTGTGCTACATTCACACCGTGGAATACCACAGAGCAATGAAAAAATAATGAACTACTGCTACATGCAACAACACGGATAAATCTCACAGAAATTATTGTGAATGTAAGAAGGCAAGCACAAAATAGGACTTACATATAATTCTAGTAAAGTGAAGTTCAAAAACAGAACCAAAATTAACCTATGATGATATTGATCATAATAATTGTTGTCTTCAGTAGTTTCTTGACTGGTAAATGGAGCCATGAGGGAGACTTCTGTATGCTGAAAACATTCTTTTTCAGGGTAGTGGTTATGCTTCAGTACCTTCTAGAAAGCAGACTCTAAAACAGGAAAAGAAAGAAAGTCAGAGTAAACTATATTGACGTGGTGAACAGTATAGGTAAGACTTTATTTGGGGACATGATACCAGGTATTAGGAGTGGGACTCTGAGAAGAACAAAACAGAGAAGGAGAGAAAGCCGATACAGTGGTGTGTTATCAGAGTGGTCAGCACTATGGAAAACCAGGATCTGAGCCCATTGGAACCCTCTGATGAATCATGCAGATGGTGCCTCAGTGTTGTCCACTTGAGGGATCACTTACCCATGATCCCCAGCCCCTAATAGTCAAGGATTGCCACCTGGGGTGTTACTTCCCCCACTCTTGCAGTTTTGAGATCCACAGTGATAACCAGCTGCTCACAGGTGTCCCAACCACATCATGAGAAAAGCCTTAGTGCAAAAATGCAAAAGATATGCAGTACAGCAGAAATTAGGTTCTGTCACCAGTTGCCTTAGAAATGGCTGGAGAAAAAGTGGGCTGAGAAGACATGAGGCAGGACACAAGAGGTACCTCACTATCAGGTTGTTAGGAGAAAACAAACAAAAAATATATACACAAAATCAATCAATTATTTTTTCACAAGAAAACTTCAATAACAGTCTGTTGAGTAACCGTTTAACTCCCAGTGACACTTGGTGGTGAAATACAGACATTCACAAGCATCAACTTATAGCTCTTCCTCTGAAAATTCTATATTGCTCAGCTTCACTCCATTCTAAATGAAAAACCCAGTGCCTGATGTGGACAGTCACCTGCAGTAACAGCTGTTCATCTGTTGGGACCCTTATCTTATCCCATCACTTTAAGAAGAGCAGGCATGGGGCTGGTCTGGTGGCATAGTGATTAAGTTCATGCACTCAGCTCCTGTGGCCCAGCATTCATGGTTTGGATCCGGGGTAGGACCCACACACTGCTCACTAAGCCATGCTGTGGCAGCATCCCACATACAATATAGAGGAAGATTTGGCACAGATGTTAATTCAGGGACAATCTCCCTCAAGAAAACAAAAGCAAAAGAGGATGATTGGCAACAGTTGTTAGCTCAGGGCCAATCTTCCTCACACATACACACAAAAAACAGAGCATGCAAACTCAATTTGACACCTTGTAAGTAAACTATATTGACATGGGGAGGATTGTAGTAAGACTTTTGTAGGAGGATGGTTTTTATATGACTCTGATCCTCTTGCCTTTATGTTTTTCTATAGTTACTCTCCACTTTAAATGAGATCTCTATATTGCATTTATAATCTAGAAATTCAAATTTTTACAAATTTGGGGAGTCGCTCTACTTAAATCTCCAAATTAATGAATCTATGAGAAAGGATACCAAGTAAATTCCATTAAGCCAATTTAATTCCATTATTCTAAAACCACAAATAATTACTTTCCATTTTCTCCAATTTTATTAAAAGTATACTCATTGGTATCAATTTTTCATATGAAAAAATTATGCATGGTAAAAAGTAATTGGAAAATCAAATGTTGAATTTTCCCTGTAAAGGTTTTGCTTTTCTGAATTTTCTTTACAGCCATTGTTTCTACCAAAATGAATTTTCCCAGATTGACTTGCACAGATTTAACTGTTACTATATATAGTTTTATCCACTACAAATTTCATTTTGTGTTGGTGTTGCTGCTATTAATATTTATTTATAAATTTAGATAAAGCAAAAATAGTTTAGTGCACTGATGCAATTTTAATGAGATATTCTATGATTTTCGTTTGTCCTGGATTGGTTTATTGTATTGCTAATTTGGTTCTGCCACAAACTTTGCAAACTGTATACTAACTATGCAGGCTCTGGACTGAGAAAAGAGCATAGAACAGGAGCAACTGTTCTCTATTATAGAGAGTATTATGTTGCTTACAAATAAAGATAGATTTCTTGTTTTACTATCATTATGGCTTTAAGTTCTTTCTTTTGCTTTATTAATTCTTAATTAATAGAATTGGGACCTCCAGTACAATGCTGAATACAAATGATGAGCACAGACATCCTCGCCATACTCGCAGTCTTAGAAGAAATGTCTGTAATGTCACCAGTTAGTATGATGTTAGCTGTAAGTTTTTGTTGATGCCCTTTATCAAATTGAGAAAATTCTCTTTTATTCCTAGTTTACTGGGATGTTTTGTTGTGAGGTGTTGAACATTTCAAATGTTTTATTTGTATCTGTTGAGATAATAATGTGATTATTCTTATGTTCTGTTAATGTGGTGAATTATGTTTGATTTTCAAACATTAAGCCAATCTTCCCTATCTGGGATAAACCCCAGATAGTCATCATATAATAACATTTTTACACACTGCTAAATTTTATTCAATTTTGTTAAGGATTTTGTGTCTAAGTTTGTAAGAAATGTTGGTGTATAAATTCCCTGTCTTGTAATTTCTTTGTAGGTTTTTATTGTCAGGGATATACTGGCCTCAGAAAGTAAATTGGGAACTTTTGTCTTCTCACTGTTTTCTGAAAGATTTTATGTGAGATTGGTAGTTCTTTAAATGTTGATTGAATTCAACAAGTCTTCTGAACGAGGAGTTCTCTTTATGGGAGAGTTTTTAATAACAATTTTTTAAATATTTGTTATACCTATTTCTATTTATAGGACTTTATTTTTAATATTTAACATTTATTTTATTAATAGCAATCTATTATTAATACAGAACTATTCAGATATTCTCTTTTGCCTTATCTCAGTTACAGTAAACTGTTTCTTAAGGAACATTTTGCTTTTAATCTACATTTTCAAATGTATTGGCATAAAGATTTTTGTAATTGTCCCATATTATCCCTTTATTAAAAAGATGTGTGGTAATATCCCTTCTTTATTCTTAATACTGATAATTTATTTTTTGTCTCTTTTTTTCTTGATCATTCTTGCTAAGGATCTATCAATCTTACTAATATTTTCAAAAACAAACTCTTGACTTTATTGGTTTTCTCTATTGCTTGTTTTCTGTTTTATTGATCTCTTTATTTTTATTATTATTTTCTCTTTATGTTGGTATACTTTGTTCTTTTTGTCTTGCTTCTTAGGGTGGAAGCTTAGATCACTGATTTTAAACAATCATTTAATATAACATTTGAACTCCAGGGTTTCTCTTTGCTATGCACCACTTTTGAAGTACCTCACATATTTTGATATGCTTTGTTTTTGTTATCATTTGGTTCAAAATATTTTCTAATCTCTCTTTTGAATCCTTCATTAACCCTTGTATTATTTAGAATTGTGCTGCTTAATTTTCAAATATTTGCATATTTTCTAGATGCCTTATTATGATTGATTCCAAATTCAATTCCATTGTGACACAGAATATACTGAGTGATTCCAGACCTACGATGTTTATTGAGAGCTCTTTATGGCCTAGCATACAGTCTACAATGCTAAATGTTTCATGAGTACTGGAAAAAAAACATATATTTGGAACTTGTAATATGTAATTTTCAGTAGGTGTATATCAGCTCATGTTAAGAGTGTTGTTCAAATTTTCTATACCCTTATTCATTTTGTTCACTTATTCCATCAATTTCAAAGAAAAGGTGCATTAAAATTTCCAATCATGATTGTGAATTGTTTATTTCTCCCTTTGATTCTAAGATCTTTCTGTCATGAATTTTGAAATTCCATTATTAGATGCATTGACACTTTTTATGCCTTCTTTGTAACCTGATCATTTATTCACTATGAGGATATTCCTTTTACTATTCTCAGATCTCTTCAGTCCCTCTTGTACCTGAGTCCACAACTTGTGTCATTTCTCTTTATCCTGAGGAACTTACTGTAGTATTTCTTGGTAGGTCTAGAGGCAAGATATCATCTCAGATCTCATTTATAAGAGAATATTTTTATTTCATATTTATTTCTGAAGGGTACTTTTGCTGGATATAGAATTCTAAGTTGACAGTTTTTTTGTTTTTTCCTCGACATGTAGAAGAAGTCATTCCATTATCCTCTAGGTTACGTTTCTAGTGAGAAAGCAAATGTTATCCTTATCATTGTTCCCTCTATGTTCTCTGTCTTTTTTCATGGCTGCTTTTAGGATTTTCTCTTTATCCTTGGTTTTCAGCATTTTGTCTATGACTTGTATTGATGAAGTTTCTTTTGAATTTATTCTGCTTAGGACTTACTAGGATTTTAGAATTTGTGAATTGATATTTTCCATCCATTTTGAGGAATATTGGGCTATTACCAATAAAAATAATATTCTGCACCAATCCAATTAGTATAACACAAGACATAGACACTCTGTTCAGTTACTTTATTCTTTCAGTCGTTTTTCTCAGTGTTTTATTTTAAATAATTTTGATTGCTCTTTCTTCAGCATCACTGACTCTTTCTTCTGTGGTGTTTATTCTGTTGTTAAGGTCATCAAATATGTTTATATTTTTCAGAACATATTCTATGACTTCTGTATTTTTTAAATTTCTATATATTATAGAGATACCCCCAATGTACACCCATTCTTTTTGTCTTTATCTATAAATTTCAAAATATATATATGTTTTGAAAATGAAAAGAGGTTTTATTTATGAAAGGACTATTTACAAAGTGCAGGGGAACCTCGAGTGAAGTAGCTTGGAGGTAGTGAAGCAGAGCTGTCATCACATCTAGGTCTTAATGGCCAAGTAAAGGGAATCATTACTATACCTGGAAAGAAAAAGAGTCATGTAGAGTCAGCCACATAGAGAGGAGCAGTGATCTTTTCTTGAGGGACAGAGCTAGCCCAAGGCAGTGCCACAAGCAAATATATTTATAACACTAATTTTAAGCTCCTTTTCTGCTATTTTCAGTATCTGGGTTATCTGTGGGTATGTTTCTTTGATTTGTTGATTTTTTATGTGTCTCATCTTCTGCACATATCTCACAATGATTTATAGTGTATTGAACATTTTATATAGGTAAAAGTTGAGATTTAATTATATAACTCTTTTGCTTTGTTTTTATTTCCAAGAGTGTACATTTTTTTTCCAATGCGTGACTGCTACAGTGAGGAGGTAACTATTCAGATTTCACTAAGTATCAAGATAATATTGGCCTAAGCAGCAATTTTTAAAATTGAACTCATTTATGGTTAGCCTTCCTCCCAATGTCACAGCTGCTCTGCCCAAGTCTAATTTCTTTGATCTTATCAATACTTAATCCTGGAGCCTAGTGGGAGTTGGACCTCAGTTTCATCTTTTGGATCAGTGGTAGAAGAGACCTTTGTTTCTAGGAACCAAGAAAATATATGAGACTACAGTGTCATGAATACTAGACTGTCATGAATATGCTTGAGTGTATTTTCTGGTCTCATGTATTCTCTAGACTAGCCCCACCATCACCCCTTTTCTTAGCAAAACAGGAGTGGGAAACCGGGGAGAATTGTTAGGTCAAGTAAATTATTGCTGCATTTTGGAGGCTTATAGACTCCAATCTCTACAACTTCTCCCCACCATTGCCAATAACTCATCTATCTCAGTCTTGGCAGGCTTTCTTCTCCACTGTTGCCTTCAGTAACCAGCACTGCCTGACAGTTATGTATAAAGGGCTCTTCTCTCTGAAAAATCAGACCATCTGGGGTTTTCTTACATCTAACTCTCTTCAATAGTTTCATAGATAAGTACAAGTTTTATTTATTTATTATTATTTTTTAATTTATTCCCCCAAAGCCCCAGTAGATAGTTGTATGTGATAGCTGCACATCATTCTAGTTGCTGTATGTGGGACGTGGCCTCAGCATGGCCGCAGAAGCGGTGCGTCGGTGCGCACTCGGGATCCGAACCCAGGCTGCCAGCAGCAGAGCACACACACAGTACAAGGTTTATAATATCTAACTTTTTTTTGGTATTACCATGGGAACAAAGATCTTCTACATCCTTTTATATATCACCCAGAAAATTACTTATTGTTTTTGAATTGTAGTCAAATTCAAAGAAAATTACAGTTTCTTTGTTTTGTTTTTAACTGATCTGGTTCTCCTCATAATTATCTACTACTGAGCAAAAGTAAAAGGAAGATGAAAACATTGTAGTTACGTTAAAACTCAGCGTGGAATCTAGGATTCCATTTTTCCATCATGAGCCTAGGGGTTCCTAAATTACAAAGAGAACATACAACATATTCTTTGGGGCAATGAATCACAAAAGTTAAGATATCTCTAACTTTATTTCTTCAAAATCAAACAAATAAACAAAATGTCTAACTAATAAAAAAAACAATGCAGGGGAGGGAGGTTTGCATTACAAAGAATGTTAATTGAGGTTGGTGGAAGAAAGCTAATCTTGGCTAAACATAATTGATTGCTAAGGCTAGCTAGGGGAGCAGAAGTCCATCACTGACACATTGCAGGTTTCTTACAGGATTCTCAGAATATTTACATCTTAACTCAGTTCAAAAGTTCATGTTCTGCAGATGAGGAGATGCATAAGATCCATTATCTTAATGGCTTCCCAGCTCCATTTTAAATCCCTTAGACATAAGTGATCTCATTTTTTTACATATTTCACATTTCCCCCTTTCAATGAGATTTTTCTCAGTTCACTGAAACAGTCCCTAGGGAGGAGAACTGAGGTCACAAGGGACAGAATAGTTTCCCTTACTGCACTATGGTGAGTGAAGAAATGCAAAAACCAAGAAATGTGGTTTTCCAGGGAACAGAGAAGAGAGCCAAGTGGCCATCTTGGGTTTCCCATAGTCCTGACTGATTATTTAAATTTCAGCCATTGTCTATCCATCTTAATTTCTCTGCCTCAGAAGCAGACTGTTGCCATGTTACAAGGGCATCAGGATGGCAAAACTCTGGAAATGAAGGGCTATTCATCACAGAGGCATAATGGACTTCATATACACTTGCCAAACTTTCCAGATTCTGTTGTTCTTGCCTTTACATGAAAGTCAACTAGAGCATTTTCCTGATGTGCAGATTCAGTCCTTTTAGTGTAATCCTCAATTTTGAAGACAGAGACTCTGTTTAGTTACGTGAGTTTCCTTTCTAGGAAATGTTTTTCCAAATGCATCAGGGTAACAATAAATAACAAAAGACTTAAAAATGGTTCATTATAATGCAATTGACAAATAAATTTGGTTATTTCTATAACATATAACATTTTAAGATAAAAACTAAAGTTATGATTGATAATGTTTTACTAGGATTTATCAGAATTTTAGGAAGTTCACATAATTTCTAGAATATTTATATACCTATGCAAATATACCATAAAGAAGGCTTAATGTTATGTTTTTATTTGACAGTGCTTTCCCTGAATTTTACCATATCAAGTAAGCCTAATTAATTTAACAAAACTTTTTGAATCTATGTCAAAAATGACTTTATTTAGAATCTGGTGTTAAGAAGTTTGTCAAAAAAATTTAAAAGAAAATAGTTTTGAAACACTTGGTCAAATAGGATCATAGGTCACTGTTAAATAATAGTCAGTTATCCACTTAATCATGGTGACAATTAAAGACTTTTAGGCAAATACAGAAATTTAAATGATTATAAGAAAAACCTTAGCTCTTAGAATTAAAGACCTGATAAAAACAACACAGAAAATTATTTTGATAAAACATGTAATTTCTATCTTTTAGGCAGACTATTCAAATGTAAATAAAAACCTTTCATAATCTCTTAACCAAGAGCAGATTAAAAGCCTCAAAAAACCTTATCCTTCTAATAGAGAGACCAAATTCTAATTTTCACCAGTTTATTTTGATATTAAAAGTCATGTACTTCATTAGTCATTCAAATCTTAGCCAACTTGACTATTCATAAAACTTCTTTTCTAAGAGTTCTTTTTTCATAAAACTTCTATAAATTTATTTTTTATACTCAGAATTGGTCTTTTCCTCTTTTCTATAACCAGTTTTACTTTTGGACAAATTGACTTTCTTAACAAAAATATATGCATTCTTTATACCTTCTCTTACTGAAATCACACATTTTCTCATACCATAGATTTTTCAATGTGGCACAAGACATGTTTACTAATTGACCCAAATATATTTTAGTTTTTTGATTTTTTTGTAATGAGAAGCAAAAAGTAGATAAATGTATGTTTACTAAGTAATGTCTACTACTTTATTTTATTTGGAAATCATCTAGATACTTAATAAATTTCTGTCCTTTAACTTAATTTTGCAAAACTCTAACGTTTCCAGTTACCAAAAAGTTTTGAAGTTTTTAAGCACACATACCATAACACATAATTTTAGTTAAAAAGTTCACTTAAAAACCTTTATTTTACTTGCATCTATTTAATTTATTTGTCCCCAATAATAATGTTTAGATTGCCTAATAAAACTTCATGACACATTCCTAGACAAAGTCAGTCATCAATTTTTTTGCTAACAATTTTGTAACAGAGTTAGCATGAATTTGTTTGACTTTTAGTAAACCTAGGGAGAACAAAAGTTTTATATTAAATGTTGATAACTCTAGGGATACACCTATTTCGATTAACTGAACAAACTTAAATTAGCTTTAATACCAAATATTTTTCTAGATCACATGATCTTGAAATTCATTTGAGTTAACTTCTATTACGTTTTGGAGAGTATACTCAATTTAAATAGTGCTGTTGTATTTTTAAGACAATTAACAGAGGTGTGTTGTAAATTAGGAATTGATGGTAAGGAATGGCTGGAAATTGAACTGCTTCTAGAGTTTCATTTGCAGTTTTGCAAAGATTTGTAAGATATAACTTAAGTGACATCACAAGTTGATCCACCCATCCAAATACATTATCCTCAATTTGTTTCTTTCCCTCTGGGTACATAGTTTTATTTTAGCTTAGAGGTGAAAGCCTAAGAAAATACCTATCAAGCTCTGAATATTCAGCTTCAAATTTCTGATTATAAAGTTATTAAATTCTTTTAAATATCTTGCTAAGTTTCAGTTGAGACAAATAGTAGATATTCCTGGCAGTGTTAAATAACACCATGAATTCCGAATTTAGTTTCCCCTAAGCTGCTTAATTTAATAATGCAGCACCTTACCACGAAAACCCTCAATGTCTCCTTAACTCTGAGTGAGGCCCACATGGGAGCCCACCTACCAAAGTAGATACAAAAGTGTCTGTAGGGCCACTAACTTGGTGGACTTTTGTTGAGAGTTATGTAGTCTTTTCTTTTAGGTATCTCTCATATCTTTAGTTTTTCATTAGCTTTTTGCAATGAAACATTCAATGAAGTTCTTTTGGAATTTTGAAGCCTTTGCTTCTAAGTGCACATTTTAAATGGTCTTATCAAATTAGAACATTCCTTCTACTGGCCATTGTAAATTTAAATTATCTTAGTAATTTTGGTCCCTTGAGATAGAAATGATCAAGAGAAGGGATCATAGTTTTTATATGTAAAACAAGCTGGAGTTCTTGAGGGAGGAACTTCTCAGGAAACTTTAGAGAAGGAAAGTCCCATTTTAAAGAAAATCATGCAAATAAGAATGACAATAAGAAAATCCCTCAATGATGTCAGAGTAATCACCACTGGAGAATAAAAAAACCTTGCGAAGGGAAGCCCCACCTCTGGCAATGACCATGAGCTGAAAAAGCCATGCTGGCGCTGAGACTATGGTCTCCTGAGAAATCACCCCTAGTCCCCCTAAAAGACACTGAACTTGACCAAATGGAGAGAGGTCAGAACCTGACAGGGCTCAAGATTGGAAGAGTCAGCAATTCCTGGAAATGGTGAGTGTAAGGGGCTCCTGAAGTTATGGCATCCAGGTATAGGGGATACTAGTCCACAAAGGTGAGATCACTTCAGGTCCCACTTCTGGCACCGTGTATGTTAACCTAAAATTAAAGAGCCATAATGATAACCAAAGAGATATTAATTTTGGTATCAAAGAATTGAAATTCGGAATACACAGATTCGGGTAGCAACTCAAGTAATGTCCTGCTAAGGAGTAAGTGGTAGGGGCTTTTAAAGACAAAAGAGGGACATTTGCATTATAAAGAATGTTAATTGGGGTTGGTGGTAGAAAGCTAATCTTGGCTAAGCATGATTGATTGCTAAGACTAGCTAGAGGGAGGCAAAAGTGTGGCACTGTGATGAGTTGCAAGTTTCTTGCAGTGTTGTCAGAATATTTTTGTCTTGACTCAGTTTGAAAGTTCATGGTCTGCCCAGCATGGATGTGCCTAAGACCCGTTGGCTTTCCAGCTCCATTTAAAAGCCATTAGATACAAGTGACCCTATTTTGTTTCACATTTCACACTTGGTACCAAGTATCTTAGTAGGTACATACAGAGATTGACAATGTATTTACTCCTATCAAGGAGCTTTAAACTACAGAAGAAATATATTTAAACCAAGAATTAAAATACACTGTAAAAATTGCCGTTTCTGTGTCTAGAATCCAAGATACAAGCCTCTTCAGAATAATATTCTTTAGGGAGGCATTTTGACTGCTTAACCCCTAGAGTGTCATTAATTTGAAGTCTTGAAAGAGCAGTGTGCTTTTCCACCTGAGGCCTACACTTCTGTGTGATGAACAACTGTGTTAGATTTTAGTAGTGAGAAAAATGCAGGGCTGGCCCCATGCCTTAGGGGTTAAGTGCACACGCTCCACTACTGGCGGCCCGGGTTTGGATCCCGAGCGCGCACTGATACACCGCTTATCTGGCCAGGCTGAGGCTGCGTCCCACGTACAGCAACTAGAAGGATGTGCAACTATGACATACAACTATCTACTGGGGCTTTGGGGGAAAAAAAAAGAGGAGGATTGCCAATAGATATTAACTCAGAGCCGGTTTTGCTCAGCAAAAAGAGGAAGATTAGCATGGATATTAGCTCAGGGCTGATCATCCTCACAAAAAAAAAAGAGAAATTCATATCACCATGTCAGCATCTCACTTCTCCCATGGCATGGCAATATCCATCCTATGACATGGCAATACCCTTCCAATCATCCAAACAGAAACCTAGAAACCTGCATTCTTTGGAAACTTACCTCTCCTTGTCTCCCTCCAGTCACCATGTCACTATGTCATTTCTCTCCATAATTTGTAAAATCTACCTCTTCCTCTCTAATCTCACTGAAATTTAGTTCTGCTTTCATCATGTGTGACCTAGATTATTGACACAATATCTTAGCTGTACATTGCAGTTCAAATCCTCTCAATATCTATTCAGCACTCTGCTGCAGAGTTGTTACATAAAGTGTTAACCTGACCATATCTAGATCATCTTTAAAATATTTCAATTACTTTCATGAGTGTGGGAGATCAAAAATTGGCCACCCCAAAATGTGTCTCTTTACTTTGATTATTTTCTCTGGCTGACATTTTACCTCCCCCACTAACTGCCTAAAGGAATTTAACTCTTGGTATGGATAGGCTTGCATGGTCCTCGCTAAGCCAATTCCTTTCAAAGTTCTGTTTCCCAAATATTTACTTTCGTAAAGGTATCTCCCTCTGTGTACTGGGAAGGGGGGGGTGGCCTTATCTCTAGAAACTCTTATCAGGACAGAAGGAGAGGACTTAAATCTACATACTCTTGATTACTGTGATTTCTGTCTCTCTGGCCACATTCTGTATAGGTGGCCCTGTAAAGAAATGTCTGACAAACGTTTACATTTTCCTTTCCATGTGAATTGTCTTCTTCCCCTATGAAATCCCAAACCACCACCAAACCCCAAACATCCTCCTTTGTCTTTAGCTGAAGAGGGTATTTAAAATGAGAATTGCCACCATGTGTTGAGAAACTCAGTTTCCCTGGTTTCTCCCACATGTACATGTTATTAAGCTTGGTATTATTTTCTCCTGCTACCCTGTCTTTTAATTATCTGACCAGTCATAAGAACCTTAAGGGAAAACGGCGGAGAGAGATTCTCCCTCTTCCCCAATGTGAGAAATAAACCAAACTCTTAAGGATGTCAATTATATCAGCTCAAATGTCTCAACGCAAAACAAAAAAGGTAGGGGAGATAGAGGGGAGTGGGTTTCACGAGATGACTGGGGTTTCATCAGAAGACCCTGATAGACTATTTGTACTGGTGAACACTTATGAACATAGATTCAAGAATCTGAAATTTATATAAAAAGCAATGGGGAGATAAGAAGGTGATTATATAGGCCAACTAGACACACAAAATCCCAAAAGAATAATCTGAGATGAGTGGGACATCTTATGATTAGAATCCAGCCTGAGTACTGGGTCCTAGGTATCCTGGGGGAAACCAGTGCTCTTCCTCTGTCACTAGCTTTCTCCAGACTCCCTATGCCTGTCCCATTGGTGCTCAGGCCCAGGGTCATCCTAATGTTCACCTTTGCCTGGGCTATTATCCGGCACTCCCCCAAATTTACTTCAATGCGTGATATTTGTCCCCCTAGAGAGAGAGAGCTCTCCTCAGAAATCTAATGTCATGTATCCACCCCATATAATTTCACACTCCATCATCCCCCTCTCTGCCGATGGAAACCTTGCTCTCTGCCCACTTCCTTTTTTGGGAATCCCCACTGCTTCCCACAAGCACATGACTTTTACTGGACCTTTAATTTCCTGGCCACCATTTCTTCCAGTTATTCTCTCCCCTTTCTGGCTTCCAGCAGCAGTCCCTGTCTCTATTCTGTGATCTCCTCCCTTTTATGTCTACAATAGTGGAAAGGGTCCCATCCTGAAGACAAGGATATACTTCTGATGGGCCACTTAATAGAATGCATTGATAAATGCTCTAAGTCTCAGTTTCTCCCACTGTGAAATTGTTCAAGTGGGTTCGCTTTTTGGTGAGTTGAAATCAAAGTCTTCACCAGAAGTAGTTGTCACACGAAGTATAATTTATTTGCAACAAATAAGGAGCCCACAGGGAATTATTTCCAAAGGCATGGCTCCCAAGCACAGAGAGCAGGGACCTTGTATTTTGAAGAGGAAATGAATATTCAAAAGAGAAGTTTCCTGATCACATGTAGAGGTGGGTATTCACTCACACGTGCAGTTTGAAAACATGCTCTCATATACATTGAGTGTTATGGTAATAAGGCCTAACCTCCTACTGAGGCAAAGATCTTAACATTAAAATGAAGCAAAGGTAATCCCTTGGTCTCTTCTTGGCCCATCTGTGCAGGCATTGCTCTTGCAATGAAGTTTGGACTGGTTAAGGGAAGTTGGTGATTGTATCTCTTAATTTAATTAAAAAACAATTTTGAGAAACAGTTAAGTGCTTACTCCTTTGGGTTACTCAAGGCAGTTAGGTGGTGACAGAATGACTATATTGAAAGAACTTGATATTCTCTAATTCCACTTCAACGTTAACATTCTTTAACATGGTCTATGTTCACATTCATTTTTATTTACCTAGTCTTTTCTTTTTCTGCTTCCTAGGCCTCATTTATTACTTTTCTATGGCTCCATATTGTTCTCTATTTACCCTTTACCTGAGTTCCCAGGGCCTCCTCTCTATCTTTTTATCACTCCTACCTAATCTCCCTATCCATTCATTCTAAGCACTGCTCAGCACTGTGGCTAAATTTTGAAACCTAAAGCATTGCTTTATCACTGGACCCTTAGATTACTGTGAACAAACATATGATGGGAAGGCAAGATGCTTTTTTTGCAAGATAGAGGCCAGGTAATTAAAAAAATCCTACTGTAAAACACATAGATACACTGAGGAAGCTATAGTATTACAAGTTATTTATACATGCCATGACCTCACAAAATGATAAGTAAATCTTCAAGAAACAAAAAAAAAACAAGACATTGAAAACTAGAGAGTGAAATGGAAGCTGAAGCTGGGCTTCCAGGTGCATTATCAAGAGCTGGTTCCCAAGAGTGTTGGCTGCAGTAGCCACATGGGTGAGGAGGTAAAGTCTTGAGACCCCCCAAAAGATGATGCAAATTGGACATGAGAGTTTCTACTACACCCGCAGTGAAAATGGATAAGGAAAAAAAAATCCACTCAATTGAAAATAGAGATAACAAGGAATCTTATGGTTACCTAGGCTCTGGCTAGAAATTTTTTAAATTATTCCTATGAAAATTCTTAATCACATGTTTACCTTCACACGAGTTTGGCATGAAAAATATTCTACTTGATTTGGAATGCCTAATTACAAGAAATTAATATTAAAAAGTGATTCCAGGATGGGAGAGTGGAATAGGCAGAGCACAGAGGATTTTTAGGACAGTGAAAATACTCTTCATAATATTATAATGATGGATATATGTCACTATATATTTGTCCAAACTCATGGAATATACAAAACCAAGAGTGAACCCAAAGGTGAATTATGGACTTTGGGTGACTATAAGGGTCATTGTGGGCTCATTCTTGGAAAAACTGTGCCATTCTGGTATGTGACGTTGATAATGGGGGAGGCTGTGAATGTGTGAGGGAAGGAGTTATACAGGAAATCTGTGTACCTTCTTCTCAGTTTTGTTCTAAACCTAAAAACTGCTCTAAAAAGTCTTAAAACAAAAAGAACAAAAACAAAAAATTTACATTAGTCAAAATAAATTGTGAAGCCAAAAGAAGTTTTTTCTAAACAATCAATAAAAAAGAAAATCAATTATGATCAACTTATGTTAGAGGACAGACTGAATTATCTTTCCATTTTAACTAGTGAAAAGATGGTACAAAACAATTATCATATGAAGAGGCAATAAAAAATTACACAGCTAAACATTTAGAGGAAAATATTCTAGAGGCACATCAGTCAGTTAATTTTAAAGTCATCTTATTTTTCTGGATGACGTGCTTTTCCTAGTGCTTTGTCAGCTTTTTAAAATTTAAAACTTATTCTCATTTCTGTCATGCCTTTTAAATATTAAGTATCTTACAACTCTAAAAACAAAAGGTGGTTCCAAGCTGGTCACTTGGCAGAAGCAAATACAAAACTGATTTCTAGGGATTCACAATCAATACAATCTTCTTTTTTCTAATATAGGCAGTCCTTGCATTGCACAATTTCAATATACACGAATTTCAGTTACCATGGTTTATTTAAATAACACCAATCCCCTAACAACAAGGCTCAAATTTTAGTTGTCACATATATTAAATTTTAGTAACTGAATAAAGTACAAACTTTACTATTAGCACTTCATTCCAGGAAACAATATGGAAATAACAAATGTGGAATCAGTAAACAATAACATCAATGTCCAATCACATCACTTCTTTCAGTTTGTCAGTGACTGTTATTCTGTTCCATGCACAGACAGCAAAGTGTGTACTTGTGTTGTCTCCTTGTATGTCTCTAATAAATCCATGTGACATTTTACATGAATAGTAATAGAAAGAGGGAATTGGCCAACAAAGATGAGCATGAAAAGGCTGGAAGTGAGATTAGATTTGAATGTCTATCAAGTTATAGAAGAAATAGCTCATCCTGGGAATGTTGATATAGCACTATTTGAGAAATTATAGATGTGAATCTAGAGGAACTCAGTGAAGGCAAACTTATAAACATAAATGAGGAAAGTTATTGTGACAAAAAGGATGAAGGTGTCTGAGATGAAGTAACACCAGAAGAAAACTTTCCTGTTAAGGAATTCTCAGAGATATTCCCCAATATGAAAAAACCAAAGTGAAAAATGTTGGAAGCTGACCCAAATGTAGGAAGGAGTATAAAAATTCACCAAGGCATAGGAAAGATACTCCATATCTTTTAAGTTACATGATGAGAATAAGACAAGCACTACTCAAACCATGCTTGGTCAATTTTTATGAAGAAATAAAACACATTAATTCCCAAAGTTTCTATTGTTTTAAGCAACAAGGAACTAAACTAATATTAGTTTTACTAAGTTTTCATTCCCCATATATCCATAACCAAAACTAGGAGACTGTCGAATATTTTGATGAAAATTTTTAAAGGGGATGGAATGATTGAAATTCTTTCCGTTTATTATTAAGGTCCTTTTGCATGGTTTCAGCTTGCATGATCATTTTTTTACAGTCCCACACTATCATGCAAATCAAAGAATAACTTTATTGCATAAGATTTGGGTCAAAATCAAAACCTGCAATATTTTAGCATCAATGATATTTTCTTATTGACCTCTTCACTTCATTTTGCTTTAAGGGATGCCTTGTTCTTTTGAAGCTGCAAAGGGTTAAGTACATTGAATTGAGATTCTAATATCATTCTGCTTATCATATGAATTTTACTAAAATATCATGCCAAACTAGTGCTAGGCACATCGATTTAAAAGATATTTTTGAAAGTATATATTTGGCTAGTTTTCTAGAATGTATAATTTTATCTATATCTTCAAAATTTCTGAAGAGTATGGCAGATGACCACAAATTGAATTTCTTGTCTCATGATGGTATTAGCTCAACTACTTCACCATATAGTCAACAATAGTTTTAAAGGTGAATTTGGAAGATGGTGGCATAGAAGGATCCTGAACTTGCCTACTCCTATGGACACAACAAACCTATAACTATCTGTGGAATATTTTTCTCTGAGAGAGATCTGAAAACTAGATTAAAAATAAACCTCCAGAAAGTGGCAGGCACCATTAGAATCCTTCCTCTAGCTTGTTAGCACAGGCATCTGTCCCACCTATTAGAGCACCCATGGCAATCAAGCACAGACAGGCAGCAAGTAGCCCACCCCCGGGAACAGCCCTGCTCACCAATGAGCCTACAGCAGACTTGTGATTCCACAGTAAACTTGTGCTCCTGGACACACAGGGGATCTGCCTCACCTACCAATGTCTGACATAGTTATATGCTGCAATACCTGGAGCTTGCCCTGTCCATCAGTGTTCCAGAGGCAGCTGCGTACCACAGGGCAGTGTAGCCAAGCCTTGTCAGAGGCCTGCCTCACCCAAAAGCAAGCTGACAACAGCTGCACACTGCACAGCTAGCCTTATTTGAAGCTTGCCCCTCCCACCAATGCAGAGGCAGCAAAATGCCACTGGAAACCACATTCAGGACATACAGAAATTGTGCGCCCCCAGGCCTAACTGCTAACCACGAGGGGGCCTGACTTGCTTACCAGCAGAACTGCAGTAGACGCGTGCAAACAGACATCGCAGCCAAACATGCTATGGGCTTACCACACTCAATAAAGTGCCTGTCGCAGCCACACAGAGCTAAGCCTCACAACTAGCAATCTTGGGGTCCAGCCTAACCTCCCCATGTGCCTCCAGCAATAACAACCTTGCCATAAGCAAAGGGCACAGCATCTCACACAGAGGACATCCCTGAGCATTTGGCAGGGGTGACAAAAGGGGAACATGCTGCTAGAACCAAGAAGGCATGACTTACATAAGACCATATTTCTATGATCAGGAGACATAATTGAACTACCCAAAATATAGAAATAAGCACAGAGAAGTAGGTAAAATGAGGAGACAAAGGAACATATTCCAAATAAAAGAAAAGGACAAACTCTCAGAAAAAGAACTAAACAAAGCAGAAATAAACAATATACCTGACAAAGAGTACAAACTAATAGTCATAAGGATGCTCACTGATCTGGGGAGAGGAATAGATGGACACTGAGAACTTCAACAAATTTTAGAAAATATAAAAAAGAAACAATCAGAGCTGAAGAATACAATAATGGAAATGAAAAATTCACTAGAAGGAATCAGCAGCAGAGAAGATGACATAGAAGAATGGATCAGTGATCTGGTTGAAGGAGTAGAGAAAATCACCCAAGCTGAGCAGAAAAAAGGATTTAAAAAATGATGACAGTCTAAGAGCTCTCTAGGACAACTCTAAGATACTAGCATCAACATTATAGGAGTCCCAGAAGGAGACAAGAGAGACAGAGTCAAATAATTTATTTGAAGAAATAATTGCTGAAAATTTCTCTAACCTGCAGAAGGAAACAGACCTCCAGATGCAGGAAGCACAGAGTGTGCCAAACAAGAAGAAACCAAAGAGGCTCACACCAAGACACATTATAATTAAAATATCAAGAATTAAAAATAAAGAGAGAATCCTAAAAGCTGCCAGAGAAAAGCAACAAGTGACATACAAAGGAAACCCCATAAGACTATCAGCTGACATCTCAGCAGAAATCTTACAGGCTACAAGGGAGTAGCACAATATATTCAAAGCGGTGAAAGTAAAACATCTAACCAAAATACTATACCCAGCAAGATTATCATTCAGAATGGAAGGACAGATAAGAATTTTCCAAATCAGCAAAAATTAAGGAGTTCATTACCACTAAACAGACCTTACAAAAAAATGTTAAAAGAACTTATTTAAGCAGAAAAGAAAAGGCCACAAATAGAGATAAGAGAGTTATCAAAGAAAAAAATATCAATGGTAAAGGCAAATATATAGGAAAGTTAGTGGATCAACCACATATAAAGCTAGTATGAAGGTCAAAAGACAAAGGTACTAAAGTAATCTACATCTATAATAAGAGGTGAAGAGATACAGAAAAATAAAAGAAGCAAAATATGGTATCAAAAACATAAAACTTGGTGGGGGGAGAGTAAAAGTGTAAGGCTTTTAGTAAGAGGTAAAACTTAGGAGACCATGAACTTAATATACATTGCTATTGACATAGGTTATTATATACAAACCCCATTGTGATCATAATTAAAAAACTGTAATAAATACTCAAAAATAAAGAGAAAGGAACCCAAACATAACACTAAGGAAAGCCATCAAATCACAAGAAAAGAGAGTAAGAGAAGAAGAAAGGAACAGACAAGAACTACAAAAACATCCAGAAAACAAGTAGCAAAATGGCAGTAAGTACATACTTAGCAATAATAACTTTAAATGGAAATGCACTAAATGTTCCAATCAAAACACATAGGGTGGCGGAATGAATTACAAAAACAAGGCTGATGTAAATTCTGCAGACAAGAGACACACATCAGACCTAAAGACACTCACAAACTGAAAGTGAAGGGATGGAAAAACATATCCATGCAAATGGAAATGAAAAGAAAACTGGGGTGCAATACTTATATC
The DNA here is from genome assembly GCF_057802395.1 of Ceratotherium simum simum. Taxonomy (NCBI): domain Eukaryota; kingdom Metazoa; phylum Chordata; class Mammalia; order Perissodactyla; family Rhinocerotidae; genus Ceratotherium; species Ceratotherium simum. Next base: position 37,774,594 of record NC_141901.1, read on the forward strand.
AGACAAAATAGTCTTTAAAACAAAACCTGTAACAAGAGACAAAGAAAGGCATGACATAATGATAAAGGGAACAATCCAACAACAGGACATAACACTTGCAAATATCTATGCACCCAACATAGGAGCATCTGAATACATAAAGCAAATACTAACAGATGTAAAAGGGAACATTGACTATAACACAATAATAGGAGGGACTTGAACATTTCACTTACATCAATGGATGGATCATACAGACAGAAGATCAATAAGGAAACACTGGTCTTAAATGACGCGTTAAACCAGATGGACTTAATGGATATATATAGAACATTTCATCCAAAACCTGCAGAATACACATTCTTATCTAATCACACAGAACATTCTCCAGGATAGATCACATATTAGGCCACAAAACAGGTCTCAATAAATTTAAGAATATTGAAAAAATATCAAGCATCTATTTTGACCACAACAGTATGAAAGTAGAAATCAGCTATAAGAAGAAAATTGGAAAAGTCATAAATATATGGAGCTTACACAACATGCTACTGAACAACCACTGAGGCAAAGTATAAATGAAGGTAGAAATCAAAAAACACCAGGAGACAAATGGAAATGAAAATACAGCATACCAGAATCTGTTGGATACAGCAAAAGCAGTACTAAGAGGAAAGTTTATAGTAATAGAGGTCTACCTGAAGAATAAATAAAAATTTCAAAAAAACAATATAGTAAGACAACTAAACAAATTAGCAAAAGGACAAATGAAGTCCAAAATCAGTAGAAAAATCAGAGCAGAAATAGGTGAAATAGAAACTAAAAAGACAATAGAAAAAAACCAATGAAACGAAGATCTGGTTCTTTGAAAAGATAAACACAATTGACAAACTTTGTGCTATACTCACAGAGAAAAAAAAGAGAGAAGGCTCAAAAAAATATAATCAGAAACAAAAGAGGAGAAATTACAATGAATACCACAGAAATGCAAAGGATTATAAGAGAATACTACCGAAAGCTATATGACAAAAAACTGGATAACCTAGAAGAAATGGATAAATTCTTAGAATTATACAACTTTCCACAATTGTATCATGAAAAATAGAGAATCTAAATAGACCAATCACTAATAAAGAGATTGAAACTAATTAAAAATTTTTCAAAAAACTAATTACAAAAGTCCAGGACCAATTTCCCTGGTAAATCCTACTGAACATTCAAAGAAGATTTAATACCTATCCTTCTCAACATTTCTCAAAAATTGATGAGGAGGGAATGCTTCCTAACTCATTCTACGAGGCCAATACTATACTGACACCAAAACCAGACAGGAAGAACACACAAAAAAGAAAATTACATGGTAATATCACAAACAAACATATATGCAAAAATCCTCAACAAAATGTTTACCAAACTGAATACAAAAATAATTTAAATGGATCACACACTATGTTCAAGTGGGACTTATTCCAGGGATGCAAGGATGGTTCAACATCCACAAATCAATCAACGTGATAAACCACATTAACAAAATGAAAAATAAAAATCACATGATTATCTCAATAGATGCACAGAAAGCATTCAACAAGACACAGCATCCATTTATGATAAAAACTCAGAATAAAATTGGTATAGAAGGAAAGTACCTCAACATAACAAAGGCCATACGTGACAAGCACACAGCCAATATTATACTCAATGATAAAGAACTAAAATCTATCCCTCTAAGAACAGGAACAAGACAAGGATGCCCACATTCCCTACTCTTATTGAACATAGTATTGGCAGTCCTAGCCAGAGAAATCAGGCAAGAAAAAGAAGTAAAATAGATCCAGAATGGAAAGGAAGATATAAAACTGCATTATTTGTAGATGACATGATTTTATACATAGAAAACTCAAAAGAATCTACCAAAAAACTAAGAATAACTAACGAATATAGTAAGTTGCAGAGTACAAAATCAACATAAAATAATCAGTTGCTTTTCTATACACTAACAACTACACAGCAGAAAGTGAAATCAAGAATACAATCCTATTTACAATTGCAACAACAAAAAGATAAACTATCTAGGAATAAATTTAACCAAAGAGGCAAAAGACTAGTATACTGAAAACTATAAAACACCATTGAAAGAAATCAAAGAAGACACAAAGAAATGGAAAAGATATTCCATGCCCACAGGAGAAGAAGAATTGACACAAAATGTCCATACTTCCTAAAGCATTTTACAGATTCAGTGCAATCTCTATCAAAGTCCCAATGACATTTTTAATGGAAATACAACAAACAATGCTAAAATTTATGTGGAACAACAAAAGGCCCCAAATAGCCAATGCAAGTCTAAGAAAAAAGAACAAAGCTGGAGTCATCACAAGCTCTGACTTCAAAATATACAACAAAGCTATAGTAATCAAAACAGCATGGTACTGGCACAGAATCAGATACACAGATCAATGGAACAAAATTGAAAGCCCAGAAATAAACCCACAGATCTATGGACAGCTAATTTTTGACAAAGGAACCAAAAATATACAAGAGAGAAAGGCAAGTCTCTTCAATAAATGGTGCCGGGAAAACTGGACAGCCACTTGCAAAAAAGTAAAAGTAGACCATTATGCTACACAATACACAAAAATTAACTCAAAATGGATTAAAAACTTGAATGTAAGACCTGAAACCATAAAACTCCTAGAAGAAAATATAGGCACAACACTCTTTGACATTAGTCTTAGCAGTATCTTTTTGAATTTCAGGTCTCCTCAGTCAAGGCAAACAAAAGAAAAATAAACAAATGGGACTACATCAAACTAAAAAGCTTCTGCACAGCAAAGAAAACCATCAATAACACAAAAAAACAACATAAAAATTGGGAGAAGATATTTTCAAATCATATATCTGATAATGGGTTAATGTCATGTGTGTGTATATATATATATATATACACAAAGAACTCAAAAAATTCAAAAACAAACAAACAAACAAAAAACCAAAGAACCCCCTTTAAAAATGGGAAAGGATTTGACCAGACATTTTTCCTAAGAAAATAAACAGATGGCTAACAGGCACCTCAAAAGATGATCCACATCACTAATTATTAGAGAAATGCAAATCAAAACTACAGTGAGATATCATGTCATGCCCCTAAGAATGGCTATTTTTAAAAAGACAAGAAATAACAAGTGTTGGAGAGGATGTGGGGAAAAGAGAACCCCCATACACTGCTGGTGGGAATGCAATCTGGTGCAGCCACTATGGAAAACAGTATGGAGATTCCCCAAAATTTTATAATAGTACTACCATATGATCTAGCTATGCCACTTCTGGATATTTATCTAAAGAACATGAAACTGCTAATTTTAAAAGATATATGCACCCCTATGTTCATTGTAGCATTATTCACAATAGTCAAGACTTGAAAACAACATAAGTGCCCATTAACAGATGAATGAATAGAGAAGATGTGGTATATATAAATACAATGATTACTACTCAGCCATAAAAAAAGATGAAATCTTGCCATTCGCAACAACAGGGATGGACTTTGAGGGCATTGTGCTAAGCAAAATAAGTCAGACAGAGAACGACAAATACTGTATGATTTCACTTATATGTAGAAGATAAAAATAACAACAACAAACAAACACATAGACACAGAGAATAGATTAATTAATTAATTAATCTATTAATTAGAAGCAAAGGGAGGGGGAGGACAAAAGATGTAAAAGAGCACATGTGTATAGTAATGGATGGCAAATAGACTTTGAGTGGTGTACATAATGTAGTCTACAGAGAAATCAAAATATAATGATGTACAACTGAAATTTGTATAATGTTATAAACCAATTTGACCTCAATAAAACATTTAAAGTTTTAATTTTCTATTTATTTTATTTTCAATATACTCCAAAATTTTGTTGAGACTGAAAAGTAATAGTACTATTCAGGTATAAACTTTTTAAAATCATTTATAGATTTTTATCATATCTTTTACTATCAATTTTTTAAAAAGAATAGGCACAGATCAAAGAATACAGAATTGCATAGAATTTTTTCAAGGATTTTCAAATGCCATCAATTATATTTTCCATGAATGGTAACACTGCCATATGTCTGATCCTTCAAATCAACTTTATCTGTAATCAGCTTTTGTAACTTGTCTACGAATGATTTTTATAATTCTTTTCCAGTCAATTTTATGTACTGGGAAAATTCTTCAACACACAAAAAATATTTTATGTGAAAATACATCTATTTGGAAATACACAAATCTAATAATTATCTGTTTTACCTGGCTTATATGTGAGGCTATACCATCAAATCTTATTGGAAAATATTTAGTATTTCTTACCTTATTTAAAGCTATTTGATTCATCACATCTACCATAATCTTAATTTCTTAATTTTATATTTCTTCCCCTTAATAATATGTTGTATTATTTGTTGCTATTTTTCATAAATGTTCTGCCGTAATGTTGGCATAATTTGCTGTAGTATATGCCAAATGAAGATAATAATAATATGTTTTCTTGGATGGTGGGTGCTCTGAACACTTGACTTTGTCCTGCTGAAAACTGAATCATCCATATTATAGGTTCATTTACAGCATGTCAATATTTTTATATAGTCATGTTCCCACAGCATTCATAGTTACATAATTTAATCATATTTCAGTTTAGATTACTTATTTTCTATTGAGTATTACTAAGGAAATTTTAATTCTTTTTGCTGTTAGCATATGATAACTTTGCTGATCTTTTACTCATTCTCATTCATCAGGTGATTATTTTCATCCCTAAAGAATTTTCAGTATAAATTAAACAGTAATAACAATTACATAAGTTTTTCTAAAAAGCAACCAGATTCTAATCATTTTTTTACCAATAGAAACAATTTGTGTGCAATAAAATTTTCAAATCCTCCCATTTTTACTTAAACTCTTTATTAAAGTATAATGAACATTCAAAAAGTACATAATCATAATTATAAAGTTCACTGAATTATCACAAAGAGAACAAATCTACATTATGCAATTCAGGTCAAGAAGTAGAATGTCACCAGCACCTCAGAAGACTCCTTATGCCGCTCCCAAAATTACTCCATCTCTCATCCCTAAACATAACCGCTATCCTGACTTCCAAAATCATAATTTGTTTTTCTATTCCTCTGTGATAGTTTACCTTCTCCCTAAAAAATATCTTTCAGCATTTCCTTGTATGGTTACAAATTATTCCAGTTTTTTCTTTTCTAAAAAAAAGTATTTACCTTCAGTTGTGATGGATATTTTCATTGAGTATAGAATTCTAGATCTTCAGTTTTATTATCTTAGCATGCTGAAAACAACATTATATTACCCTCTGGCTCCAATTGTGTTCTTTTGAAAAGTCAGATGTTAGTGTAATTATTGCTCCTCTCCATGATTTTAGTCTCTAGTCTTTGGCTATTTTCAATATATTTTCATTGTCTTTGGTTTTCAGTAGTTTTACTATGATGTTACTTGGTATGACTTTCTTTTTGTTAATTTTGCCCTCATTCATTGGAATTCTTGAATCTCAAATTCCATTTTGGAGAGTTCTCAGTCACTATTTCATCTCAACTCTTATCTACTCCATACTCTCTCCTATCGTTTTGTGACTCCAGCTACACATATGTTTTACCTTTTCATTATAATCCCTCAATTGCATACTTTGTCTTTTTTATACTTTCCAAACTTTTGTTCACCCAAAATTAATTCCAGATATACTCTTCTAATATATACTCCAGATGACTAATTCTCTCTTCAGCGGGGTCTTATCTGCTATTACGTCCATCTGTTGTTTTTTAGCTGCTATCATTTTATTTTTCTTTTATAGAGTTTCCATTTGTTCTTTCTTTATCACTTCCATTTCTTTTTTTGTTTTGTTGGCCAAGGAAGACCGACTCAGAGCTAACAGCTATTGCCAATCCTCCTCGTTTTTTTTTCCCCCCAAAACCCCAGTAGATAGTTGTATGTCATATTTGCACATCCTTCTAGTTGCTGTATGTGGGACGCAGCCTCAGCATGGCCGGAGAAGCTGTGCATCAGCGCGTGCCCTGGATCCAAACCCAGGCCACCAGTAGCGGAGCTCTCACACTTAACTGCTAAGCCACAGGGCCAGCCCTATCACTTCCATTTCTCTACCAAAATTCTCCATCTTGTTTTTACCTCCTTGAACATGTTAAGTTTACTTATTTTAAAGTCTGTGCCTGATAATCCCATTTTCTAGGACCCTGTAAGTCAGTGTCTATTCTCTGTTCTTTATTTCTTTTAAAGTTTTCATTTTACCTTGTCTCTTTATGTTTCTGTTTCATTCTTGTTCTTGAGTATTGATCATTTACATTGAAAAACTATAGAAATTATTTAGGGCTTAGTATCATGTTATCATTCACTAGAAACATTTAAGGGCAATGACAATACAAAATTATCTTATTAATTTCAGAGATTAAGATAATTTAAAACTTTGTTACAGTCTCTGCAAAGGTAACACCTGCTTCACACTTACTCCTATGATGTAGCCCTTTAAGATTGTAACACAAAATTCAGGCTCCAATGATATCTTAGAAGATTTACAAGTCTGCGGAAAGCTTCAATTACCTTTCCAGTCTCTTTAGCTGCCTGTCACAGAATCAGCAGATGCCTCTAGGGGAAAAGTGGCCCCAAAACATGGCTCATCTCTGTGAGTTTCTGTCTTCTTCCAGATACTGACCCTGTAATTCATATCTCCATTGGTGGTTCTTCAATGCGTTGAGGTAGATTTTATTTTATATTTTTGTTGCTTTTTCTAGTTGTCCTTGACAAGACAGTTGGTCCAAATTAGGCATTCTACCATTTCTAGAGGCAGAGAGCCTCCTGTTTCTTTTTTAATTGTTTATTTATAAAACTAATTATCTTTCCCTGAGTCAAGCCACAATTTGTGTCTCACAAATCTAGGCTGTAACAGAGCTGGTGTAGACAAGTTGAGACTATATAGTGGGAGGTGATTCCTGAGCCTGTGTTCAAGCCACATGAATTCAAGGTTAGTTTCTTCACAGGTTTTCTTCTTGAACATGAAGCCAGTTCAAAATAATATAGGAGAAGAACCAAATTTGGGGCATCTAACCTGGGCTACCTACCTTGTCTAGACTGAAAGCCAAAGAAAAAACTGGCATTCATTATTTTGTTGCCTAAGGTTTTAAAATAATCCATATCTAAGAGGTCTCTGATTCCTTTAATAGAATCTCTTCCTCAGCCATTCCAGCTGGGGCAGCCTAGTTGAAGGTCAGTGTTTATAGAATCTCATGCACATTGCCTAAGATTTGCTTGGGCCTTGTGGCCTGTGTTTTCAAAATTGACTTTGTGGGTGAGGCTTGTGCATTTATTTAAGGCCCAGCAAGTAAATCTCCACTTCTATAGGAAGACACTCATGTAAGCAGAAGCAAGGAAATCATAGGAAGTCACTCTTGCTCTAGCAGATGCTGTGGCAGGCCACCAATATATTTGCCCCCTTCAGGACAAATATCCTCATTCCCTCAGCTTAGGGGACTATTAGCTTCCCACTGCTCACAGGTAGGTCCCTCTCCAGGAGTTGGCTTTAGTGGAAGAGAGTTCATTTGCCCAAGGGGATGTTCCTTCTCCAGGGAGAGCACACGTTAACCATGGGAATAAAAAGGTGCAGCCCCGTTACTTGTTCTAGGAAATCTCTGAAGGGCCATCCTAGCTCCAGAACTCTCTGTGAGCTTGATTAAATCCTCTGCTGCAACTACACCACAGTTCAACCTCTCCTGCTCAGTCCTGCCTCCCTCTCTCTTCTATGGTGTTGTTCCTTAGAGCACTTCCTAATAAATGTTCTACATGCTGAAGTCCATCTGAGGCTCTTTCCTCAGAAACTGACCTAAGAGACTCATTTACATATAAACAGCAGTTGACTTGGACAAATCCGTCCTGAGCAGCAGCAATCTGTCACAGTAAAAACCTCAAATGGACACTAGATGAAAGTCTTTCAACTACCTGTCCAGGCCACAACAGTAAAGAGGCTGCTTCACAGCATATGAAACCCAGTCATGTTGAACCATACAGGCCACCGCATGCCAACAAGGTCAAAACTCATGTGGTCATGCTCTAATGTCTTAAGCTAATGGTCATTTACATTGGCTCCACAGAAGATTCCCAGACATTAATTTGTTCTGTTTCCACAATATTGTTTTCCCCATAGCTGTTTTCTAACAAAGGCTGCTATAGTCTTTTCTAATTCACTCCTGACTTGAAAGCACTTTCCTACAGTACAGACATCAGTCTTGCATCTTATTCAAAATTAGTGAAAATGTATACTCAAAATTTATTCCAACTTTGATTTTAATTTGTAGATCTTCTTTGGTTTTTGTTTTAAGATATAGCCTTCCCTAGATTCAATACACATGAAGTTACTTTTTCCAGTTTGAATTTATCTCAGTCAAATGAGTTATGAAATATTTCACTCTAACATTTTCCCAGAAATTAACTCTGATTTCTAACATGTTTTTTTCATTTAAATTTTTGAATGGCTGGTTGCATTTTCTCACTTGCCTTAGAAAATATGCAGATAAGAATGAATTCATATAGAGATAACATGGATGTCATTGTCAAAAATTTGATGAAGGCTTAGAAAAAAAAATAAATTTATATAGTCATTACAATGAGAAAAATAAAGAGATACTGGTAAACATTTCGTTAACCAAAGCTGGTCAACCTTTAATTGATATTCAGCCAACATCCTGGATTCATTAGGTTCAAGTTCGGCTGATAGTGACAGAAAATTCAAACAAAAGATATCCTTAAAAAGATGTAGTTATGTTTCCCTGCCTTGTGAAAACACTGGAGGCAGGCAAGTCAGGGTTGTTCTGGCATTCCATTGATCAGGGATTTTGTTCCCAGTTTCCTCTTTTTTACTGAGGTTTTCTGTATTTATTGTTTTGCTTTGTTTCTTTTGTTTTGGTCTTTATCATGCTTGGTCCTCACTCTAAAGGTCATGCCGTATTCTGAGATGGTTGCCACAGGTCCTTCCATCAAATCCAGCTTTAGCCAGCAACAAGGAGAAAGGAAGAAGCTGAACAGACCCACCTCCCACTGTTTCAGATCCACTTTGCAGAAGTTGTACACTCCATTCGTCAGACTGCTGTTTCATAACCACAACCAGCTAAAAGAGTACCCGAGAGATGTAGCGTTTATTCTGCCCAGCTAATAATTAGGGGGTTGATTTACCCTAGAGGAAGTACAAAATAGATTCTGGGAGACAACCAGGGCTATAACCCCATTGGCAATTCATCTATCCATTTAAGTTCGTCAATGTATAGTTAGTAACCAGTTTCACTTGAATAAGTAACCAGAAATACCATTGTTCCAAGCTCAAAGACCATAGGTAATTTTCTCAGGACACTTTATATGAAAATTAGGGCTCATGCTTGTTTGAAATATTTTCCTGTCTAAAGTGGTATCTGACATTCTCTCTGAGGTAGAATTGGTTGTGCATTGGGGATGGAAAGAGTTATAGGTAGGCCAACTAGTGCCTATGTCTTAGAACAGAACCAAAATTATATCTCAAGAAGAATCTTGTTATCCTCTATGGGTGTTATCAGCCTCCTGGGAGCAAACCTGAGGTTCAAGCAACAGTTCTTGAGTAGATCTCCAAGGGTCACAAGAAATTTCCAATTGCCAATTCCACCCATAGCTAAACTGATTATTAAAGTTAATCCTCTGCATTTAACAGATAATATAAAATTGTTGTACATAGCATATATGTTAGAGTACATAACCTCAAGTTTGCTGCTGCTCAAAAATAATTATATTAGTTCAAAGATAAGCAATATCTATGGGAGATTTAGAGTGTATTCATCCCTATCGATAATGTAAAATCTACCCTTGAGTTTGCCAGAACTTCAGAGAGGTGCACACTGGATCACGTCATGTTGTGTTGTGTAGAGTTATTTTCCTCACGTTTTACTTTCAGCTGATATAATCACCTTACTTTAAGAGACTTAAAACAAACAGGCCTGTGAATCACATAAAATTTACTGAACAAACTTTTCTGAGAATATTGTCCACTGACCCACATAGTTTCCTCCTTATAAGAACTGATGGGAAAAACTTCCCTGTGACCTCAGGACCCAGAATAGATATAATTGTCCTGAACTACTTATTTGTCTATATCATCTAGACACTGTGAATATGTAATAATCCCAGGGGACTCTGGGAAGGGCAAAGCCCTAAGAGTCATCTTAGACTCCTCTAATAATTTGCAACCCATATTTAGTGTATAGGGTATTATGACAGTATTTTAAATTTACTCCATTCCTGGCTTCATCATAGTTTACTGGCCAGATATTCCCTTGGATTCTATTCCTGTATTATTATTGATATATTTTTGATATTATGTGCATGTTTTTGTAAGTAATTTTCAATTATTTTTTTGAACTTACAAGTTATTGTGAATTTAAGCATCGGTTTGTAAGCTGCTTGATGATTTGGAACACTTCTAATTTTTTAGTAATAACCAAGGCGCTGAAACTTTGTTTTAATCTCTGCTTTCACTCAGTGGTAAATATAGACGTTTATCCCAATCTGTACCTTTTGATGATTACAAAAACCCTGACATTCTCAACCAAAGGGTTTTGATGTTGCAAACATTTTGATTCTGTACTTACAAATATAAATATTTTGTATAATAGTATATATTTGTCCTGAGAAGGTAATTTCCCATGGTGCAGCTCATAATCCCAGTTCAGTCTCTTTCTCTTATAGAGCCTAATTAAAAAACATTATTCAATTTTTGCTTTGTTGTGTTGTGTTTTGCCTCTGTAATCTTAAGTGTAGATTGTTGAGGTAATCATTCTTCTCCATTTACAGGTTCATGGATGTCATTTGGTCTGAGGAGACCTCCTCTGTCAACTGTTTTATTTGTTTATTTATCTCTCGCCATTTCCTTCTCTTCACGACATTCTAATGGACTAATATGTTATCCTTCTGTTCTATGTGTTCGTATAAAATGTGGTGGTGTTTGATGTGTACAACTTTAATTTCCATAAAAGTTATTATACTGTATGCTTCATCTATTAGTGTATTTCATTCAGCACTCTTTCAAAGACCTTCCGTATTACTCTGTGTCTAGTCTGTTGTTTCTACCTGCTGCATAGAATCTCATAATGTGCACCTACTGCATTTACTTATGTGTTCCCCTAAGGATGAACATTTAGCATGCTTCCAAGACCTCACTACCATAAAAATGCTGTGATAAACATCTTTATATATGTATTCCCTCTGGAGCGGGGTAAATATTTTCTATTATGCATATTCAGAACTGAGACTGCAGGGTCAACACATACATCATTAGACAAGATACTGCCACAAACTATCCAGAATTACTTCACCACTCTCAATGCATGGGGAATGCCACCTATCCCACATCCCTGCAAACACTGGGCTTCTGTGGCTTTCAGATTTTGCCAATTTGGAGATGTAAAATGAGATCTTGTCTAAATTTGCATTTCTCTAGTTACCAATGAGTTTGATACAACTTTAATTTCAACAAAAGGTATTATATGTATGCTTCATTTATTAATGTATTTTATTCAGCACTCTTTAAATCTTCCCATATTCCTCTATGTGTATATATATAAAATACATATATACATTTTATTTTTAGAATTTCAAATACTTCTCTCAATTTTCCACACATTAATTTTGTACACTGTATACTTTATTGAAGAGAAAGTCTTAACTTTATAAGGCAAAATTCAACAATTTTTACCTTTATTTTAATTTAATTTAATTTTTCTATTTTTGCAAAAAAAATCAATTTTATAGTTTGTGGTTCAGAAGAAACAGTGTGAAAAACAATGGAAGAGTCTATGCTGCCCCCTCCCACACCTGGACATGCACACTCTTGTCCTCTTAGGGGTGCAGAATCAAGACCCCTGTCCTTGCAGGAGCTGACTGAGTTACGGGACTCTGGGAGGGGCACAGCCCTTAAGAGTTGAGGCCAGGAGCTAGCCCCCTCACCCTTAGCAGCCCTTGTTTAACTGGAACTGTGTATGTGTGTATGAGGGTGGATGGAATGACCCACCATAAGCCATTTCTCCCCTAGGCGCTAGAGTTTCCAATTTGGGAATTTAGTTTAAGCAATAATTTCCCATTAACAGGTCATAAAGATATTCTGCTATGTTATTTGCCTCTGACTCCATACTATTATGTTTGGCATTTAGAACTTTATTCCATTGTGAATAAACCTTTGCTTGTCTCTTTCATAAATGATTTAGAATTTGTAGTCATTTATTCTCCCATATAGTATAATAAATAAGTTTACTAAGAACCTCTAAAATCTATCTAGAGTTTTATTTACTGAATAGAAGAATTTTAAAAGAATTATAAACTTTTTTTATCATAATAACTCCTTCCATACAACTCCAGTTATCAGAAACACTCTTCCAATCTTTGATAGTTTTAGGAATTTCTCTGTAGAATTCTTGTATATTCTTTTGTTAGCTAATTTTTAGTTATTTTGTAGACCTTGTTGCTATTATAAGTGGTATCTTATTTTCTTTTATTTGTTTGTTGCTTGTGTAAAAAAGGCTGTTGATTTTTTTTTTTTTTTTTTGTGAGGAGATCAGCCTGGTGCTAACATCTGCCACTCCTCTTTTTTTGCTGACGAAGACTGGCCCTAGGCTAACAAGCATGCCCATCTTCCTCCACCTTACATGGGACCCCACCACAGCATGGCTTGCCAAGCAGTGCATTGGTACATGCCCGGGATCCAAACCAGCAAACCCTGGGGAGCCGAAGCAGAGCATGCGCACTTAACCGCTTGTGCCACTGGGCCGGCCCAGATTTTTTAACATTTATTTTGTATCTAGTTACTTAACTAAACTTTCGCGGTATCTCTAATGGTTTGCTCTTTATTCTATTAGTTTTCTAGGTAGAAATCATATCATCTGAAAAAACTACTTATTCCCTTGAAATCCTTACACTTTTATTTATATGGTAAATTTATAACTAGATAAATTCTTGAGCTCTCGTCATTCCTAATATTTTGTTTTTTAAATTTTCTTGTATACAATCATATAAGCAGCAAATAATGATAATTTTTTCTTTAATATCTATTTTCATATCATCTTATTTTTCTTGCCTTACTGGATTAACCATGACTTTTAGTACTCTGTTGAATAGCGATGGCTATAGTAGGCAGACATCTTGTTCTTAATTTTCACTGGAATGCTTTAAATCTTCAAAATTAAATATATCTCATGTAGGTTGTTTGTAGGCACACTTGACCCTACTGTGGAAGTTTCCTTCTATTCTGAGTTGTAATGTTTTATCAGAATGTACATTTGAATACATCAAATGCTGTTCCTGTAACTCTGGAGATAATCGTACGGTTTTAATCCTTAACCTGTTGAAATAAGTGATTCTGTTAAGAGATTTGTAATGGTAAACAAATCTTGCATTCTGTGGATAAATCCCACTTCATTTGGTGCTGGTTTTTGTTTGTAAACATTTTATTTGAGTCTATATACACAATTTCTGAGAAAATATACATAAACGAGATTAGCTAATAATTACTATTTTAATGTTTGTTTTAGCTTTTTCGGGAGGAATTTTTGCTGTTTGGGTGTCATGAAAACTTTGCCTCATCAAGTTAATTGGGTTGTTTTCCATCTTATTCTCTACATGGACCGATGTATATGAAATATGATTATCTGCTGCTCCATGTAGTCTGGACCTAGGATCTTGTGCAACTAGCAAGAACTTTGAATGTTTGTTCATTTTACTTAACGACTACTTATATATTCAGATATTTCTCTCTTCCAGAATTTTTGAAATAAAATTTTATCTATAACAAGTGTGTTCATATTAATTATAAATAGCAATTTCTTATTTTAATCTGTATATTACTTATCTTTAATATGCCTACTTTTCTGATATTTATTAGTCTTTTGATCAGTTCTGAGAGAGGTTTTTATATTTTTTTTGATTTTCTTAAGAAGCCAGGCTTTAGCGCTGTCAGTCACCTTTATCAATTTTTTGTTTTGCTTTTTATTTTAACTTTAGTGCTTTTAAATTAATTTTCTACCTTCTGAATTTTTATTGATTGTGTCGTTCTTTTTCTAGCTTTCTCCATTAAAATCTTAGCTTTTATGATTTTATTCTGTCTGGTTTACAAATAAGTGCTTTTAAAGTTATAAATTCTCCTATTTGTGTCACTTTAGAATATTTATAAACCGGAAAAAAATACGTGCTCAGCTATGTAAAAACAATGCATGGTAGTAAGATTGCAAAAACTAATCTTGGGCAACTACTGTTTAAAACTCTCAGAATAATTAAAATTAAACAAAAACAGAATGCATAAATGTATGAGTGCAGAGACGCGCTATGTTCATAGTTCATATCTGCTTCCTGTTTTAAATACAGAGGTACTGAATTTCAATCACCACGGAAAATTGAACAAAGCATAAATAAATTATTTCTGAAACTTACAGACCACATCAATGATCAAATTCACCAATGAATGTTTCTATCCCTCAAACTAACATCACACAAAAAAAGGAATTTCAAAGCAAAAATTTCTAATACTAATTTTCTTGAAATGTAATATACATTAGTTTTTCTTTTATTCTCATTAAAATTCCTCCTAATCTCTTACTCCTGCCTGTGATGAACATAGGTTTGTCCGTAGATGTGGCCAGGTCTCTTTGAAGAAGAAATTTCCTTTCCCTTGTTTTTTGCTGGAATTATGCATGGCTGCAGTCACAAAATCTCTTATAATCCTTATTTCTAGAACTGGGAAATTTCCTATAAACTTCCAGCTTGCTGTGAATTTGGTCAGTTAAACTTCTTCTTGTGCATTAATAAGAAAAATATTTCTTTAAAGATAACTACAAACAATTATTCTTAATTAAATTAAATTAAATTAATTAAATATTCTTAATTAAAATAATAAAGAATTCATAATTAAATGATTATAAATAGTAAACATAAATACGATGATGCAATGATCTGTTAAATCTTCTCTTATTTAAAAGGTAACTATTGTCATTTGGTCATATGTCTGGATTTCCTTAAAAAAAGAAATCTCTTATATACCATTAAATTGTTTAGAACAAAGTTAAAATCTAATTAATAAATTAGAAAAACGTCAAATACTAAGTTACACACTTTTACATTCAAGACAATTTCACAGTCTAAAAATCTCATCTTTCAACTTGATCAAGTTACTTTTATACCAAGTAATCAGGAGATGAGACACAGGTGGGTGGGCACAATACCTAGCATGTTACATGTTCTCACAAATGGAGCAGCTTTATGATCAATTCATTTACCATTTCCCTGGTCTGCCTACTAATTCTGACAATCCGGCCAACTCATTCCAATTGCAAAATCCCAGGAAGCTTATATTTCAGCTTTTATTTTCTTCAAGACTAATTACAAACATGCCTCACATTTTATATCAGAGGCTTGATCCTTTCTTGAGGAGAATCTCAGTAACTGAAACATCTACGCCTTAAAAATGAGCCCACTGTGGCTGAGGCAGAGTGTATGTTTAGGAAACCAACAGAAATGTATACTAGGAGAGTGGAAAGCTCTAGATTTATCCTATGTAGAGGCTGTTAAGCCTACCAATAGTAAAAGGAAGAAATAATATTCAGAGATTTCATGGAGAATAACAAGGGAAACAGAGCTGAGAAAGAAAGGCTACAAAGATCTCTGAACTTTGACTCTGGGTGATTAAATGTAGACATCCAAAAAGGAAGGAGCTTGGAGGAAGAGATAATTCATTATATTATAAATGCCTGGAGACAGAGCTGCTTCTCATATATTTTGGAACCAATTTCAGTGAATATGTTTAGTATGCAAATAGAAAAAGCTGAATATGTGATGAATGAATGAATGAATGAATGAATGAATGAAAGAACAAACATTGCATTAGAAGGAAATTCACAGAAAATGTCTCGCATTTTGATGATTTAACTGGCGTTGCCAAGGCATTTCATGGTTTAAACCTCATACCATAACATCCAGGACAAGAGAAAGCATCTCTTTCCCCTAGCAGCAAACACAAGAATCAGGTTTCATATAAATTGTGCCACCACAGAGAAGGTGCCTAGCCCTGAACCACCACTCTGAGGAAGGAAAAGTGGGATCTATATCATGATTTGGCTTAAATTATAGGTAACCAGTTTATCCTTTAGCCTATCGCATTACCAGTGATGCTTTCTCCTGATCGCCTTAGGCTGATCAGAGTCCAGGATTACAGATGAGGATGGAGTCAACCAACCAAAAATCCCATGGCTGCTATGCAAGGGTGACAAGGTAGACTGGAGCCTAGAGAAGCAATCAGCCAGCCTTATCCAGGTGGGAAGATTGCAGCAGTCCCACTGTTTCCTCTCCCCCATCCTGTAGTTTTCACTGTTCTTCCCTCTCTAATCTCAACTTTATTTTCCAAAATTTACACCTGTGCAGCTGCTGCCACGGGCACTTAGTCCCTGTGGATGGTCTCCTTGCCCTGTGCCCCATTTCTCTGCTCCCTAAACAAATTCGAGATAAGTCCCTTTCCCCTAGATTAACCCAAATAAATTGGTGCACTGAGAAACTAAGATAGAAACAACAGACAAGAAAAAAGTAAACTGTAGAATTAAATGAAGAAGGCAAAATTTTCAAGCTCAGAAGATAATTATCTTTCTCTTCCCAATTACTTTATACTCAATAAGTCCCTACTGAATAGTAGGTGCCTAAGAATTATTTGTTGAATTAATTAATGAATCTTAAAGTAATTGAAGTCTAGCCATAGATATCTCAACTCAAATGGCCATTCAGGGTCATTAGTCATAAATATTCTCTCTTTGTTATTCATGAATTCTATATTTGCTAATTCACCTACCTGTTAAAATATATTTGTAACACTCAAGTAATTACTCACAACACTCTCATAGTCATTCATGGAGATGTGCAGAGTGGCACAGACTTTGTCACCCTGCTCACATGTTTCTAGCTGAGGCTGAACAAGGCTGTGCTCTGCCTTCTTGTTTCAGTTCTCACACTCTAAACAAGTGTCCTTTGCACGGTCTATTTAATGCCACATTTTCTGCATTTTTGTGCTCTTGGTTAAGGTATTTTGCTGTTTAAAATGTCCCTGAAGCATAGTGCTGAAGTGCTTTCCAGCGTTCCTGAGCACATGTAGGCTGTGATATGCCTTATGAAGAAGATGCACATATCAAGCTTTGTTCAGGCACGAGTTATATGGTTGTGGGCCATGAGTTCAGAGTTAATGAATCAACAATGCAGTAACTTCAGAAAAAGGAGGAGAAAATTCACTGATCTGTATGGAGTGAGTCCAGAAAGTGCTAACGAAATATCTATAACACTATGATGAAAACATGGAAAGATGGAAACGGAGCTAGATTTGTGGATTCATGAGATGATGACTGCTTTTTGTTTGTTTGCTTGATTAGTATTTTGTTTTTAAAAACATAGTGGACAGCACAGCTGTGTGGATGAAAGCCCAAGAAATTTATCATCACATTACCCAGATTGAGAATACATTAAACACTTCTTGGCTGGTGTTTTATTATAAAGAAATACTGCATATAATACATAAATGATTTGGAAATATTTATATTAATTCAGGTGTCTTCAGACAGAAATACACATAACACAGGGTATATATTTATCAGTTGACACAAATGTTGTGACTAGTGGCTCACAGGAACCTAATCGTATATTACCCCTAGGGGCAATGGCTGAATATTAACTAACTCAGTGTTTACAGTGACTTTAACACAACAGCTATGAATAGCAAGAACGTACTGTATGTACTCTCTTTGCCTGGATCTCACTTCAATCCTGAGGATCAACAACCTTGTTCTCTTTTCTTGACCATCTATTTTTGCTTCAGTGACACACTTGCACTACTACCTCTCTGGCATCACTTATATCAGAGTTTCTCAAATTTTAATGCATCTATGAATCCCCTACTGATGTTGATAAATGCAAATTATCATTCAGTAGGTCTGAGGTGAGGTCTAAGCCTCTATATTTCTAATGAGCTCCAAGATGATAACTCTACTGCGTGTCCTTGAACCACACTGAATTGCAAGTATGTACATCCTGCCTTCCCATTATGGTTTAGAATACTTAGAGCAATAGTTTCATTCCAATGGGTCTCTACAGTTAAAGGTGAAGAATGGTCAGAGGAAACATTGTGCTCTCCTCAGGGGCTCAGAGAAGTCACTAAGGAACCAGATAAGCGTGAAGTCTCTTGGGCAAGTGAGACTTTTAAGAAGAACATCAAATGTCTCAACTTCGACTACCTCGTCAGAAAGAAAAAGAATAAGAAAAGATTATAAATTCAACAGAGATTTTTATTGAGAACATATTACATGTAGGTAAGACACTTTGCCAAGGACACCGATATTGAAAAGACATGGACTTTGGCTCTCAAAAGCTTAAAAATTATAAATGGAAGAGTGACCTAAATAGCTGTAACAAAGGGCAGAAAGTGAGGATTGGATTTGGCAAAGTGCAGTTTCAGGGTGCTGGGAGTTCAGATAAGGCAGAGACTACTTCCACTTGTAAATCAAGAAGGCCCTCTAGAGGAGGTGACATCAGAAATGGACCTGATATTTGAATATGTGGAGGTTGCTAGGACTTCATCTTTCAGAGTTATAATTTGAATTTTAAGCCCCAGAACCCAGGTCAGAACAACAAATCCTGAAAAATTAAACTCAGCTTATATTGAAAACTGACAATTAATCAGAAATAAACAACAACAAAAACGTTGTACAAGAAGAGTTGAATGGATGTCATCACTGTGTTGGGTTTAGATACATCCTGACCCCTGGGCTGCTGGGATCTCATTTCAAAGAGAGAGAAGTGCCTGGAAGTTCACAGTGTGTCCTGTCAAGAACAGAGATGGGAGTCATTATGTATGAGGTGAAGGTGAGAAGTGAGGAGTAAGAAGGAAGGGGACTGGGAGGAGAACTGATGAGATAGAAAACAAAAAACATGGGAAGACAAGTGGGAATGGGGCAAAGAGCAGGAAGGATGGACGCAAAGAACTCACCAGCGCTTCCTAAGCCAAAATGCAAGACCTATCAGAAGCACCAGGGGCACTATGACTGCCAAGATGATCAAGCCCACAGAGTTGTGACGTTCTGTGGATTTGGGTGCACACGAGGATGTCATTTAAATCTACCCATTTTACTGAATTTCCCTGGTCTTCCTTTATTCATTTGTGTGTCTGCCTCACCAGTCACCTTTGTTCCTATTTCTTCTCTCATCCCTCTTCAGAGATGAATCTTTCATCTAATGCTCAACATCTTCCTTCATCTGCAGGTCACTCATTTTCCACTTTTCTATTTCTTGCATAACATACTTTTATTTGGGGGGGGGGTCAGAAGTCTCCAGATTTCCAAATTTTTAATCTGACTCTCCTGCTCCAATTGAGGACCACCTACTCCCATTCCCAGCTTGGGCCTCAGTTCTTTCTTACTCCAGTAGAGGATGATGTCCTGGCCTCCTAGACTGCTGTGTCTCACCCAGCAAGAAAGGCCAGCTGCCTCAATGGTTTCCACATCTAAGAACACTTGAAGATACCATGTCCCATCAGCATTCAGCAAGACATCACTTCGCTGAGTGCCTGGATGTTCCTGCTCACCCCACATCCACATCACCCAAATAGGCTTTGGGTGGAAGCCAGAGAAATGACAAACCAGCATCAGATGGCCAGGCCAGGACTGGGACCAGTGGACAGCCAGGCCTCTGGCCTTACTGCAGAGGACAGGAAAGATATTCCGATGAAGACTCTACCACAGACTTAGAAGGTCGGATCTTCACATCAGTGTAGATAGACACATTTCTCCCACTTCTAGGAATCTGTCACCCATTATTGTCTCTCCCTCTTGGCCCACTTCGTAGGAGGTGGATAGGGGATAGTGGGAAGGTGTGATTTTAAAATAGAAAATTTTAAAGGAGAGGTTGCAGGACTGACCTTGTCACTGGAGATATGTCTTCCCTGCATCAAGAAGACCCATGAGGAAATGTGGGCAGGTTTCAAAGAAGAGCTTGTGTAATATTTCCCTGGCAACTGTAGCTGAATTCAGTAGCATACAGATATGCTGAGCCGTATTTCCACCATTTGGAGATGGCAACCATGCTCTGTTCTGGAAGCTCAGGAAATCTGATCCTTGATAAGCAATCCATACAAGAAGCCTACAGAGGCTTCCCCAAAGTGCAGCTCACAGCCTCCTGCCAACTGTACCTCAAAGGGATCTGGGAAAGAAGAGCTGTGAATTAATGAGAGAAGGGATAAAAAAGATAAAATGAAATGAGTGGAAGCAAAAGATAACAGAAGCAGATGGGAGAAGTTTAGGAGATTTGAGGGGCTGGAGCAAAGTTTGATTCGATCAGAGGTTCAGTAAAAGGGGAATTGGTGGTAGTTGGAGATGGAGGAAGAGATGAATGAATTGAGGAAGGGGGAAAATTGTTCAAAGGAGGCAACATGAATGGTGTGGGTAAAAGAATAAGGTAGGAGTTAGTGTGAGAGAGTTGATGTTACAATAATCTAAGGTGAATGGAATGCAAGAGGTTACCATGAATGTATAGACAGATATCTGAAGGAATGGAATGGTGGAGAAAATCACCCATCAAGGAGTCAATCAAACAGTGAGAAAGCTTAGAGTATCTGGTAGGAGGCCAGGGAAAGGGGTGGTCACAAGAGACCACTAATGGAAGATGGTAAGGCACAAACCTGCAGTCAACAACAGAGAAGTTTGTAAGTAACAGAAGACTTGAAATCTTTGAAGGATCAGAGTCTGGATTCTGATCCCTGCCAGAAATATATAATTGCAGCTTTATGATGGTCAGACATAAGGTCCAGAAGCAAGTGGAAGCGATATTCCAGAGGCATAAGAAATTCATTGAGACACATACACACCTCCCACCCATGTCCCCACTTCCCATGGAGGGAAGGGAACTCACATTCAAGTTGCCTTTGACTGGCAGAGTTGTAAAATATCTGAAGAAATCCAATGGAGAACATGTGAAGTAAGTCTTCCAGGTCTCTCCACTCCTCATTGCTGACATTGCCTTTGGACCAGGGCCACAGGAAAATGGTAGTGCCAGAGTTGCTCACCCACCCATGAGTCTGCAATTCACCTAGCCAACCTGAGCCCAGATTATCTTGCAAGGAATGGTTGTAAAAGGATGAGATCTGGATGAGTTGGAAGGAGAATGGTTCCTGGAAGTCTGTGACAAAAGAACAGATAGAATGAAGATAAAAAAGGCATTGGGAAGGAGAGAGAATGAGGAAAGAAAGGTGACAGAGAGGAAACTCAGAATCTGAAGGAAAGGGGAACCATGGTTATCTCAGGAGATGTTTGCTTGCCCCAGGACCCCTTGCTTTATATTCAACCTTCAGAAGATCACAGGGACCTGGTCTGGGACTCTCAGAGCAGAACAAGGCTGACACTCTCCCCATCCAGGTGTATGCTGAGGAAAACCCAGCACACACAGGCACACACACACAGAACCTTTTGCACTCAACTGGGCAGTTGCTAGAGTTCTTACCATTTTTATTGTCACCACCTGAGAGGAGAACCACTAGCAACAGAAGTTGAAGAAACAACATTTCACTTGAAGATGTTATTTCTTTCTCTTAGAAAAGTTGGTCTTTGATTTCTGTTCTAAACAAGCCTACCCCACATTACCTCTATTCTGACTTCCTTCTACTTCTAATGAAAAAACACTTTCCTTTAATCACTGTCTGCAAAAAAGACAATCTACTCCTTCCCTAAACCCTGAACTATTCAACTCTCATTTCCACTTTAGTTCTGTGAACCACCTACTCAGACTCATTGCCCTTGCAGAGCTGACTCTTCTTTTGGGCTTCTAGCCTCTCTCCTTGTCACCAGCTTCATCCTGTTCACCTTCTCCTGATTGGACTACCGTGGAACAAGTCCTGTGTGGCATTGAAAAGTCACTTTGCCTCTAGGGTCTTTTCCTTTCACTCATAAAATAAAAGCATGAGGGGGCTGGCCCCCGGGGCTTAGTGGTTAAGTGCGACTGCTCCGCTACTTGCAGTAGCAAGTTTTTTTTTTTACTTGCAGTCCAGTTCGGATCCCAGTCGCACACCACCACACCCCTTGTCTGACCATGCTGAGGCAGCGTCCCACACACAGTAACTAGCAGGGTGTGCAACTATGACATACAACTATCTACTGGTGCTTTGGGGAGAAAAAGGGGAAAAAGAAAGGAGGAGGATTAGCAATAGATGTTAGCTCAGGGCTGGTCTTCCTCAGCAAAAAGAGGAGGATTAACACGGATGTTAGCTCAGGGCTGATCTTCCTCACACACACACACAAAATAAGTAAAAAAATAAATAAATAAAAACACGAAACCAAGTGTCTTCCCAACACCCTACCTCGTCTTCTCCTGCCCCTGCTCTTTTCTGTGACTCTGTCCTTCTCTTGCCCTTTGGAATATTCCCCAATATTCTCTTTCCCTGTCTCACCCATTCCACACCTTATTCACATCTCTGACTTCTCGTCAGTTGCTTTATTTGCTTTATCAGAACCCTATGATTGCCATGTGTAACAGTATAAATTATCACCAGTTCTCCCTTATTCTCAGGGAAGAACCAATAGCCATTACAGAAAACACAGGAACATTGAAACACATAAAGAAAACTCCCTCTGTTTGACTTAAAGTTGATACATATTCATTCACCAAACAGTCACTTAGCACCTGTTGGATCCAAGCATCTTGCTACACTCACGACTATACAGTGGTTGACAATGGGATCAGTTTGTTCACCAAGAACTATAAATCTTGGTTTGCTGATATGATGTTTAGACTCTAAACAAAAATAAGCATACTTGAAACAATGTTTTCTAAAGTGGTGAGCCTAAACTGGTGTTTGCCCACTCAAGAATTTTGACTTCAGTGACTGGCTTGGGGTGTTGTAATAAACTGCCCTTTCTTTTCCACCATCTTGCCTCTTGATGATTGGCTTTTGTCTCACAGTGAGCAGGTCATGCCCTTTGTGCGGTGATAATTTGACATCTGTATACACTGCAAAATGATCACCACTAGAAGACTACTTACCATCCATTACCATACAGTTGACTCCCTTCACCCATTTCACTGCCCCCTCAACCTCCTTCCCCTCTTCCCACCAATTTGTTCTCTGCCGTCTCAACCTCCTTCCCCTCTTCCCACCAATTTGTTCTCTGTATCTATGATTTTGTTCTTATTTTATCTTGTTTGTTCATTTGTTTTGTTTTTTTAGATTCCACTTATGAGTAAAATCATGTATTATTTGACTTTCTACATCTCACTTATTTCACTTAGCATAATATCTTAAAGGTCCATCCATATTATTGCAAATGGCAAGATTTCATTCTTTTTTATGGCTGAGTAGTATTATATTGTGTATATATACCACATCTTCTTTATCCGTTCATCCACTGATGAACATTTAAGTTGCTTCCAGATCTTGGCTTTGGAAACAATGCTGCAGTGAACTCGGGAGTGCATGTAACTTTTCAAATTAGTTTTGGTGTTCTTTGGATATACACTCAAAGTGGAATTACTAGGTTATATGGTAGTACTATTTTTAAATTTTTGAATAACCTCCATACTGTTTTCCATAGAGGCTGCATGAATTTACTTGCCCACCAACAATGCACAAATGCTCCCTTTTCTTCACATCCTCACCAATGCTTGTTATTTCTTCCTTTTTTTTTTTAATAGCCTTTCTAACAGCTGTGAGATGATATCTCATTGTGCATTTGATTTGCATTTCCATGATGACTAGTTGATCATGTTGAGCATCTTTTCATGTGCTTGTTGGCCATTTGTATGTCTTCTTTGGAAAAATGTCTGTTCAGGTCCTGTGCCCTTTTTTTAATCAGATTGTTTTTCTGGCATTGAGTTGTATGAATTCTTTATGTATTTTGGATATTAACCTCTTATCAGATATATTATTTGCAAATATCTTCTCCCATTAAGAAGTTTGCCTTTTCATTTTGCTGATGATTTCCATTGCTCTGCAAAAGCCTTTTAATTGATCTAGTCCCATTTATTTATTTTTGGTTTTGTTGCCCTTACCTGAGGAGATAGATCTAAAAAAACATTACTAAGAACCAATGTCAACGAACTTACTGCCTATATTTTCTTCTACTAGTCTTATGGTCTCAGGTCTTCCATTGAAGTCTTTAATCCATCTTTTTGAGTTTATTTTTGTGGTCCGGTTTCATTATTTTGCATGTAGTTGTGAAGTTTAGTTTTCCCAACACCATTTATTGAAGACCATCTCTTTCCCATTGCACATACTTGCCTCCTTTGTGGTAGACTAATTGACCATTTATGCATGGGTTTATTTCTGGGCTTCCTATTCTGTTCCATTGAGCTATGTGACTTTTAGGGGGGAGCAACTGATTTAGAGAAATGTAAGTAGTATAAGAATTTTTAGGTGAAATATTTTCAACAATATTTATGTTTTATAGTATATCTACTT
Organism: Ceratotherium simum simum; assembly: GCF_057802395.1. Classification (NCBI taxonomy): domain Eukaryota; kingdom Metazoa; phylum Chordata; class Mammalia; order Perissodactyla; family Rhinocerotidae; genus Ceratotherium; species Ceratotherium simum. Next base: position 37,799,109 of record NC_141901.1, read on the forward strand.
AAATAGTTTCCCCAAATATTTTTGGTAACTTAATGCCTTAGAGTTTTGCTAAGTCAAATTAAATGATAGAAATTCAGAGGCCAGCCCAGTGGCATAGCAGAGAAGTTCATGTGCTTCACTTTGGTGGTCTGGGGTTTGCTGGCTCAGATCCTGGGCATAGACATATGCACCGATCATCAAGCCATGCTGAGGCAGTATCCCACATAGAGGAGATATGAAAGACGTACAACTAGGATACACAACTATGCCCTGGGGCTTTGCAGGAAAAAAAAGAAATTCATTGACTATCTACATCTTTTCTAAATAAGATAAAATACTGAACTTTATTAAATATAGATTTGTCCACTTTGAATTTCCTTTTACAGAGGAATTAAAGATATTTGGGTCTATTAGTAAACATGTTTTGTACCACATTTGAAAATTTATGGTGAGGAAGAATGTGCTTTCATAAATTATGAAATATATTCATAAATTTGCCAATCTAAAGAATACGGGTGTAACAGAAAGTTTACACTTCTTTTCTTCTTGGTAGACACTAGAAATTAATCTGTACTCAAGGATAGTATGATGAGTTTTGGAGTAAGAAAATTATGAGGTATGAGGATGCATTTTTGTTAAGAGAAAAGAAAGTAAATTTGTCTCAAAGTAAAACTGGTTATTACAAAATGGGAAAGGGGAGAATGAAAAGACAAATTAAATAGAAAGTTGGTAAGAGAGAGAAAAAATTTACTCTGTGTAATCAAGCTGGCTAAAATTGAATTGTTATTACAAGGGTTTTTAAAATCAGCTTTAATATCAACAGTTTACTCATGTAAAACTAACTCAATTTTCTTTTATCTGCTAAAAGGACACAGTTTTCTTGGATTATTGGTCTGCTTCTGAAAAGAGATTGTGAAAAGATTTTCTTTATCCTTTAGGTAATTTGACAAGGAAGAAAAGATTTTCTGTTTTATCAACATAGTTTCCTGCGTTTCATGTTATCTTTATCATCAGGTCTTTGATTACTCAGGAAAACTGGGTCTTATTAATATTGAAAGAGTTAAGTTTTTCTCACAACTTTGTAAACTTCTGTATTTGCCTTTGAAATATTTTATTGTCATTTTGGTTAAATAGATAATTAAGTATTGTTTTATAATGATCTGTGATCCTTTTTAGTCAAGTGTCTAAACCTTTTGATGTTTTTGACAAACTTCACAAAATCAAATTCTAAATGAATCTTTTTTGACTTCAAACTTAATTTGGGATTTTCCAGATGGCCCCTGGAACATCTTAAAATATTTGTTCTCTGACTTTGTAAAAGAGAGACACTAAACTAATTAGAATCATTTGATATGTTAAATTAGATGGGAAGCATTATCAAGTAAGAAGAATTATATTACATTTGTATAGTTATGTATTATGTTTGTTCCAGAAGTTCCATAAAATTTCCAGAAATTGGATATGTCCTGGTATAATGTTATCACTTATAATTCTAGTTATCTTAAGATGTTGTGTGTCACAGAAATAACCAAATTTTCTTGATAATTGCATTGAAATGCACTGTCACCAGACTATTAACCATGGCCATTTTTAAGACTTATCATTTACAGAGAGTTATTGTTTTACTGTGACAGCTTTGCAAATATGTGTTATCTTCAGAGAGACTCATGAAAAGGACTCTGACATGTACTCTAGAATACAAGTTTCTGATAGTTAAGTTCATACCATTGAACCTGGTAAGAATTTGCAGAACTCTAAGAGAGAAACAGATGGCTTCGTAAAACTTCTAACAAAAGATCAAGGTCAACAAGAATTAATTTCAAAGGACTGAATAAATTGATAAAGATGATTATAATTTTTGACTTTTTGTTTGAAACATTGTTAGTTATTTTATGTGTTTTTCCCACATTTAAGGAAAGTTTTCTCTAAAATTATCAGCAATTTGGTAAGATATATCTTTGTGAACAAAATGATGAAACATTTATCTTTTTCTCCCTACCTGATCCTTTCAGCATTTGGAAACTGTTAGTCAGTATTCTGATTTTCATATTAATATAGTTATTTGCATAAGTTCAATAAAAATCTGTTTTTCTTGTAACAGGACACAATTGGAAACATTGGTTATATTACCAAGGCTTTGACTGTAATGCCATGTTTGAGAGAGATTTTCATAAGCTTGGATATGAACAAACACCTTTAAGGAGCAAGGATTGACTTCATGGAGCGAATAAAGCCCCTTGGAAAAATCAGCCTGGTACCTTGCTTTCAGGGTTTCCTGCAACCATACCAGGGCAGTAAAGCAGGTCACTCCTTGGAAAGCTCAGAAGCCTCGGAATATTTTGAGACTATTTCCTCAAGAAGAAAGGAATTCACTCAAATCTATAGGCATGCAGGCAAAGTCTGATGGAGAGACCTTGGCTTGGCTTCTTAACCTTGAGAGGCTTTTAAACTTCCAATCTAAGATTCCTTATGAAAAAGTTCCAGCAAAGCAAATTTTAAAGACACTATATCATCAATAACTATTCTTGCTGATTTACATAAATAATCAGGCCAAGTTTATTGAAACTCAACTTCATTTGCAAACAAATTAGTCTTACTGTGGTTAGCTCTTGATAAAAATGGAGATAATTTTCAAAAGAAAAATTATGTTTCTATAATACACCTTTGTGGATACCAAATTCTAGTCCTGTTAATTGCATTTGAGGTTTTGTTTTATACATGTAAACTAAACTAGATCCTGAATTCTTCCAGTTTCCTCCAGTACTGGCTATAACTCTCCAAACTAACATTTCCAATTTTCTCCCCTCCTTCTGACTTGAAATCATTAAGAACTAAAACTGCCTTTTTCCCCAAGCCGAGCAAAAGCTAAAGCTGGAAAACTTGATATAAACCTCAGAGAAATCATAACAACTCACATATAGAGAATCTTGTGCCTGAACTTTCTTGGCTACTGAGAAAGACCACCAGACACATTCGAACCACAAACCAGGAAAATCTATCAGATGGCCACTTCCTGCCCTCACTCCATTTGAAGATGGTTCAAGCTGGACATCTAGAAATCTTCTCAATTGGCTGCCTTCAGAACCCAGAAATTGGGATTATGGTTTGCTACAATTATTAACCACTGTTTTTATTTTGTTTCAATAAGAATGCCCTTTTTTTTATGGTGACGAAGATTGGTCCTGAGCTAACATCTGCTGTCAATCTTCCTCTTTTTGCTTGAGGAAGATTGTCCCTGAGCATCTGTCCCTGAACATCTATGCCAATGTTCTTCTATTTTGTATGTGGGATACTGCCATAGCATGGCTTGATGAGCAGTGTGTAAGTCTGTGCCCAGCATCCAAATCCATGAACCCTGAGCTGCTGAAGTGGGGTGCATGAATTTAACCACTATGCCATCAGGCCAGCCCCTCAAAAAAAATGCCTTTTATTAAATGCCTGATTGATTTTATGACAGGACTAGCATTGGGAGCCCACAAGCATCACCACCTCTTCAAATGAGATCCAACTGTTTAAATGAACTCATCTATTCTCAAGGCTGAAAACCTGGTTCAATGAGATATGGAGCAATCTACCAACTCAACTTCTGTACTGTGAAACTTCTTGTTGAAATTTTAAAGGTAGTTCTGAAGGGGAGCAGAATACGTGACCTCGAAATATGCCACTATGGCATTATTTTCAGCTGAAGAGAGTCAAGACCTGGGAGACTCGAGAAAAACTTTTACCAGTCTCTTAAGTACCTCACATAATTTGGATTGGGGACACAGCTCAAAGAGAGAGCTATTACCAGAAATTACTTCACCTGAATGACCTATCTATATGGCAGAGAAAGTACCTAATTACTTGTTCTCGTTATTCTCCTATGAATTATGTCCTCTCTTTTGAATACCAAGACTTTATCTTGTTCCTTAGCTCAAGATGGTGTATGAGCATCAATCGCTCAACTTGCCTTTGGGTCAAATATTTTTTTATGGGGCTCTTTTACGTATGAAATTAAATTTGTTTTTTCCCATTAATTTGTTTTACATGAATTTAACTCTTAGACCAGCCAAAGAACCTAGAAGGGTAAAAGGGAAAGTTTTTCCACTCCTACAAGGGCAACAAATTAAACCAAAATCTAAGAAAAGACAGATTCCTCCAAGGAAATAGCAGATGCAAACCTTTGCTGACTTGAGACAGAAGCCAGATGCTAGATAAGTCAGGAAGAATAATTCAGCTAAAACTGTTAACAAATTACTAAAGGCTAGTGTGAGTATATAGAACCTGTGAGAGTCATAGACACAGGAAATTCACTTATATTTAGGCTTTTTTCCATAGACCTCACCAGGGGCAGCTGAAAGATTGGAGTCAAGGATATAGAGCAGAAAAATCCTTTATTGTAATGCAGGCCTGAGGTCTAAGATAAGTTATTGCATGAAAAAGGCACAGAGTTCCAACCAGATCTTTCTCCACTATCTCCCACACAGAAAAAAGCCTTAACCTGGTGGGAGAAGGGTATAAAGTCTTGCTGCCTTCACTGCACAAGTGAAGGTGCGCTGTAACTGAGGGAAATGGAAAAATGGAGAAGGGACAGGAAACATCTTGTCTAGACTATTAGAGGTTCCATACTGTTGAGAGAAAAGTAGGAACTCTTTTTTGTGTGTGTGTGGTAAGGTTGGTTTATAACATTATATAAATTTCAGAAGTACATCATTATATTTTGATTTCTGTATAGATTACATCATGTTCACCACCCAAAGATTAATTACAGTATTAGAAAGGTAGGAACACTTAAAGGTCCAATTACAACACCTAAAACACAAAGCACCTGCCAAAAATGAGACTGAACAAGAACAAAGATGATGCTCCCTACTCCCTCTCCAAGCAGGTTAGCAAATAACTAGTCATAAGAGCAGTCATTGCTAGAAGAGGAACAAATGAATGGAGATAATTTCCCTTGAGGCATAGCACAAAGGAAACACCAAAACCTGAGAATGAAGCAGAGATTAAGAAAAATCCCCTGGCAAACAGCCCTACCCTACAAACAAAGTAATGGTAGAGCAATTTGAAGACAGTTGAAACAGCAAAATATAAACCCAGTTAACTCCTGACTAGATTGATTCAAACTCCCACATTGATGCTTAGCAAAAGAAAAGGCATGCCTGTTTCCAGGTCCCCCACAAAACACTATTTATCTCCATGTCTATCATTGCACACAAAATGTCTACATTTTGATGAAAAATTATTAAGCACACAGAAAAAACAAGGGGAGTGGAGGCTACAAGCACCTAAGAGGATTTTCACTTGCCCTTTGAGTCACTGTACCCCAAAGAAAGCAACATTAGCAAATTAAAACAAAGAAACAACTAAAATAACAACAGCAACAAACAACACCCTGACAGGTTGAAAGAGAGAGACAGAGGGAGATAGAGAGATAAAGACATAAAAAAGAAATGAAAAAAATTTATGTTTTAGTACTTTTGAAAGCATTTTTTTTTGCGTGGTAAGTATGAGGCCCCATATTTTCATTTTGCACTAGACCCCAGAAATTATGTAGCTGCCAATGCTTATACCCTTGAGTGTGGAGTGGGAAAATGAGGAAGAGGCAGTTTGAGTTTGGGTAGGAAGGAGAGGGAAAAGTTAACTAAATGAAAAATGGAGTTATGGGACCAAAGTGTTGGGAGATGGTCAGAGACACCAAGGCCATAACAGATTCAGAAAGAGAAGGAAGAATCAGAGAGGAGGAGGAGAAGATGGAAAAGGAGGGAGGCAGAAGAAGGAGGAATGCAAAGGAAGAAGAGGAGGAGGAGGAAGTGGAGACTGAGATGGAGGAGGAAAATGATTGAAAAGAAAAGTGGAACAGAACCACAAATTTCTTCAGCTCAGTTCCTGTGGGCAGAGTCAATGCTGATCAGTGTTGTAGGAAGAAGCTGATACCTGAGCCATGATCATACAGTGGATCTGAAACTTTCTCAGGCAGTCTCACTCCTGAGTGCACACTCAGCTATGGTGGATGAAGGACAAAAATCTGAAAGAGAAGAAAAGAAAGGGGCTTCGTGGGAGCTTCTTAGGAGCTGAGAGATACTAAGAACTGGGATAGCTGAAGAGCACAACTGGAGGCAAAAATCAAGAGATAAAATGGGAGCAATGGGAGGTGACTAGGGCCAGGATTAAAAAACACAATGAGCTGAGAGAGAAGGAGATGGCTGTACAGGTCACTCATAATCGTGTGTTCCCACACATAGGAAACCCCAGAGGAGAAAACTGGGATGGATGGGATATACTCTGATTAGAACTCAACCAGGCAGGGTATCCCAGTTATCCTAGTGGAGTCCAGCATTCTTCCCTGTGTCACCAGAACTCCCTGGGTCCTTTTTCTTGATTCCTTCATGTTCAGGCCACAAGCTTGCTCATGTTCTTTCTAACAGCTGTGATTTACTGTTTCCCCAAACACCATCATAGCTCTTGAATTCCTCCCTCTTCTGTGAAGTTCTCCTCAGATCCCAGATGTGACCTTTCCTCCCCACACCGTCCCACACACTCATCTGACGTACCCCTCAGCACCAATAGAAACCTGAACTTCCAGGCTATGAAATCCACTGCTTTTATAACCATGTTCCTTTTACTGAGCTTCTCATTTCCCATCCCATTCTTCTTCCAGTTTTTCTCTCACATTTCTGACTTCCAGCAGCTCTTCCTGCAACTGGTCTGTGCGACGCTCCCTGCCACAGCAAATCTCTTGCAGGAAAAGGAGCTTTGAAGTGAGAGTCAAGATGAATTCCTGGATGGGACACCTGCTGGATGCAGTGAATTGGAGAAATCATATCAGCATTCTGACATCAATCTCCTATCTATAAAATGACTGAGTTGAAAGAACTGAATATTTTCTACTATCAGTTTTGGCTCTAACATTCTGTGTGTCTTATTTCCATGGGCCCCCATTCTTTCCCACCTACATGCTCTTCTCTTTCCCCTCTCTGCTTCTCACTCCTTCTTTTTCACTCTTTCATGCCTTCACCATTATTCACTTAGCCTTCATCTCAGCCCCCAGTGTCTCCTTTCCATTTTCTCATACACCTTATCCATTCAATCTCATCTCAGTCCCTCCACTCTGACTGACTTTCAAACCTAATGCACTGTATTATGACATGATCTGTGGATTTTTGGATGTAAATATATTTTTAAAATCAAAATCCAACTGAGTAAATTTGAAAATCAAGTCAGGCTGTATCCCATCTAGCAACTAGAAGGGCACTCTGAGGGGCTGTACAAAATGGAGGCTTATAGGAAGAAGGGTGAGGCAAGAAAGCTATTAGCAAAAGAAAAGAAAACATTAATTCTAGGTTGGGACATTTATTTGGGGGAAAGTAAAAGATAAGGGTTTTATCTTGCAGATTGCCTCTTCTTCCTATGGTGGATGGAGAGGGTCGTCCTGACAGATGACCTCATTGGTGCTGACCAGAAAATTTAAGACTGTCTGATTAAAATCTGGGAGAGAGTGAAATGGCAATTAAATGAGGTATCAAGTCTAAGTCTGGCTTTTAACACTAGTGATGCCATTTGAGGTCTGTGGTTTCTGTTTTCTAACAATATAAACACAGTTATGGATTCTACTTCTGGCAAGACAGCACACTACACAACTTGAAAGGACATGTAATACAAGAGCCATCCATGCAAGATACAAAATGTGTTTTAATTCCTTTTGAATGCATTCATGACAAAATTAGAGAAAGCTCCTAGGGAACAAAACAAAAAAGAATGGGCAACCGACAGGCAAGCAGGAACTGACACTTGGGCATACTAGGCGTTGTTTGGATTCCCTGGTGTTTGGCTTTATGGTCAACTGGATTAGCTGATAAGGCCTTGAGACCAGGCAAACAAGGGGAAAAGTTCAACTGGGGCTTCTGCTACACTCTCATCTAGCCCAAGAAAAAATTCACACAATTGTACAGGGAAGGAAGCTTGTTTGTCTGTGTATTCACTGAATGTTGGTTTATTTTTTGTTTATTTCTCATTCTGAGAATTACTAATCATAATTACAAAGTTGGAGTTTGAAAATATTCTCCTTGTGTGATCCTGGAATACACAATCTAATAAATTATAATAAAAGTTGATTCTAAGTTTGTAATACCTCTGTGACACTTGGTGAAATTTGAAGAAATTTAATCTCAAGAGAACCACTCTCAACACGAGGTGCAAAGGATTCCCACACATAAAGACTTTCCTCATATGAGGCCACAATCCAAAATTAAAGAACACAGAGAGAAATAATTCATCATGAAGGAAAGTTGGAAAACAGATAACAGGTTAGACCCTCAAGAAATCACACATAGGGGAAATCATATTTTAAAGCTTAAAGATATAAAAGGAAATAATAGCAGAAAAAAAAAGAGAGACATGATCAAAAAATACCAGGCAGAGTTTTCAATAGCAAATTAAGACTCTAGAAGTAAAAATATCTAATCGGTGTGATTAAAAACTCAACAAGTGAACTAAACAACAAATAGAGAAAGAAATTTAAAAATATTTCTAAATTGGGAGATATCAAGAATTTCTGATAATGCAATACAGATCTAAGGAACTGCTGAATAAGAAAAAAAAGTTAAGGGATATGAAGGCTAAAATGAAATCCAATATAAGCCCAATAGGAATTTTATTAGGAGAGAAAGTACATAATGAGAAGAGGAAATATTTGAAGAAATGAGGCTGAAAGTTTTCAAAATTAATGAAAGGCATAAATCTTTGTAATCAGGAGAAACAACAGCTTCAAAGCAAATTAATGAGTTTGAAAAATAATTTTTATTTTTCATAGTGAAGAAAACAACTCAAGGATGTAGGTAACATAGAGTATAACTCAATTTAAACTAAAATTCCTTTTTCTTATATTTCAGTTATTTCTTACGTATTATTTCCATCAATGTCTACTAAATACCAAAGGCTTGTTAAACCCTAAGATTACAAAGAGTAGAAGAATAGAATCCTAAACTCTAGATAATGAAAGATATAACCAACCATAGTGTAGAGTGGGATGATTCTCTGTGAGAGAAAGCACAGGGATCCAATGAGCCTCGTTAAATCTGTTTTATTTGTATTTGCACTGTTTACATGACCTTGCTCACTCTAAGCACCAGAATATTGGCTGCAAGAAGCAGGTAGGGCCAAGGCAGTGAGATTATATAGCCATGAGAATATTTCAAGTGGTTTTTAACTCAGAGAATCATGAAGATATCAATAAAGATTGAAACTGAACCTACATGATGAGCACCACATATATCACCTTATTTGTTAGATATCAACTTCTCCTAACTCAAGAAGAAGCTGACGAGAATGCTTGGACAGTGAGAGAATATTATCTTGGCCATACTGCTTAATAGTTCTCGACTGTTTCAGCAATCAATAGATAATAAGGAGAGTAATTAACAGACCTGGTAGGTGCCTTTTCTTTATAGTGACTCAACATAAGTGAAGCCATATTGTAGAAAAGAAACAATATTGTAGCTTTGAATGATGTCTGATCAACTAATCCAGAGACACTCTGTAGATATTATGGCCCCTCTCAGCTGCCATAAATTGATAACTTTGTTATTTTGTGTTCCTTATGAATGTGATGACCCCCAGGCAGAGTCTATGCTGATAGCCATCATCAATGACAACTGAAAGATCAGGGTATAGAGCATTGCTCTGGTCTCTGATGCATATCCAGTAAAATAAAAGACTATCAGGAACTAAGACCAGATGTCTTCTCCCACACGGAGATTGCATGGATGCCCCCACCCAGATACCAGCACCCTATATATCTGGCCTGTAGTCTTTATTGTGTAACATAATTCTTTTGGACATTAGTTGGCCATCTTCCCCCTTGCTAGCAAGCTGTAATAAAGTCCTTTCTCTCCTACCACCTTGTCTCTTGACTACTGGCATGTCTTGCAGCAGGCAGACGACCCCCTCTCTTAGGCGGTAACAAATTTGGTGACCACTAAGAGATTTTAATTCCTGCTTATGGCCAGTTGACCTCAGATAGGCAACCTGTTGGGTAAGTCCCTAGTGGCTGCCAAGGCTCTCTTTGTCTTGGGGACCTGCCCTTCCTGCTTTTGCATACCAATTCCAGCTGCTTCCTGATGCTGATTGTGTTAGGAAGAGAACTGGCTATGTCTGGTGAGTCCAGGATTCAATCTGGAACAGGGTAAGTCACTTCAGGGATGCCCGTGAAATCCCTTACCTTCCATCTGGGTTCCCTCCATTTACAAATGGCCATCTGGGATCCAATAGGACCATCTGGGTGTGCACTCATTGTGGGAATAATTGTAGGACTTTTTACGCTAAAGCTGGGAACTAGTTCACTAGTGTCTGGTTTTCTGTGTCTGTGTCTGTGTTCATAAACAGCTTAAAATTGGCTGTTTAGGGACTGCGTTTCTCAGTGATTGTAACAAACTGTTTAGAAATTACCTTGTGTCTTATTCCTTGGGAAAAGCCCCCTAAATTGGAGATAACTGTAAATAGCTGGCAAGATAGCCCAGGATAATTTAAAATTACAGTGGCCATTCTGGGCTCCTTTTGAGCTTTCAAACCAAGAAACAAAGAAATCTTTAAAGAATCTGCATTCCACCGTGGAGAGCTCTCCTCTGGTTTCCCAGCCTGATTACCTCGGTGACCCCAAGTGAGATACCCTCTCTTGGAAGTCCTGGTTTCTCGTTTCTGTTAATCTCTTTGGGCACATGGAATAACTCCAGGTCAGCCCCTGGGTCAGTCCTTTGATGGACAAAGCTGCAGTTTCTGGCTTTGGAAAGTCCAAGTTCCACTCCTGGGAGCACTCCTCTGGCACCTCTGGGAGCTCTCCTCTGATTTTTGGGCACCCGGAGTGACTGCAGGTTGGCATCTCTGTCGGTCATTTGACTGACAATCTGGAACCCAGTTTTGCCTCCTATCAAGAACCTGTTGAGTATTTTAGGTGCCAACTGTGTCAGTTATGGGAACAAGAGACCTGTAATTTATCCTGTAAACTGTCCTACTGGGGTTGTGTGCCCTGGCATGGGAACTGTTATTTGAGTAACCTTTATCTTGATAACCACTGGGAAGAGGCCATGAAGGCAAGGCGTGATCACACCTTTCCCTTCTTTGTCTCATTTGTCACCTCCTCTGTTGTCACCAAGTCGAGATTAAATATGGACTCGACCTGAGCAGAATCTGGACCTCCTGTAACAATTGAAAACTTGAAAATCTTTTGCCAGAGAATCAACTCTCAACCCCGGCACTGTGAACCCCAGCCCACAGCCCACTGCAGGACTTTGTCTCTTGTCTCCCTGGCTTGCGTTGTGCTGGCTCAGGGACTAAGTTCCCCAGGCTGAATGGAACTTGGCTGAATCTTATAACTATATTGATGCCTGAAGTTGTGCTCTGTACCCTTCTCCAGGCTCGCTGTCATTTGGATACTGGCTTTACTGCCATGAGGAACACCCCAAGCATCCTCAGAGACTCACCCCTCAGGTGCATTTTAAATAACTGGAAACAATTTCAATTGGATGGGTTATGCCCCAGAAACTCCATATTGGAGAAAACTCGACTGCTTTCTCTATGCCTTTATAATATAAATTTTCTGCTCCCATCTTCTCTAGGACCTGAGACTCATTCTTTGAAATGCAAATGCTTCCCATAAACTAGTAAGATTTGTATTGCACTTGATTCATAAAAATTTAATGGAAGTTAGAAGGTCTCTGTCTGTGTCTACCCGTGTGCTTATATGTGCCTATATGTATGTTATATATGGGTGATATTTTACCTCTGTATGATATGGCCAAAATTAAGAGCTCTATTTCATTGACTTAAAGTAAGCACTTACAGAAATTACTTCTAAATGCAGTAGAAACTAACCCAAATGTCTTTGAAGTTAACATAATATAAATTAATCTTTGGTAACTGAAAGCTTATTTAAGATTGTTGGTTTTATTGAAATAGGCATGTCCTCAGAGTTGTCAGTATTTGAGTGTGGTGCAGACATGCAGCCTGAGTTTACCAGTCAAATAAGCTCATGTTATCTGTTACAAATTTGTCAGCAAAATAATAGGATTAAATGATAATTAATTTTGTCTAATATCTCATGAGGTTTCCATGGATAGTCAAAACACAATTGTTGGAAACAAATGATTTAGATAGCTAAAAAGAGGTAAGAGATTTTTGGTATAATAATTATGCTTTGTGGTCTGTATACTTGAAAAAACGACTTCCAAAATCTTTCTGGTAACCTAAAAGTTTAGAGTTTTGCTGAATCAAATGATAAAACTTTGTTTAGTATCTAGATCATTTCCACATAAGATAAAATATTAGAAGTTGATTATTAAAATTAGATTTGTCTGCCTTTGTTTTCTTATCTCACAGAAACTAAAAAATGTGTGTGTTTGTTGAGAGACATGTTTTATACATGATGAGAAATGTTCTATGAGAAAGCATATATTTCTAAAAATTTGTATACAAGGGAAGTAAAGTATACATGTTCAGTAAAGAAGGTATAAAGAATAGAGATATTTGTGTTTGCTTTGTTAAGAAAAATAAATTTGTCCTAAAGTGCTAGGAAAGAGAAAAGGAAAAACAAAAAAAAAAACTTGAGACAAATTCTGAATGTAAAAACATAAGTGACAGAGAGTTTGTGAAGGTAAAATCCTGAGGAATTTTATGCATGGTCAAGTTGGATAATATTAAAGTAAATCTAATTAAGTAAATGAGTTTTAATGTCAAAAGTAAGTTGATGCAAAATTAGAATTTGGTCTTCTTTTTCTTAGGATAATTTTGTTTATCTTTTTGTCTGCTCCTGAGAAAGAGGTTCTAAATGGGTTTTCTTTATTTTTGAGTAAGTCTACCTAAAAATAGAAAAAGCATGTTTTGTTAAAATAATTTCCTATGGTCAAAAAGACTGACGTCTCTCTATTAAGTTTTTTTTTTTTTTTTTTTTTTTAACTATTTGGCTCTCTGTGTTTGTCTTCAAGGTCTTTAGTCATCATCATGGTTAAATGGATAGCTAAGCATTGTTTCATGGGGACCAATGATATCATGTTGGTGAATATTGTTGACATAGGTGTTTCAAAATTGTATAACATTATTAAAATTCTGATCTGTCTTGGGTATCAGTCATATTTCTGGTTATTATTTAAAAATGTTATATGTCACAAAATTAGCCAAGTTTCCTTGTCAATTGCTGTTTTTTGAGTCCTTTGTCATTTGCATATAGTTGTTGTTTTACTCTGATGCCTTTGCAAATATATTTCATCTTCAGAGAGATTCATGGAAAGGGCTCTGACATTTACTCTAGAACACAGGTTTCTGATAAACTTTCAGATCATAAAACTGAACTGGGTAAGAAACTGTAGAACTCTAACAGAGAAAGTGATGACTTCACAAAACTGCTAACAGAAGACTAAGATCAAGAATCAATCACATAGGACTGAACGAACTGATGAGGATGATTATAATTTTTATAACTTTTGTGTAAAACATTGCTTGTTTTTTAATGTTTTGGGTTTTTTTCAGATTTAAGGAAGTTTTTTCCTCTTTTCTGTCAAGCTAAGTATCACTTATAGCAATTTGGTAAATTATATCATTGCAACCAGAAGTAACCTGATTGCTCTAGAATCTGGAGACTCTTAGTGAGTGAGTATTATTTTCATGGCAATACAGTTATTTGCATAAGTTCAATAAGAATTTGTTCTCCTTATAACAGGACATAATTGGAAACATTGGTTATATTACCAAGACTTTGACTGGAATGTTATATTTGAGAGAAGCAAGCAGACTCAGATATGACAAGACAGCTTTTGAAGAATAAAGGTTGACTTGTTAGAATAAAGCCATTTGGAAATATTGGCCCAGTAGCTTGTTAACAGTGTTCTCAGGAACCCTACCAAGTGAGTAATGAAGGTCATTTCTCTGGCAGGTGCAAGGAACCCCAAAATATTTGAGGGGGACCTCGAAAAGAGAGGAATTCATCCAAATATGTCAGTATTGCCAGCAGAGTCTAATGACAAATCCTTGGCTTGGCTTGGCCTCGAGAGACTTTTAAAGTTCAACCTGAGATTCCTTATAAAAAGTTCCAGCAAAGCAGATTTAAAAGAGCCTATATGATCCATGGCTATGCTTGCTGCACTTATGTAAATAATTGGATCATGTTTTATTGAAACTAGACATTTTGCAAACCAGTTTAGTCTTAATTTAGCTATCTTTTATTAAAAATGAGGGTAATTTTAGAGAGAATACTTGTTTCACTAGAAACTATAGTACACATTCATAAATATTAGATTCTAGTTCTGTTAATTGTCTTTGAGGTTTTTGTTTTATATCTGTTAACTGGACTGGATCATGAATTCTTCTAGTCTCCTGAAATATCTGCCTACAAATCTCCAAACTAATGTTTTCAATTTTTTCCATCATTTTTATTTGGAATCACTGAGAACTGAACCTGCCCTTTTTCCTGAAGCATTGCAAACTGGAGCTAGAGGACTTGATATAAATGAAGGAGAGATCCATGTCTGTTGCTATGTAAGCCACTCAGAAAGATACCCAAATACCTGATGACATCCTCAGAGACATTTCAAACTGCAAAAGATTCTTTAACTTTGACATCTAGAAATCTTTTTGACTGGCTGCCCCCTGGGCTCAGAAACTGGTTTATTATTTGCTGCCATGATTAACCTTATTTTTGGTTTTTAACCTTATTAAATACCTGGTTACTTGCTTACACAATATAGGCCTAACTTGAGAGCCCACCTGCATCACCATCTTACTAAGAGACTGGTTCAACAAGATGCAGCAACGTATGCCCCTCGTCAACAAGATATCTCTCAAGATTGAGGGATAAACAACAAAAAGGGGGAATTGATACTGGCTTAACACAAGGCTGACATAAGCGAAGCCATATTGTAGAAAATAAACAACATTCTAACTTTGAGTGACCTCTGATTAACTAACCCAGACATGCTCTGTGGATTTTATGGCCCCTTCCAGCTCTGATGAGATGATAACCTTATTATTTGAGTTCTCTAGGAATGTGATGGCCTCTGGACAGAGATTCTATGATGATACCCATGACAACTGGAAGATCTGATGTGTCAACTCCCAGTCTATAATGTCAGGGGGGTCAACATTTCTAACCCCCCTCCCCTATAACCCACTAGCCTTTACAACTGCTTCAAGATTCTGTGACCCCCATGAGATGGTTCTAATGGACATTAGTCAGCCATATTCCCCCTTGCTAGCAAGCTGTAAGAAAGTCATTCGTCTCCTACCACCTTGTCTCTTGACTATTGGCATGTCTTTTGTTGGGCAGATGACACCCCACTTGGGAGGTAACAGTCTTAGACAAATTGCAGTTAATATTGCTGTTTTTTCTGGTTTGTTTTGTCAGAACCCTTATTATAAGAGAGAAAGTAGGTGAAAACACTCTTTGCTGTGCATTTTCATAAAGGTCTCCTTAAGAGCATCCTCTAAAAAACTATTTTAAAAAGACTTTGATTTTCCCTAATATTTTCTGAAAATGTTCCCAAGTGTTTAGTTATTGTCCTGTAATGCCACTTATATTCTTGCTTATTTTGCTACCTTGCTCAATGACTAATCTTCTAGAAGAAAATGTTACCAACACAGGATGCATTAATTTTCTAGGGTTGCCATAACAAAATACTACAGACTGGGTGATTCAATTCAATTCAATTCAATTCAATTCAATAAACAAAAATTTATTTCTCACATTTCTAGAGGCCTTAAGTGCAAGATCAAGGTGTCAGCAGCTTTGGTTTCTTCTGAGGCCTCTCTCTTTGGCTTGTACATCTCCATCTTCTCACTGTGTCCTCACATCATCCTTCTGTGCACGTGCAACCCTGGTATCACTTTGTGTGCCCAAATTTCCTCTTCTTAGAAGGATACCATTAAGATTGGATTAGGGACAAGCCTAATGGACTCATTTTAGTTGAAATGCCACATTAAAGGCCTTATCTCCAAATACAGTCACATTCTGAGATACTGAGAGTTAGAGTTTCAACATATGTATTTTAAGGCAAAATTTAGCCCATAACATTGGATATTTTAACTTTTGAAAATCGTCACTTTACTTCTTTCATGTCTCAAAGTCTTCTTGACTTTCAAATATTTTTGTTTTTTTTTAAACAAAGGTATCTTATAGACATCTAGACTTCAGAGACTGTTGTTATGGCTTATGAAAGTAACCTTTAACTTCCAAAAAGTCTATAATTCTGTAATGTTTTCTTATTAGTAATCATTGTTGTTCTAGTATTTATATTTAAATTAACATCACTGTTTTCTAAAATGTACATGTAATCCTGATTTTTCTTTATGAAGCCTGAAGAGAAGCATATAATTTTTCCTCTTCTTTCACAAGATGCACTTGAAGAACTTCTTCAGTGTTATTAGTCAATTGACTAACATTTAGAAAAACTAAAATTTACCCCTATTTCACACCACACATGAAAATCAAGTCCAGATATATTGTAGATCTAAAAATAAAAAGTAAAATAGTTCAGCTTCTCAAAGATAAAATATTACAGTGGTTTTCAAAGTGGGATCCCCAGAGCAGCAGAATCAGCATATTCTGGAAGTTGTCAGAAATGAAAATTGTGGGATCTTTTACCTGAGTAAAGAATTAGACACTATGAAGTTATGTCCCAACAATCTGTACTTTAAAACCCTTCTAAATGATTCTGTTGCTCACTCAACTTTGAAAAAGACAGATTAAGGAGACTATCTCATAACCTTGGAGTATGAGTAAATACTTTACAGGAGTAGATCACAATAGTTATAAAGAAAAAAAATCAATAAACTGTATCCCATTAAAAAGAAAACCATCCATCAAAATACTACTTTAAGAGAGTGAAAAGTAAATCAAAGACCAGTAGAAAATATTCACAATACATATATCCAACAAAGAACTAGTAACCAGAAATTATAAAGAACTTGAAATAAATAAGAAAAAGACTAACCTCCTTCCTTGCCACAAAAACACAAATAGTTAAAAACATAAAATGATAACTCACAAAATAATGTATCTTAGCAACTGAAAGGCATATGAAAATATGTTAAGTACCATTAGTCAAAAGGGAAATGAAACAACAATTGAATACACTGCACCCACACCAGAATGGCTGAAACTAAAAGAGTTAGTAATATCAAACATGGGTGAGGATGTGGAGAAGATAGAAGGTAGATTGGTATAACTACTATAAATACCAGTTTGCCAGTATCTATTAAATATAAAAAACATGTATAAACTGTGACCCAGCAATTCCATTTTGTGTATATTCCAAAGAGAAATGAGTGTTTATATTCACAAAAAGATATGTGCAAAAATGTTCAAAGAAGCATTATTCAAAATAGCTAAAATCTAAGAACAATTCAAAGTCCATCCACAAGATAATAAATACATAGTGTTATATTCACTCAGTGGAATATTTCAGAGCAATGACAAATAAAGAACATGGCTCAACACGGATAAATCTCACAGAAATAATGTTGACTGAAAAAAGGCAGACAGAAAATAGGACTCACTGTATAATTCTAGTAACATGAAGTTGAAAAACAGAATCAAAACTAATATAGGATGAGACAAATCAGGTATTTGTTGTCTTTAAAAGTTTGTTGACTGGGAAGCGGAGACATGAGGGAGACTTCTGGGTGTTAAAAATATTCTTTATCAGGGTAGTGGGTTATGCTTAGGTTCCTTCTAGAAAGTAGACTCTAAAACAGGAAAGGAGAGAAAGTCAAAGTAAACTATATTAGTGTGGGGAGCTTTGTAGGTAAGACTTTATTTTGGGACATGATGGCAGGTATTAGTAGTGGGACTCTGGGAAGAGCAAAACAGGAAAGGAGAAAAAGCCAATACAATGGTGTGTTATCAGAGTGATCACCACTATGGAAAACCAGCATCTGATCCCATTGGAACTCTCTGATGAATCATGCAGATCATGCCTCAGTAGTGTACACTTGAGGGATCACATATCCACTATCTCCTGGCCCCAGTAGTCAAGAATTGCTACATGGGCTGTTAATTCCCCCAACCGAGCAATTTTGAGCATCCACAAGTGATAAATAGCTTCTCACAGGTGTCCCGACCACACCCTGAGAAAAGTCTTAGTGCAAAAATGCAAAAGATGAGTAAGCAGTGCAGCAGAAGTTCGATTCTGTCACCAGTTGCCTTAGCAATGGCTGAGGCTAAAAAGTGGGCTGAGAAGATGTCAGGCAGGATACAAGAGGTGTCTGACTATCAGGTTTTTAGGAGGAAACAAACAAAATATATAACACAATCAATCACTTATTTTTTCATCAGAAAACTACAATATGCCACAGTCTGCTCAGTAGCTGTTTAACTCTCAGTGACATCTAGCAGTGCAATATGGACATTCACATGCATCAAGTTACAGTTCCTCCTCTGAAAATTCTATGCTGTTCAGTTTCACTCCATTCTGAATGAAAATCCCAGTACCTGATGTGGACAGTCACCTGCAGTAACAGCTTTTATCTATTGAGACCCTTCTCTTAACCCACCATTTTAGAAGAGCAGGCAAACTCAATTTGGTACCTTGTAAGTAAACTATATTGATGTGGGGAGCTTTGTAGTAAGACTTTGCTGTAAGTGGAGGATTTTATCTGACTCTGGGCTACCTCCCCCATATTTATTTTCATACTTACAGTCAGCCTTAAATGAGATGTCTATATTGCATTTATAATCTAAAAATCCTAATTTATCCAGCTTTTGGGAATCACTCTACTTAAATCTCCAAATTAGAGTATCCAAGAGAAAGTACATCAAGTAAATTCCATTAAGCCATATTAATTCCATTATTCTAAAACCACATTAAATAATTTCTATTTCTCCCAATTTTATTTATCTTATTAAAAGTATATTCCTTGTGAACAATTCTTTTCCATATGAAAAAATTACACACGGAGAAAACTAATTGGCAATTCAAATGTTGAATTTTACCTGTAAATGTTTTGCTTTTGTGAGTTTTCCTTTGTAGCCATTATTTGTATCAAAACGCAGTTTCCCATATTGAATGTACAGCTCTAAATGTTACTATATGCAGTTTTATGCACTATATCATTTAATTTTGTGTTTTTTTCTGCTATTTATATTTATTTTAAAATTTAGATAAAGCAAAAATAGTTTAGCTCATTGATGCAATTTTAATGAGATGTTCTATGATTTTCCTTTTTCTCAGATTAGTTTGTTTTATTCCTAATATGTTTTTTCCACAAAATTTGCAAACTGTATACTAACTATGCAAGCTCTGCACTGAGAAAAAATGCTAGAACAGGAGCAAATGTTCTCTCATATAGACATTCATGTCACCTAAATAAAGATAGTTAGCTTCTGGTTTTATTATCTTTATGGCTTTAATTTCCTTCTTTTGCCTTATTAATTCTTAATAAGGTTGGGACATCCAGTACAATGCCAAATACAAATGGTGAGCACTGGGGCCGGCTCCATGGCTTAACAGTTAAGTGCGTGCACTCCACTACTGGCTGCCCGGGTTCAGACCCCAGTCACGGCACTGACGCACTGCTTGTCGGGCCATGCTGTGGCAGGCGTCCCATATAAAGTGGAGGAAGATGGGCATGGATGTTAGCCCAGGGCCAGTCTTCCTCAGCAAAAAGAGGAGGATTGGCAGATGTTAGCTCAGGGCCGATCTTCCTCCCAAAAAAAAAAAAAAAAGATATTTTATGTAATATTATATATTTTTATGGTTTTTCTCTGAGAAGGTACTTCCCATGGTGCAACCCATTATCCCAAATCAGACTCTTTCCTCTATAGAGCATAATTTTAAAATATTTTTCCATATTTGTTTTGTTGTATTCCGTTTTGCCTTTGGAAGCTTAAATGCAGATTGTTGAGTTAATCATTCTCCTCCATTTACAAGTGCATGGATATCATTTGGTCTGAGCAGAACTCCTCTGCAAACTGTTTTATTTATTTATTTATCCTCATTTCCTTCTCTTCTCCACATTCTAATGTATTAATGTGCTATCCGCCTGTTTCTATGTGTTCTTACATAACATGGTAGTGTTTGATGTGTACGATTTCAATTTACACAAAAGGTATTATATTGTATGCTCCAATTATTAATGTATTTCATTTAGCATTCTTTTAAAGACCTTCTGTATTATCTGTGTCTAGTCTGTTGTTTCTACCTGCTGCATAGAATCCCATAGTTTGCATCTACTGCATTTACTTGTGTGTTCCCATAGGGATGAATATCTAGCATCTTCCAACACCTCATTACTATGAAAATGCTCTGATAAACGTCTTTATATATGTTCCTGCTGGAGCTAGGTAAATATTTTCTATTATGCATATTCAGAAGTGGGATTACAGGGTCAACATGTACATTGTTAGACAAGACACTGCCACAAACTCTCCAGAATTATTACTTCATCACCATCAATACGTGGGAAATGCCACTTATCCCACATTCTTGCAAACACAGGGCTTCTGCAGCTTTCTGATTTTGCCAAGTTGATGGCATCAAATGAGATCTTGTCTTACTTTGTGTTTCTCTCATTACCAACGAGTGTGAGTACAACCTTAATTTCAACAAAAGGTGTTGTTACCGCCCAAAAAGGGAGTTTGTCTGTTCATTGCAAGACATGACAATAGTCAAGAGGCAAGGTGGTAGGAAAGAAAGGACTTTTTATTACCACTTGCTAGAAAGAGGGAAGATGGCAGATGAATGTCTGAAAAAAAAAATCTTAAGGGGACACAAAATCTTACAGCAGTTATATAGGCCGGTGGGTTATAGAGGAGGGGGTTAGGAATGTTGACCTTCTGGTGTTACAGTCTGGTGTTACAGACTGGGAGTGTCACACCAGATCTTTCAGTTTTCGTTGATGATGGCTATCAGCATAGACTCTCTGTTTGGGGGTCATCACATTCCTAATGAACTCCAAAGGACAAAGTTATCGTCTTATCGCAGCTGGCAGGTACATGCACAAGCAGGGGTCATAAATTCTATAGAGCAGTTAGATCTCCTGGACAGTGCATATCCAGCTGGGTTTGTTAGTCAGAGGTCATTCAAAGTTACAATAGAGTTTTTCTTTTCTACAATATGGCTTCCCTTAGGTCAACCTTGTCTTGAGCCAGTATCAGTATTATATGTATGCTTCATTTATTAATGTATTTCATTCAGCAATTTTTTTTTTTTTCATTGCAGTAACATTGGTTTATAACATTGCAAAAATTTCAGGTGCACATCATTGTACTTCTATTTCTGCAAGGACTACATCATGTTCACCACCAAAATACTAATTACAGCCCATCACCACACACATGTACCGAATTATCCCTTTCACCCTCCACCCTCCCCCCTTCCCCTCTGGTAACCACCAATCCAATCTCTGTCCCTATGTGTTTGTTTATTGTTGTTATTATCTACTACTTAATGAAGGAAATCATACGGTATTTGGCCTTCTCCCTCTGACTTATTTCGCTTTGCATTATACCCTCAATGTCCATCCATGTTGTCACAAATGGCTGGATTTCGTCGTTTCTTATGGCTGAGTAGTATTCCATTGTGTATATATACCACAGCTTCTTTATCCATTCGTCCCTTGATGGGCACTTAGGTTGCTTCCAAGTCTTGGCTATTGTGAATAAGGCTGCAATGAACACAGGGGTGCATGTACCTTTGCAAATTGGTGTTTTCAAGTTCTTTGGATAAATACCCAACAGTGGAATAGCTGGATCATATGGTAGTTCTATCGTTGATTTTTTGAGGAATCTCCATACTGTTTTCCATAGTGGCTGCACCAGTTTGCACTCCCACCAGCAATGTATGAGAGTTCCCTTCTCTCCACATCCTCTCCAACACATGTTGTTTCCTGTCTTGTTAATTATAGCCATTCTGACAGGCGTGAGGTGATATCTCATTGTAGTTTTGATTTGCATTTCCCTGATAGTTAGTGACTTTGAACATCTTTTCATGTGTCTGTTGGCCATCTGTATATCTTCTTTGGAGAAATGTCTGTTCAGGTCTTTTGCCCATTTTTTAATTGGGTTGGTAGTTTTTTTGTTGTTGAGATGCATGAGTTCTTTATATATTTTGGAGATTAAGCCCTTATCAGATGTATGGTTTGCAAATATCTTCTCCCAATTGTTAGCTTGTCTTTTCGTTTTGTTGATGGTTTCCTTTGCTTTGCAGAAGCTTTTTAGTTTGATGTAGTCCCATTTGTTTATTTTTTCTATTGTTTCTCTTGCCCGGTCAGATGTGGTGTTTGAAAAGATGTTGCTAAGACCGATGTCGAAGAGCGTACTGCCTATGTTCTCTTCTAGAACTTTCACAGTTTCAGGTCTTACATTCAAGTCTTTAATCCATTTGGAGTTAATTTTTGTGTATGGTGTAAGGTAAGGATCTACTTTCATTTGTTTGCATATGGCTATCCAGTTTTCCCAACACCATTTGTTGAAGAGACTTTCTTTTCCCCATTGTATGTTCTTGGCTCCTTTGTCAAAGATTAGCTGTCCATAGATGTGTGGGTTTATTTCTGGGCTTTCGATTCTATTCCATTGATCTGTGTGTCTGTTTTTGTGCCAGTACCATGCTGTTTTGGTTACTATAACTTTGTAGTATATTTTGATATCAGGGAGTGTGATACCTCCAGCTTTGTTCTTTTTTCTCAGGATTCCTTTAGCTATTCGGGGTCTTTTGTTGTTCCATATGAATTTTAGGATTCTTTGTTCTATTTCTGTGAAAAATGTTGTTGGAACTTTGATAGGGATTGCATTGAATCTATAGATGGCTTTAGGAAGTATGGACATCTTAACTATGTTAATTCTTCCAATCCAAGAGCACGGAATATCTTTCCATTTCTTTGTGTCTTCTTCAATTTCTTTCAGAAATGTTTTATAGTTTTCGGTGTACAGATCTTTCACCTCTTTGGTTAAATTTATTCCTAGGTATTTTATTCTTTTTATTGCAATTGTAAATGGGATGGTATTCTTAATTTCTCTTTCTGCTACTTCGTTGTTAGTGTACAGAAATGCAACTGATTTTTGTATGTTGATTTTGTATCCTGCAACTTTACCATATTCGTTTATTACTTCTAAAAGTTTTCTGGTGGATTCTTCAGGGTTTTCTATATATAAAATCATGTCATCTACAAATAGTGACAGTTTCACTTCTTCCTTTCCAATTTGGATCCCTTTTATTTCTTTCTCTTGCCTGATTGCTCTGGCTAGGACTTCCAATACTATGTTAAATAGGAGTGGTGACAGTGGGCATCCTTGTCTGGTTCCTGTTCTTAGAGGGATAGCTTTCAGTTTTTCACCATTGAGGATGATATTAGC
Source organism: Ceratotherium simum simum (assembly GCF_057802395.1). Lineage (NCBI taxonomy): Eukaryota > Metazoa > Chordata > Mammalia > Perissodactyla > Rhinocerotidae > Ceratotherium > Ceratotherium simum. Next base: position 37,822,399 of record NC_141901.1, read on the forward strand.
TGTGGGTTTCTCATATATGGTCTTTATTATGTTGAGGTACTTTCCTTCTATACCCATTTTATTCAGAGTTTTTATCATAAATGGATGCTGGATCTTGTCAAATGCTTTCTCTGCATCTATTGAGATGATCATGTGATTTTTGTTCTTCATTTTATTAATGTGGTGTATTACGTTGATTGATTTGCGAATGTTAAACCATCCCTGCATCCCTGGAATAAATCGCCCTTGATCATGGTGTATAATCTTTTAACGTATTGTTGTATGCGATTTGCTAGTATTTTGTTGAGGATTTTCGCATCAATGTTCATCAGTGATATTGGCCTGTAATTTTCTTTTTTTGTGTTGTCCTTGTCTGGTTTTGGTATCAGGGTAATGTCAGCTTCGTAGAATGAGTTAGGGAGCTTCCCCCCCTCCTCAATTTTTTGGAAGAGTTTGAGAAGGATAGGTATTAAGTCTTCTTTGAATGTTTGGTAGAATTCACCAGGGAAGCCGTCTGGTCCTGGACTTTTATTTATGGGGAGGTTTTTGATTACTGTTTCGATCTCCTTACTGGTGATTGGTCTATTCAAATTCTCCACTTCTTCTTGATCCAGTTTTGGAAGGTTGTATGATTCTAAGAATTTATCCATTTCTTCCAGATTGTCAAATTGGTTGGCATATAGTTTTTCATAGTATTCTCTTATAATCTTTTGTATTTCTGAGGTGTCTGTTGTAACCTCTCCTCTTTCATTTCTGATTTTACTTATTTGTGCCTTCTCTCTTTTTTTCTTGGTGAGTCTAGCTAAAGGTTTGTCAATTTTGTTGATCTTTTCAAAGAACCAGCTCTTGGTTTTATTAATTTTTCTATTGTTTTTGGTCTCTATTTCATTTATTTCTGCTCTGATTTTTATTATTTCCCTTCTTCTACTGATTTTGGGCTTTGTTTGTTCTTCTTTTTCCAGTTCCTTTAGGTGCATTTTTAGATTGTTTATTTGAGATTTTTCTTGTTTGTTGAGATAGGCCTGTATCGCTATAAACTTCCCTCTTAGAACCGCTTTTGCTGTATCCCATAAATTCTGGCATGTCGTATTTTCATTTTCATTTGTCTCCAGGTATTTTTTGATTTCTTCTTTGATTTCTTCGTTATCCCAGTCGTTGTTCAGTAGCATTTTGTTTAATCTCCATGTTTTTGTGGCTTTTCTGATTTTCTTTCTATAGTTGATTTCTAGTTTCATACCGTTGTGGTCAGAAAAGATGCTTGGTATTATTTCAATCTTCTTAAATTTATGGAGACTTGTTTTGTGGCCTAATATGTGATCAATCTTGGAGAATGTTCCATGTGCATTTGAAAAGAACGTGTATTCTTCGGTTTTTGGATGGAATGCTCAGTATATATCTACTAGGTCCATCTGTTCTAAGGTGTCGTTTAAGGCCAATGTTTCCTTATTGATCTTCTGTTTGGATGATCTATCTGTTGGTGTAAGTGGAGTGTTAAAGTCCCCTACTATTATTGTGTTACTGTCTATTTCTGTTTTTATGTCTGTTAATAATTGCTTTATATATTTAGGTGCACCTACATTGGGTGCGTAGATATTTACAAGTGTTATATACTCTTGTTGGATTGTTCCCTTGATCATTATGTAATGCCCTTCTTTGTCTCTTTTTACAGTTTTTGTTTTAAAGTCTATTTTGTCTGATATGAGTACTGCTACCCCAGCTTTCTTTTCATTGCCATTTGCGTGGAGTATCTTTTTCCATCCCTTCACTTTCAGTTTGTGAGTGTCTTTAGGTCTGAAGTGTGTCTCTTGTATGCAGCATATATATGGGTCTTGTTGTTATCCAGTCAGCCACCCTATGCCTTTTAATTGGGGCATTTAGTCCATTGACGTTTAAAGTAGCTATTGATAAGTATGTACTTACTGCCATTTTTTAACTTTTTTTTTTTTTTCCTCAGTGTTTAAGTAGTCCTTCTCTGTTCCTTACTTCTTCTATACAGAATTGATGGTCACTTTAGTTTGACCTCTGTCTGAAAGCTGTACTCTTTAACTACCCTCCTCCCTCCTTTTATGTTTTTGATATCATATCTAACCTCTTTTTTGTGCATTTGTATCCATTACGTTCTAATCGTGGAAATAGATAATTTTTCCTATTTGTGGTCTTCTCTTTTCCCCTTAAATCAGTCCCTTTAACATTTCTTGTAACACTGGTTTCTTGGTGACAAACTCCTTTAATTTTTGCTTATCTGGGAAAATTTTGATCTCTCCTTCCATTTTGAACGATAACCTTGCCGGGTAGAGTATTCTTGGCTGTAAGTTTTTTCCTTTTAGCACTTTAAATATATCGTGCCATTCTCTTCTAGCCTGTAAGGTTTCTGCTGAGAAGTCAGCTGATAGCCTTATGGGGTTTCCTTTGTATGTAACTTGACATTCTCTTGCGGCTTTTAGGATTCTCTCTTTATCTTTAATTCTGGACATTTTGATTATGATGTGTCTTGGTGTGGGCCTCTTTGGGTTTATCTTGTTTGGGGCTCTCTGTGCCTCCTGTACCTGGATGTCTGTTTCCTTCCTTAGGTTAGGGAAGTTTTCATCTATTATTTCTTGAAATAGATTCTCTGCCCCCTTGTCTCGCTCTTCCCCTTCCGGGACACCTATAACACGGATGTTAGTGCGCTTGATGTTGTCCCAGAGGTCCCTTAGACTGTCCTCACTCTTTTTAATTCTTTCCTCTTTTACCTGTTCACCTTGGGTAATTTCTTCTAGTCTTTCTTCCAGCTCACTGATCCGTTCTTCTGTATCCTCTACTCTGCTTTTGAGTCCCTCTAATGAGTTTTTCATTTTCAGTATTGTATTCTTCATTTCTGATTGGTTCTTTTTTATATCTTCCATTTCTTTGTTGACATTCTCACTGAGTTCATCTATTCTTCTCCCCAGATCAGTGAGCATCCTTAACACTCTTAGTTTGAACTCTCTGTCAGGTAGGTTGCTCATTTCTGTTTCACTTAGTTCCTTTTCTGGGGTTTTGTCCTGTTCCCTTACTTGGAATGTATTCTTTTGCCTCCTCATTTTGCCTCTTTCCCTGTGCTTGTGTCTACGTATTAGGTAGGTCACCTACGTCTCCTGCTCTTGGATAGGTGACCTTATGTAAGTGATGGCTTAGGAGGCTTCCAGTGTGCTTCCCTCAGTTCTCAATGTTCCAGGGGTGGCCCCTATGTGGGCTATGTGTGTCCTTCTATTGTGGCCTGTTAGCTCTCCCTATAGGCGCCCAGGGAGGCTGAGTTATGCTCCTGGCCAGCTGTTGTAATGCTCAGCTGCTTGTAGTTGTTGTGGGCCCTTCAGTCTCTTTATCAGGTGTGGGGAGCCCCAGCACAGTTGGCTGTAAGTTCTAATACCACATTTGTGTTGCAGTATTTCTTTTAAGTGAGTAGGCCCCCAGTGTGGCAGGTTGTTAGGCTCAGGGCCTTAGAATTGCTGTAAACCTCTAGCCTATTAGGTCTCTTGTCAGCTCTCTGAGGATTGCAGCTGGGTGGGGCTGGCCTCAGGCACAGGAGCACCCAATTGTTTCAGGCTTTGGAAGGTGGGGCAAACCTCCTATGTGGGTCTTTGAGAAGCACAAGTCTTCTGCAGCTGACAAGCCCTGCCGCCCAGAGGTCCACACACACAGTCAACACAGTCCTGCCCCGTGTGAGCACCCCGACCTCCCCAAGGGGACCCAGTCTCTCCACGGCGGGAGCCCCACACACTCTGCCACCACCCCACACTCTCTACCCGCTCCTTGTGCACACCCTGCCCCGCTCAAGTCAGCTCAGTTGCCAGGCTGCAGAAAATCCAGTCACCAATCTATGCAGGCCCACACGTTGCCTGAGGGCTTGTTGTTAGGTGGGGCCAGTATCTAGGGTGGGCTGCCTGCCTTGGCTGAGCTGGATTAAATCGGTGCTCTAGCGGGTGGAGCAGACCCTGGGCTAGCAGGTCTCAGGGAAAACTCCAATGGCGTCTGTGTCAGCATGCTCACACCAGGCCACAACAATGGCCGCCGCCAATGTCCCAGTCCCTGGAGAGGTCTCACCCCTCACCGAGATGCACTCAGGGCCTATTAGGTGAGTCTCTTGTCACCAAAGCAGTGTGCACCTTTCTTTCTGGTGATTTTAGGATGCTTTCTGGAACGGGTGAGTTTGTGCGCGGGCCCTTTAAGAGCCAGTTTTAGTTTCTTTGTGAACCGGATTTTCTGGGGGTGCTCCCCAATGCTTTAGTAGCAGGCAAGGTCAGATATTATGCCACTGGTGTCGATTGTGCTGGGTACACAAAATGCCCACAGTGGGGGCGCTCCCCGGCTCAGGGCCCCGCACCTCCAGGGAGGCTGCGTACCTGTGAGCTGCTCCCGGCGGCCGTGACGCTGGCGGCTTGTGAAGGCGGCGTTTTTCCTCTCCGGAAGGGAGTCTCTGCCTCTTCCACCCCAGTTAGGATTGTCCGTTGTTGCAGGAGTTCCTCTCATCCAGTTTTCAGTTCTGTCTCAGGGGTAATTTTTCCACGAGTAGTTGTAAATTGGCTGTGTCCACGGGAGGAGGTGAGTTCAGAGTCTGCCTACGCCGCCATCTTGACTCCCTCCTCATTCAGCAATTTTTAAACCTTCTCATAGTTCTCTGTGTATATATGTATAAAATACACATATACATTTTATTTTTAGTATTTCAAATAGTCTCTCAATTTTCCACTCATTAATTGTGTTCAGTGTATATTTTATTGAAGACAAAACCTTAATTTTATAAAGCAAAATTCAACATTTTTTACTTTTAGTGTGATTTAATTTTATTAATCTGTTTTTGCAAAAGACATCAATTTTATATGTTTTGTGGTTCAGAAGCAACAATATGCAAGACACTGGCACAGTCTATGTTGCTCTCCCCCACCTGGGCATGCCCACGCTTGTCGTCCAAGGAGTAGAGAACCAGGACCCCTCTCCCTGCAGGCAGTGACTTAGTTGCAGGATCCTGGGAGAGGCAAACCCTTAAGAGTCAAAGAAGGTAGCCAGGGGCACCATTACCCTTAGAGGCCCTTGTTTCACTGGAAGTGTGTATGTGTGTATGGAGGGTGAAGGGAACGACCCACCACAGGCCACTTCTCTCTAAGGCTCCAGAGTCTCCAATTTGGGAATTTAGTTAATGAAATAATTCCCCACTAATCTGTTATAAAGATATTCTGCTGTATTATATGCTACTAACTTTGTAATATTATCTTTTGCATTTAGGACTTGATTCAATTGTGAATAAACCTTTGCTTGTCTCTTTCAAACATGATTTAGATATTTTTAGTCATTTATTCTTCCATGTAATATAAAAAAAGTTTACTAAGTACCTCCAAAATTGACCTCGAATTTTAATTAGATATTTACTGAAGTTACAGAATAATTTTAAAAGAATTATAATTTTTTATAATAGTAACTATTTCTATATAACTCCAATTATCAGAAATACTTTTATAATCTTTAATAGTATTTAGAATTTCTCTGTATAATTCTTGTATATGCTTTCATTAGCTGATTTTTAGCTATTTTATATACTTTTCTGCTATTATAAATGGTATCTTATTTTCTTTTATTTGTTCATTGCTTATATAAAGAAGGGTTGCTGATTTTTTCATATTTAGTTTATGTCTAGATACCACACTAAATTTCATGGTAGCTCTAATGGTTCACTTTTTATTGTATTAGTTTTCTAGGTAGAAATCACATCGTCTGTAAAAATTACATATTTTCTTGAAATCCTTACAATTTTCTCTTCTTTTTTTGCTGAGGAAGATTCATCCTGAGCTAACATCTGTTGCCAATCCTCTTCTTTTTTTTTTTTTGCTTGAGGAAGATTAGCTCTGAGCTAACATCTGTGCCAATCTTCCTCTATTTTGTACTTGGGACACCACCACACCATGGCTGGTGTGTGGTGTAGGTCTGTGCCCAGGATCCGAATGAGCGAACCCAGCCCCTAAAGTGGAGCTTGGGGAACTTTAGCCACACAGCCATGGTGCTGGGCCCTACACTTTTTTTGTAAGTTAAATTTATAAGTAGATAATTTATGAGCTCTCTTCTTATTCCCAATATTTTGCTATTTTTTTATTTTCTTGTATACAATCATATGATTTGCATATAATGATAATTTTTCTTTAATATCTATTTTTATGTTTTCTTATTTTTCTGCCTTACTGGATTAAATAGGACTTTTAGAATTTTATTGAATAGTGATAACTATAGTAGGCAGCATCTAGTTCTTGATTTTCACTGGAATTCTTTTGTTGTTTTTTTTTGTGAGGAAGATCAGCCCTGAGCTAACATCCGTGCTAATCCTCCTCTTTTTGCTGAGGAAGACTGGCTCTGAGCTAACGTCTATGGCCAATCTTCCTCCTTTTTTTTTTCTTCCCCAAAGCCCCAGTAGATAGTTGTATGTCATAGTTGCACATCTTTCTAGTTGCTGTATGTGGGACGCAGCCTCAGCATGGCCGGAGAAGTGGTGCGGCAGTGCGCACCTGGGATCCGAGCCCAGGCCGCCAGTAGCAGAGCATGCGCACTTAACCGCTAAGCCACCGGCAGGCCCACACTGGAATTCTTTAAAGCTTCAAAATTAAATATATCTCATGTAGGCTGTTTGTAGCCACATTAGACTACATTAGATTTTTAATGGTAAACAATCCACGCATTCTATGGATAAACCCCACTTCCCTTGATAATGGTTTTTGTTTGAAAATATTTTATTTGAGTCTATATACATAATTTTGGAGTAAATATACACAAATGAGATTAGCTGATAATTACTATTTTAATATTTGTTTTGTTTTTTTCTGGAGGAATTCTTGCTGGCTTTGGTGTCATGAAAATTTAGCCTCATAAAGTTAGTTGGTATTGTTTTCCATCCTTTTCTGTATCTGGAACAATGTATATGAAATATGATTATCTACTGCTCCATGGAGTCTGGACCTAGGACTTTGCACAGCTAGGAACTTTGGCGACTTGTTCATTTTCTTTAACAATTATTTATATATTCAGATTTTCTCTCTCTTCTAGGATGTTTTAAATAAAATTTTATATATTACACATGTGTTAATATAAATTACACATAGCATTTCCTTACTTTAATCTGTACATTGCTTATCTGTAATATGTCCACTTTTCTAATAATATCACTCTTTTTGTCAGTTTTGAGAGAGGTTTTATATTTTCATTAATTTTTTCAAAAAAGTAGCCTTTAGTGTTGTCAGTCACCTTTATCAATTTTTTGTTTTGCATTTTATTTTAAATTTTACTGCTTTTAAATGAATTTTCTACTTTCTAATTTTTTTCATTGATTGTGTTGTTCTTTTTCTAGCTGCCTCAATTAAAATCTTAGCTCATATATTTTTGCTCAGTGTTTTTTACAAAAGAAGGCTTTAAAGTGATAAATTTCTGCCTATGTGTCACTTTAGATTCCTTTACAAACCTGAAAAAGAGAATATGTGCTCACCTATGTAAAAACAATGCATGGTAATAAGATTGTAGAAACTAATCCTTAGTGATCATTGTTTAAAAATCTCAGAATAATTAAAAATTAAGTGAAAGCAGAAAGCAGAAATGCGTGAGTGCAGACATGCACATTGTTCATAGTCCGTGTCTGCTTCCTGTTTTAAATACTGAGGTACTGAATTTACAGATCACCACAGAAAATTGAACACAGCATAAATAAATCATTTTTAAAAATTATAGACCCCATCAATTATCAAATTCACCAATGAACGTTTCTAGCCCGCAAACTAACACCACACAGAAAAGGAATTTCAAAGCAAAAATTGCTAATACTAATTTTCTTGAAACGTGATATAGACTGATTTTTCCTTTATTCTGGCCAAAATTCCTCCTGATTTCGTACTCCTGCCTGTGATGAACATACGTTTGTGTGTAGATGTGGCCAGGTGTCTTTGGAGAAGAAATTTCCCCTTCCTTGTTTTTCCCTGGAATTCTGCATTGCTGCACTCACAAGTTCTCTCTTAATACTTTCTAGAACTGAGAAATGTCCTACAAGCTTCCAGCTTACTGTAGACTCGGTTAGTTAAACTTCTTCTCACGTGTCAATAAGAAAAGGATTTTTTTAAAGATCACTGCAAGCAATTAAAATAATAACTAAAGAATTCATAAAATGATTATAAATAGTAAACATAAATATTTATAAATGTGATGATGCAATGATGTGTTAAATCTTCTCTCATGTACAAAGTTGAAAATAGCCATGTGATCATATGTCTGGATTTCCCTAAAAAAAAAACCTCTTACATGCCATTAAAAAGTTTAGAACAAAATTAAATCTAAATAATAAATTAGAAAAACATCAAATACTGTCACACACTTTTACATTCAACACAATTTCATATTTTTAAAAATTTCTTCTTTCCACTCGATCTAGTTATCTTTATATCAAGTAATCAGGAGATGGAACACAAGTGGGTGGGCACAATACGCAGCACTTTACTTGTTCTCAAAAATGGAGTGGCTTTGTCCTCAATCCACTTACCCACTTCCCTGGACTGCCTACTAATTCTGAGAATACAGCCAACTCCTTCCAATTGCGAAATCCCGGGAAGCTTACAGTTCAACTTCTTTTTTGTCCAAGTCCAATTGCAAACCTGCCTCACATTTTATACTAGGGTCTCGATCCTTTCTTGAGGAGATTCTTGGTAGTGGAAACTTCTATCTCCTAAATATTAGGAGATAGCCACCCACTGTGGCTGAGGCAGAGTGTTTGTTTAGGAAACCAACAGGACTGTATACTAGGAGAGAGGAAAACTCTATGTTTATCCCATATGAGGTTGTTAAACCTACCAATAGGGAGAGGAAGAAATAATTTCCAGAGATTTTTATAAAGAATAACTTCATAAACAGAAAAGTAGGCAAAGAAAGTCTACAAAGGTTTCTGAAGTTTGTCTCCGGGTGAGTAAATATAGACATCAAAAAATGAACAAGCTTGGAAAAAGAGATTACTCGTTGTATTTTAAATACCTGGAGACACAGCTGCTTCTCATATACTTTGGAACCAATCTCAGTGAATATGTTTACTATACAAATAGAAAAAGCTGACTATGTGATGAATGAATGAATGAATGAACAAACTTAATGTGTCAGGAAGAAATTCACAGAAAATGTCCTGTATTTTGATTATTTAACTGTCGTTGCCATAGCATTTCATGGTTTATACCCCATACCATAACATCCAGGATAAGAGAGAACATCTTTTTCCCCTACCATCAAACACAAGAATCAGGCTGCATGTAAACTGGGCAATCTTAGAGCAGGTGCCTATCCCTGAACCATCACTCTGAGCAAGAATAAGTGGGATCTATATCATGATTTGGCTGAAATTATTGGTTACCTGTCCATACTTTAGCCTATCACATCACCAAGGATGCTTTCTCCTGGTTGCATTAGGCTTATTAGGGTCCAGGACTACAGATGAGGTGGTACTCAACCAATCAAAAATCACATGGCTGCTATGTGAGAGTGACAAGGTAGATTGGAGCCTAGAGAAACAATCAACAAGTCTAATCCATATAGGAAGATTGCAATAGTCCCACTCTTTGTTCTCCTCTATCCCATAGTTTTCACTTTTACCCCCTCTTTGATCTCAACTTTATTTTCCCCCAAATCTCCACATGGGCAGCTGCTGCCACATGCACATGGTACCTCTGGATGTTCTCCTTGTCCTGGTCCTGTTTTCTCAGCTCCCTAAACAAATTAGAGAGAAGTCTCTTTCCCCTAGATTAATCCAAATAAATTACTTTACTAAGAAACTAAGATAGAACCAACAAACAATGAAAATAGTAAAGTAGAATCAAATTAGGAATGCAAAATTTTCGAGGTCAGAAGATAGTGACATGTTTTTCTTCCACAGAACTTTATAATCAATATGTCCCTGCTGCATAGTACACGCTTAAGAATTATTTGTTGAATTAATTAATGAATCCAAAAGTAATTGAAGTCTAGCCATGGATATCTCAACTTGCACTGCCATTTGGAGTCATTGATCATATAGAATCAATCTTCATTATTTACGAATCCTCTTGTATTTACTAATCAGCCTAACAGCTAACGTTTATTTATAACCCTAAAATAATTACTCACAATACTTTGTAAACAGGTGTCCTTTTCACAGTCTGTTTAGTGCCACGTTTTCTGCATGTTTGTGCTCTTGGTTGAGGGATTTTGCTGTTTAAAATGATCCTAAAGCATAGTGCTGAAGTGCTGTCTATTGTTCCTAAGCATGAGAAGGCTGTGACACGCCCTATGGATAAAATGCAAGTGTAGATAAGCTTTGTTCAGGCATGAGTGATAGTGCTGTGGGCCATGAGTTCAGTGTTAATGAATCAACAATGCAGGAACTCCAGAAAAATAAGAGGAAATTCTCTGACCTGTATGTGGAGCCACTCCAGAGACAGCTAAATTAATATCATTAATGATTTGATGAAGCTATGAAAAGTTGGAAAAGGAGCTAGATTTATGGATTCATGAGATGATGACTGCTTTTTGTTTGTTTTTAAAAATATAATGGACAGCACAGCTGTGTGGATGAAAGCCCAAGAAATTTACCATCACATTACCAGGGTGGGGAAAATGTTAAATACTTCTTGGCTGGTATTTTATTATAAAAATTACTGCCTATAATGCACAAATTACCTGGAAATGTATAAATATTAAATAAGGTGTTTTTAAACAGAAACACACATAGAACAAGTCTATTTACTCGTCAGTTGACACAAATGTTGTGACCAGAGGCTCACAGGAACCTAACTCTGCATTTCCTGTAGGAGCGATGGCTCAATATTCACTAACTCAGTGTTCACAGTGACTTTAACACAACAGCCATGAATAGCGAGAATGTACTGTATGTACTCTCCTTGCCTTGATCTCACTTCAGTCGTGAGGATCAACCCTCCTGTTCTCTTCTTCTTTTCTCCCCAGTGACACACTTGCCCTACTACCTCTCAGGCATCACCTATATCAGTGCTTCTCAAATTTTAATGTACCTATCAATCGCCTGCTGATTTTGATAAATGCAAATTATCATTCTTTTAAGTCTGCGATTCTATGTTTCTAAGAAGCTCCATGGTGATAACTCTGCTGTGTGTCCCTGAAACACACTGAATAGCAAGGGCCTACATCCTGCTGCGTTCTTTTTGCTTAGAATACTTGGAGCAATAGTTTCACTCCAAGAGGGCTCTGCTATTAAATAATAAAAATGGTCAGAGGCAATATTGTGTTTCTCCTCAGGGTCTCAGAGAAGTCATGAAGGGACTAAGAAAGTGTGAGTCTCTTGGCCAAGTGATAAGACTTTTAAGAGGAAGAGCTTCAAATATCTCAACTATTACAAACACGTCAAGAAGGAAAAGAATAATAAAAGTCTATAAATTTTGCACAAGTTTAACCCAGCTATTTATTAAGAACGTATTACATGCTGGAAAGCCACTTTGCCAAGGATACAAATATTAAAAAGATATGGACTTTGCTCTTAAGAAGCTTAAAAATTATAAGAGGAAAAAGAGATCTAAATAGCTACAACAAAGGGTAGGAAGTAAGGAGTAGATTTGGCAATGCACAGTTCAAGTGTGCTAGGATTTCAGACAAGGCAGAGACTGCTTTCACTTATAAATCAGAGAAGCCCCTCTGGAGGAAGTGACTTCTGAAATAGACCTGATGACTCATTAATATGTGAATATGGGGAGGTTGCTAGGACCTGATCTATTCATAGTTATAATTTGAGTTTTAAAATCCAAGAACCCAGGTCAGAACAACAAATCCTGCAAAATTACATTTACTTTATATTGACGTCTGATCATGAAGCAGAAATAAACAATAACAAAAGTTGTATAAGGAGAGTTGAAACGACATCATCACTGTCTTGAATTTAGGTACATTCTGGGCAGGGATTACATTCCGAAGGGAGAAGAGTTCTTGTAAATTCACTGTGTATCCTAATAAGAACAGAGATGGAAGTCACTCTGCATGAGGTGGAGGTGAGAAGTGAGGAGTAAGAAGGAAGGGGACTGGGAAGAGGGGAACTGAGGAGAAAGAAAACAAAAAAAACGTGGGAAGAGAAGTGGAGAGTCGGGAAAAGAGCAGGAAAGATAGATACAAAGAACTCACCAGCGCTTCCTAAGCCAAAATGCAAGACCTGTCAGAAGTACCAGGGGCACTATTACTGCCAAGAAGATCAAGCCCATGGAGTTGTGACGTCCTGTGGATTTGGGAGCAAACAAGGGTGTCATTTCAAATCCACCCATTTTACTACATTTCCCTGGTCTTCCTTTGTTCATTTGAGTGTCTACCTCACCAATTTCCTTTCTTCCTGTTTCTTGTCTCATCCCTCTTCAGAGATGAATCCTTCATCTAACCCTCAATATTTTCCTCCACCAGCAGGTCCTTCATTTTCCACTTTTCTATTTCTTGGATAATTTGCTTTTATTTCCTTTGACTTTGAAGTCCCTAGAATCCCAAATTTTTCATCTGACTCTTCTGCTCTACTTGAGGACCACCTACTCCCATTCCCAGCTTGGACCCCAGTTCTTTCTTACCCCAGTAGAGGATGATGTCCTGGCCTCCTAGACTGCTGTGTCTCACCTGGCAAGACAGGCCAGCTGCCTCAACAGCTTCCACATCCAATGACATCCGAAGATACCATGTCCCATCAGCATTGGGCAAGATGTCACCTCACTGAGTGCCCAGATGCTTCCGCTCAACTTGCATCCACATCACCAAAATAGGCTTTGGGTGGAAGCCAGAGACGTGACAAACCAGCATCAGACGGCCAGGGCCAGGACTAGGACCAGTGGACAGCCAGGCCTCTGGCCTTACTGCAAAGGACACAGTATGAGGTTTCTAACACAGACATAGAGGTTCAGATCTTCACATCAGTTTAGATAGACACATCTTTCTCACCTCTAGGAATTGGGCATCCATTATTCCCTCTCCCTCTTGCCTCCTTCATAGGAAGGGGATGATGGAAAGGTCTGATTTTAGAGAAGACTTGGGGGTAGGGTGCACGACTGACCTTGTCGCTGGAGATCTGCCTTCCCTGCATCAAGAAGTCCCAAGAGGAAACGTGGACAGGTGTCACTGAGGAACCTCTGTACTATTTCCAGGCTGACTTTATCCAAATTGAATAGTCTGCAGGCATGCTGAGCCCTACTTCCACCCTCTGGAGATGGCAACCATGAATTGTTCTGCATGCTCATGTAATCTGATCCTTGATAAGCAAATCGCACGAAGCCAACTGAGGCTTCCCTGAGATGCAGCTCACAGCCTCCTACCAACTGTACCTCAAAGGGATCTGAGGAAGAAAGGTTGTGAATTAGATGAAAGAGAAAGTAAAAAGGATAAAATGAAACAAGTGGAATAAAAAACAATAGAAGTAGAAAGGAGAAGTTGAGGAGTTTTGAGGGAATGGAAGCAAATTTGGTTTGATCAGAAGGTCAGTGAAAGGGGAACTGGAGGTAGCTGGACATGGAGGAAGAGACAAATAACATGAGGAAGGGGCCAAGTTGTTTAAAGAAGGCAACATAAATGATGTGGGCAAGAGAATAAGGTAAGATTGAATGTTAAAGTGTTGGTGTTATAATAATCTAGCATGGAAGGAATGCAGTAGGTTGCAATGAATGTATTGACAGAGATTGCTGAAGAGATAGAATGGGGGAGAAAAATCACACTTTAAGGAGTCAATCAAAGAGTGAGGAAGCTGAGACTATCTGGTTGGGGGACAGGGAAAGGGGTGGTCACAGGAAACCACTAATGTAAGTTACTAAGGCACAAGCCTGCAGTCAATAAGGGAGGAGTTTGTAACCCAAGACTTGAAGCTTTTGAAGAATCAAGATCTGGATTATATTCCCTGTCCAAAAGTGTGTAATTGCAATTTTATGATGAGGGGAGGTAAGGCTCAGAAGTGAGTGGAAGCTGTTTCTTAGAGGAATAAGAAATGCATTGAGACACACACGTACCTCCCACCCATACCCCCACTCCCCATGGAGGGAACTGAACTCACATTCAAGCTGCCGTTGACTGGCATGGGTTTGAAATGCCCGACGAATTCCAATGGAGAACATAAGGAATAATTTTTCCAGTTCCATCAGCTCCTCATTGCTGAAGTTGCCTTTGGACCAGGGCCACAGGAAAATAAAAGCACCAGAGTTGCTCTCCCACCCATGAGTCTGCAACTCACCCAACCAACCTGAGCCCAGATTTTGTACCCAGGATTTGTTGTAAAAGGATGAGATCTGGATGATTTGGAAGGAGACTGGCTCCTGGAAGTCTGTGGCAAAAATAACAGATAAATGCAGACAAAATAAGGCAATGGGAAGGAGAGAGAATGAAGAAAGAAAGGTGCCAGAGAGGGGAAACTCAGAATCTGAAGGAAACAGAAGTCACCGTTATCTCTGGATAACGAGATAACGGGATAACGATATCTGCCTACCCCAAGGCCTCATGCTTTATACCCAACCTTCGGAAGAACACAGGGACCTGGTCAGGAATACTCAGAATGGAAAGAGGCCGACACTCTCACCCTCAGGGTATATGCTGGGGAAACCCCACCACACACACACACACACACACACACACACACACACACACACCCTCTTGCACCCAACTGGGCAGTTGCCAGATTCTTACCATCTTTACTGTCAGCACCTGGGAGGAGAACCACTAACAATGGAAGTTGCAGGAACAGCATTTCATTTGCAGATGTTATTTCTTTCTCTCAGAATAGTTGGTCCTTGATTTTTGTTCTAAACAAACATACCCCACAATACCTCTAGTCTGACTTCTTTCTCCTACCAACAGAAAAACTTTCCCTTTCATCACTGTCTGCAACGAAGAAAATCTACGCCTTCCGTAAACCTTAGACTACCTATTCAGACTTTCATTTCCTCTTTAGTTCTCTGGACTGCCTACTCAGACTCATTGCCCCTCCAGTTCTGACTCTCCTCTCTGGCTACCACCTGCTCTCTTTGTCACGAGTTTCCATCCTGTTCACCTCCCCCCAGTTCCACAAAACTGTGGAACAAGTTTTGTGTAGCATGGAAAAGTCACTTTACCTCTAAGGCCTTTTTTTTCCTTACATACAATAAAAGCATAAGACTAAGTTGCTTCCCAGCACGCTACCTAATCTTCTCAAGTCCCTGCTCTTATCTGTCACTTTGTCCTTCTCTTGCCCTTTTGAATATTCCCCAAATATTCTCCTCCCCTGTCTCACTCCTACCCCAACTCATTCACTTCTCTGACTTCTCATTGACTGCTTTATTTGCTTTATCAGAATACACTATGATTATCCTGTGTAATAGTGTAAATTACCACCAATTCTCCATTATGCTTAGGGAAGAAGCAATAGCCATCATAAAGACCACAGGAACACTGAGATACAAAAAGAAAAGCCCCCTCTGTTTGGCTTGCATTGATATATAGTCACTCACCAAACAGTCACTTAACACCTGCTGGATCCAAGCATGTTGCTACATGACTATACAGTGGTTGACAATGTGATGACTTTATTCAAGGAGACTTTAGTCTACTTGAAAAGAAAAACACTTAAACAAAAAACTGTAAGTTTTGGTGCGCTGAGTTATCTTATAATGTATAGACTCTCTACACAAAAACAAGAATGCTTCAATAACAACTTCTGATGTGGCAACACTTTGCCGTCTCCATGTAAATTTCCTTCTTTCCCTTTGAAGGCCCAAACCACTACCCCCAACGTCCTCTTTTGTCTTTAACTGAAGATAGTATTTAAGGTGGTGGCTTTGGGCATTTTGATGAGTTATTCCATTTTCCTGGGTCCTTCTCATGTATACATCTTATTAAACTTTGTTTGATTTTCTCCTATTATCTTGTCTCATGTCAGTTTAATTCTTAGACCAGCCAAAAGAACCTAGAAGGGTAGGGGAAAATGTCTTCCTCCTCTACACTACTAAACACCAAGGGCTGTGCTAAACACTAGACTAGAAAGAATAGAAAGAAGCTCATACTGTAGAAAACAAAACATGTAACGAATCAAAAATGTAGAGTGTGATAATTCTCTTGTGGGAGATCCCACAGGGATTGAATGAGCCTCATTAAATCCATTGTATCTATATTACTTTCATGGCCTCATTCACTCAGCACCAGAATACTGGCTGCAGGAATCAGGTAAGAATGATTCAGTGAGACTATATATCCATGGGAAAATTTCAAGTGGCTTTTAATTCAGAAATTTATATAAATGTATGTATCTATGGGTATCAGAAAGGATGAAAACTGAACGTACATAATGAGCACCACATATAACATATACATCTTCTCTTGGACATACTGCTTAATAGTTCTCACCTCTTCTAGCAATCACTAGATAATAAAGAGAAATTAACACAACTGATAGGTACCTCTTCTTGGACCATTTGCATTTAATATTATTATTTTTTCTGCTTTATTTTCTCAGGGCCCTTGTTATCAGATAGAAAATAGGTGAAGACACTCTGCTATGTGTTTACTCAAAGTTCTCCTTAAGACCATCCTCTATGCAAACTATTTTAAGAAGACTTTGCTTTTCCTTAATATGTTCTGAAAATGATACCTAAAAGTTTATTATCCTGCAATGCCTGTTATATGCTTGTTTACTTTGCTACCTTGCTTAATGACTAATCATCTAGAAGAAAACATTACCAAGACAGGATGTATTAGTTTGCTGAGGTTGCCGTAACAAAGTACCACAAACTGGGTGACTCAAACAACAAAAGTTCCTTTCTCATGGTTCTAGAGGCCAGAAGTCCAAGATCAAGGTGTCAGCAGGTTTGGTTTCTCCTGCGGCCTCTCTCTTTGGCTTGTAGATGGTCATTTTCCCATTGTGTCCTCACATCATCTATCCTATGTGCACATGCACCCCTGGTGTCTCTTTATGTGTCAAAATTTCCTCTTCTTATAAGAATACCATTCAGGTTGGATTAGGACCCACCCTAAAGGCCTCATTTTAATTGAATGGCCTGCTTTTAATTGAATGGCCTCCTTGCAGGCCCTATCTCCAGTTGCAGTAACATTCTGAGATACTGGGAGTTAGGGCTTCAACACATGAATTTTAGGGAGAAACAGTTCAGCTCATAACACTGGATATTTTCACTTTTCAAAATCTTCATTTCATTTCTTTCACTTTTCAAAATTTTCTTGACTTTTAAATGTGTTTTTTTTTAACAGAGGTGTCTCATAGACATCTGGACATTAGAGACTGTTACTATGGCTTATGCAAGTGACTTTTAACATCCAAAAAGTCTGTAATTCTGCATTGTTTTCCCATTAATAATTATTGTCCTAGTATTTACATTTAAATTGACATCTGTTTTCTAAAATGTATAAATAATCCTGATTTTTCTTTATTAAGCCCAAAGAAAAACATTTTCTTTTTCCTCTTGTTTCACAAGATACACTTAAAGAAGAAGAAAGTAGGAAGAGTTACTCCAATGGTTATCAAGATTTATTATAAATCTAAAGTAATTAATATTACTGTACTACACTGTGTTGATGCAAGGATAGATTATAGAAGAAAAGAATAGAATAAGGAGTCCAGAAAAAGATCCATATATATGGACACTTAAATTACAACATAATTGGTACTGTGTATCAGTGGTATTAGTCAATTGAACAACATTGAAAGACCAAAATTTTGTCCCTATTTCACACCACACACAAAAAGCAAGTCCAGGTATATTGTATCTCTAAATGTAAGAAGTAAAACAGTTAAGCTTCTCAAAGTTAAAATGGTACGGTTGTTTTCAAAGTCTGATCCCCAGACCAGCAGAATCAGCATCATCTGGAAGTTGTAAGACATGCAAATTCTTGGACCTCTTCCCTGACCCAGAGAATTAGACACTCTGAAGGTATGTCCCAACTATCTGTGCTTTAAAAGCCTTCTAGATGATTCTGATGCCCACTCAAGTTTGAGAACCATAGACTAACGATAACATCTCATGACCTTGGAGTAGAAGTAAATAATTTACAGGAGTAGATCACAATAGTTATAAAAAATATCATTAAACTGCATCACATTAAAAAGAAAATCTTTCCATCAAAATACAACTTTAAGAGAATGAAAAGTATACCAAAGACTGGTAAAAAAATATTCACAAGACATATATCCAACAAAGGACTAGTATCCAGAAATTATAAAGAACTTCAAATCAATAAGAAAAAGACTGACCCCCTCCCACGCCAAACATACAAAAAAGATAAAAACTTAAACTAGTACTTCACAAAGAATGTATCTAAACGGCTAATAGGCATATGAAAATACGTTAAGTACCATTAGTACTTATGAACTAGAACAACAGTTGGATACACTAGACTCCCGCCAAAATGGGTAAAATTAAAAGGGTTAATAATATCAAATATGGGTGAGGATGTGGAGAACATGGAAGACAGATTGTTGTAACTACTATGAAAACTAGTTTGCCAGTGTCTATGAAATGTAAAAAAGATATATTTCCTGAGGCCCAGCAATTCTATTTCTATGTATATTCTCAAGAGAAATGAATGTCCATGTTCACAAAAAGACAAGAAGAAAAATTTTCAAAGCAGTATTTTTCAAAATAGCTAAAATTGGGAACAATCCAAAGTCCACCACAGTTGAAGGGATAAATTGTGCTGTATTCACCCAGTAGAATACTACATAGAAATGCAAAATAATGAACTACTGCTATATACCTCAACATGGATAAATCTCCCAGAAATAATGTCGAGTGAAAAAAGGCAGAAACAAAATAGGACTTAGTGGATGATTCTAGTAACGTGAAATTCAGAATCAAATACAGAATCAAAACTAACTTATGGTTTAGAGATCAAAATATTTGTTGTGTTTAAAAGGACTAGGAAGTGGAGTCATGAAGAAGACACAATGGTGTGTTATCAGAGTGGTTACCACTATGGAAAACCAGGACCTGATCCCACTGGAACTTTCTGATGAATCATGTGGATTGTGCCTCATTCCTCTCCACTTGAGGGATCACATATCCAGCATCCCCGGCCCCTTATAGTCAAGGATTGCTGCATGGGGTGTTCATTCCCCTACGTGTGCAGTTTTGAGCATCCACAGTGATAAGCAGCTTCTCACAGGTGTCCTAACCACATCATAAGAAAAGCCTTCATGCAGAAATGCAAAAGATACGCAGTGCAGCAGAAGTTAGAGTCTGTCACCACTTGCCTTAGCAATGGCTGAGGGAAAAGTAGGCTAAGATGTGAGGCAGGACACAAGAGATCTCTGATACTATCAGGTTTTTGTGAGCAAACAAACAAAAAATAAATACAGAGTCAAGCCATTTTTTTCATAGGAAAACTTGAATACCCCAGTCTGTTCAGTAACTGTTTAACTCCCAGTGGCACCTAGTGGTGAAGTACAGGCAATCACAAGCATCAAGTTACAGTTTTTCCTCTGAAAATTCTGTGTTGCTGAGTTTCACTCCATTCTGAATGAAAAACCCAGTGCCTGATGTGGACTGTCACCTGCAGTAACAGCTGTTCATCCGTTGGGACCCTTGTCTTAAAGCCATCCCTTTAAGAAGAGCAGGCAGACTCAATTTGTTACCTTGTAAGTAAACTATTGATGTGGGCAGCTTTGTGGTGAGACTTTGCTGTAAGTGGAGGATTTTATCTGACTGGTCTACTTGCCCCATATGTTTTTACATAGTTACAGTCAGCTTTAAATGAGAACTCTACATTGCATTTGTAATCTAAAAATCCTAAATTCCCCGGCTTTTGGGAGTCACTTTACCTAAATCTCCATATTAAAGTATCTATGAGAAAGTGTGCCAAGTAAATTCCATTAAGCCATTTTAATTCCATTATTCTAAAACCACAAATAATTAAATTCTGTTTTTCCCAATTTTGTTTATATTTCACTAAAAGTATATTAATTGGCATCAACTTTTTACATGAAATAATTACACAGGGTAAAAACTAATTGGCAAATCAAATGTTGAATTTTACCTGTAAAGGTTTTGCTTCTGACTTTTCTTTTGTAGTCTTTATTTCTACCAAAATACAATTTTCTCAGATTCAATTGTACAGATGTAATATTACTATAGGGAGTTTTATCCACTCCAAATTTTATTTTGTGTTGGTTTGCTGTGATTCATATTTATTTTAAAATTTAGATATAGTCAAAATAGTTTAGCTCTTTGATGTAATTTTAGTTAGATGTTCTATGATTTTCATTTGTCCTGGATTGATTTATTGTATTGCTAATTTGTTCTCCCACAAACTTTGCAAACTGTATACTAACTAGCCAGGCTCTGAACTGAGAAAAAAGGCTAGAATAAGAGCAAATTGTTCTCTGTTATATAGACTATCACGTCACCTAATAATAAAGATAGTTAGGCTTCTTGTTTTAATAATCATTATGGCTTTAATTTCTTTCTTTTGCTTTATTAATTCTTTATTGATAAGATCGGGACCTCCAGTAGAATGCTGAATAAAAATGGTGAGCACAGACAGCCTTGCCTTGCTCCAGATTTTCGAAGACAAGCCTGTACTGTTACCATTTAATATGATGTTAGCTGTAAGTTTTTATTTTTCCCATTTATCAAATTGAAAAAGTTCCCTTTTATTCCTAGTTTACTGGGATGTTTGGTCATGAAAAAGTGTTGAATATTTCAAACATTTTATTTGTATCTGTTGAGATGATAATGTGATTATTCTCTTATATTCTGTTAATGTGGTGAATTGTTTGATTTTCAAGTATTAAGCCAATCATCCTTATCTGGAATAAATCCCACATGGGCATCATGTAATAATCTTTTCATACACTGCTAGATTTTATTTACTTTTGTTAAAATTTTTGTGTCAAAATTTGTAAGAGATGTTGGTGTATAATTTTATTGTCTTGTAATTTCTTCCTAAGTTTGGATGTTAGGGATATGCTGGCCTCATAAAGTAAACTGTGAACTTTTGCCTTCTCCTCTGTTTTCTGAAAGATTTTAAGTAAGACTGATATTTCCTTTTCTTTAAATATTGATTGAATTCAACAAGCCTTCTGAACCAGATATTTTCTTTATGGGAGAGTTTTTAATGACAAATTATTTTAAAATCTGTTATTATTTATTTTTATTATACTATATTTTTTAATATTTTACAGTTTTTATATTAATAGATTATTTAATTAGTACTACGTTAATTATTACAGAGCTATTCAGATGTCTTCTTTCTTCATATCTTAGTTACAGTAAACTGTCTTTCTTAAAGAACTCTTTGTTTCTAATCTACATTTTTGAATGTATTGGCATAGAGTGTCTCATACTAGTTCCACTCTATCACTTTAATAACAGGATCTGTAGTAATATCACTCCTTTTTTTCTTAATACTGATAATTTGTTATTTTTAATTATTTCACTGACGTCGTATTGGCTTATAACATTGTGTAAATTTCAAGTGTACGTGATTATATTTCAGCTTCTGTATAGACTGTATCATGTTCACCAGCAATAGTCTTGTTTGTATCCGTCACCATAGATATGTGCCCCTTTACCCCTTTTGCCCACCCTCCAGCCCCCTTGCCCTCTGGTAACCACTAATTTGTTCTCTTTATGCATGTGTTTGTTTATATTCCACGTATGAATAAAATAATGTGGTTTTTATCTTTCTCTGTCTGGCTTATCTCACTTAACATCATAGCCTCAAGGTCCATCCACGTTGTTGCAAATGGGATGATTTTATCTTTTTTTTGTTGGCTGAGTAGTATTCCGTTATATCTATACCACATCTTCTTTAAACATTCATCAGTTGATGGGCACTTGGGTTGTTTCCACATCTGGGCTGTTGTGAATAATGCTGCAGTGAATATAGGGGCACATAAATCTGAATTATGATTTCAAATTTTTTAGATAAATACCCAGTATTGGGATAGCTGGATTGTATGGTATTTCTGTTTTTAATTTTTTGAGAAATCTCCATACTGTTTTCTATAGTGGCTGCACCAGTTTGCATTCCCACCTGCAGTGAATGAGAGTTCCCTTTTCTCCACATTCTCGCCAACATTTGTTATTTTTTGTCTTGGTAATTATAGCCATTCTGACAGGTGTAAGGCAATATCTCACTGTTGTTTTGATTTGTATTTCCCTAATAATTAGTGATTTAGAACATCTTTTCATGTGTCTATTGGTCATCTGTATATCTTCTCTGAAAAAAATGACTGTTCATATCCTCTGTCTATTTTTTGACTGTGTTGTTTGTTTTTTTGTTGTTGAGTTATATGAATTCTTTATATATTTGGGAGATTAACTCCTTGTCGTATATGTGATTTGCAAATATTTTCTCCCGGTTGGTGGGTTGTCTTTTCATTTTGTTCATGGTTTCCTTTGCCTTGCAGAAGCTTTTTTGTCTGATGTAGTCCCATTTGGTAATTTTTTCTTTTGATTCCTTTGTCTGAGTAGACATGTTATTCAAAAAAGATGCTGCTAAGATGTATGTCAAGGAGTGTACCACCTCTATATTCTTCTAGGAGTTTTATGGTTTCAGGTCTTACATTCAAGTCTTTAATCCATTTTGAGTTAATTTTTGTGTATGGTGCAAGATAATGGTCTACTGTCAGTCTTCTGCACATGGCTGTCCAGTTTTCCCAACACCATTTATTGAAAAGACTTTCCCTTCTGCATTGTGTTCTTGGCTCCCTTGTTGAAGATTAACTGACTGTAGATGTGTGGTTTTATTTCTGGGCTTTCAATTCTGTTCTATTGATCTGTGTGTCTGTTTTTGTACCAATACCCTGCTGTTTTGATTACTATAGCTTTGTAGTATATTTTGAAGTCTGGGATTGTGATGCCTGCAGCTTTGTTCTTTTTACTCAGGATTTCTTTGGCTGTTTGAGGTCTTTTGCTGTTCCACATAAATTTTAGGATTCTTTGTTCTATTTCCATGAAGAATCTCATTGGGATTCTGACTGTGATTGCATTGCATCTGTAGATTTCTTTAGGTAATATGGATATTTTAACTATGTTTTTTCTTCCAATCCATGAGCATGGTAGATCTTTCCATTTCTTTATGTCGTCTTTGATTTCTGTCAATAGTGGTTTATGGTTTTCAGTGTATAGGTCTTTCATCTCGTTGGTTAAATTTATTCCTAAATATTTTATTCCTTTTGTTGCAATTGTAATAGGATTGTATTCTTGACTTCCTTTTCTGCTAGTTCATTATTAGTGTTAGAAATGCAGCTGATTTTTTGTAAGTTGATTTTGTACCCTGGAACTTTGCTGTAGTTGTTGATTATTTCCAATAGTTTTCTGATGAATTCCTTAGGGTTTTCTATATATAGAATCATGTCATCTGCAAACAACAAGAGTTTCATTTCTTCCTTTCCAATTTGGATTCCTTTTGTTTCTTTTTCTCACCTCATTGTTCTGTCCAAAACCTCCAGTACTATGTTGAATAGGAATGACAAGAGTGAGTACACTTGTCTTATTCCTGTTCCTAGAGGAATGACTTTTAGTTTTTCACCATTAAATATGATGTTGGCTGTGGGTTTGTCAACTATGTCCTTTGTTATGTTGAGGGGTTTTCCTTCTATACCCATTTTATTGAGAGTTTTTATCATAAATGGATGTTAGATTTTGTCAAATGCTTTCTCTGCATCTATTGAGATGATCAGGTGATTTTTACTCCTCATTTTGTTAATGTGGTATATCACATTGATTGATTTGTGGTTGTTTGACCATCCCTGCATCCCTGGTATGAATCCCACTTGATCACAGTGTATGATCCTTTTAATGCATTGCTGTTTTCAGTTTGCCAATATTTTGTTGAGGATTTTTACGTCCATATTCATGAGCAATATTGGCCTGTAATTTTCCTTCTTTGTGCTGTCCTTGCCTGGTTTTGACATTGGGGTAATGTTGGCCTCATAGAATGAGATAGGAAGCATTCCATCTGCTTCAATTTTTTGGAATAGGTTGCAAACGATAGCTATTAAATCTTCTTTCAATGTTTGGTAAAATCCTGCAGAGAAACCATCTGGTCCTGGACTTTTATTTTATGGGAGGTTTTTGATTACTGCTTTGATCTCTTAACTTGTGATGGGTCTATTCAGATTCTTTATTTCTTCTTAATTCAGGTTTGGGAGTTTGTATGAATCTGAGAATTAATCCATTTCTTCTAGGTTATCTAATTTGTAGTCATAGAGTTCTTCATAGTATTCTCTTATAATCCTTTGGATTTCTGTAGTATACATTGTAATTTCTCTTCTTTAATTTCTAATTTTATTAATTTCAGCCTTCTCTCTTTTTTTCTTAGTAAGTCTGCCTAAGGGTTTGTCAATTTTGTTTACCTTCTCAAAGAACTAGCTCTTAGTTTCATCGAGCTTTTCTGCTGTTTTCTTTAATTTTTATTTCATTCAGATTTTTATGATTTCCCTTCTACTGACCTTGGGTTTCATCTGTTCTTCTTTTTCTAGATCTGTTAGATGTAGTTTAAGATTACTTATTTGATGTTTTTCTTGTTTGTTGAGGTAGGCCTGTATTGCTATGAATCTCCCTCTTATAATCACTTTTGCTGCATCCCACTAGACTTGGTATGTTGTATTTTCACTTTCATTTATCTCCAGGCATTTCTTAACTTCTCTTTAGATTTCTTCATTGATCCAATGGTTGTTCAGTAGCATGCTGTTAAGTCTCCACATATGTGTCACTTTCATAATTTTTTTCTGGTAGTTGATTTCTAGTTTCATAGCATTGTGGTGAGGAAAAAAGCTTGATATGATTTCAATCTTCTTAAATTTTTGAGGTTTGCCTTGTTTCCCAACATATGGTCTATTTTTGAAAATGTTCCATGTGCACTTGAGAAGAATGTGTATTCTGCTGGTTTTGGATGGAAGGTTCTTGCTATATATCTATTAAATTCATCTAATCAAGTGTTTCATTTAAGTCCATTATTTCCTTGTTGACTTTCTGTCTGGATGATCTATCCATTGATGTAAGTGAGGTTTTAAGGTTCTTTACTATGTTTGTGTTGTTAATTTCTCACTTTTGGTCTGTTAGTACTTGCTTTATATACTTTGGTGCTCTTGTGTTAGGTGCACATATGTTTATAAGTGTTATGTCCTCTTGGTGGAATGTCCTTTTTATCATTATATACTGCCCCCTTTGTATCTCATTGTGTTTTTTATCTTGAAGTCTGCTTTGTCTGATACAAGTATGCCAACATCTGCTTTCTTTTGTTTGCCATTTGCTTGGAGTATCCTCTTCCATCCTCTCACTCTGAGCCTATGTTTGTCTTTAGAACTGAGATGTGTTTCCTAGAGGCAGCATATTGTTGGGTCTTGTATTCTAATCCATCCAGCTACTCTGTGTCTTTTGATTGGGGAATTAAATCCATTTACATTTAGAGTGATTATTGATATATGAGGACTTAATACTACCATTCTATCTCTTCCGTCTGGTTGTTCTATATTTCTGTTTTTTTCTCTTCCTTTATGTTTCTGACTGCCATTTCATTTTGGTGGTTTTCTGTGGAGGTTTTCTCTCTTTTTATGAATTGTGGCTCTGCTTTGATTTTTTTTTAGTGGTTTCTGTGAGGTTTGTATAAAAGATCTAGTAAATGAGATAGTCCATTTTCTGATAGCTTCTTGTCTCCATTAGCCTAAGTAGGTTCCATTCCCCGCTTCTTCCCCTTCTGAGTTATTGTTGTCATAAACTATTATGTTCTGTGTTGTGAGTTAAGACTAAGTTGAAATGTTTATAGTTACTTTTGATGCTTTCCTTCCTTTTATCTTTTAAGTTATAGTTAAATATTTACTAGTCTGTTCTGAAAGAGAACTGCAGTTTTCTAATTTTGTCTATTTATCTCTTTGCTCAAAGCTTGTAGACCTTTGCCTTTTTCTTTCAGGTATGAGGATACTTAACTGTTCTTGTAGGGGAGGTCTAGTGCTGATGAACTCCCTCAGCTTTTGTTATTCTGGGAAAGTTTTATTTCTCCATCATATCTGAAGGATAGTTTTGCTGGATAGAGTATTATTGGCTGAAAGTTTTTGTCTCAATATTTTCAATATATCATTCCATTCTCTCCCAGTCTGTAATGTTTCTGCCAAGAAATCTGCTTAAAGCCTGACAGGGGTTCCTTTGTAGGTTATTTTCTTCTGCCTTGCTGCCCTTAGTATTTTTTCTCTGTTGTTGACTCTTGCCAGTTTAATATTATATGCCTTGGAGAAGGTCTTTTAGCATTGCTGTAATTAGGAGTTCTATTGGCTTTATGTATTTGTAAATCCAGTTCTTCCCTCAGGTATGGGACGTTCTCAGTGATTATCTCTTTGAACGAGCTCTCTGCTCCTTTCTCCCTCTCATCTCCCTCTGGAATACCTATAATCCTTATGTTGCTTTTCCTAATTGAGTCGGATATTTCTTGAAGAATTCCTTCATTTTTTCTTAAATCTTAGTTCTCTCTCCTTTTCTAGGTCTGTATATTTCTATCTGTATATTTGTATATTTGTATCTTCTAAATCACTAATTCTTTCCTCCATAATGTCAGCTCTATTTTTTAAGGTTTCTAGATTATTTTTATCTCATTAATTGTGCTCTTCATATCCAGAATTTCTGCTTTTTTTAATAGCTTCATTCTGTTTTGTGAAATATTCCTTCTTCTCATTAATTTTATTCCTGAGCTCATTGAACTGTCTTTCTGAGTTTTCTTGTAACTCATTGAGTTTCTTTATGACAGCTATTTTGAATTCTCTGTCATTTAGATTGTAAATTTCTGTGACTTCAGGGTTGGTTTCTGGAGATTTGTCATTTTCCTTCTACTTTGAATTGTTGGTGTAGTTTCTCACGGTGTTTGAGGTACTAATCTTTTCCAGTGTTTTTATGGTAGTATCAAGCCAGACATTCCACCTGCTACCACTGGAGGGGTGCAGAAGCTCCATTTCTGATCCCACATCATCTACTGGAAGTTGTGTGAGTACAGTGGGTGCTCCCACCAGCCAGGAATGTGTTCACATGCTGGCTTAGGGCTGCTGATGTGCCAAGGTGCATTCCCATTTGTGGGGTGATAGCAGTACCATGGGTGCTCACGCTGGCCAGGAAATCGTTCAGACACACACACAGGGCTTCTGGGTATGGGAATGTTCACGGATCTCCACCAATTCCTGGGGATCTAGTCCACCAACCTTCAGATGTATAGCTGCATGGGTCTCTCAGGCATCCTGTTGTGCTGTGTGGGTATCCTCCATTGGTCAATGAATGTAAATTTAGTTGTAGTTCAAAGGGAAGGAGATAAAGTATACAGCTCACTCCGCCATGTTGCTGTTGTCATACTCTAAGTTATTTCTTAAGTAATAATTCCACCAATGTCTAATGAAAGGGAACAAAATTTGACACTCCAAATTGTGCCTTTTTAACATGAGAATTATTTTTAAGAAATAAAAGTGTCAGAAAGTTTTTCTTGTTACCTCCCCATTAACTGCCTAAAAGAATTTACATAAGTGGCCTGTAACAGGACAGAGTTATCATGAGAGATAGCTACAAAGAATATGAGCTAAGTGTGGTGGGGGAGAGAGTAGGGCCTAGACATCAGAGTCCCCTCCATGTACCATTGTCTCTGCATGGCATGGAAGACATTTGTTTTGTCATCCAAGAAAAAATCACTACAATTTAAACAGCAAATATCTATTTGTGCAATTAGAATCACAATTCAGGAGACACAGATTCAGGCAGAAACATAAAAATGTGTTCCAAGGAAAACAAAGGTTGCAAGAGTTTATAAAGGCAAAAAGAGATAAATCACATAGGTTCTTTTGAAAAATTCGTGATTGGTGCTGGCAACAGCTGTTATTTCTTGGCTATACGTGATTGGTTGCCAAGGACATCGCTGTAGTAAGAAGTGCTTATCTATGGGAGAAGCATATTTCTTTTAAGAAGATCAAGATGACAACAGTGAGGCACAATTCAAAAGTTACATTTAATCTGGTTAGAGACATGGTGTTTGTATGCATAAGCCCCATTTCCTTAATGTACTCCAAGGTCCATTTTAGAAACCTTGATATATGTTATTCTATTTTGTTGTTGCTGTCCACAACTTACCACACATTTGCTTTTCCTTCTCCATGTGAATTTCCTTCCTTCCCTTTGAAGACCCAAACCACTACCCCCAACATCCTCTTTTGCCTTTAGCTGAAAATGCTATTTAAGGTGGTGACTTTGGGCATTTTGATGAGTTCTCAGTTTTTCTGGTTTTCTCCCATGTATATGTGTTATTAAACTTTGATTTTCTCCTGTTATTCTGTCTTATGTCAATTTAATTCTTATACCAGCCAAAAGAACCTAGAAGGTTAGAGGAAAATTTATTCCTTTCCTACACTACTAAATACCAAGGGCTGTGCTAAACACTAAGTTTAGAAAGAGTAGAAAGAAGCTCAAACTCTAGAGAACAAAACATGTAAACCAAATTTACATGTAGTGTGTGATAATTCTCTTGTAAGAGAAAGTACGGGGACTGAGTGAGCCTCATTAAATCCACTGTATCTATATTTGCACTGCTTATGACCTTGCTCACTCTGTGCACCAGAATGTTGGCTAAAAGAATCAGGTAGGACTGAGGCAATGAGACTATATATCTAGGAAAATATGTCAAGTGGTTTTTGACTCAGAAATTTATGAAGATATAAAAAAGGATTGAACTTGAGCCTATATAATGAGCACCACATATCATACCTAGTGTTTTTGGTATCAGCTTATCCTAACACCTCAATAAGAAGCTGATGAGAATTCTTGTACAGTCAGAGAATATTCTGAAGATCATATTGCTTAATAGATGTCATCTCTTTTAGCAATCATTAGATAATAAGGAGAATATAAACACAGCTGAAAGGTGCCTGTTCTTAGACCATTTCCATTTAATATTGCTATTTTCTCCAGTTTATTATGTTGGGGCCCTTATTATCAGATAGAAAGTAGGTGAAGACACTCTTTGCCATGCATTTACTCAAAGTTCTCCTTAAAAGCAACCTCTACAAAAATTATTTTAGGAAGGCTTTGATTTTCCCTAATATGTTCTGAAAATGCTCCCTAAAGTTTTAATTACTATCCTGCAATGCATGTTCTGTGCTTCTTTACTTTTCTACCTTGCTTAATGACTAATCATCTAGAAGAAAACATTGCCAACACAGGATATATTAGTTTGCTAGGATTGCCATAACAAAGTACCACGGACTGAGTGACTCAAACAACAAAAATTTATTTCTCATAGTCCTGGAGGCCAGAAGTCCAAGATCAAGGTGTCAGCAGGTTTGGTTTCTCCTGAGGCTTCTCTCTTTGGCCTGTAGATGGCCATCTTCTCATTGTACCTCCACATCATCTCTGTGCATGTGCACTCCTGGTGTCTCTTTGTATGTCGAAATTCCTCTTCTTATAAGGATACCATTCAGATTGGATTAGGGTCCATACTAATGGGCTCGTGTTAATTGAATTGCCTCTTTAAAGACCCTATCTCCAAATACACTCACATTATGATATATGGGGGCAGGGCTTCAACATATGAATTATAGGGAGAAACAGTTCAGCTCATAACATCAGATATTTTCACTTTTCAAAATATTCATTTAATTTCTTTCATTTTTCAAAATCTTCTTGACTTACAATTGTGTTTTTTTTTTAATGGAGGTGTTTCACAGACATCTAGTCTTCAGAGACTGTTGCTATGGCTTATGAAAGTAAACTTTAACTTCCAAAAAGTGTCTAATTCTGTATTGTTTTCCTATTAATAATTGTGGTCCTAGTACTTATGTTTAAATGGACATCTCTGTTCTCTAAATTGTATAACTAACTTGAATTTTCTTTATTAAGCCCAAAGAGAAACAATTTATTTTCCCTCTGGATTCACAAGATGCACTTGAAGAAGAAGAAAGTGGGAATAATTACTCCAGTGGTTATCAAGATTTATTATAAATCTAAAGTAATTAACATTATTATATTGCATTGGCACAAGGATAGATTTATAGAAGAAAAGACCAGAATAAGGAGTCCAGAAACAGATTCATAGATGGACACTTAAATTATAGCATAATTGGTACTGCTTACTAGTGGTATTAGTCAACTGACTAATAGTGCAAAAAATAAAATTTTAGTGGCCGGCCCAGTGGTGTAGTTGTTAGCTTTGTGTGCTCCGCTTCAGTGGCCAGGGGTTGACAGGTTCAGATCCCAGGCATGGGCCTACTCACTGCTTATCAAGCCATGCTGTTACAGGTGTCTCACATATAAAGTAGAGGAAGATGGGCACAGATGTTAGCCCAGAGCCAATCTTCTACAGCAAAAGAAGAGGATTGGCAACAGATGTTAGCTCAGGGCTTATCTTCCTCACCAAAAAAATAAATAAACAAAATAAAATGGAAATAAAGTAAAAATTTACCCCTATTTCACACCACACACAAAAATCAAGTCCACATATACTGTAGATCTAAATATAAAAATAAAATAGTTAAGTTTCTCAAAGTTAAAATAGTGCAGTTGTTTTCAAAGTGTGATCCCCAGACCAGCAGAATCAGCATCATCTGGAAGGTGTAAAAAATGTAAATTCTTGGACCTCTTTATGACCTAGAGAATTAGACACTCTGGAGATATGTCCCAACAATCTGTGCTTTAAAAGCCTTCTAGATGATTCTGAAGCCCAGTTAAGTTTGAGAACCACATATTAAGGTGAATATCCCATGACCTTGGAGTAAGAGTAAATAATTTATAGGAGTAGATCACGATACCCATAAAGAAAAATATCAATAAACTATATCCAGTTAAAGAGAAAACCTTTTCATCAAAATACAACTTTAAGAGAACGAAAAGTAAATCAAAAACTGGTAGACAATATTCACAATACCTATATCCAACAAATGACTAGTATTTATAAATTATAAAGAGCTTCAAATCAATAAGAAGAAGACTGACCTCCTTCCTCACCACGCACACACAAATAGCTAATAACTTAAACTAGTACTTCACAAAGAGTGTATCTAACTGACTAATAGGCATATGAAAATACATTAAGTACCATTAATCAAGAGATAAATATGAACTAAAACAACTGGATACACTACAACCCCACCAGAAAGGCTAAAATCAAAGGGTTAATAATATCAAATATGGGTGAGGATGTAGAGAAGATGGAAGTTATATTGGTATAACTACTATGAAATCCAGTTTGCCAGTATCTATGAAATGTAAAAAACATGTATAGCCTGTAACCCAGCAATCCATGTCCATGTATATTCCCAAGATAAATGAATGTTTTTGTTCACAAAATGACATGTATAAAAATGTTCAAAGCAGCTCTATTCAAAATAGTTAAAAACTGGGAACAATTCAAATGTCCATCCACAGTACAAGGAATAAATTGTGCTCTAGTCACAAGTGGAATTCTATACAGTAATGAAAAATAATGAACTACTTCTATACGCCCCAACGTGGATAAATTTCACAGAAACAATGTTGAGTGAAAGAAGACAGACACAAAATAGAACTTACTATGATTCTAGTAATATGAAGTTCAAACACAGAACCAAAACCAATCTATGGTGATACATATCAGAACAGTTGTTGTCTTTAAAAAGATGTTGACTGGGAAGCAGAGCCATGAGGGAGACTTCAGGGTGCTGAAAAAATTTTTTCTCAGGGTAGTCTGTTATGCTTAGGTTCCTTCTAGAGAGTAGACTCTAAAACAGGAAAGAAGAGAAAGTCAAAGTAAACTATATTGATGTGGGGAGCTTTATAGATAAGACTTTATTTGGGGACATGGTATCAGATACTAGGAGTATCTGGGAAGTGCAAAACAGGAAAGGAGATAGAGCCAATACAATGGTGTATTATCAGAGTGGTCAGCACTATGGAAAACCAGGATCTGATCCCACTGGAACTCTCTGATGAACATGCAGATCATGCCTCAATACTGTCCATGGATCCCGAGTTCCTAGTAGTCAAGGACTGATGCATGGGGTGTTAATTCCCCCAGTCTTGCAGTTTTGAGTGTTCATAAGTGATAAGCGGCTTCTCACAGGTGTCTCAACCACATCATGAGAAAAGCCTTAGTGCAAAAATCAAAAGATACACCATGCAACAGAAGTTAGGTTCTGTCACCAGTTGCCTTAGCAATGGCTGGGGGTAAAATGTGTGCTGAGAAGGTGCGAGGCAGGACACAAGGGGTGTCTGAAAGTTTTTAGGAGCAAGCAAACAAACAAATAAGATATATACACAAAATAAATCCATTTTATTCATAGGAAAACTTCAACACACCACAGTCTGTTCATTAACTTTTAACTCCCAGGAAGACCTAGTGGTGAAATACAAACATTCACAGGCATCAAGTTGCAGCTCTTCCTCTGAAAATTTTATGTTGCTCAGCTTCACTCCATTCTGAATGAAAACCCCAGTACCTGATATGGACAGTCACCTGTAGTAACAGCTGTTCATCTGTTGGGAGGCTTATCTTAACCTACCACTTTAAGAAGAGCAGGTAAACTCAACTTGGTACCTTGTAAATAAATTCCATTGATGTGGGGAGCTTTGTAGTAAGACTTTCTGCAAGTGGAGGATTTTGTCTGACTCTGGGCTACTTTCCCCATGTTTTTCCATAGTTAACGGTCAGCTTTAAATGAGATCTGTACATTGCATTTGTAATCTAAAAATCTGAATTTCTCCAGCTTTGGGGAGTCACTTTACTTAAATCTCCCAATTAAAGTATCTATGAGAAAGTATACCAAGTAAATTCCCTTAAGTCAACTTAATTCCATTATTCTAAAACCCCATTAAATAATTTCTATTTCCCAATTTTATTTATATATTTTTGAAAGTATATTCATTAGATTAATTCTTTTTGTATGAGAAAAAAATTATACATGATAAAGACTAATAGGCAAATTAAATGTTGAATTTTACCTGTAAGGATTTTGCTTTTGTGAGTTTTCTTTTGTATCCATTATTTCTACCAAAATGCAATTTTCCCAAGTTGAATTGTACTGATCTAAATGTTACTATGTGCAATTTTATCCACTATGAATTTTATTTTAGTTGGTTTGCTGTTATTCATATTTATTTAAAAATTTAGATAAAGCGAAAATAGTTTAGCTCACTGATGCAATTTTAATGAGATATTCTATGCTGACTATTTGGAAGAGGCAGAAATTCCTTTGTGGACTGAAAAATGCCACCTTTCAGCCATGGAACTTCACAGCCAGCTGGGAGCAATCCTAAGGTATGAAGCCTTCCCCTGAGGAGTAGGAGATCCGATTGGGGGAGAATTACCACAATAAGCAGCTTTTGGACTTAGCACAACTGAGACAAGTGTCGTAATATCTTAACAACATCAGGGAATACTCCCAGAAAAACTCTCAGACATAAGGGAAAAAAAGCCTGATCTTAAAAGGCCCATGCACAAATTCACCCACTTCACAAAGCAACCTAAAATCACCAGAAAGAAAGGGGTACAGTCCTTGGGGGAAAGGAGATTTACTTGATAGGCTCTGGGTGCATCTCAGTGAGAGGTGAGACCTCCCCAGGCTGGGACCACCTCCCAAGGGACTGAGACATTGGTAGCAGACTTTACTGTGACCTAGTTTAGGAATGCTGACACAGACACTGGCAGACAACATTGGAGTTATTCCCTTGACCTGTTATCC
Source organism: Ceratotherium simum simum (assembly GCF_057802395.1). NCBI lineage: Eukaryota > Metazoa > Chordata > Mammalia > Perissodactyla > Rhinocerotidae > Ceratotherium > Ceratotherium simum. The sequence goes on from NC_141901.1 coordinate 37,856,015, forward strand.
CAGGGTCTGCCCCAACCACTATAGCACCAATTTAATCTAGCTCAGCCGGGGCTGGCAGCCTGTACAAGGGACTGGCTCCACCCAACAGCAAGACCTCAGGCAACCTGTGGGCCTGCATACATGGGGTGCCAGGAACCTCTGCAGCTGGGTGAGTGGGTCTGCCTCTCTCAGGCAGGGTGTGTACGAGGGGCAGTGGAGTGTGTGAGGACTCTGCAGTGGGGTGACTGCATCCACTTCAGTGGGCCGTGGAGTGTGCACAGGGCAGGGCTGTGTTGAGGGGGTGTGTGGACCTGTGGGACACTGGGCTTTTCAGCTGCATCAGACTTGTGCTTCTCAAACAGCCACATAGGGGATCAGTGCCACCTCCCAAAGCCTGAAAAATTGAGTGCTCCATACCTGGGGCCAGCCGCACTCAGCTGGAGTCCTGAGAGAGCTGACAACAGCCTTGCAGGCCAGAGGCCTACAGCAATTGTAAGCCCCAGAGCCTAGCAACTAGCCATACTGGGGGCTTACTCATTTAACAGAGAAACTGCAACAGGAATGTGCTATTAGGCCTTGCTGCCAACTGTGCTGGGGATCCTCATGCCTGATAAAGTGACTGAAAGGACTATAGCAGCCACCTGCAGCTAAGCATTACAACCAGCTGGCCAGGGAGACAGCCTAGCCTCCCATGGCACCTGCAGTGAAAGCAACCCTGCCGCAACAGAAGGACACACATAGCCCACACAGGGGACACTCCTGGAACATTTGGAACTGGTGACAAGAGGAAAGCACACTGCTGGGCCTCCCTCATAAGGCGTCTCTAACATAAGGCTACCTCTCCAAGATTGGGAGACATAGCTGACCTACCTAATACGTAGATATAAGAACAAATAAAGAGGTAAGATAAGGACACAATGGAATACGTTCCAAGTAAGGGAACAGAACAAAACCACAGGAAGAGAACTAAATGAAACAGAGGTAAACAATCTACCTGACAAAGGGTACAAACTAATAGTCATAACGATGCTCACTGATCTTGGGAGAAGAACGGATGAACTCAGTGAGAACTTCAACAAAGAACTGGAAAATAGAAAAAAGAATCAATCATAAATAAAGAATGATATACTGAAATGTAAAATTCACTAGAAGGACTTCAATAGCATAGTAGATGTTACAGAAGAATGAATCAGTGAGCTGCACAAAAGACTGGAGGAAATCACCCAAGCTGAACAGATAAAAGAAAAAAGAAACAAAAAGAACAAGGACAGTTGAAGGGACCTCTGGGACAACATCAAGCACACTAACATCTGTGTTATAGGTGTCCCAGAAGGAGAAGAGAGAGACAAAGGGGAAGAGAATCTATTTGAAGAAATAATAGCTGAAAACTTTCCTAACCTAAGGAAGAAAACAGACATCCAGGTACAGGAAACACAGACAGCACCAAACAAGATAAACCCAAAGAGGCCCACACCAAGACACGTTATAATTAAAATGTCCAGAATTAAAGATAAAGAGAGAATCCTAAAAACTGCAAGAGAAAGGCAACAAGTTACATACAAAGGAAACCTCGTAAGGCTATCAGCTGACTTCTCAGCAGAAACCTTATAGGCTAGAAGGGAGTGGCACGATCCATGTAAAGAGCTGAAAGGAAAAAACCTACAGCCAAGAATACTCTACCTGGCAAGGTTATCATTCAGAATGGAAGGAGAGAGAAAGAGTTTCCGAGACAAGTAAAAACTAAAGGAGTTTATCATCAAGAAACCAGCCTTACAAGAAATGCTAAAGAGACTTATGTAAGTGGAAAAGAGAAGACCTCAGAGGAATAAGAAAATAAACAAAGAAACAAAAACCAATAAAATCACTGGTAAAGGTAAAGATACAGTAAACATAACAGATCAACCACCTATGAAGCTAATATGAAGGTCAAAAGACAAAAGTACTAAAATTTTCTACCCCCATGATAAGAGGGTAGTGGATACACATGCACAGAAAAGAGGTTAGATATGATATCAAAAATGTAAAATGTGGGAGGAGGGGAGTAAAAGAGACCATCTTTTAGCAGGAGGTCAAACAAGAGAGACCATCAACTTAGTACACATTGCTATCTATGTAGGTTATTATATATGAACATCATGGTAATCACAAACCAGAAACCTATAATAAATACAGAAAAAATTTAAGAGAAAGGAACCCAAACCTAATACTAAAGAAAGCCATCAAACCACAAGGGATGAGATCAAGACAAGAAAGGTAAGGTTTTTTTTTCTTTTTTCTCAGAATTGCTTTGGCTATTCAGAGTTTTTCGTTGTTCCATATAAATTTAGAATTCTCTGTTCTATTTCCTTGAAGAAAGTTATTGAGATTTTACTTGGAATTGCACTGAATCTGTACATTCACTTTGTTGAGAGTTGTATTTATCTTCTCTATTTCATTTATTTCTGCCCTGATTTTTACTATTTCCCTCCTTCTACTGATTTTGGGCTTCATTTGTTCTTCTTTTTCCCATGTCCTTTAGGTGTGTTGTTAGATTGTTTATTTGAAATTTTTTTGTTTTTTGAGGTAGACCTGTATTGCTTTAAACTTTTCTCTTAGTACTGCTTTTACTGCATCCCATATGTTTTGGTATCTTGTATTTTCATTTTCTCTGTAAACAAGAACAATTGCTGGCTCAGCACCCATAGGGTTCTGGGTGGGGACACTGCTGATTAGCAAATAGAGAACTTTCCTACTTCCTTTATTTCTATTTCTATAAAATCTTTGCTGGAAAAAAAGACACACAAATCAATGGAACAGAATTGAAAGCCCAGGAAGAAACCCACAAATCTACAGACAACTAATGTTCTACAAAGGAGCCAAGAACACACAATGGAGAAAGTAAAGTCTCTTCAATAAATTTTTCTGGTAAAACTGGACAGTCACATGCAAGAGAATTAAACTAGACCACTCTCTTCAACAAATGGTGTTTGGAAAACTGGACAGGAACATGCAAAAAAATGAAAATAGACGATTACCTTACACCATATACAAAGATTAACTCAAAATGGATTAAAGACTTGAATGTAAGACCTGAAACTGTGAAACTTCTAGAAGAAAACACAGACAGTACGTTCTTCGACATCAGTCTTAGCAACATATTTTCAAACACCATGTCTCACCGGGCAAGAGAAACAATAGAAAAAATAAACAAATGGGACTGCATCAAACTAAAAAGCTTCTGTACAGCAAAGGAAACCATCAACAAAGTGAAAAGACAACCTAACAATTGGGAGAAGATATTTGCAGACCATATATCTGATAAGGGATTAATCTTTAAAATATATAAAGAATTCAGGCATCTCAACAACAAAAAATTAACAACCCAATTAAAAAAAGGGGCAAAAGACCTGAACAGATATTTCTCAAAGAAGATACACAGATGGCCAACAGGCACATGAAAAGATGTTCAGCATCTTTAATTATCAGGTAAATGCAAATCAAAACTACAATGACATATGACCTCACGCCTGTCAAAATGGCTGAAATTAACAAGACAGGAAACAACAAGAGTTGGAGAGGATGTGGAGAGAAGGGAACTCTCATACACTGCTGGTGGGAGTGCAAACTGGTGCAGCCACTATGGAAAACAGTATGGAGATTCCTCAAAAACTTAAAGATAGAACTACCATACGATCCAGCTATTCCACTGCTGGGTATTTATCCAAAGAATGTGAAAACATCAATGCATAAAGATGCATGTACCTCTCTGTTCATTGCAGTGTTATTCACAATATCCAAGACTTGGAAGCAACCTAAGTGCCCATCAAGGGAAGAATAGATAAAGAAGATGTGGTGTTTATACACAATGGAATACTACTCAGCCATAAGAAACAATGAAATCCAGCCATTTGTGACAACATGGATGGACATTGAGAGTATTATGCAAAGTGAAATAAGTCAGAGGGAGAAGGTCAAATACTGTATGATCTCACTCATTAAGTAGTAGATAATAACAACAAACAAACACATAGAGACAGAGATTGGATTGGTGGTTACCAGAGGGGAAGGGGGGAGGGAGAAGGGTGAAAGGGATAATTAGACACATGTGTGTGGTGATGGACTGTAATTAGTATTTGGGTGGTGAACATGAGAACATGATGTAATCTATGCAGAAATAGAAGTATAATGAGGTACACCTGAAATTTATACAATGTTATAAACCAATGTTGCCACAATAAACAAAAGAATAAAAAATAAAAAAGTAAACTAGACCACTATCATATACCACGCACAAAAGTTAATTCAAAATGGATTAAAGACTAGAATGTAAGACCCAAAATCATAAAACTCCTAGATGAAAACATAGGCAGTACACTCTTTGACATTGGTCTTAGCAGTATCTTTTTGAATATGTCTCCACAGGCAAGAGAAACAAAAGCAAAAATAAACAAATAGAACTACATCAAACTAAAAAGCTTCTACACAGCAAACGAAACTGTTAACAAAATGAAAAGGCAACCCACTGATTGGGAGAAGACATTTGCAAATCATACACATAATAAGGGATTAATACCCGAAATATATAAAGAACCCATAGAACTCAACAACAAAAAACAAACTGATTAGAAAATGGGCAGAAGGTCTGAATATACATTTTTCCAAAGAAGATATACAGGTGGCCAACAGGCACATGAAAAGATGTTCAACATCATTAATCATTAGGGAAATGCAAATCAAAACCACAATGAGATATCACCTCACACCCATCATAATGGCTATAATTAACAAGACAAGAAATAACAAGTATTAGAGAGAATGTGGAGAAAAGGGAACCCTCATATACTGCTGGTGGAAATGCAAACTGGTGTAGCCAATATGGAAAATAGTATGGAGATTTCTCATGAAATGAAAAGAAATACCATCAGATCCAGCTATTCCACTATTGGGTATATATACAAAGAACATAGAATCACTAATTCGAAAAGATATATGAACCTCTATGTTCACAATAAGAAAGACTTGGGAACAATAGAAGCATCCATCAATGGATAAATTGATAACACATCTTATATATATATATATATATATATACACACACACACACACACACACACACACACACAATGGAATACTACTCAGCCATAAAAAAGATGAACTCTTACCATTTGCAACAACATGGATATACCTTGAGGACATGATGGTAAGCAACAGAAGTCAGATGGAGAAAGCCAAATACTGTATGATTTCACTCATGAGGAATATTTAAAACAACAACAACAAAAAAAAACACAGACAAAGGCACAGAGAATAGATTGGTGGTTCCAGATGAGAAGAGGGGAAAGCTAAGGATAAAAGGGCACATCTATATGGTCATAGATGGCAATTAGACTTTGGGTGATGAACACGAGGTAATCTACACAGAAATTGAAATATAATGATGTACACCTGAAATTTACATAATGTTATAAGCCAATATTGCCTTGATAAAACATTTTAAAAAACATCGATAATGGTTTTAATTTTATATGTATTTATGTTTTCAATACACTCCAAAGTTTTGTTGAGACCTAAAAGTAATAGTACTATTCCTGTGTCACATTTTCTAAAACTACTTAAAGATAGACTTGTACTATCTTTTACTACCAAAATTCTTAAAACAAGGTGCACAGATCAAAGAACAGAGAATGTCATAGAATTTTTTCAAGATCTTCAAATGTTATTGATTACAGTTTCCATGTATGGTGGCACTGTCATCTGTCTGACTCTTCAAATCCTTTTTCTCTGTATTCAGTTCTTGTAACTTGCCGAGGAATGATTTATGTAATTTCCAGTCATTCATGTAGTGGGAAAATTCTTTAACACACAAAAAATACTTCATGTGGAATTATATAAATTTGGAAATACATAAATTTAATAATTTTTTGTTGTACCTGGCTTATATCTGAGGCTATATTATCAAACCTTAGAGGAAAATATTTAGCATATCTTACGTTATTTAAAATTATTTGATTGATCACATCTACCAAAATCTTAATTGCTTAGTTTTGTATTTCATTCCCTATGTAATGTGTTATATTATTTGTTGTTAATGTTAGTCTTCTGCATAAATGTTCTGCCATAATTTGTCATAATTTGCTATAATCCTTGTCAAATGAAGAGAATACTGGTACATTTTCTTAGATGATGCTCTGTATGCTTGACTTTGCCCTGCCAAAAATTGACTGACCAACATTATATGGTCATTAAGCATGACAATATTTTCCTACAGTCATAATCCCACATAATTCTATAATTTAATTATATTTAATTTTTTGATACATATTATGTATTCAAGTATTAAGGAATTTTCATTTCCTTTTGCTATTAACATTTGATAACTTTGCTGATTATTTACTCATTTCTTATTCATCAGATTAATTTTTTCATTCCTAAAGAATTTCAGTATAAATTAAAAATAATCCATACGAGGCTTTTTAAAAAGACAACCAGAATCTAGTTGTTTTTCACCAATTGAAAAAATTTGTGTGCAATAAATGTTTCAAAACCTCCTATCTTTACTTAAACTTTCTACTGGAGTATAATGAGCATTCAAAAAGGTACACAATCATAATTATAAAGATCATTGACTTATCACAAAGAGAACACACCTGTGTTATGCAATTTAGGTCAAGAAGCAGAATCTCACTAGCACCTCAGAAGACTCCTTATGCCACTCCCAGAATTACTCCATCTCTCATCCCTCAACATAACCTCTATCCTGACTTCCAACATCATAATTAGTTTTTCTATCCCTTTGTAGTAGTGTACCTTCTCCCTAAAGAATACCTTTCAGCATTTCCTTGTATGGTGACAAATTACTCCAGTTTGTTCCTGTGAAAAAAGTATTTACCTTCAGTTGTGATGAATATTTTCATTGAGTTTAGAGTTATAGATCTTCACTTTTATTGCCTTAGGTTGCTGAAAACAACATTATGTTAATTTCTGGCTGCTATTTTTTTTTTTTGAGAAGTCAGATGTTAGTCTAATTATTGCTTCTCCTTAGGAAATGAGTCTCTTTTCTCTGGCTATTTTTAACATATTCTCCTTGTCTTTAGTTTTCAGTAGTTTTGCTATGATGTGCTTGGTATGACTTACTTTTTGTTCCTTTTGCTCTGATTCATTGGAATTTTTGAACCTCACTTTCTATTTTGCAGAGTTCTTAGTCATTATTTCATCTCAACCATTATCTACTCCGTTCTCTCTTTTGTCATTTTGTGACTTCAGATATAAACATATGTTTGACCTTTTCATGGTATTTCCTCAATTGCATACTTTTTCTTTTCTATATTTTCCAAACTTTTGGCCCTCCAAAATTTATCCTGGATATATTCTAATCTAGGTTCCAGTTCACAAATTCCCTCTTCAGCGGGGCCCTATTTGCTATTACATCAATTCATTTTTTTTAGCTGCTATCATTTTATTTCTCTATTAAAGAATTTCCTTTTGTTCTTTCCTTATGGCTTCGAAAATTTTCCATCTTATTTTTTTCTCCTTGAGCTTGTTAAGCCTACTTGTTTTAAAGTCTGTGCCTGATAACTCCATTATCTAGGACCCTGGTAAGTCTGGGTCTGCTCTCTGTTGTCCTTTTCTTTAAAAGTTTTGTTCATTTTACCTTGTCTCTTTAGGTTTCTGGGTGATGTTTTATTTTTTTTTTTGTTTTTGTCTTAGAATTTTGATCCTTTCCATTTAAAAAATATAGAAAGGATTTGGGGCTCAGAATAATGTTATTTTCCTTCAGAATCACTTAGGGGCATTGACAATACAAAATTACCTTATTAATTTCAGAGATTAAGATAATTTGAAACTTAGTTACGGTCTCCGCAAAGGTTACTCTTGTTCTGCTTCACACTTACTCCTAGGATGCAGCTCTTTAAGGCCACAACCGAAAATTCAGGCCTCATTTATATCTTTGAAGATTTATGAATCTGCTGAAAGATTCACTTAGCTTCTCAATCTCTTTAGCTGCCTCGTGTAGAATCAGCAGGTGCTCCTGGTATAAAAGCAACCCCAAATACAGGGCTCATCTCTCTGAGTTTCTGTCTTCTCCCAGATATTGACCTAGGAATACACTCTCCTTTGTAGGTTATTCAATGCTTTGAGGCAGATTTTATTTTATATGTGTCTTGATTTTTCTAGTTGTCCTTGACTAGAGAGTTGATCCAAATTAGGTAGTCTACCATTTCTAGAAGCAGAAGTCTTTCTGTTCCTTTTTTAAATGTTTATTAATAAAACTTACTCTCCCTCCATCAGTGAAGTCACAATTTGTGTCTCACAAATCTAGGCAATAAAAGAGCTGGTATAGACAAATTGTGACTATATAGTGGGAGGTGACTCCTGAGCCTGTGTAGAAGTCACATGAATTCAAGGTTAGTTTCCTCCCAGGTCTCCTTCTTGACTATGACAGCATTTCAAAATAATATAGGAGAGGAACCAAATTTGAGGCATCTCCTCTGGGCTACCTACCTAGTCTACTGAAAGCCAAGGCAAAAACTGCCATGACTTTTTTTTTGCCTAATGTTTAAAATAATCCATTTCTAAGACCTATCTGTTTCCTTTCACTGAATCTTTGCCTCAGCCATTGCTGCTAAGGCAGCCTATTTGAAGGTCAGTGCTTATAGAATCTCATGAACATTGCCCAAGATTTGCTTTGGTCTTGTGGCCTGTATTTTCAGTACTGACTTTGTGAGACCTGTGCATTTATCTAAGGCCAATCAAGTAAAGCTCTTCTTCCAAAGGAACACACTCTTGCTCTAGTGGATCCTGTGGCAAGTCACCAATATAACCTTGTCAGGATAAATCTGCTCATTCCCCCAGCTTAGCAGAGTATTAGCTACTGACTATTCATAGATAGGTTCCTTTCCAGGAATTGTCTTCAGGTGGAAAGAGTTGTTTTGTCTGAGAGAATGTTTCTTCCCTGGGGAGAGCACACATCAAATGTGGGAATAAAAAGGTACAGACTCATTATCTGTTCTAGGAACTATCTAAAAGGCCAGCCTAGGTCCAGAACTCTCTGTGAGCTTGAATAAATCCTCTGCTGTAACTACCTCAAACTCCCACCTCTCCCTCTGCTCAGTTCTGCTTCCCTCGCTCTTTTACAGGTGTTGTTCCTGAGAGCACTTCCTAATAAACATTCTACATATAGATGTCCATCTGAGTTTGTTTCCTGAGAAACTGACCTAAGACACTCCTCTATATAAAAACAGCCACTTAACTTGGACAAATCCATCCTGAGCAATAGCAATCTGTCACAGTAGAAACCTCAAATGGACGTTAGATGAAAAAACCTACAGCTACCTGTCCAGGCGACAGCAGTAAAGAGGCCCTTATACAACACATAAAATCAGTCATGTTGAACCATATAGGCCACTGCACACCAACAATGTCAAAAGTCATGTAGTCATGCCCTAATTTCTAAAGCCAAAGTCCATTTGCATTGGCTCCACCAAAAGTTTCTCACACATTAATTTATCCTCTTTTTCCATGATATTTTTTTCCTCCATAGTTGCCTTCTAACAAAGGCACCAGTAGCATTTGTTAATTGTCTCCTGAATTGAATTTATTCCCCTAAACTACAGACATCAGTCTTTCATCTTATCAAAATTAATGAAAATGTGTGCCAAAAATTTATTCCAACTATGATTATAACTTCCTTGGTTTTTGTTTTAAGTTACAACTCTTCCCTACATTCAATATAGATGAAGGTACATTTTCTAGTTTGAATTCATCTTGGTAAAGTGAGTTATGAAATTTTTCACTCTACCATATCCCCAGAAGTTAACTCTGATTTCTAACATGCTTCTTTTCATACAAATCTTAGAATGGCTGGTTGCATTTTCTCCCTAATTTTAGAAAATATACAGATAATAATGAATTTATATAGCGATAACATGGGTGCCATTGTCAAAAATTTGATTTAGCCTTAGCAAAAATTAAATATCCATATAGGTCATTACAGTGAGAAAAATAAAGAGCTATAAGTTCACATTTCATGAACCAAAGCTGTCAACCTTTAATTGATATTCGGCCAACAACATGGATTTTGGAGATCAAGTTTAGCTGCAAGTGACAGAAAATTCAAATGAACAGTATCTTTAAAAAGATGTAGTTATATTTCTCTGTGCTGTGAAGAGACTGGGAGTTTGCAATTCGGGGTTGTTCTGGCATTCCACCTGTGAGGGACTTGGTTGCTAGTTTTCTCTTTAGTTTGTTTTTTTTTGTACTTTTGTTTTGCTTTGTTTTGTTTTGGTCTTTACCATGCTTCATACTCATTCCAAAGGTCATTCTGTCCTCTGAGATGGTTGCCAAAGGTCTTTCGACCAAGCCCACCTTTTAGCCAGCAATAAAGAGAAGGGAGCACATACACCTCCCACTGCTTCAGATCCACTTTGTAGAAGTTGTACACTCCATTGGTCAGACTGCTGTCAAAATAAACCCAACCACCTAAAAGGGTGCCTAAGAGATGTAGCTTTTCTTCTGCTCAGCTAATATTTGGAGGGTTGATTTATTCTAGAGGAAGCGGAAATATATTCTGGGAGACAATCAGTGGTATAACCCCATTTGGCAATTCATCTATCCATTTGGGTACGTCAGTGTGTAGTTGGTAACCAATTTCACTTGAATAGGTAACCTGGAAATAATATTGTTCAAAGCTCAAAACCATAGGTGCTTTTTCCTCAGGACACTTTGTACCCAAATTAGGGCTCATACGTGTTTTAAATATTTTCTTGTCTTAAGTTGTATCTGACATTCTCTCTGAGATAGAATTGGTTATGCACTGGGGATGGAAAGAGTTGTAGTTAGGCAAACCAGAGCCTATGTCTTAAAAACAGAACCAAAATTATACCTCAAGAAGAATCTTGGTACTCTCTAAGGGTGTTAGCCTTCTGGGAGCAAACCTGAGATTCAAGCAACAGTTCTTCAGTAGATCTCCAAGAGCGACAAAAACTTTCCAATTGGTAATTCCACCCATAGCTCAACTAATTATTAAAGGTACTGCTCTGCATTTAACAGATTATAAAAAACTGTTATCCATAAGGTTTATGTTAGAGTACATAATCTAAAAGTCCCTGATGCTCAAAAATAATTATATTAGTTCAACATAAGCAAAATTTATGTGAGATTTAGAGCCTATTCATTCCTACAGATAATGTAAAATATGCTTTTGAGATTGCCAGAATATCAAAGAGTGACACACTGGACCAGATCATGAGATGTTGTGCAGAGTTATTTTCCCCATTTTTTGCTTTAGGCTGATATGATCACCTTATGCTAACAGACTTAAAAAAACAGACCTGTGAACCTCGCAAAATTTATTGAATGAACTTTCCTAAGAACATTGTTCATTGAATCAAATAGTTTCTTCTTTATAAGAACTGATGAGAGAAATTTTTTTGTGGGCTCAGGACAAGCAATAGATACCCTTTTCCTGAACTACTTATTTGTCTATGTCTTCTAAACACTGTGAATATGTAATTAATCCTGTCTTAACATTTGAATGTCCTCTAATAATTTGCAACCCACATATAACCAGTGTATAGGGTTTAATGACACTTTTTAAAATTTACTCCATTCTTGGCTTCATCGTATTTTACCAGCTATAAATTCCCTTTGATTCTATTCCCATATTATTATTGATATATTTTTAATTTTATGTGCATATTTATGTAAGTCATTTTCAATTATTTTTAGAACTAACAATTTACTGTGAATTTAAGCATGAATTTAAGCTGCTTGATGATTTGGGGGGCTTCTAATTTTGTAGTAATAGCTAGAATGCTGAAACTTTGTTTTAATCTCTGCTATCACCTAGTGGCACAGCATAGACATTTATCCCAATCTGTACCCTTGAATGATTACAACAATTCTGACATTTTCAACCAGAGGGTTTTGATGTTGCAGATATTTTGATTCTGTGCCTACAAATATAAGTGTTTTATAAAATATTATATATTTTTATGGTTTTTCCCTGAGAAGGATTTCCCATGGTGCAACCCATTATCCCAGTTCAGTCTCTATGCCGTAGAGCATCATTAAATATTTTTCAATGTTTGCTTTATTGTGTTGTGTTTTGCCTTTGTAATCGTAAGTGCAGATTGCTGAGTTAATCATTCTTCTCCATTTAAAGTCTCATGGATTTCATTTGGTCTGAGCAGACCTCCTCTGTAAACTCTTTTATTTATTTATCCCCATTTCCTTCTCTTCACCACATTCTAATGTACTACTGTGTTATCCTTCTGTTCTATGTGTTCTTAAAAAATGTGGTGGTGTTTGATGTGTACAATTTTAAGTTCCATAACAAAAGTTATAATACTGTAAGCTTCATCTATTGATGTATTTCATTCAGCACTCTTTTAAAGACCTTCTATATTACTCTGTGTCTAGTCTGTTGTTTCTACCTGCAGCACAGAATCCTGTAGTGTGCATCTACTGCATTTACTTACGTGTTGCCATAGGGGTGAACATCTAACATGCTTCCAACACCTCACTACCTTAAAAATGCTGTGATAAACATCTTTCTATATGTTCCCTCTGGAGCTGGGTATTTTCTATTATGCACATTCGAAAGTGAAATTGCAGGGTCAACATGCGCATCATGAGACAAGATACTGCTGCAAATTCTCCAGAATTACTTCACCACCACCAATGCTTGGGGAATGCCACCTATCTCACATCCCTGCAAACACTGGGCTTCTGCAGCTTTCTGATTTTGCCAAGTTGGTGGTGTAAAATGAGATCTTGTCTTATCTTCATTTCTTTAATGACTACTTTGAGTAGAACTTTAATTTCAACAAAAGATATTATACGTATGCTTCCTTTATTAATGTATTTCATTCAGCACTCTTTTAAACACCTTCCCTTATTACTCTTTATATATATGTATTAAAAACATATTTATTTTAGTTTTAGAATGCCAAATACTTCTGTCAATTTTTCACCCATTAATTTTGTTCAGTAAAACAAAACAGGTATTGAACAGGTATTTTGTTCAATACCTGATTGAAGAGAAAGCCATAATTTTATAAAATAAATTGAGCAATTTTTACTTTTACTTTTATTTTATTATTCTTTTTTTGCAAAACAACCATAAATTTTGTGCCGTTTGATTCAGAAGCAAAACAGTGGAATAGTCTGTGCTGCCCCCCGACCTAGACATGCCCGCTCCAGTCCCCCAAGGGATGGAGAACCCAGAACCCCTGCCCAGCAGAAACCAACCTAGTTACAAGACTCTATGTAGGGCCGAGTCCTTCGGGGTGAAGGTTGGGAGCAAGAGGCACCAGCACCCTCAGACACCCTTGTTTACCTAGAACTATCTATGTGTGTGTGGAGGGTCAGGGGAATGACACCCTATAGGCTACTTTTCCCCAAGGCTCTAGAGTTTCCAAATTGGAAATTTAGTTTAAGAAATAATTCCCGACTAATAGGTCATATAGATATTCTGCTATATTATCTGGTATTAACTTTGTACTATTATCTTTTGCATTTAGGACTTAGTCTATTGTGAATGAACTTTTGCTTTCCTCTTTCAAAAATGATTTAGAGTGGCCAGCCCCGTGGCTTAGCGGTTAAGTCCACGCGCTCCTCTGCTGGTGGCCCGGGTTCGGTTCCCAGGCGCGCACAGACGCACCACTTCTCCAGCCATGCTGAGGCCGCGTCCCACATACAGCAACTAGAAGGAGGTGCAGCTATGACATACAACTATCTACTGGGGCTTTGGGGGAGAAAATAAATAAATAAAAATAAAAATAAATGATTTAGAAATTTGTAGCCATTTATTCTTCCATATAATGTAAAAAATAAGTTTACTAAGTACTTCCAAAATCCAGCTGGAATTTTAACTAGGAATTTACTGAAGTTATGTAATGATTTTAAAAGAATTATAATTTTTTTAATAATAATAACTCCTTCCATAAAACTCCTATTATCAGAAATACTCTTAGGATCTTTAATAGTTTTTAGAATTTCTCTGTAAAATTTGTGTATATTCTTTCTTTAGCTAATTTTTAGCTATTTTGTAGACTTTATTGCTATTATAATTGGTATCTTATTTTCTTTTGTTTGTTGAGTATATGAAAAAGGGCTGTCGATTTTTTAATATTTAATTTGTGTCTTGATACCTTGCTAAATTTTCATGGTAGTTCTAATGGTTCACTTTTATTCTATTAATTTTCTAGGTAGAAATCATATCATCTGAAAAAAAATACCTATTCCCTTGAAATTCTTATAGTTTTACTTATATATTAAATCAATAACTAAAGTTAAGAGCTCTCTTATTATTGCCAATATTTTATTTTTTATTTTCTGGTATACAATCATATGCTATGCAAATAATGATATTTTTTTCCTTATTTCTATTTTCATGCCTTTTTATTTTTCTTGCCTTCTGGATTAACTAGGACTTTTAGTATTCTATTGAATAGTGATGACTATAGTAGGCAGACATCTTGTTCTTGATTTTCACTGGAATGCTTTAAAACTTTAAAATTAAATGTATCTCATGTAGGCTGTTTGTAGGTATGTTCAACCATACAGTGGAAGTTTCCTTCTGTTCTGAGTTGCTAATATTTTATTAGAATGGACATTTAAATATATCAAATGTTTTTCCTGTAACTCTAGAGATGATTATATGGTTTTATTTTCCTAATCAGTTGAAGGAAGTGATTTTTATTATGAGATTTTTAATGGTAAACAATCCTTGAATTCTACAGATAAATCCCACTTCATTTGGTGTTGGTTTTTAATATTCGTTTTTTTCCTGGAGGAATTCTTGCCGACTTTGGTGTCATGAAAATATTGCCTCATAAAATTAGTTGGGATTACTTTCTATCTTTTTTTCTACCTGGAACAATGATAAGAAATATGATTATCTGCTGCTCCATGTAGTCTGTACCTAGGAACTTATGCAACTAGTAACAACTTCTACTACTTGTCCATTATCTTAACAAATACTCATATATTCCAGTTTCCTTCCTTTTCTAGGATATTTGAAATAAAGTTTTATCTATAACAAATATATTGATATAAATTATATATAGCATTTTCTTATTATAATTTGTGCATTACACATTTGTAATATGTCTACTTTTCTAATACTTTTTACTCTTTTAATCAGTTTTGAGAGTGGTTTATATATTTTTATTAATTTTCTCAAAAAGCCAGCCTTTAGTGTTGTCAGTCACCTTTATGAATTTTTTGTTTTGCTTTTTTTCTTTTTTTGTGAGGATCAGCCCTGAGCTAACATCCATGCCAATCCTCCTCTTTTTGCTGAGGAAGATTGGCCCTGGGCTAACATCTGTGCCCATCTTCCTCCACTATGTATGGGACACCGCCACAGCATGGCCTGACAAGCGGTGCATCGGTGCGTGCCCAGGATCTGAACCCAGGCCGCCAGCAGCACAGCGTGTGCACTTAACCTCTATGCCACAGGGCCAGCCCGTTTTGCTTTTTATTTTAAATTTTAGTGCTTTTAAATTTATTTTCTACCTTATAAATTTTTATTGGTTTTGTTGTCCTTTTTCTAGCTTCCTCAATTAAAATCTTAGTTCATATGTTTTTAGGCTGTCTTATTTGCAAATAAATGCTTTAAAGCTATAAATTCCCCTATATATGTCACTTTAGACTCATCTATAAACCTGAAAAAGAGAATATGTGATCACCTATGTAAAAACAATGCACGGTAATAAGATTGCAAAATCTAATCCTTAGTGACCACTGTTGAAAAATCTCAGACTAATTAAAATAAAACAAAAGCAGAAAGTATAAATGTGTGAATTCAGATATGCACTTTGTTCATAGTCCGTGTCTGCCTCCCATTTTAAATACTGAGGTAATGAATTTACAAATCAGCACAGAAAATTGAACAAAACATAAATAAGTCATTTCTGAAACTTATAGATCACATCAATTATCAAATTCACCGTGTTGTTTTTAACTATGACATCTGGATCAGTCTCTCTCCCAGACTCATCATATTTTTCTAACAAACCATTGATGAGGAATCAAAGTGCTGGTTCCGCTGCTGGGTGAGTGAGTGACTTTGGAGAGGCGCCCTGACCTTCGTTGTTTTCTTTAGTTAAGTGGATGCAAAATTATATACTCTCAAAGTTTTCATAAAGATAGAAAGACAATGTAGTACAAGCATTTAATAAACCATGAACTTATTATCAAATTCACCAATGAATGTTTCTAGCCTCAAACTAACATCACACAGAAATGAATTTCAAAGCGAAAGTTGCTAATGCTAATTTTGATGATATGTGATATAGATTGGTTTTTCCTTTATTTTTGTTAAAATTCCTCCTAATCTCTTACTCCTGCCTGAGATGAAATAATAGTTAAAAAGCAAGACAATGTAAGACTTTAACAAGATGTGGATGCGTATAAGAAAAAAGCAGAAGGTCAAGAACCCAATTTTAAAGAATAGAGGAAAAGGAAGAGGGAAGTGAAAAGAAATGTTTCAAGTAAGTGTAAAATTAGTCAAGAGTTCCCTGAGGTTCATGTTCATCAGGGAGGATGCTTTCAGTCACAAACGAGAGAAAATCCAACTTGTTGGGCTGAAACAATAAAGGGAATTTATTGACTGACATAACTGAGAATCCAAAGTCATTCAGGTTTTAGCTGCAGTTTAATCTGGACTTTTCTATGGATCTGTTGTCAGCCTTCTCTTTTTAAAAATTTTGTTGTCATTGTTCTTGTTGTTTTCAGGATTACTGAGTTATAATGGGCAAAAAAATGTATACATTTAATGTTTTGATATATATATATTGTGAAATAATCACTACAAACAAGCTAATTAACACATCCATCATCTCACATGGTCACCATTCTCTTTTGTTTTTCTTCTTATTCTTCTCTTTTATGGTAAGAACACTTAAGATCTACCCTCTTAGCAAAATTCAAGTACCAAATTTCTCTGTTTTCACGCATCTGTGATTTTTATCTTCAGGCTTGCTTCTCTAATGTTGATAAAATGACTTTAGTTGTTTCAAGCTTTATCCTCATACCATAAGAATCAGGACAGGAGAGACCATCTCTTTCCCCTATATTGAAACACAAGAATCAGCCTTCACACAAACTGTCCCACCTTAGAGCATGTGCTTGGCCCTGAGCCACCATTCTGAGCAAGGATAAGTGGGATATATATCATGACTCAGCTTAAGTTATTGGTTATCTGTCCATCCTTTAGCCTATCGCATCATCAAGGACATTTTCTCATGATAGCCTTAGGCTGATAAGAGTCTAGACTACAAATGAGGATGGAGTCAACCAACCAAAAATCACATGGCTGCTATGCAAGGGTGACAAGGTAGATTGTAGCCTAGAGAAGCAATCAACCAGTCTAATTGAGGTAGGAAGATTCCAGCGGTCCCACTGTTTGCTCTCCTCTTTCCCATATTTTTCACCTTTCCCCCATTTCCAATCTCAATTTTATTTTCCAAAAATGTCCACATGTGCAAGCATGGCCACCTACACTGGGTCCCTCGGGATGTTCTCCTTGCCCTGGTCCTCCTCTCTCAGCCTCCTAAACAAATTAGAGTGAAGTCCTTTTCCCCCAGTTTAACCCAAATAAGTTGCTGTACTAAGAAACAAACATACAAACAACAAACAATGAAAAGAGTAAACTGTGGAATCAAATGAGGAAGGCAACATTTTCAAGCTCAGAAGATAGTGATCTCTCTCTTCCCAATTACTTTGTACTCAATAAGTCCCTGCTGCATAGTAAGTGCTTTAGAACTCCCAATTCAATTAATTAATGAATCCTAAAGTAAGTGAAGTCTAGCTATGAATATCTCAACTCATATTGCCATTTGGGGTCATTAGTCAGAAAGAGTCAAGAAGGCTGTGATATGCCTTATGGAGAAGAAGCACATGCAGATAAGATTTGTTCAGGCATGAGTTACAGTGTTGTAGAACATGAGTTCAGTGTTAATGAATTAACAATGCAGTAATTCCAGAAAAAAGAAGAGGAAACTTGCTGATCTGTATGTGGAGCCTCCTCAGAGAGTGCTAAAGTAATATCTATAATAGTACAATGAAACTATGGAAAGATGGAAAAGGAGCTAGATTTGTGGATTCATGAGATGATGACGGCTTTTTGTTTGCTTGTTTATTTCTTTGTTTTTAAGAACATGGTAGACAGTACAGCTGAGTGGATGAAAGCCCAAGAAATTTACCATCACATTACCCAGGAAAACTTCTTGGTTGGTGTTTTATTGTAAAAGAATATTGTATATAATAAATAAAATATTTGGAAATAAAATTAAATAAGGTGTCTTTAAACAGAAACATACATAAAACAAGGCTATCTATTCATCATTTAACACAAATGTTTTGACAGGAGGCTCACAGGAACCTAACCCTGTATTTCCCATTGGAGCAATGGCTCAATATTTGCCTACTCAATATCACAGTGACTTTAACACACGCCTTTTCATATTCAAAGTGTGAGTCTCTCTGCCAAGCAAGAAGACTTTTTTTTTTCCTCTCCTCAAAGCACAAGTAGATAGTTGTATGTCATAGTTGTACATCCTTCTAGGTGCTTTATGTGGGAGGCTGCCTCAGCATGGCTTGATGAGCGGTGCATAGGACTGTGGCCACGATTCAAACTGGCAAACCCCAGGCTGCCAAAGCGGAGTGCACGAACTTAACCGCTAAGCCACGGGGCCAGCACCGCAAGAAGACTTTTAACAAGGAAAGCATCAAATGTCTCAACTACTACAAGCATGTGAGGAAGGAAAGAATAAGAAAAAGTGATAAATTTGGCATAAATTCAACACAGGTTTTTATTGAGCACATGTTACATTCAGGTAAGACACTTTGCCAAGGGTACAAATACTAAAAAGACGTGGACTTTGCTCTCAAAAAGCTTAAAAATTATAAGGGGAAAAGGGATCTAAATAGCTGAAACAAAGGGCAAGAAGTGAGGATTAGATTTGGCAAAGTACAGTTCAAGTGTGCCAGGAGTTCAGATAAGCCAGACATTCTTCCACTTGTAAATCAGGGAGGCACTCTGGAAGAAGAGACATCTGAAATGGGCTTGATGACCCCTTAATATTTGAATATGTGGAGATTGCCAAGACCTCCTCCATTCAGAGTTATAATTTGAGTTTTAGGTCCCAGAACCCAGGTCACAACAACAAATCCTCGAAAATTACATTTAGCTTATAATAATAACTGACAATTAAGCAAAAATAAACATCAACAACAAAAAGTTGTACAAGGAAAGTTGAAGGAATATCAATACCATGCTGGGTTTAGATATATCCTGAGCCCCTGGAATGCTAGGATCTCATTCCAAAGGGAGAAGAGTGCTGGGAAGATCACAGTGTGTCCTGTCAAGAACAAAGATGGCAGTCACTCTGCATGGGGTGGAGGTGAGAAGTGAGGAATAAGAATGAAGGGGACTGGGAGGAGAAATGAGGAGATAGAAAATGAAAAAGATGAGAAGAGAAGTTGGGAGTGGGACAAAGAGCAGGAAGGAGGGACACAAAGAACTCACCAGCCACCTAAGCCAAAATACAAGACCTGTCAGAAGCACCAGGGGCACTATCACTGCCAAGAAGATCAAGCCCATGGAGGTTTGCCATTCTGTGGATTTGGGAGAAACAAGGGTGTCATTTCAAATCCACCCCCTGTTTTACTGCATTTCCCTGGTCTTCCTTCATTCACTTCAGTGACTTCATCAGCAATTTCCTTTCTTCCTATTTCTTCTTTCATCCCCGTTTAGAGATAAATGCTTCCTCTAACCCTCCACATCCTCCTACATCTGCAGGTCCCTCATTTTCTACTTTTCTATTTCTTGGATAACTTACTTTTATTTCTTTTGAATCTGTAGTCACTAGAATCCCAAATTTTTCATCTGATTCTCCTGCTCCACTTGAAGACCACCTATTCCCATTCCCAGCTTGGTCCCCAGTTCTTTCTTACCCCAGTAGAGGATGATGTCCTGTCCTCCTAGACTGCTGTGTCTCACTCAGCAAGACAGGTCAGCTGCCTCAGTGGTTCCACATCTAAGGACACCCAAAAATATCACATCCCATCAGCATTGGGCAAGACATCACCTCTCTGAGTGACCAGATGCTCCTGCTCACCCCACATCCACATCACCCAAATAGGCTTTGGATGGAAGCCATAAACATGAGAAACCAGCATCAGACAGCCAGGACCCAGACTAGAGCCATTGGACAGCCAGGCCTCTGGCCTTACTACAGAGGATCGGAAAGATATTCAGATGAGGTCTCTAACACAGACATAGAGGTTCAGATCTTCACATCAGTTTAGATAGACACATCTCTCTAACCTCTAGAAATCTGTCCTATGATTCCCTTTTCCTCTTGGCTCCTTCTTAGGAAGGTGAGAAGGGGATAATGGGAAGGTATGATTTTAAAACAGAGAATTCTTGGAGTAAGCATACAGGACTGACCTTGTCTTTGGAGATCTGCCTTCCCTGCATCAGGAAGACTAAAGACAAAATGTGTGCAAGTGTCACTGAGGAGCCTGTGTATTATTTCCAGGGTGACTTGGTCCCAACTGAATAGTCTGCAGACACCCTGAGCCCTCCACCCTCTGGAGACGGCAACCATGAATTATTCTGGAAGCTCA
This sequence comes from Ceratotherium simum simum, assembly GCF_057802395.1. Lineage (NCBI taxonomy): Eukaryota > Metazoa > Chordata > Mammalia > Perissodactyla > Rhinocerotidae > Ceratotherium > Ceratotherium simum. The sequence goes on from NC_141901.1 coordinate 37,876,610, forward strand.
GGAAATCTGATCCTTGATAACCAACTCTCATGAAGCCTACTGAGGATTCCTCAAAGTGCAGCTCACAGCCTCCTGTTGTCAGTAACTCAAAGGCATTTGGTGAAGAGGGGTTGTGAATTAGATGAAGGAGGGAGTGAAAAAAAAAGGTAAAATGAAATGAGTGGAAGCAAAAGACAATAGAAACAGAAGGAAAATTTAGGAGATTTGAGGGAATGGAGCAAAGTTTGGTTTCAACAGAGGTTCAGAAAAAGAGGAATTGGTGGTAGTTGGAGATGGAGGAAGAGATGAATAACAAGAGGAAGGGGTTAAATTATTTAAAGAAGGTGCATAAATGGGGTGGGCAAGAGAATAAGGTAGGACTGAGTGTGAGAGAGTTGACATTATAATAATCCAGAGTGAATGGAATGCAAAAGGTTACAATGAATGTATCAAGAGAGATTTCTGAAGAGATGGAATGCAGGAGAAAATCACACTGTAAGGAGTCACTCAAAGAATGAAGAAGCTGAGAGTTTCTGGTTGGAGGCCAAGGAAAGGGGTGGTCACAGGAAACCACTAATGGAAGATAATAAAGCACAAGCATGCAGTCAATGAGAGAAGGGTTTGTAAGTAACAGAAGACTTGAAGCTTTTGTAGAAACAGGATATGGATTTTGCACATTGCCCAAAAGTGTGTAATTGCAGATTTATAGTGAGGGGATGTAAGATTCAGAAGTGAATGAAGACTGTTTCCTAGAGGAAAAAGAAACTCATTGAGACAAACACACCTCCTACCCATATACCCACTCCCTGTGGAAGAAACAGAACTCACATTCAAGTTGCCATTGACTGGCATGGCTGTGAAATGCCTGAAGAAATCCAATGGAGAACATATGGAATAACTTTCCCAGTTCCATCAAATCTTCATTGGTGAATTTGCCCTTGGACCAGGGCCACAGGAAAATGAAAGTGCCAGAGTTGCTCTCCCACCCGTGAGTCTGCAACTCATCCAACCAACCTAAGGCCAAATTTTGTACCCAGGAACAGTTGTAAAATGATGAGATCTGGATGATTTAGAAGGAGACTGGCTCATGGAAGTCTGTAGCAAAAGAACAAATGAAATGAGAACAGAAACAGACATTGGGAAAGAGAGAGAATGGAGAAAGAAATGTACTATAGAGGGGAAACTCAGAATCTTTAGTAAAGGGGATCCATAGTTATCTCAGGAGACATTTTCCTTCCCGCTAGGCCCGATTCTTTGTATTCAACCTTCACAAGAGCACAGGGACCTGGTCAGGGGTACTCAGAATGGAACTAGGTTGACGCCGTCACTCCCTAGGCATATGCTGGGGAAAACTTGCTACATGCACACACACACAGACTCTCTTGCAGCCAACCTCTGGCAGTGCCAGAGTTCTTACCATCTCTATTGTCACCAACTGAGAGGAGAACTGCTAGCAATTGAAGTTGCAGGGACAGCATTTCATTTGCAGATGTTATTTCTTTCTCTAAGTTGGTCTTTGATTTCTGTTCTAAACAAACCTACTCCACAACATCTCTTTTTTGATTTCTTTCTACTTCTATCAGAATAACCATTACTTTATTTATCGTCTGCAAAACAGAAAATCTACTCCTTCCCTAAACCCTGAACCACCTATTCAACTCTCATTTCCCCTTTAGTTCTGGGGCGCGCCTACTCATAACCTCGTTTGCCCTCCAGTTCTCTGGATCGCCTACTCAGACTCATTGGCACCTCCAGTTGTGACTTTCCTCTCTGGCTTCCAGCTTCTCTGCTTGTCACCAGCTTCCATCCTGTTCAACTTCCCCTAATTCAGTTGCTATGGAAATAGTCTTATGCGGCATTGAAAAGTCACTTTACCTCTAGGGCCTTTTTTTCTAACTCACACAATTAAAGCATGAAACTAAATTGCTTTCCAGCACGCTACCTAATCTTCTCCTGCCTCTGCTATTTTCTGTAACTCTGTCCTTCTCTTGCCCTTTTGAATATTCCCCAAATATTCTCCTGCCCTGTGTCTCACCCCCACCCTACCTCATTCACATCTCTGACTTCTCATTGGTTGCTTTATTTGCTTTATCAGAACCCCTATGATTACCCTGTGTAACAGTATAAATTACCACCAATTCTCCATTATTCTTAGGGAAGAACTGGTAGCCATCACAGAGACCACAGGAACACTGATACACATACAGAAAAATCCCTTCTGTTTGACTCTCACTGATAAATATTCACTCAGCAAACAGTCACTTAGCCCCTGCTGGATCCAAGCATCTTCCCACACTCATGACTATGCAATGATTGACCATATGATCACTTTAGTCAAAGAGCTTTTAGTCCACTTGGGAAAAAAACAGGTAAATCAAGAATTATAATTCTTGATGTTCTGAGTTTTCTTATAATGTATAGACTATCTAGACAAAAACAAGCATGCTTGAAACATTTGCTAAGGTGACAATCCTTAACTGATGTTTATCCACTCAGAATCTTGACTTCAGTGGTTGGCTTGGGGTGTTAGATCAATACTCCTATTTTACTGGATACCCAACATATAACACAGTGCCTGGTCAGTGGTAGGTGCTCAATGAATATTTTTAAATGATTGAATAATTGGTTCAGGCATCCATTTATTATTTAAAATTATGGAGAATTTCAACATAAAGAATTTTTAAGACATTGGAAAGTGTTACTTGTAACCCTACTTGGTGAAATGAGAATCTTACACAGTTTTACTTAGGATGAAAGCACGTGCAAATAAATATGAAGTTTACACAAAAGATCCTGTTGTAAATCTCCTATTACTTAGAATAAGAAATCAAAGAGAACTTGTGGGAAGTTAATAGAGGATTCTGGAATCATTTATCCAAAATTCCCTTCTTACTGATCCTGATTAAATGTTCCGTGTTTGTCTTATCATAAGCTGGTCTCTGCGGGACATTTCTCTGCTGACCTTCCTATTTCCTGGTGTTTATAACTGTTTAAAGGCTCTTAAATATTTGTTCGTGTTGTGTATCATCTGGATAAATGTTTTTCTGCTATTTATTTTGTTATTTCTTGGTTTACAAGGAAAGAGAAATTATCTCAGGCTAATTTAAGGAAGAAAATAAATTTTTGGAAAGTTAAGGTTAGAATAGAAAGCTTGAAAGAGCTTCACTTTCATTCTTACAATTTCAAAACACTGGAGAATCAAAAATCACAACTTTTATTGAATCCAATAGAGAGGGAAAGGGTGCAGAAGACATGACCCCAAAATATGCCACTTTGGCATTATTTTGAGCTAAAGGTAGTTGATACCCAGAAGACTCAAGAAAAACATTTACCTCTCCCTTAACTACCTAAAAGAATTTAGATTGGGGGCCTGGCTCAGAGAGAGAGCTACTACCAGAAATAACTTTATCTGAATGAACCACCTGTATGGCAGGGCAAACATCGGATTACCAAAAATCTGCTCTTTTTATTGTCCTGTGAATTACCCTCCTCCTCTTTGAAGTCCCAGTGCCCTATTTCATTCTTTAGCTCAGGATGGCATATAAGCTCAACTGCCTGACTTCCCCTTAGGTGTCATATTTTTTGTGGGGTTCCCAACTTACAAAATTAAATTTGTTTTTCTCCTATCGATCTGTCTTATGTCAATTTAATTATTAGATCAGCCAAAGATCCTAGAAGGGTTGAAGGGAAAATTTTTATGCCCCTACAGTTTTGGCAACCCAGATGGGACCTTTACTGGCTGTACACTGCTCACTCTGGGGCTGCTGCAGCTGAGAGATCCTGGAACCTCTGACAAGGTCTGACAAAAGGTAAGAATTCTTACCACATCAGTCTCTCAGATCTCTACCTGCAGAGTCTGTTGGAAGCAAGAGTAGTGAGAGTCCTTTTTTCTTTTTTTAAATATAGATTACCAGAAGAAGATATTTTTGTAACTTCTTTCTTGGGTATAGTGACTCTGGTAAAGATTTGGTATAAGTACTCTTGTTTTCTATCGATCCTTTCCCTCTGTTTTCCTTTGTCTCTTGTTCTATGTCTTGAGAGCTTGGCTTTTTGACCAGAGAGAATATTCTCTCTGGCCACCATCAAGCACTGGTTGTGTGTACTGGCACGCATCTGGCAGACAGCTGAGCAGGCTGTGAATAAAAGCTGAAACTAGACTGGATTTAACTTGGGTTGGTCTGGGTCCAGTGTGAGGCCTCTTCATCTGACTGTTCCAGCTCTCAGGGGTCTGTTGTCATAAGGGGTCCAGTCTATAAGGGGCTTTTGTTGTCTCAACATTCATTATCTCATTATGATAACAAAGGTCTTTGCTTTTCTGGCTGGATTTTGTGAGGGCTAGACCTTTTGCACTGTCCGTTGTGATGCCTCTTGCATCCATTAAGCCTTATAAAAAGACTTACTGGTTTGAGTCACTATTAACATTAATATGTCCTATTCATCAATGGCCCGACAATGAGTACTTTGAATTGGAAAAACTGCTGGATTGAAAAAATTTTTAGAGAGCTCTCATTCTAAACAATTGTCTTATTGGTAGCTAGAAAAATACCAAATTTAAAGTGAGAGCAAAGGAGTATAACAGTTAGCCTTGGGGACTTCTTTAACAAGATAAAAGAATAGAAATTAGACTTTGAACAAAAACTAATGTCCATATCCAATGTTAATCCCCCTTCTTAAAAACTGCCCTTTTTCCTCAGCAAACTCCCTGATCCTCCTAGAAATAATCAGAAAATGGAGGCCAATATTCAGGGGATAATAGAAGCAATATGAAATGTATTCGTAAATTTGTCAATCTAAGGAATACTGGTGTAACAGACAGTTCACATTTGCTTTTGTCTCGGTTTTCACTAGAAATTAAAATTAGTAAGGTAAATAATTCTAACTGATATATATGATTAAAGCTACTAGAAATAGTAAGGGAAACAAATATGTATGCAAAGATAGAAGGATGGGTTTTGGAGTAAGAAAAGTATGAGATGAAGATGCATTTTTGTTAAGGGAAAAGAAAGCAAATTTATCATAAAGTAAAACAGGTTATTTCAAAATAGAAACGGGGAGAATTAAAGGACAAATTAAATATAAAGTTGGTAAGAGAGAAAAAGAGAGTTAAAAATTGAACTTTGTTAATCAAGTGAGCCAAAATTCAATTGTTATGATAAGAGTTTTAAAAATAAGCTTTAATACCAATATTATTTAACTTTGTACTTACACGAAGTTAAACCTTAATTTTCTTTATCTGTGAAAAAGACAAAGTTTCCTTGGACTATTGGTCTACTTCTGATAAGAGACTGTGAAAGGGTTTTCTTTATCCTTTAGGTAATTTGTCTAGGAAGCAAAGGTTTCGTGTTTTATCAAAATAATTTCCTGTGCTTCGTGTTATCTTTATCATTAGGTCTTTGATTACTAAGGAAAACACAGCCTTACTAATATTACAAGAGCTAAGCTTTGCTCACAACTATGTAAACTTCTATGTTTGCCTTTTAAATATTTTATTGCCTTATTGGTTAAATAGTTAATTAAGTATTGCTTTATAATGATCCGTGATCATTTCTAGTCGAGTAACCAAACTTTTTGATATTTTTGACAAACTTTGCAAAATAAAATTCTAAATGAATCTTTTTTCACCTCAAACTAAATTTGGGATTTTCAAGATGGCCCCTGGAACATCGCAAAATATTTGTTCTCTTTCTTCATAAAAGAGAGACACTAAAATAAATAGAATTATTTGATATCTTAAATTACATGAAAAACACTATGGAGTAAGAAGTAATAATTATATTTGTATAGTTATATATTACAAGCGTTCCAGATATTGCTTAAAATTCCCAGAAATCTTATATGTCCTGGTATAATATTGTCACTTATAATTCTAGTTATTATCTTAAGATGTTGTAAGTCACAGAAATAACCAAATTTTCTTGTAAATTGCATTGTAATGGACTGTCATCAGATCCTTAACCATCACCATTTTTAAAACTGCCGTTTACAGAAAGTTATTGTTTTACTCTGATGCCTTTGCGAATATGTTTTATCTTCAGAGCGATCCATGGAAAAACCTCTGATGTGTACTGTAGAATACAGGTTTCTTATGACTTTCAGATCATACCACTGAACCTGGTAAGAATTTGCAGAACTCTAACAAAGAAACAGATGGCTTCATAAAACTGGTAACAAAAGATCAAAGTAAATAAGAATTAATTTCAAAGGACTGAATGAACTGATGAAGATGATTATAATTGTTATAACTTTTTGTTTGAAATATTCTTGGTTCTTTTATGTTTTTTGTCCAGATTTAGGGAAACCTTTTTCTCTTTTCTCTTAAAGTATCAGCAGTTTGGTAAGGTATACCATTGTGAACAATGATGAAACATTGATCTTTTTCTCTTTACTTGATCCTTCCAGAATTTGGAAACTCTTAGTCAGTATTTTTATTTTCATAGCAATAGTGTTATTTGCATAAGTGCAATAAGAATCTGTTCTTGTAACAGGACACAATTGGAAACATAGGCTATATTACCAAAGCTTCGATTGTTATGTCCTATTTGAGAGAGATGTGCATAAACTCATATATGACCAAACAGCTATAGGCAACAAAGTTTCACTTTATGGAGCCAATAAAGCCACTTGGAAAAACTGGCCTGGTACTTTGCTTTCAAGGTTCCTGGCAACCTTACCAGGTGAGTAAGTATTTTGAAGATATTTCCTCAAGAAGAGAGAAATTCATTTAAATCTATAGGTATTGTAGGCAAGCCTAATGCTGATATTTTGGATTGGCTTCTTAGCCTTAAGATGCTTTTAAAAGGCCAAAAAAGTTCCAGCAAAGCAAATTTAAAAGAGCCTATATATACAATTTATGTATAAATTTAAAAGAGTCTGAAAATCACTATTCCTGCTGCACTTATGTGAATGATCAGACCAAGTTTATTGAAACTAGACTTAGTTTGCAAACAAATTAGCCTTACTGTGGTTATCTTCTGATAAAAATGGAGATGATTTTAAAGAGAAAAATTATGTTTCAGTAATACACCTTTGTGCATATCAAATTCTAGTCCTGTTACTTACCTTTGAGCTTATGTATTCTACCTGTAAATTAAGATAAGATCCTGAATTCTTCTGGTTTCCTCCAATATTTGGCTACAACTCTCCAAAGCAACATTTTTAAATTTCTCACATTTTTCTGACTTCAAATAATTGAGAACTAAAACTGCTTTTTTCCCCAAGCCATGAAAACTAAAGCAGGACAAGTTGATATAAACTTCAGAGAAATCATCACAACTGCTCATGTATAGACAATCTTTGTGCCTGTGCTGTGTGGGCCACTGAGAAAGATCACCAGGGATATTCAAACTGAAAACTAGGAAAATCTATCAAATGGCATTGCCTATCCTCACTCTACCTGAAGATGCTTCAAGCTGGACATCTAGAAATCTTCTAAACTGGCTGCCTTCAGAACTCAGAAACTGGGATTAAGATCTGCTCCAATTATTAACCATCATTTTTCTTTTTTTTCCATAGAAATTTCTTTTATTAAATACCTGATTGCTTACACCATAGGCCTAATTTTGGGAGCCCAAATGCATCACAACCTCTTCAAATGAGACACAACTATTTAACTGAACTGACCTATTCTCAAGGTTGAAAAACTTGGTCAATGAGATATGGAGCAATCTACCAACTCAACTTCTAGACTCTGAAACTTCTTGGTTAAGTTTCAAAGGTGGAACTGAAGGGGAGCAAAATACATGACTCTAAAATATGCCACTTTAGCATTGTTTTGAGCTGAAGAAATCAAGATCCAGCAGACTCAAGAAAAATTTTTACCACTTTCTCAACTACCTAAAAGAATTTAGATTGGGGGCCTGGTTCAAAGAGAGAGGTATTACCAGAAATAACTTTATCTGAATGACTTATCTATATGGCAGAGAAAACATCTAATTATCAAACATCTGCTCTCCTTATTGTCATGTGAATTACCACCTCCCCTTTGAAATACCAGGAACTTATCTCATTCCTTAGCTCAGAATGGCATATAAACCTCAATTGCTCAGCTTACCCTTGGGTCAAATGTTTTTGTATGGAGCTCTTGTACATATGAAATTAAATTTGTTTTTTTTTCCTGTTAATTTTTCTTATGCCAATTTAATTATTAGAAGGGTAAAAGGGAAATTTTTTCCACTCCTACAAGGGCAACCAATTAACCCAGAATCTAAGAAAAGACAGACTCTTCCAAGGAAATTGCAGAGGCAAACCATTTCTGACTTGGCACAGAGGCCACATGCTATATAAGTCAGTAACAATGATTCAGCTAAAACGGTTAACAAATTAATACAGGCTAGAATGAATATATAGAACCCCAGAGAGTCACAGACACAGCAAATTCACTTATATCTCTAGGCTTTTGTCCATAGACCTCACCAGGGTCCCCTGAAAGATTGGAGTCGAGGATATAGACCAGAAAAATCTTTTCCCCCGGTGAAAGGCTGATTGATGTATGAGACCAGCTACTGCATGAGAAAGGCAGGAAGATCTTTCTGCCAACCAGATCTTTCTCCCCTATCTCCCAATCAGAAAAAATGCCTTAACCTGGTGGGGGAAGGACAGAAAGCCCTGAAGCCTTCAGGGCACAGGTAAAGAAGCAGTGCAACAGGGAGAAAAGGAAAAATGGGGAAACGACAGCAAAAATCCTGTTCTAGACTATTAGTGGTTACATACTGCTGAGAGAAAGACAAGAACTCTTAAAGGCCCAACCCCAAAATATAAAAACCAAATCACCTACTTAAGAATGGTGCTGAACCAGAACAAAGATAATCTCCTTAATCCCTCTCCCAGGCAGGTTGGCAAGCACCAGGTCACAAGATCCCTCACAGCTGGGAAAGGAGCATGAGCATGGAGATAATTCCTCCTGAGGCACAGCACAAAGGATACACCAAAACCTGAGAGGGAAGTGGACATTAAGAAAAACCCTCTGGCAAACAGCCCCTCCCTACAAAGAGTTAATGCTAGAGGAATTTAAAGACTGTTAAAACAATAACAACACACAAACTCAGTTAGTTACCCTGACTAGATTGATTCAAACCCTCACATTCAATGCTTAGCAAAAGAAAAAGAATACCCATTTCCAGGTGTCCCCCCAAAATACTGTTTACTTCATTCTCTATTTTTTTGTGTGTGTGAGGAAGACTGGCTCTGAGCTAACATCTGTGCCAATCTTCCTCTATTTTGTATGTGGAATGCCACCACAGAATGGCTGGATGAGTGGTGCATAGGTTTGCACCCAGGGTTCTGAACCCACAAACTCCGGGCCCCCGAAGCAGAGCACGCGAACTTACCCACTACATCACCGGGCTGGCTCCATTCACTGTTTATTATTCTACACAAGTTATCCGCATTTTTGCCAAAAATTATTAAACACACACAAAAAGCAAGAGGAGTGGAGTCCACAGGCACCTAAGAGGGTCTGCACTTGCCCTGTGAGTCACTGTACCCAAGGGAAAGCAACATTAGCAAATTAAAACAAAGAAACAACAACAACAAAAAATGACAACAATGACAACAAACATCATGACAGGTTGAAAGAGAGAGAGAGGGAGCCAGAGAGATAGACACACAAAAAAGGGAAAAGTTCTGTATTTTAGTACCTTTAAAAGCTTGTTTTCCTGCTTTTTAAGCACGAGGCCTCATGTTTTCATTTTGCACTGGAGCCCAAAAATTAGGTAGCTGCCATTGCTTATACTCTTGTGTGTGGAGTGGAGAAAAGAAGAAGGAGGCAATTTGGGTTTGGGTAGGAAGGACAAGAAAGAGGTAACTGAATGAGGAATTGAGTTCTGTGACCAAAGGGTTGGCAGATGGTCAGAGACACCAAAGGGCATAACAGATGCAGGAGGAGGAGGAGGAATCACAGAGAAGGAGAAGGAAGAGGAGAGAGGTAGAAGGAGAAGTAGGAAAGCAGAAGGAGAAGACAAGGGAAGCAGAGAGAGGGAGAGAAGGAGGAGAAACAAGAGGGTGAGTGGAAGGAGGAGGAAAAGAAATGCAGCAGAGCATCAAGTTCTGCAGCTCAGCTCCTGTGGGCAGAGTTAATCCTGATCAGGGATGCGGGAAGCACCTGGTACTTGAATCATGATCCCACTCTGTATCTGAAGCTTTCTCAGCCAGCCCCTTCCTGAATGTACACTTGGCGAGGGTGGGTGGAGCACAAGATCGGAAAGTGGAGAAAGGGAAGGGGCTTCCTCGCAGCTTCTTGTGACCTGAGAGATACTAAGAACTGAGAGAGCTGAGAAGAACCAGAACTGAAGGGAAAAATCAAGAGATAAAATGGATTCAAGGAGAGGTGACCAGGACCAGGATTAAGAAAAGACTTGAGAGAGAAAGAGATGGTTATACAGGTCACTGATAATCATGTGCTCCCAGACATAGGAAACCCAAGAGGAGGAACACAGTGTAGGTTGGATATACTCTAACTAGAACTCAACCGGGCAGGGTATCCCAGCTATCCTAGTGGAGTCCAGCATTCTTCCTTGCGTCACCAGAACACCCTGGATCCCTCTTCTTGTTTCATTGGTGTTCAGGCCAAAATGAAAATAATTAACACACCTGGTAGTTGCCTCTTCTTGGATTAGTTACATTTAATGTTGGTATTTTTCTGGTTTATTTTGTCCAGGCTTTTATTATCAGACAGAAAGTAGGTGGAGATACTCTTAGCAATGCATTTACTCAAAGTTATCTTTAAGAGCATCTTCTACAAAAATTATTTTAAGAAGACATTGATTTTCCCTAATATGTTCTGAAAATGCTCCCTAAATGTTTAATTACTATCCTGCAATGCCTGTTATATGCATGTCTACTTTGCTACCTTGCTTAATGACTAATCATCCAGAAGAAAAGGTTGCCAACACGGGATGGATTAGTTTGCTGGGGTGTCATAATGAAATACCACAGACTGGGTGATTCAAACAAGAAAAATTTATTACTCATGGTTCTAGAGGCCACAAGTCCAAGAGCAAGGTGTCAGCAGGTTTGGTTTCTCCTGAAGCCTCTCCTTTTGGCTTCTAGATGGCCATCTTCTTGCCACGTCCTCACATCATTTTCCTCTGTGCACCCCTGGTGTCTCTTCATGTGTCCAAATTTCCTCTTCTTAGAAGGATACCATTCAGATTGGATTAGGGCTCACCCTAAAGGCCTCATTTTAATTGAGATGCCACCTTAAAGTCCCTATCCAAATACAGCCACATTCTGAGATACTGGGAGGTAGGACTTCAGCATAGGTATTTTAAGACACAATTTATTCCACAACATTGGGCATTTTTCGCTTTTCAAAATCTTCATCACTTTACTTCTTTCACTTTTGAAAATCTTCTTGCCTTTCAATGTATTTTTTTTTTTTTTAACAGAGGTATCTCATAGACATCTAGCCTTCAGAGTCTGTTGCTATGGCTTATGAAAGCAGCCTTCAACAACAAAAAAGTCTGTAATTCTGCATTGTTTTCTTTTTAATAACCATTGCTCTAGAATTTATATTTAAATTAATATCACTGTCTTCTAAAATGTATAAATAATCCAGATTTTTCTTTATTAATCCCAAAGGAAACATTTTATTTTTCCTCTTCTTTCACAAGATGCACTGGAAAAATTTCTCAGGTATTATTAGTCAATTGACTAACATTTAGAAAAACTAAATTTTACCCCTGTTTCACACACACACAAAATCAAGTCCAGGTATGTTGTAGCTCTAAATGTAATAAGAAAAATAGTTAAGCTCCGCAAAGATAAAATAGTACGTTTTTTTCAAAATGTGATCCCCAGACCATCAGAGTCAGCATCATCTGGAAGTTGTAAGAAACGCAAGCTGTTGGACCTCTTTCCTGACCTAAAGACTTAGAGACTCTGGAGATATGTCCCAACAAACTGTGCTTTAAAAGCCTTCTAGATGATTCTGATGCCCAGTCAAGTTTGAGAATGACAGATTAAGGAGAATATCTCATGACCTGGAAGTAGAAATAAATAATTTACAGTTGATAACAATAGTTATAGAGAAAAATATCAATACACTGTATCCCATTAAAGAGAAAAACTTTTCATCAAAATACAAACTTAACACAGAGAAAAGTAAACCCAAGACTGGTAGAGAATATTCGCAATACGTGTATCCAGTGAATGACTAGTATCCAGAAATTATAAAGAACTTGAAATCAATAAGAAAATGACTGAACTCCTCCCATGCCACACACACACATACAGATAAAAGTTAAACCGGTAAGTCACAAAAGAATGTATCTCAGTGGCTAAGAGGCTTAAGAAAATATGTCAAGTACCATTAGTCAACAGGTAAATGTGAACTAAAACAACAATTGGATACACTACACCCCCACTAGAATGGCTAAAAACTAAAAGAGTTAACAATATTAAATATGGGTGAGGATGTGGAGAAGATGGAAGGTAGATTGGTACAATTACTATGAAAACCAGTTTGCCAGTATCTATTAAATGTAAAAAAAATGTATAATCTATGACCCAGCAATTCCATTTCTTTGTATATTCCCAAGAGAAAGGAGTGTTTATGTTCACAAAAAGACTTGTACAAAAATATTCAAAGAAGTGTTATTCAAAATAGCTAAAATATGGGAAAAATTCCAATGTACATCCACAATAGATAGATAAATTGTGCCACATTCACACCATGGAATACCACAGAGCAATGAAAAAAAATAGTGAACTACTGCTACATGCAACAACACGGATAAATCTCACAGAAATTATTGTGAATGTAAGAAGGCAAGCACAAAATAGAACTTAACATATAATTCTAGTAACAGGAAGTTCAAAAACAGAATCAAAATTAACCTATGATGATATTGATCATAATAATTGTTGTCTTCAATAGTTTCTTGACTGGTAAATGGAGCCATGAGGGAGGCTTCTGGGTGCTGAAAATATTCTTTCTCAGGGTAGTGGGTTATGTTTCAGTACCTTCTAGAAAGCAGACTCTAAAACAGGAAAAGAAAGAAAGTCAGAGTAAACTACATTGACGTGGGGAGTTTTATAAGTAAGACTTTATTTGGGGACATGATACCAGGTATTAGGAGTGGGACTCTGAGAAGAACAAAACAGAGAAGGAGAGAAAGCCGATACAGTGGTGTGTTATCAGAGTGGTCAGCACTATGGAAAACCAGGATCTGAGCCCATTGGAACCCTCTGATGAATCATACAGATGGTGCCTCAGTGTTGTCCACTTGAGGGATCACATATCCATGATCCCCAGCCCCTAATAGTCAAGGATTGCCACCTGGGGTATTAATTCCCCCACTCTTGCAGTTTTGAGATCCACAGTGATAACCAGCTGCTCACAGGTGTCCCAACCACATCATGAGAAAAGCCTTAGTGCAAAAGTGCAAAAGATACGCAATACAGCAGAAATTAGGTTCTGTCACCAGTTGCCTTAGCAAAAGTGGGCTGAGAAGACATGAGGCAGGACACAAGACGTACCTCACTATCAGGTTGTTAGGAGAAAACAAACAAAAAATATAATATATACACAAAATCAATCAATTATTTTTCATAGGAAAACTTCAATAACGGTCTGTTCAGTAACTGTTTAAGTCCCAGTGATACTTGTTAGTGGTGAAATACAGACATTCACAAGCATCAAATTACAGCTCTTCCTCTGAAAATTCTATGTTGCTCAGCTTCACTCCATTCTAAATGAAAAACCCAGCGCCTGATGTGGACAGTCACCTGCAGTAACAGCTGTTCAGCTGTTGGGACTCTTGTCTTAACCCATCACTTTAAAAAGAGCAGACATGAGGCTGGCCAGGTTGCGTAGTGGTTAAGTTCATGCACTCAGCTCCTGTGGCCCAGCATTCATGGTTTGGACCCCGGGCAAGGCCCCACACACTGCTCACCAATCTATGCTGTGGCGGCATCCCACATACAAAATAGAGGAAGATTCGCGCAGATGTTAGCTCAGGGACAATCTCCCTCAAGAAAAGAAAAAAAAGAGGATGATTGGCAATAGATGTTAGCCCAGGGCCAATCTTCCTCACAGACACACACAAAAAGACAGAGCAGGCAAACACAATTTGATACTTCATAAGTAAACTATATTGATGTGGGGACCTTTTAGTAAGACTTTTGTAGGAGGATGGTTTTTACCTGACTCTGATCTACTTGCCACTTATGTTTTTCCATAGTTACACTCAACCTTAAATGAGAACTCTACATTGTATTTATAATTTAAAAATCCAAATTTCTCCAAATTTTGGGAGTCACTCTGCTTAATCTACAAATTAAACTATCTATGAGAAAGGATACCAAGTAAATTTCATTAAGCCAATTAAATTCTATTATTCTAAAACCACAAATAATTGCTCTCTATTTTCCCAATTTAGTGTATGTTTTATTAAAAGTATATTCATTGGTATCAATTTTTTACATGAAAAAATTATGCACAGTAAAAAGTAATTGGTAAATCAAACGTTGAATTTTACCTGTAAAGGTTTTGCTTTTGTGAGTTTTCTTTTACAGCCATTGTTTCTACCAGAATGAATTGTCCCAGATTGAATTGTACAGATTTAAATGTTATTATATACAGTTTTATCCACTCTAAATTTTATTTTGTGTTGGTTTTGCTGCTATTCATATTTATTTATAAATTTAGATAAAGCAAATATCTTATTAAAATATCTTTTAATGAGATAGTCCATGATTTTTGTTTGTCCTGGATTGGTTTATTATATCACTAATTTGGTTCTCCCACAAACTGTGCAAATTGTATATTAACTAAGCAGGCTCTGGACTGAGAAAAGAGCATAGAACAGGAGCAAATGTTCTCTGTTATAGACAATATCATGTCATCTACAAATAAAGATAGATAGATTTATTGTTTTACTATCATTATGGCTTTAATTTCTTTCTTTTGCTTTATTAACTCTTGATTAATAGGATTGGGACCACCAGTACAATGCTGAATACAAATGGTGAGCACACAGACATCCTTGCCTTGCTCCCAGTCTTAGAAGAAAAGTCTGTAATGTCACCAGTTAGTAGGATGTTAGCTGTAAGTTTTTGTTGATGCCCTTTATCAAATTGAGAAAGTTCCCTTTTATTCCTAGTTTACTGGAACATTTTGTCAAGAAGTGTTGAATGTTTCAAATGTTTTATTTGTATCTGTTGAGATATTAATATGGTTATTCTCTTAGATTCTGTTAATGTGGTGAATTATGTTTGATTTTCAAATATTAAGCCAATCTTCCTTATCTGGGATAAACCCCACATGGTCATCATATAATAATCTTTTTACACACTGCTAGATTTTACTCAATTTTTTTAGGGATTTTTGTGTCTAAGTTTGTAAGAAATGTTGGTGTATAATTTTCCTGTTTTGTAACTCCTTTGTAAGTTTACAGTGTTACAGATATGCTGGCCTCATAAAGTAAATTGGGAACTTTTGTCTTCTCCACTCTTTCCTGAAAAATTTTATGTGAGATTGGTAATTCTTCTTTAAATGTTGATTGAATTCAACAAGTCTTCTGAACCAGCAGTTCTCTTTATGGTAGGGTTTTTAATAACAAATATTAAAATATTTGTTAATATCTATTTTTACTTATCATTATTTATTTTTAATATTTAACATTTATTATATTAATGGAAATCTTTTATTAATACAGAACTATTCAGATACTCTGTTTCTTCTTATCTCAGTTACAGTAAACTGTTTCTTAAGGAACCTTTTGCTTTTAATCTACATTTTCAAATGTATTGGCATAAAGTTCTTTGTAAAAGTCCAATCTTATCCCTTTATTAAAAAGATCTGTGGTAATATCCCTTCTTTATTCTTAATATTGAAAATTTATTATTTCTCTCTTTTTTTCTTGATCATTCTTGCTAAGTATATATCAATTTTACTAATATTTTCAAAAACAAACACTTTACTGATTTTCTCTATTGTTTGTATTCTGTTTTATTGATCTCTTTATTTTTATTATTATTTCTTGTTTATGTTGGGTATACTTTGTTCTTTTTGTGTTGCTTCATAAGGTGGAAGTTTAGGTCACTGATTTTAAGCCAATGTTTAATATAAGCATCTGAACTCTGGGGTTTCTCTTCGCTTTGCACCACTTTTGAAGTACCTCACATATTTTGATATGCTTCATTTTTGTTATCATTTGGTTCAAAATATTTTCTAATCTCTCTTTTGAATCCTTCATTAACGCATGTATTATTTAGAATTGTGCTGCTTAACTTTCAAATATTCAGATATTTTCTAGATGTCTTACTAATTATGATTCCAATCTGAATTCCATTGTGCTCAAAGAATATACTCAGTGATTCCAATCCTATGATGTTTATTGAGATTTCTTTATGGCCTAGCATATGGTCTACCTTGCTAAATATTTCATGAGTACCAGAAAAAAACATATTCAGACATTGTAAGATGTAATGTTCAATAGGTATATATTAGCTCATGTTAAGAGTGTTGTTCAAATTTTCTATATCCTTATTCATTTTGTTCACTTATTCTATCAATTGCTAAGAAAAGGTGCATTACAATCTCCAATCATGATTGTGAATTGTTTATTTCTCTCTTTGTTTCTAAGATCTTTCTATCATGAATTTTGAAATTCCATTCTTAGATGCATTGACAGGATTTTTATGCCTTCTTTATAAACTGATCATTTTTTCATTATGAGGCTATTCCTTTTATTTACTGTTCTCTGATCTCTTCAGTCCCTCTTGTATCTGAGTTTACAACTTGTATCATTTCTCTTTATCCTGAGGAACTTAACGAAGCATTTTCTTAGTAGGTCTGGAGGCAACACAACCTCTCAGATCTCATTTATCAGAGAATATCTTTATTTCAAGTTATTTCTGAAGGATCTTTTGCTGGATACATTATTCTAAGTTGACAGTTTTTTTGTCTTTTTCTCAACACGTAGACGAAGTCATTCCATTACCATCTAGGTTATGTTTATAATGAGAAAGCAAATGTTATCCTTATCTCTGTCTTTTGTCATGGTTGCTTTTAGGATTTTCTCTTTATCTTTGGTTTTCAGCATTTTGTCTACTATGCACATTGATGTAGATTCTTTTGAATTAATTCAGCTTAAGACTTACTAGGATTTTTAAATTTATGAATTGATATTTTTCCCTCCACTTTGAGGAATATTGGGCTACTATTCCTAAAAATATTTTTTCTGCCCCAATCTAATTATTATAACACAAGTCATTGATACTCTGTTCAGTTACTTTAGACTTTCAGTCATTTCTCTCAATGTTCTATTTTAGATAATTTTGATTGTTGTTGCTTCAAGATCACTGACTCTTCTGCAGTGTTTATTCTGCTGTTAAGGTCATCTAATATGTTTGTATTTTTCAGAACATACTCTATGACTTCTGTATTTTTAAAATTTCCATTTATTATATGAGATACTCCACACGTCCACCATTCTTTTTGTCTTTACCTATAAATTTCCACATATATATGTTTTTAAAATGAAAAGAGACTTTATTTATGAAAGGACTATTTACAAAGTGTAGGAGAACCTCAAGTGATATAATAACTTGGAGCTAGTACAGCCGAGCTGTCACCACATCTAGGCCTTAATGGCCAAGTAAAGGGAATCATTACTATACCTGGAAAGAGAAAGAGTCATGTAGAGTCAGCCACGTAGAGAAGAAATTGATGTTTGTTTGAGGGACAGAGCTAGCTCAAGGCAGTGCCACAAGCCAAATATATTTATAATAATAGTTTTAAGCTCCTTTTATGCTAGTTTCAGTATCTGGGTTATCTGGGAATCTGTTTCTTTGATTTGTTGATTTTTTATGTGTCTCAGTTTCTGCATATATCTCACAATGATTTATAGTGTATTGAACATTTTATACAGATAAAAATGGAGATTTAATTATATAACTCTTTTGCTTTGTTTCCATTTCTGAGAGTGTACAATCTTTTTCCAATGTGTGACTGCTACAGCGAGGTGGTGACTATACAGATTTCACCAAGTATCAAGTTAATCTTGGCCTGAGAAGCAATTTTTAAAATTGGGTCACTAGGGAGTTGGCCTTAGGGACAGAGAGTTGAAGACAAAGAAGTATACTGCTAATACCAGAAGAGTGGGAAATGGGTGAGTAGGTAATCAAGAATGTCAGGGAGCCAGCCTAGAGCTGGAGGAGCAGAACAGGGCATTGTTGCCCTGAGACTAGTTTCCACTGTAACTTTGTTAGAGTATGTAGCCCTTAAAACAGCAAGGAAGTAGAAAGCTAAGCCTTAAACACACACTCTGAGTCTAAACCTGTACAGGAGTCAGAGCAAAAGCAAATTATTTTTGAAAAACCTTTGCTAAATAGGACAACTGATTTTACTTAGATTACAAACAATTATGATTTCAAATAAAGATTTCCAAACCATTATGCTAGTCTAGACGGGAACAACATATGTAGATTACCTAGGACTAAAACATTTTGATTGTGAGAAAGACATATATAATAGCTATGCGGAATTTTAAAGAAATTAACAATGCAAATACATAGATAACTCTACAAAAAGAAACTATCAGAACTGGAGATCTATAAATAAAAATAAACTGATGATATAATAAACTCCATGGGTGCGTTAAATAGCAAAAGAGACACAGTTGAGGAGTGATTTAGAGAAAAGGAAGCTATTTCTGAGGCATTTTTCCAGAATGCAATAAAGAGAAATAAAGAAATGGAAAAATAGAAAAGAAGGGGTAAGAGATATGGAGAAAAACAGAATGAAAAAGAGTGAAGACAGCTTAAGAGACTTACAGGACGTGATCAAGCAGACTAATAAATGCATGATAGTGGTCCCAGAAGAAGAAGAGAGAGAAAGAGGGGCAGAAAGCTTATTAAAAGAAATAATGACTGAAAACTTCCATAATCTGGGAAGAGAAACATACATCCAGATCCAGGAAGCCCAAAGAGATTACCAAACAAGAAAAATCCAAAGAGACCCACATCGAGACACATTATAATTAAATCATCAAAAGTTAAGACAAGGAAATAATATTAAAGCACACCACTATGGAAAAACATAAATATTTAAATCTCCATATGCTTAGTTTAAAAATATAGTTCTAGGAAATTCAATAGTCCAATGAGAAATTATACTGAAAATCTATAACAACTTAAGACTGAATAACAATAAAAGATTCTATATAGGTCAACTAGATTCATCTTTTTATTTTGTTGCACAAATCTTTCATCTACGCTGCTTTTCGACTACTGTATTTACTAACAATTGTGAGAATTGTATTGAAATCTCCCTTGAAATTCTCTCCGTTTTTGCACAGAGTGATATTTCAAGGGATATCTGTAGACTTTATGATGTTTATATCGGAACAAATAAACACTGAAAATTAATGAGCCGAATGTCTAGTTTTATATTTAAATAATTTTAATATATTTAAGATAGCATTGAATGGCCTGTGTTCACTTTGGCAGCAACAGTGGGGTCTAGGATGGGGGCCGCAGGAAGAATTGTAATTCAAGATACAGAGATTCTGGGTAGCAATCCAAATAGTGCCCTGCTAGGGACTAAGAGGCAGGGGCTTTTAAAGGCAGGTGAGAGAGGTTTGCATTACAAAAAATGTTAATTGGGGTTGGTGGCAGAAAGCTAATCTTGGCTAAACATAATTGATTTCTAAGGCTAGATAAGGGAACCGAAGTCCATCACTGACACATTGGAAGTTTCTTGCAGGATTCTCAGAATATTTACCTCTTAACTCAGTTCAAAAGTTCATGTTCTGCCAGATGAGGAGGTGCATAAGATCCATTACCTTAATGGCTTCCCAGCTCCATTTTAAATCCCTTAGACATAAGTGATCTCATTTTGTTTCATATTTCACATTTCCCTCTTTTGACTGAGATTTTTCTCTGAAAGAATTGCTTATCAACCATGTATTTGTTTTGTCTTACATCCCTGGGATGGATCCGTCCCAGAAAGTCATTTCCCATCCTGAGGTATTTTTTTTTTCTTTTTCTTTTTTTTTTTTTGATGATTATTCCAAGGAGTCAGTGTCATAAGGGAAAGGCCACATTTGAGCAACAAGGAGTCGGTCAGGAAAAGACTCTTAGGCATTTTCCTTGCCTGGGAATTTCATCTGGTTAACCTGAAGGTTCAGGTGAATAAGCCTTATCTATCATTTCAATACATTGAGAGAGCATAATCTTGGTATGTGTAGAAGTTCTGAAGCAGATCTGAGTGATTAAAAGCATAAGAAGTTTAACTACAAGTACACATAGCAAAACTCCAATAATAAACAGACAAAAAAGTTAAGTGATATTCTGAAACCACCAACTAACTAAGTGGGTCTTTCTTAGCAAGAATGTTGAATTATTATAATGAGACTCCATAAATTTATCAGTATCATAGAGTAAGTCTATTACGAAGAGGATCAGTAATAAAGTTGGAGTCATGTGTATATCTTTACTGGCCTGGTCCCAAATTTGGGGAAAACTGTCAACATCAGATGACACCTGCTTCTCTTCTTAGTCAATTTGATTTAGAAGTCGCCAGCATTTGTACAGGACTGGATGTCAGGTGGAGCCTTCTTTAGCTGTGAGATGTATCTCCAGGGTCAATGATTTGTAGTTCTGCAGCAATTTAAGCAGTCAGGAGCACTTGATAAGGTCTTTTCTAACGGGGCTCAAGGGCTATCTGTCTTCCTCTGATGATGCTTCCAGAATACCCAGTCCCCAGGGTTTAGACTGTGACCAACAGGATCCTTTAAATTGGAATACAGGAAAGCTTTTATAACCTGTTGATGATAGACTTGAGCATAAGATATTAGAGACTCTGTATCTAGTCATACTAGCATAAGACAACAATGGATCAGCAGAAGGTTCTATACCAATAGACATTGGTGTGCTGGTGATTATCTTGTGTTGAGTGAATGTATGTTTCCCAAAGAGGGTAGTGCAAACAATCAATGAGACCAAAGGCAATGCCTTAGGCCAGGGAGTCCAGTCCACAGGTATAAAATGAAATCTAAAAGGCCACTAACAGGACTAGAGTCTAATATCTACAAAGGTAAAAAACATAATTCTTCCCTCTATAATTACCTCCATTATTTTTATCAAAGATAGTCACGTTAAAACTAATGTGTTTCTATTAAAACTTGGTCTGATTATTTATATAAGTAAGAGTATCTGAGTTTTGGAGGGATCACGTAGAGAGAAAAAAATATAAATGTTTTGTCTTTGTTCACAAAGGTATCTTACCAACGAGAAAAGATTTCTTTTGGAAAAACAAATCATTAGACCATCTGGAAAAACAAAACATTAGAGCATTCTCCTCAGTTCATGAAGTTCCATGTAATTAATACTTCTGCTGCTTGATTCCAGTTTTTCTATTAGTTTTCTCAACCTTGCCTGATGATTCAGTTTGATAAGGACGGTGATAATTCCAAGAAGTTTGCAAAGTTTTTTTTTAAGGCTTCTGTAATTTGTCCAGGGAAGTATGTGCCTCAATCCCTGAAAACTGTGAAAGATATAACCCAAGTGGGAAATATGTTTTCTAAATTTCCTTGCCACTGTAACCGTATCAGCCTTGCACCAGGGAAAGGCTTTAACCCACCCAGAGAACATACATACAGTAATAAGAACATATTGATAAACCATATTAAGAGTCAGTTGAAGGAAATCCAGCTGCAGGTACTGAAACAATCCAGAGGGAGAAGATCTGAGGCTATAACGGACAGAAATAGTTTCTCTTACTGCACTATGGTGAGTGAAGAAATGCAAAAACCAAGAAATGTGGTTTTCCAGGGAAGAGAAAAGAGAGCCAAGTGGCCATCTTGGGTTTCCCACAGTCCTGATTGATTATTTAAATTACAGCCATTGTCTACCCATCTTAATTTCTCTGCTTGGGCAGCAGATTTTTGCCATGTTACAAGGACATCAGGATGGCAAAACTCTGGAAATGATGGGCTATTCATCACACAAGCAGAATGGACTTCATCCACACTTGCCAAACTTTCTAGATTCTGTTGTTCCTGCCTTTACATGAAAGTCAACTAGAGCATTTTCCTGATGTGCAGATTCAGTCCTTTTAGTGTAACTAAAACTAAACTCAGTTTAGTTACATGAGTTTCTTTTCTAGGAAATGTTTTTCTAAATGTATCAGGGTAACAATAAATAACAAAAGACTTAAAAATGGTTCATTATAATGCAATTGACAAATAAATTTGGTTATTTCTATAACATACAACATTTTAAGATAAAAACTAAAGTTATGATTGATAATGTTTTACTAGGACTTATCAGGTTTTTAGGAATTTCACATAATTTCTAGAATATTTGTATACCTATGCAAATATACCATAAAGAAGGCTTAATGTTATATTTTTATTTGACAGTGCTTTCCCTGAATTTTAACATATCAAGTAAGCCTAATTAATTTAACAAAACTTTTTGAATCTAGGTCAAAAAAGACTTTATTTAGAATCTGATGTTAAGAAGTTTGTCAAAAAATTTTCAAAGAAAATAGTTTTGAAACACTTGGTCAAATAGGATCATAGGTCACTGTGAAATAATAGTCAGTTATCCACTTAATCATGATGGCAATTAAAGACTTTTAGGAAAATACAGAAATTTAAATGATTATAAGAAAAACCTTAGCTCTTAGAATTAAAGACCTGATAAAAACAACACAGAAAATTATTTTGATAAAACATCAAATTTCTACTTTTAGGCAGACTATTCAAAGGTAAAGAAAAACCTTTCATAATCTCTTCATCAAGAGCAGACTAAAAGCCCCCAAAAACTTGGCTTTCCAACAGACAGAAAACCAAATTTGAATTTTTCACCAGCTTAGTTTTGATATTAAAATTCATTTACTTCACTAAATTCATTGAAATCTTAGCCAACTTGACTATTCATAAAACTTCTTTTCTGAGTCCCTTTTTTGTAAAACTTTTATATATTTCTTTTTTATATTCAGAATTGGGCCTTTCCTCTTTCCTATAATCAGTTTTACTTTAGGACAAATTGACTTTCTTAAAAAAAATATATCCATTCTTTATACCTTCTCTTACTGAAATCGTGCATTATACCATAAATTTTTCAGTATGGCATGACATGTTTACTAATCGACCAAAGATCTTTTAGGTTTTTTTCTTTTTTTTTTGCTAATAAGAAGCCAAAAGGAGATAAATGTATGCTTACTAATTAACGTCTACTATTTTATTTTATTTGGAAATGATCTAGATACTCAATGAAATTCTGTCCTTTAACTTAATTTTGCAAAACTCTAAGATTTCCAGTTGCCAAAAGGTTTTGAAGTTTTTAAGCACACATACCATGACACATAATTATTGTTAAAAAGTTCACCTAAAAACCTTTATCTTACTTGCATCTATTTAATTTACTTGTCCCCAATAATAATGTTTAGATTACCTAATAAAACTTCATGACACATTAGACAAAGTCAGTCATCAATTTTTTTGCTAACAATTTTGTAACCGAGTTAGCATGAATTTGTTTGACATTCAGTAAACCTAGGTAGAACAAAAGTTTTATATTAAATGTTGATAACTCTAGGGATACACCTATTTCAATTAACTGAACAAACTTAAATTAGCTTTAATACCAAATATTTTTCTAGATCACATGATCTTGAAATTCATTTGAGTTAGCTTCTATTACATTTTGGAGAGTATACTCAATTTATATAGTGCTTTTTTGTTTTTAAGACAATTAATAGAGTTCTGTTGTAAATTAGGAATTGATGGTAAAGAATGGCTGGAAATTGAACTGCCTCTAGAGTTTCATTTGTAGTTTTGCAAAGATTTGTAAGATATAACTTAAGTGACATCACAAGTTGACCCACCCATCCAAATACATTATCCTCAATTTGTTTCTTTCCCTCTGGGTACATAGTTTTATTTTAGCTTAGAGGTGAAAGCCTAAGAAAATGCTTATCAAGCTCTGAATATTCAGCATCAAATTTGGCCAAATTTCTGACTATAAAATTATTAAATTCTTTCAAATATCTTGCTAAGTTTCAGTTGACATAAATAGTAGATATTTCTGGCAGTGTTAAACAACCCCATGAATTCTGATTTTAGTCTCCCCTAAGCTGTTTAATTTAATAATGCAGCACCTTACCACGAAAACCCTCAGTGTCTCCTTAAGTCTGAGAAAGGCCCACATGTGGGGCCTCCTACCAGAGTAGATATGAAAGTGTTTATAGGGCCACTAACTTGGTGAACTTTTGTTAAGAGTTATGTAGTCTTTTCTTTTAGGTATCTCTCATATCTTTAGTTTCTCATTAGCTTTTTGCAATGAAACTTTCAATGAATTTCTTTTGGAATTTTTAAGCCTTTGCTTCTAAGTGCACATTTTAAATGGTCTCATCAAATTAGAACATTCCTTCTACCAGCCATTGTAAATTTATCTTAGTAATTTTGGTCCTTGGAGATAGAAATGGTCAAGAGAAGGGATCATAGTTTTTATTTGTAAAACCAGCTGGAGATCTTGAGGGAGAAACTTCTCAGGAAACTTTAGAAAACAAAAGTCCCACATTAAAGAAAATCATGCAAATAAGAATGACGATAAGAAAACCCCTCAGTTATGTCAGAGTAATCACCACTGGGGGAAAAAAAAAAAAAAAACTTTGTGAAGGGAAGCCCCACCTCTGGCAATGACCATGAGCAGAAAAAGCCATGCTGGCACTGAGACAATGGTCTCCTGAGAAGTCACCCCCAGTCCCCCAAAAAAGGCACTGACCATGACCAAATGGAGAGAGGTCAGAACCTGACAGGGCTCAAGATTGGAAGAGTCAGCAATCCATGGAAATGGTGAGAGTAAGGGGCTCCTGTAAGTATGGCATCCACTTATAGGGGACCCCAGTCCACAAAGGTGAGATCACTTCAGGTTCCACTTCTGGCACCATGTATGTTAACCTAAAACGAAAGAGCCATAATGATAACCAAAGAGACATTAATTTCGGTATCAAAGAATTGCAATTCGGAATACACAGATTCGGGTAGCAACTCAAGTAATGTCCTGCTATGGAGTAAGTGGCATGGGATTTTAAAGACAAAAGAGGGACATTTGCATTATAAAGAATGTTAATTGAGGTTGGTGGTAGAAAGCTAATCTTGGCTAAACATAATTGATTGCTAAGGCTACCTAGATGGAGGCAAAAGTGTGGCACTGTGATAAGTTGCAAGTTTCTTGCAGTGTTCTCAGAATATTTTTGTCTTGACCCAGTTTGAAAGTTCATGTTCTGCCCAGCATGGACGTGCCTAAGACCTATTGGCTTCCCAGCTCCATTTAAAATCCCTTAGATACAAGTGACCCCATTTTGTTTCACATTTCACATTTGGTACCAAGTATCTTAGTAGGTACATACAGAGATTGACAATGTATTTACTCCTATCAAGGAGCTTTAAACTACAGAAGAAGTATATTTAAACCAAGAATTCAAACACACTGTAAAAATTGTCATTTCTGTGTCTAGAATCCCAGATACAAGCCTGTTCAGAATAATACTCTTTAGAGAGGCATGTTGACTGCCTAACCCCTAGTTTGTCTATAATTTGAAGTCTTCAAAGAACGGTGTGCTTTTCCACCTGAGGGCTAAACTTCTGTGTGATGAACAACTGTGTTAGATTTTGGTAGTCAGAAAATGCATATCACCATGTCAGCATCTCATTTCTCCCATGGCATGGCAATATCCATCCTATGACATGGCAACCCCTTCCAATCATCCAAACAGAAACCTAGAAACCTGCATTCTTTGGAAACTTACCTCTCCTTGTCTCCCTCCAGTCACCATGTCACTATGTCATTTCTCTCCATAATTTGTAAAATCTACCTCTTCCTCTCTAACCTCACTGACATTTAGTTCTGCTTTCATCATGTGTGACCTAGATTACGGATACAATCTCTTAGCTGTACATTGCAATTCAAATCTTCTCAATATCTATTGAGCACTCTGCTGCAGAGTTGTTACATAAAGTGTTAACCTGGCCAGATCTAGATCACCTTTAAAATATTTCAATTACTTTAATGAGTGTGGGAGATCAAAAATTGGCCACCCTGAAATATATCTCTTTACCTTGATTATTTTCTCTGGCTGACATTTGACCTCCCCCACTAACTGCCTAAAGGAATTTAACTCTGGGTATGGACAGAGGGTCCATAGCGAGGGTAGAGTCCTCGCTAATCCCATTCTTTTCAAAGTTATGTTTACCAAATATTTATATTTGTATAAGTATCTTCTTCTGTGTACTGGGAAGAGGGGGGGATGTCCTTATCTCTAGAAATGCTTATTAGGATCGAAGGAGAGGACTTAAATCTACATACTCTTGATTACTGTGATTTCTGTCTCTCTGGCCACATTCTCTATAGGTGGCCCTGTAAAGAAATGTCTGACAAACGTTTACATTTTCCTCTCCATGTGAATTTTCTTCTTCCCCTCTGAAATCCCAAACGACCCCTCCCAACATCCTCCTTTTTTTTTAGCTGAAGAAGGTATTTAAAATGAGAATGCCACCATGTGTTGAGAAACTCAGTTTCCCTGGTTTCTCCCATGTATACATGTTATTAAACTTGGTATTAGTTCCTCTTGCTACCCTGTCTTTTAATTACTTGACCAGCCATAAGAACCTTAAGAGAAAGGGCAGAGGGGGATTCTCCTGCTTCCCCAATATGAGAAATAGACCAAACTCTTAAGGAT
The DNA here is from genome assembly GCF_057802395.1 of Ceratotherium simum simum. Lineage (NCBI taxonomy): Eukaryota > Metazoa > Chordata > Mammalia > Perissodactyla > Rhinocerotidae > Ceratotherium > Ceratotherium simum. The sequence continues at coordinate 37,903,284 of NC_141901.1, forward strand.
GTCAATTTTATCAGCTCAAATGTCTCAATCCACAACAAAAAAGGTAGGGGAGGTAGAAGGGAGTGGGTTTCATGAGAAGACTGGGGTTTGATCAGCAGACCTGATAGACTAGTTGTACTGGAGAATACTTAAGAACGTAGATTCAAGAATCTGAAATTTATATAAAAAGCAATGGAGAGATAAGGAGGTGTTTATATAGGCCATGTAGACACACAAAATCCCAAAAGAATAATCTGAGATGGGTGGGACATCTTATGATTAGAATCCAGCCTGAGTACTGGGTCCTAGGTATCCTGGGGGAGACCAGTGCTCTTCCTCTGTCACTAGCCTTCTCCAGACTCCCTACACTTTCCCCATTGGTGCTCAGGCCCAGGGTCATCATAATGTTCACCTTTGCCTGGGCTGTTATCTAGCACTCCCCCAAGTTTACTTCAGTGGGTGATTTTTGTTCCCCTAAAGAGAGAGCTCTCCTCAGAACTCTGATGTCATGTATCCACTCCATACAATTTCACACTCCATCATCCCTCTCTCTGCCAATGGAAACCTTGCTCTCTGCCCACTTCCTTATTTGGGAATCTCCACTGCTTCCCACAAGCACATGCCTTTTACTGGACCTTTCATTTCCTGGCCACATTTCTTCCAGTTATTCTCTCCCCTTTCTGGCTTCCAGCAGTAGTCCCTGTCTCTATTCTGTGATCTCCTCCATTTTATGTCTACAATAGCAGAAAGGGTCCCATCCTGAGGACAAGGATACACTTCTGATGGGCCACTGAATAGAATGCATTGATAAATGCTCTAAGTCTCAGTTTCTCCCACTGTGAAATTGTTCAAGTGGGTTCGCTTTTTGGTGAGTTGAAATCAAAGCCTTCACCAGAAGTAGTTGTCACACGAAGTATAATTTATATGCAACAAATAAGGAGACCACAGGGAATTATTTCCAAAACCTTGGCTCCCCAAGCACAGATAGCAGGGACCTTTTATTTTGAAGAGGAAATGAATATTCAAAAGGGAAGTTCATCATCACATGTAGAGGTGGGTATTCACTCAAATGTGCGCAGTTTGAAAACATGCTCTCATATACATTGAGTGTTATGGTAATAAGGCCTAACCTCCTACTGAGGCAAAAATCTTAACGTTAAAATGAAGCAAAGGTAATCCCTTGGGCACTTCTCGGCCCATCTGCGCAGGCATTGCTCTTGCAGTGAGGTTTGGACTGGTTAAGGGCAGTTGGTGATTGTATCTCTTAACTTAAATAAAAAACAATTTTGAGAAACAGTTAAGTACTTCCTCTTTTGAGTTACTCAACACAGTTAGGTGCTGACAGAATGAGTAGATTGAAAGAACTTGATATTCTCTAATTCGAATTCAACTTTAACATTCTTTAACATGGTCTATTTTCACATTCATTATTATCTACCTAGTCTTTTCTTTTTCTGCTTCCTAGGCCTCATTTATTACTTTTCTATGGCACCATATTGTTCTCTATTTACCCTTTATCTGAGTTCCCAGGGCCTCCTCTCTATTTTATTAGCACTCCTATCTAATCTCCCTATCCATTCATTCTAAGCACTGCTCAGCTCTGTGGCTAAATTTTGAAACCTAAAGCATTGCTTTGTCACTGGACCCTTAGATTACTGTGAACAAACATGTGATCTGCAGGCAAGATGCTTTTTTTGCAAGATAGAAGCCAGGTAATTAAAAAAAAAAACCTACTATAAAACACATAGATATATTAAAGAAGCTATAGTTTTGAGTTATTTATACATGCAATGACCTCACAAAATGATAAGGAAATCTTCAGAAACAAAACAAACAAGACATTGAAAACTAGAGAGTGAAACGGAAGCTGAACCTGGGCTTCCAGGTGCATTATCAAGAGCTGGTTCCCAAGAGTGTTGGCTACAGTAGCCACACGGGTGAGCAGGTAAAGTCTTGAGACCACCCAAAAGATGATGCAAATTGGACATTAGAGTTTCTACTACACCCTCAGTGAAAATGGAGAAGGAAAAAAAATCCACCCAATTGAAAGGCAGATAACAAGGAATCTTGTGGATACCTTACGCTCTGGCTAGAAATTTTACAAATTATTCCTATGAAAATTCTTAATCACATGTTTACCTTCACACGAGTTTGGCATGAAAAATATTCTACTTAATATGGAATGCCTAGTTACAAGAAATTAATATTAAAAAGTGATTCCAGGATGGGAGAGTGGAATAGGCAGAGCACAGAGGATTTTTAGGACAGTGAAAATACTCTTCATAATATTATAATGATGGATATATGTCACTATACGTTTGTCCAAACTCATAGAATTTACAAAACCAAAAGTGAACCCAAAGGTGAACTATGGACTTTGGGTGATTATAAGGGTCATTGTGGGTTCATTCTTGGAAAATCTGTGCCATTCTGGTGAGTGACGATAATGGGGGAGGTTATGCATATGTAAGGGAAGGAGTTATGTGGGAAATCTGTATACCTTCTTCTCAGTTTTGTTCTAAACCTAAAAACTGCTCTAAAAATTCTTAAAACAAAAAGAAAAAAACAGAAAATTTACATTAGTCAAAATAAATTGTGAAGCCAAAAGAAGTTTTTTCTAAACAATCAATAAAAAAGAAAATCAATTCTGATCAACTTATGTTAGAAGACAGACTAAATTATCTTTCCATTTTAACTAGTGAAAAGATGCTACAAAACAATTATCATATGAAGAGGCAATAAAAAATTTTGTGGCTAAACATTTAGAAGAAAATATTTTAGAGGCACATCAGTCAGTTAATTTTAAAATCATGTTATTTTTCTGGATGATGTGCTTTTCCTAGTGCTTTGTCAGCTTTTTAAAATTTAAAATTTATTCTCATTTCTGTCATGCTTTTTAAATATTAAGTATCTTACAACTCCAAAAACAAAAGGTGGTTCCAAGCTGGTCACTTGGCAGAAGCAAATACAAAACTGATTTCTAGACATTTGCAATCAATACAATCTTCTTTTTTCTAATATAGGCAGTCCTTGCATTGCACAATTTCAATATACACAAATTTCAGTTACTATGGTTTATTTAAATAACACCAATCCCCTGACAACAAGGCTCAAATTTTAGTTGTCACATATATTAAATTTTAGTAATTGAATAAAGTACAAACTTTACTATTAGCACTTCTTTCCACGAAACACTATGGAAATAATAAATTTGCAACCAGTAAACAATAACATCAGTGTCCAATCACATCACCTCATTCAGTTTGTCAGTGACTGTTATTCTGTTCCTTGCACAAACAACAAAGTGTGTACTTGTGTTGTGCTGGAAGTGAGATTTGATTTGAATGTAAATCAAGTTATAGAAGAAATAGCTGAACTTGGGAATGTTGATACAGCACTGTTTGAGAAATTATAGATATGAATCTAGAGGAACTCAGTGAATGCAAACTTATGAACTTAAATGAGAAGAGTGATTGTGACAAAAGGGATGAAGGTGTCTGAGATGAAGTGACACCAGCAGAAAACTTCACTGTTAAGGAATTCTCAGAGATATTCCCCAATACCAAAAACCCAGAGAAAAATGTTGGAAGCTGACCCAAATGTAGGAAGGAGTCTGAAAATTCACCAAGACATAGGAAAGATACTCCATATCTTTTAAGTTACATGATGAGATTAAGGCAAGCTCTACTCAAACCATGCTTGGTCAATTTTTATAAAGAAATAAAACACATTCATTCTCAATGTTCCTATTGTTTTAAGTGACAATGTGCTAAATTAATATTAGTTTTACTAACTTTTCATTCCCTATATATTTATAACCAAAAGTAAAAGGGTTTCAAATATTATGACAAAATTTTTTAAAGGGGATGGAATGATTGTAATTCTTGCCATTGATTATTAAGGTCCTTTTGCATGGTTTCAGCTTGCATGATCAATTTTTTTACATTCCCACATTAACATGCAAAGCAAAGACTGACTTTATTCCGTAAGATTTGGAGACAAAATAAGAAAAACTGCAATATATTAGCATCAATTATATTTTCTTATTGACATCATCACTTCATTTTTCTTTAAGGAACGCCTTATTATTTTGAAGCTGTAAAGGGTTAAGTACACCAAATTGCGATTTTAATATCAATGTGCTTATGGTATGAATTTTACTAAAATATCATGCCAAACTAGTGCTAAGCACATCAATTTAAAAGATATTTTTGAAAGTATAGATTTGGCTAGTTTTCTAGAACATATGATTTTATGTATATCTTTAAAATTTCTAAGGAGTACGGCAGATGACCACAAATTGAATTCCTAGTCTCATGATGGTGTTAGGTCAACTTCTTCACCATATAGTCAACAACAGTTTTAAAGAGGAATTTGGAAGATAGTGGCATAGAAGGATCCTGAACTTGCCTAGTCTTATGGACACAACAAACCTATAACTACCTGTGGAATATTTTTCTCTGAGAGAGATCTGAAAACTAGATAAAAGAACCTCCAGAAAGTGGCAGGAACCATTAGAATCCTTCCTCTAGCTTGTTAGCACAGGCATCTGTCCCACCTATTAGAGTACCCATGGCAATCAAACACAGACAGGCAGCAAGTAGCCCACCCCCGGGAACAGCCCTGCTCACCAAGGAGCCTACAGCAGACTTGTGAGCCCACAGTAAACTTGTGCTCCTGGGCATCACAAATAGACACACAGGGGATCTGCCTCACCTACCAATGTCTAAAATAGTGTTGCTGCAGTACCTGGGGCTTGCCCTGTCCGTTAATGTTCCAGAGGCAGCTGTGCACCAAAAGGCAGTGTAGCCAAGCCTTATCAGAGGCCTACCTCACCCAAAAGCCGGCTGACAACAGCTGCACACTGCGCAGCTAGCCTCATTTGAAGCCTGCCCCACCCACCAATGTAGAGGCAGCCAAATGCCACAGGGAACTACATTCAGGGCCTACAGAAATTGTGTGCCCCCAGGCCTAGCTACTAGCCGTGAGGGGGCCTGACTTGCTTACCAGCAGAACTGCAGTAGTTGTCTGCAACCAGACATCGCAGCCAAACATGCTATGGGCTTGCCACTACTCAATAAAGTGGTGGTAGCAGCCACACAGAGCTAAGCCTCACAATTAGCCATCCTGAGGGACAGCCTAACATACCCATGTGCTTCCAGCAATAGCAACACTGCCACAAGAGAAGGGCACATGCATCCCACACAGGGGACATCTCTGGAGCATTTGGCACAGGTGACAAGAGGGGAGCATGCTGCTAGACACCATAAGGCATCACTTACATAAGGTCACATTTCTATGATCAAGAGACATAGCTGATCTACCCAAAACATAGCAATAAGCACAGAGAAGTAGGTAAAATGAGGAGACAAAGGAACATATTCCAAATAAAAGAAAAGGACAAACTCTCAGAAAAAGAACTAAACAAAACAGAAATAAAGAATATACCTGACAAAGAGTACAAACTAATAGTCATAAGGATGGTAACTGATCTGGGGAGAGGAATAGATGAACACAGTGAGAACTTCAAGAAAAATTAGAAAATATAAAAAAGAAACAATCAGAACTGAAGAGCACAATAATGGAAATGAAAAATTCACTAGAAGGAATCAACAGCAGAGAAGATGACATAGAAGAATGGATCAGTGATCTAGATGAAGAAGTAGAGAAAATCACCCAAGCTGAGCAGAGAAAAGAAAAAAGAATTTAAAACAATGATGACAGTCTAAGAGATCTCTAGGACAACTCAAAGATACTAGCATCAAAATTATAGGAGTCCCAGAAGGAGACGAGAGAGACAAAGGGGCAAAGAATTTATTTGAAGAAGTAATAGCTGAAAATTTCCCTAACCTGGGGAAGGAAACAGACCTCCAGATACAGGAAGCAAAGTACCAAACAAGAAGAACCTAAAGAGGCTCACACCAAGACACATTATAATTAAAATATCAAGAATTAAAAATAAAGAGAGAATCCTAAAAGCTGCCAGAGAAAAGCAACAAGTGACATACAAAGGAAACCCCATAAGACTATCAGCTGACATCTCAGCAGAAATCTTACAGGCTACAAGGGAGTAGCACAATATATGCAAAGAGGTGAAAGTAAAACATCTAACCAGAATACTATACCCAGCAAAATTATAATTCAGAATTGAAGGAGAGAAAGAATTTTCCAAATCAGCAAAAACTAAGGAGTTCATTACCACTAAATGGACCTTGCAAAAAAATGTTCAAAGGACTTATTTAAGCAGAAAAGAAAAGGCCACAAATAGGGATAAGAAAGTTATCAAAGAAAAATATATCAATGGTAAAGGCAAATATACAGGAAAGTTAGTGGATCAACCACATATAAAGCTAGTATGAAGGTCAAAAGACAAATGTACTAAAATAATCTATATCTATAATAAGAGGTGAAGAGATACAGAAAAATAAAAGAAGCAAAATATGGTATCAAAAACATAAAACTTGGTGAGGGGAGAGTAAAAGTGCACGGCTTTTAGTAACAGGTAAAACTTAACAGACCATAAACTTAATATAGATTGCTATTGACATAAGTTATTATATAGAAACCTCATTGTGACCATAATCAAAAGCCTATAATAAATACTCAAAAATAAAGAGAAAGGAACACAAATATAACACTAAGGAAAGCCATCAAATCACAAGAGAAGAGAGTAAGAGAAGAAGAAGGGAACAGAGAAGAACTATAAAAATATCCAGAAAAAAAGTAATGAAATGGCAGTAAATACATACTTAGCAATAATAACTTTAAATGGAAATGCACTCAATGTCCAATCAAAAGACATAGGGTGGCTGAATGAATTAAAAGAAAAGGCTGATATAAATGCTGCATACAAGAGACACATATCAGACCTAAAGACACTCACAAACTGAAAGTGAAGGGACAGAAAAACATAATCCATGCAAATGGAAATGAAAAGAAAACTGGGGTGCAATACTTATATCAGACAAAATAATCTTTAAAACAAAAAACTGTAACAAGAGACAAAGAAAGGCATGACATAATGATAAAGGGAACAATCCAACAAGAGGACATAACACTTGCAAGCATCTATGCACCCAACATAGGAACATCTGAATACATAAAGCAAATATTAACAGATATAAAAGGAAAAATTGAACATAACACAATAATAGTAGGGACTTGAACACTTCACTTACATCAATGGATGGATCATACAGACAAATGATCAATAAGGAAACAATGGCCTTAAATGACACGTTAAACCAGATGGACTTAATGGATATATATAGAACACTTCAACCAAAAACTGCAGAATACACATTCTTATCAAAATCACATGGAACATTCTCCAGGATAGATCACATATTAGGTCACAAAACAGGTCTCAATAAATTAAAGAATATTCAAAAAATATCAATCATCTTTCTCGACCACAACAGTATGAAACTAGAAATCAATTATAAGAGGAAAATTGGAAAAGTCAAAAATATTTGGAGATCAAACAAAATGCTACTGAACAACAATTGCGTCAAAGAATAAATGAACGTAGAAATCAAAAAATACCCGGGGACAAATGAAAATGAAAATACAGCATACCAGAATCTACTGCATACAGCAAAAGCAGTACTAAGAGGGAAGTTCATAGTAATAGAGGTCTACCTGAAGAATCAATAAAAATCTCAAAAAAACAATCTAGTAAGACAACTAAACAAATTAGCAATAGGACAAATGAAATTAAAAATCAGTAGAAAAATCAGAGTAGAAATAAGTGAAATACAAACTAAAAAGACAATAGAAAAAAATCAATGAAACTAAGAGCTAGTTCTTTGAGAAGATAAATAAAATTGACAAACTTTGTGCTAGACTCAGAGGAAAAAAAGAGAGAAGGCTCAAATAAATAAAATCAGAAACAAAAGAGGAGAAATTACAATGGATACCACAGAAATACAAAATTATAAGAGAATACCACAAAAAGCTATATGATAAAAAATTGATAATCTAGAAGAAAGAGATAAATTCTTAGAATTATACAACTTTCCACAATTCAATCAAGAAAAATAGAGAGTCTAAATAGACCAATGACTAATAAAGAGATTGAAACAGTAATTAAAATCCTCCCAGAAGACAAAAGTCCAGGACTAGTTTCCCTGGTGAATTCTACTAAACATTCAAAGAAGATTTAACACCTATCCTTCTCAACCTCTTTCAAAAAATTGAAGAGGAGGGAATGCTTCCTAACTCATTCTATGAGGCCAATACTACCCTGATACCAAAACCAGACAAAAAGAACACACAAAAAAGAAAATTAGATGGTAATATCACAGACGAACATACATGCAAAAATCCTCAACAAAATGTTTACCAAATTGAGTACAAAAATAGGTTAAATGGATCACACACCATGATCAAGTGGGATTTATTCCAAGGATGCAAGGATGGTTCAACATCCACAAATCAATCAACGTGATACACCACATTAACAAAATGAAGAATAAAAGTCACATGGTCATCTGAATAGACGCACAGAAAGCATTCAACAAGACACAGCATCAATTTATGATGAAAATTCTAAAAAAAATTGGTATAGCTGGAAAGTACCTCAACATAACAAAGGCCATACATGACAAACACACAGCCAATATCATACTCAATGATAAAAAACTAAAATCTATCCCTCTAAGAACAGGAACAAGACAAGGATGCCCACATTCCCTACTCTCATTGAACATAGTACTGGCAGTCCTAGCTAGAGAAATCAGGTAAGAAAAAGAAATAAAACAGATCCAGAATGGAAAGGAAGCAGTAAAACTGCACTATTTGTAGATGACATGATTTTATATATAGAAAACCCAAAAGAATCCACCTAAAAACTAAGAATAATTAACAAATATAGTAAGTTGCAGAGTATGAAATCAACATACAAAAATCAGTTGCATTTCTGTACACTAACAACTGAACAGCAGAAAGTGAAATCAAGAATACAATCCTACTTACAATTGCAACAACAAAAAAATAAACTATCTAGGAATAAATTTAACCAAAGAGGTGAAAGACTAGTACACTGAAAACTATAAAACACTATTGAAAGAAATCAAAGAAAACACAAAGAAATGGAAAAGATATTCCATACTCATGGGATAAGAAGAATTGACATAAAATGTCCATACTTCCTAAAACAATTTACGGATTCAATGCAATCTCTATCAAAGTCCCAATGACGTTTTTCGTGGAAATACAACAAAGCATCCTAAAATTCATACGAAACAACAAAAGGCCCCAAATAGACAATGCAATTCTAAGAAAAAAGAACAAACCTGGAGGCATCACAATTTCTGAATTCAAAACATACAACAAAGCTATAGTAATCAAAACAGCATGGTACTGGCACAAAAACAGACACACAGATCAATGGAACAGAATTGAAAGCCCAGAAATAAACCCACAGATCTATGAACAAGCAATTTTTGACAAAGGAGCCAAAAACATACAAGAGAGAAAGGAAAATCTCTTCAATAAGTGGTGCTGGGAAAACTGGACAGCCACTTGCAAAAAAATAAAAGTAGATCATTATCTTACACAATACACAAAAACTAACTCAAAATGAATTAAAAACTTGAATGTAAGACCTGAAACCATAAAATTCCTAGAAGAAAACACAGGTAATACATTCTTTGACATCAGTATTAATAGAATCTTTTTGAATTTCATGTCTCCTCAGGCAAGGGAAACAAAAGAAAAATAAACAAATGGGACTACATCAAACTAAAAAGCCTCTGCACAGCAAAGAAAACCATCAACAACACAAAAAGGCAACATAAAAATTGGGAGAAGATATTTGCAAATCATATATCTGATAAGGGGTTAATGTCCTATATATATAAATAACACAAAAAATTCAAAAAAAAAAAAACAAAAACAAAGAACTCCATTTAAAAATGGGCAAAGGATTTGAACAGACATTTTTCCAAAGAAGATATACAGATGGCTAACAGGCACATCAAAAGATGATCAACATCACTAATTATTAGGGAAATGCAAATCAAAATTACAATGAGATATCATGTCGTGCCTGTAAGAATGGCTATTTTTAAAAAGAAAAGAAATAACAAGTGTTGGAAAGGATGTAGAGAAAAGGGAACCCTCATACACTGCTGATGGGAATGCAAACTGGTGCAGCCACTATGGAAAACAGTATGGAGATTCCTTAAAATTTTATAACAGAACTACCATATGATCTAGCTATCCCACTTCTGGATATTTATCTAAAGAACATGAAAACACTAATTTTAAATGATATATGCACCCCTATGTTCATTGTAGCATTATTCACAATAGTCAAGACTTGAAAACAACCTAAGTGCCCATCAACAGATGAATGAATAGAGAAGATGTGGTATATATACATACAACGATTACTACTCAGCCATAAAAAAAGATGAAATCTTGCCATTCGCAACAACATGGATGGACTTTGAGGGCATTGTGCTAAGCAAGATAAGTCAGACAGAGAAAGATAAATACTGTATGATTTCACTTATAAGTAGAAGATAAAAATAACAACAACAATAACATAGACACAGAGAATAGATTAATTAATTAATCTATTAATTAGAGGGAAAGGGAGGCGGGAGGACAAGAGAGGTAAAAGGACACGTGTATAGTGATGGATGGCAAATAGACTTTAAGTGGTGTACACAATGTAATCTACAGAGAAATCAAAATATAATGATGTACAATTGAAATTTGTATAATGTTATAAACCAATTTGACCTCAATAAAACATTTAAAAAAATAGATTTAATTTTATATTTAATTTTATTTTAAATACACTCTGAAATTTTGTTGAGACTGAAAAGTAATAGTAATATTCTTGTATAAACTTTTTAAACTCATTTAAAGATAGACGTATTATATCCTTTACTATCAATTTTTTAAAACCAATGGGCACATATCAAAGAATATAGAATGCCATAGAATTTTTTCAAGGATTTTCAAATGCCGTTAACTGTATTTTCCATTCATGGTGACACTGTCATATGTCTGATCCTTCAAATCATCTTTGTCATCAGACAGACAACTTGTAACTTGTCTGTGAATGATTTATATAATTCTTTTCCAGTTGATTTTACGTACTGGCAAAATTCTTCAACACACAAAAAATATTTTATGTGAAAATACATGCATTTGGAAATACACAAATCTAATAATTATCTGTTTTACCTGGCTTATCTGTGTGGCTATACCATTAAACCTTATTGGAAAATATTTCGTATTTCTTACCTTATTTAAAGTTATTTGATTCATCACATCTACCATAATCTTAATATCTTAGTTTTATATTTCTTTGCCTAAATAATATGTTGTACTATTTGTTGTTAATGTTAGTCTTTTTCATAAGTGTTCTGCCATAACGTTGGCATAATTTGCTGTAGTATTTGCCAAATGAAGAGAATAATAATATATTTTCTTGGATGGTGCTCTGAATGCTTGACTCTGTCCTGCTGAAAACTGAATCATCCGTATTATATGTTCATTTACCGCATGTCAATATTTTTATATAGTCATGGTCCCACAGCATTCATAGTTACATAATTTAATCATATTTCAGTTTTGAATACTTATTTTCTATTGAGTATTACTAAGGAATTTTTACTTCTTTTTGCTATTAACGTATGATAACTTGGCTGATCTTTTACTCATTCTCATTCATCAGATGATTATTTTCATCCCTAAAGAATTTTCAGTATAAATTAAATAGTGATAACAATAATACACATAAGTTTTTCTAAAAAGCAACCAGATTATAATCATTATTTTACCAATAGAAACAATTTGTGTGCAATCAAGTTTTCAAACCGTTCTATTTTTACTTAAACTCTTTACTAAAGGATAATGAACATTTAAAAAGTACATAATCATAACTACAAAGTTCACTGAGTTATCACAAAGAGAACATATCTATATTAAGCAATTTATGTCAAGAAGTACAAATATCACTAGCACCTCAGAAGACTCCTTATGCCACTCCCAAAATTACTCCGTCATCCCTAAACGTAACCTCTATCCTGACTTCCAACATCATAATTTGTTTTTCTATCCCTCTCTAATAGTTTACCTTCTCCCTAAAAAATACCTTTCAATATTTCCTTGTATGGTTACAAATTATTTCAGTTTTTCTTTTCTAAAAAATAAGTATTTACCTTCAGTTGTGATGGATATTTTCATTGAGTTTAGAATTATAGATCTTCAGTTTTTTTTTATCTTAACATGCTGAAAACAACGTTATATTACATTCTGGTTCCAACTGTGTTCTTTTGAAAAGTCAGATGCTCCTCACTATGAAATTAATCTCTAGTTTCTGGCTATTTTTAACATTCTCATTGCCTTTGGTTTTCAGTAGTTTTACAATGATGTACTTGGTGTGACTTTCTTTTTGTTAATTTTGCCCTTGTTCACTGGAATTCCTGAATCTCAATTTCCATTTTGGAGAGTTCTCAGCCATTATTTCATCACAACCGTTATCTACTCCATTCTCTCTCCTATCATTTTGTGACCCTAGCTACACATATATTTGACCTTTTCATGATATTCCCTCAATTGCATACTTCGGCTTTTTTATATTTTCCAAACTTTTCTTCATCCAAAATTCATTCTGGATATACTCTTCCAATATATAATCCAGATGACTAATTCTCTCTTCAGTGGGGGATTTATCTGCTATTACGTCCATCTATTGCTTTTTAGCTGCTATCATTTGATTTTTCTTTTATAGAATTTCCATTCGTTCTTTCTTTATTGCTTCCATTTCACTGCCAAAATTCTCCATCTTGTTTTTATCTCCTTGAACATGTTTTTTTTTTTTTTTTTTCTGAGGAAGATCAGCCCTGAGCTAACATCCATGCCAATCCTCCTCTTTTTGCTGAGGAAGACTGGCCCTGAGCTAACATCTATTGCCAATCCTCCTCCTTTTTTCCCCCCGTTTTTCTCCCCAAAGCCCCAGTAGATAGTTGTATGTCATAATTGCACATCCTCCTAGTTCCTGTATGTGGGATGCTGCCTCAGCCTGGCCAGACAAGTGATATGTCAGTGCACCCGGGATCCAAACCCGGGCCACCAGTAGCGGAGCGCCCACACTTAACCACTAAGGCAGGGGGCCAGCCCCTCCTTGAACATGTCAAATCTACTTATTTTAAAGTCTGTGCCTGATAACTCCATTTTCTAGGACCCTGATAAGTCAGTCTCTATTCTCGGTCATGCTTTTTTTCTTTGAAAGTTTTCTTCATTTTACCTTTCTCTTTATCTTCCTGTTTCATTCTTGTTTTTGAGTATTGATCATTTACATTGAAAAACTATAGAAATTATTTAGGGCTTAGTATAATGTTATCATGCAACAGAAACATTTAAGGGCAATGACAATACAAAATTCTCTTATTAATTTCAGAGATTAAGATAATTTAAAACTTTGTTACGCGAGGCCGGCCCAGTGGTGCAAGCGGTTATGTGCGCGCTCCACTGCAGCGGCCTGGGGTTTGCCGGTTTGGACCCAGGGCACGCACCAACGCACAGCTTGTCAAGCCATGCTGTGGTGGCGTCCCATATAAAGTAGAGGAAGATGGGCACGGATGTTAGCTCAGGGCCAATGTTCCTCAGCAAAAAGAAAAAAAGACGAGGATTGGCATCAGATGTTAGCTCAGTGCTGATCTTCCTCACAAAAAAAACAAAACAAAACACAAAACAAAACAAAAAACAAAAAAATTTTGTTATAGTCTCTGCAAATGTAACTCTTGCTTCACACTTACTCCTAGGATGCAGCCCTTTAAGGTTGTAACACAAAATTCAGGCTCCAAAGATATCTTAGAAGATTTACAAGTCTGCAGAAAGCTTCAATTACCTTCCCAGTCTCTTTAGCTGCCTCTCACAGAACCATGAGATGCCTCTAGGGGAAAAGTGGCCCCAAAACATAGCTCATCTCTGTGAGTTTCTATCTTCTCCCAGATACTGACCCTGTAATTCATATCTCCTTTGGTGGTTCTTCAACGCCTTGAGGTAGATTTTATTTTATATTTTTCTTGCTTTTTCTAGTTGTCCTTGACAAGACAGTTGGTTCAAATTAGGCAGTCTACAATTTCTAGAAGCAGAAGGCCTCCTGTTTCTTTTTTAATTGTTTATTTATAAAACTTACCTCCTTCTCTGAGTGAAGCCGCAATGTGTGTCTCACAAATCTAGGCTGTAACAGAGCTGGTATGTAGACAAGTTGAGACTATATAGTGGGAGGTGATTCCTCAGCCTGTGTACAAGCCACATGAATTCAAGGTTAGTTTCTTCACAGGTTTCCGTCTTGACCATGAAGCCAGTTCAAATTAATATAGGAGAGGAACCAAATTTGGGGCATCTAACCTGGGCTACCTACCTTGTCTAGACTGAAAGCCAAAGCAAAAACTGGCACTAATTGTTTTGCTGCCTAATGTTTTAAAATAATCCTTATCTAAGAGGTCTCTGATTCCTTTAACAGAATCTTGTCCTCAGCCGTTTCAGCTGGGGCAGCCTAGTTGAAGGTCAGTGTTTACAGAATTTCACACACATTTCCTAAGATTTGCTTTGGCCTTGTGGCCTGTGTTTTCAAAACTGACTTTGTGGGTGAGGCTTGTGCATTTGTTTAATGCCCAGCAAGTAAATCTCTACTGCTATAGGAAGACACTCATGTAAGCAGAAGGAAGGAAATCATAGGAAAGACACCCTTGCTCTAGCAGACGCTGTGGCGAGCCGCCGATATATTTGCCCCCTTCAGGACAAATATCTTCATTCCCTCAGCTTAGGGGACTATTAGCTTCCGACTGCTCACAGGTAGGTCTCTCTCCAGGAATTGCCTTTAGTGAGAGAGATTTTCTTTGCCCAAAGGGATGTTCCTTCTCCAGGGAGAGCACACATTAACCATGGGAATAAAAAGGTGCAGCCCCGTTACTTGTTCTAGGAAATCTCTGAAGGGCCATCCTAGCTCCAGAAATCTCTGTGAGCTTGATTAAATCCTCTGCTACAACTACACCACAGTTCAAACTCTCCTTCTGCTCAGTCCTGCCTCCCTCTCTCTTCTATGGTATTGTTCCTGAGAGCACTTCCTAATAAATGTTCTACATGCTGAAGTCCATCTGAGGCTCTTTCCTCAGAAACTGACCTAAGAAACTCATTTACATATAAACAGCCAGTTGACTTGGACAAATCCAGCCTGAGCAGCAGCAATCTGTCACAGTAAAAACCTCAAATGGACACTAGATGAAAGTCTTTCAACTACCTGTCCAGGCCACAACAGTAAAGAGGCTGCTTCACAGCATATGAAACCCAGTCATGTTGAACCATACAGGCCACCGCATGCCAACAAGGTCAAAACTCATGTGGTCATGCTCTAATGTCTTAAGCTAATGGTCATTTACATTGGCTCCACAGAAGATTCCCAGACATTAATTTGTTCTGTTTCCACAATATTGTTTTCCCCATAGCTGTTTTCTAACAAAGGCTGCTATAGTCTTTTCTAATTCACTCCTGACTTGAAAGCACTTTCCTACAGTACAGACATCAGTCTTGCATCTTATTCAAAATTAGTGAAAATGTATACTCAAAATTTATTCCAACTTTGATTTTAATTTGTAGATCTTCTTTGGTTTTTGTTTTAAGATCTAGCCTTCCCTAGATACAATACACATGAAGTTACTTTTTCCAGTTTGAATTTATCTCAGTCAAATGAGTTATGAAATATTTCACTCTAACATTTTCCCAGAAATTAACTCTGATTTCTAACATGTTTTTTTCATTTAAATTTTTGAATGGCTGGTTGCATTTTCTCACTTGCCTTAGAAAATATGCAGATAAGAATGAATTCATATAGAGATAACATGGATGTCATTGTCAAAAATTTGATGAAGGCTTAGAAAAAAAAATAAATTCATATAGTCATTACAATGAGAAAAATAAAGAGCTACCGGTAAACATTTCATTAACCAAAGCTGGTCAACCTTTAACTGATATTCAGCCAACATCCTGGATTCATTAGGTTCAAGTTCGGCTGATAGTGACAGAAAAATCAAACAATCAATATCCTTAGAAAGATGTAGTTATATTTCCCTGCCTTGTGAAAACACTGGAGGCAGGCAAGTCAGGGTTGTTCTGGCATTCCATTGATCAGGACTTTGGTTCCCAGTTTCCTTTTTTTTACTGAGGTCTTCTGTATTCATTGTTTTGCTTTGTTTCTTTTGTTTTGGTCTTTATTATCCTTGGTCCTCACTCTAAACGTCATCCCATATTCTGAGATGGTTGCCAGAGGTCCTTCCATCAAATCCAGCTTTTAGCCAGCAACAAGGAGAAAGGAGGAAGCTGAACAGACCCACCTCCCACTGCTTCAGATCCACTTTGCAGAAGTTGTACCCTCCATTCGTCAGACTGCTATTACATAATCACAACCAGCTAAAAGAGTGCCCAAGAGATGTAGCGTTTGTTCTGCCCAGATAATAATTGGGGGGTTAATTTACTCTAGAGGAAGTACAAAATAGATTCTGGGAGATAACCAGGGCTATAACCCCATTTGGCAATTCATCTATCCATTTAAGTACGTCGGTGCATAGTTGGTAACCAGTTTCACTTGAATAAGTAACTTGAAATAACGTTGTTCAAACCTCAAAGACCATAGGTGCTTTTCTCAGGACACTTTATATGAAAATTAGGGCTCATGCTTGCTTCATACATTTTCCCATCTAAAGTGGTATCTGATATTCTCTTTGAGGTAGAATTGGTTGTGCATTGGGGATGGAAAGAGCTATAGGTAGGCCAACTAGTGCCTATGTCTTAGAACAGAACCAAAATTATATCTCAAGAAGAATCTTGTTATCCTCTATGGGTGTTATCAGCCTCCTGGAAGCAAACCTGTGCTTCAAACAACAGTTCTTGAGTAGATCTCCAAGAGCCACCAGAAATTTCCAATTGCCAATTCCACTCATAGCTCAACTGAGTATTAAAGTTACTTCTCTGAATTTAACAGATAATATAAAATTGTTGTACATAAGGTGTATGTTAGAGTACATAATCTAGAAGTTGCTGTTGCTCAAAATACTTATATTAGTTCAAGATAAGCAATATTTATTGGGGACTTAGAATCTATTCATTCTTATAGGTAGTGCAAAATCCACCCTTGAGTTTGCCAGAACTTCAGAGAGCTGCACACTGGACCAGATCATGTTGTGTTGTGTTGTGTTGTGTAATTTTCCTCACGTTTTACTTTCAGCTGATATAATCACCTTACTTTAAGAGACTTAAACAGGCTTATGAATCTTATAAAATTTACTGAACAAGCTTCCTGAGAACTTTGTTCACTGAACCACAGTTTCTTCTTTATAAGAACTGAAGGGACAAATTTCCCTTTGGCCTCGGGACCAGGAATAGATATACTTTTCCCCAACAACTTATTTCTCTATATCTTCTGCACACTGTAAATATGTAATAATCCCATGGGACTCTGAGAGGGGCAAAGCCCTTAAGAGCCATCTTTGACTCTTCTAATAAGTTGCAACCCATATTTAGTGTAGAGGGTATTAACGACAATTTTTTAAATTTACTCCATTCTTGGCTTCATCATAGTTTACCAGCCATATATTCCCTTGGATTCTACTCCTGTATTATTATTGATATAGTTTTAATATCATGTGCATGTTTTTGTAATTATTTTTTGAGCTTACAACTTATTGTGAATTTAAGCATCGGCTTGTAAGCTGCTTGATGATTTGGAGGACTTCTAATTTTTTAATAATAACCAAGGCACTGAAACTTTGTGTTAATCTCTGCTGTCACTCAGTGGGAAAATATAGACATTTGTCCCAATCTGTTTGATGATTACAAAAACCCTGACATTTTCAACCAGAGGGTTTTGATGTTGCAGATATTTTGATTCTGTGCTTACAAAGATAAGTATTTTCTATAATATTATATTTTTTTATGGTTTTCTCTGAGAAGGTACTTCCCATGGTGCAACTCATTATCCCAAATCAGTCTCTTTCTTCTATAGAGCATAACTAAAAAACATTTTTCAATTTTTCCTTCCTGGGTTGTGTTTTGCCTTTGTAATCATAAGTGCAGATTGTTGATTTAATCATTCTTCTCTATTCACAGTCTCATGGATATCACTTGGTCTGAGTAGACCTCTTCTGTAAACTGTTTGATTTATTTATTTATCCCCATTTCCTTCTCTTCTCCACATACTAATGTATTACTGTGTTATCCTTCTGTTCTATGTGTTCTTAGAAAATGTGGTGGTGTTTGATGTGTACAACTTTAATTTCCCCAAAAAGTATTATACTGTATGCTTCGTCTATTGATGTATTTCATTCAGCACTCTTTTAAAGACCCTCCATATTAATCTCTGTCTAGTCTGTTGTTTCTACCTGCTGCATAGAATCCCATAGTGTGCATCTACTGCAATTACTTATGTGTTCCCCTAAGGATGAACATCTACCATGCTTCCAAGACCTTACTACCATAAAAATGCTGTGATAAACATCTTTCTATGTGTTCCCTCTGAAGCTGGGTAAATATTTTCTCTTATGCATATTCAGAACTGAGATTGCAGGGTCAACACATATATCATTAGACAAGATACTGCTGCAAACGCTCCAGAAACACCCTCAGTGAGTGGGGAATGCCACCTATCCCACATCCCTGCAAATACTGGGCTTCTGTGGCTTTTAGATTTTGCCAATTTGGTGGTGTAAAATTAGATCTTGTCTAAATTTGCGTTTCTCTAATTACCAATGAGTTTGATACAACTTTAATTTCAACAAAAGGTATTATATGTATGTTTCATTTGTTAATGTATTTTATTCAGCACTCTGTAAACCTTCCCATATTCCTCTATGTATATATGTAAATACATATATACATATTAGTTTTAGAATTTCAAATATTTCTCTCAATTTTCCACACATTAATTTTGTACACTGTATACTTTATTGAAGAGAAAGCCTTAACTTTTTAAGGCAAAATTCAACAATTTTTACTTTTAGTTTAATTTAACTTTATTATTCTTTTTTTGCAAAAAAAAAAAAAATCAATTTTATAGTTTGTGGTTCAGAAGAAACAGTGTGAAAAACAGTGGTAGAGTCTATGCTGCCCCCTCCCACACCTGGACATGCCCACTCTTGTCCTAGGAAGGGTGCAGAACCAAGACCCCTGTCCTTGCAGGAACTGACTGACTTACGGGACTCTGGGAGGGGCACAGCCCTTAAGAGTTGAGGCCAAGAGCTAGCCCCCTCACCCTCAGCAGCCCTTGTTTAACTGGAACTGTGTATGTGTGTATGAGGGTAGGCGGAATGACCCACCATAAGCCATTTCTCCCCTAGGCTCTAGAGTTTCCAATTTGGGAATTTAGTTTAAGCAATAATTCCCCATTAATAGGTAATAAAGATATTCTGCTATATTATATGCTACTAATTCTGTGCTGTTATGTTTTGCATTTAGGACTTTATTCCATTGTGAATAAACCTTTGCTTGTCTCTTTCAAAAATGATTTAGATGTTTGTATTCATTTATTCTCCCATATAATATAAAAAAATGTTTACTATGAACCTCTAAAATCCATCTAGAGTTTTAATTATTTACTGAATAGAATACTCTTAAAAGAATTATAAATTTTTTATCATAATAACTCCTTCCATACAACTCCAGTTATCAGAAACACTCTTAGGATCTTTGAGAGTTTTTAGAATTTCTCTGTAGAATTCTTGTATATTCTTTTGTTAGCTAATTTTCAGTTATTTTGTAGACTTTGTTGCTATTATAAATGGTATCTTATTTTCTTTTATTTGTTTGTGTAAAAAAAAGGCTGTTGATTTTTTAATATTTGTTTTGTATCTAGTTAATTTGCTAAACTTTCACAATAGCTCTAATGGTTTGCTCTTTATTCTATTAGTTTTCTTGGTAGAAATCATATCATCTGAAAAAAATATTTATTCCCTTGAAATTCTTACACTTTTATTTATATGTTAAATTTATAACTAGATACATTCTAGAGCTCTCTTGTTATTCCTAATATTTTGTTTTTTCTAAATTTTCTTGTATGCAATCATATAAGCAGCAAATAATGATATTTTTTTCTTTAATATGTATTTTCATATCAGCTTATTTTTCTTGCCTTACTGGATCAGGACTTTTAGTATTCTGTTGAATAGTGATGGCTATTGTAGGCAGACATCTTCCTCTTGATTTTCGCTAGAATGCTTTAAATCTTCAAAATTAAACATATCTCATGTAGGTTGTTTTTAGACACATTTGACCATACAGTGGAAATTTCCTTCTATTCTGAGTTGTAATGTTTTATCAGAATGGACATTTGAATACATCAAATGCTTTTCTTTTAACTCTAGAGATAATTGTATGCTTTTAATCCTTAATCTGTTGAAGTGATTCTACTAAGAGATTTTTAATGGTAAACAAATCTTGCATTCTATGGATAAATCCCACTTCATTTGGTGCTGGTTTTTGTTTGTAAATATTTTATTTGAGTCTATATACACAATTTCTGAGCAAATATACATAAACGAGATTAGCTAATAATTACTATTTTAATATTTGTTTTAGTTTTTTCTGGAGGAATTTTTGCTGTTTGGGTGTCATGAAAACTTTGCCTCATCAAGTTAATCGGATTGCTTTCCATCTTATTCTCTACATGGATCAATGTATATGAAATATGATTATCTGCTGCTCCATGTAGGCTGGACCTAGAACGTTGTGTAACTAGTAAGAATTTTGACTGCTTGTTCATTTTCCTTAAGAACTACTTATATATTCAGATTTTCTCTCTTTTAGAGTTTTTAAATAAAATTTTGTCTATAACAAGTGTGTTCATATTAACTATAAGTAGCAATTTCTTATTTTAATCTGTATGTTACTTATCTTTAATATGCCTGTTTTTCTGATATTTATTACTCTTTTGATCAGCTCTGAGAGAGATTTTTATATTTTTGTTAATTTTCTCAAAAAGCCAGCCTTTATTATTGTCAGTCACCTTTATCAATTTTTTGTTTTGCTTTTTAACATTAGTGCTTTTAAATTAATTTTCTACCTTCTGAATTTTTATTGATTGTGTCGTTCTTTTTCTAACTTTCTCCATTAAAACCTTAGCTCTTATGCTTTTAGTCTCTCTGTTTTACAAATAAATGCATTTAAAGTTATAAATTCCCCTATATGTGTCACTTTAGAATATTTATAAACCAGAAAAAAATATGTGCTCACCTATGTAAAAACAATGCATGGTAATAAGGTTGCACAAACTAATCCTGGGTGACTACTGTTTAAACTCTCAGAATAAGTAAAATTAAACAAAAGCAGAAAGCGGAAATATGTGAGTGCAAATACGCGCTATGTTCATAGTTCATATCTGCTTCCCATTTTAAATACAGAGGTACTGAATTTCAATCACCACGGAAAATTGAACAAAGCATAAATAAATCATTTCTGAAACTTACAGACCACATCAATGATAAAATTCACCAATGAATGTTTCTATCCTCCAAACTAACACCACACAAAAAAGGAATTTTGAAGCAAAAACTTCTAATACTAATTTTCTTGAAATGTAATATACATTAATTTTTCTTTTATTCTCATTAAAATTCCTCCTAATCTCTTACTCCTGCCTGTGATGAACATAGGTTTGTGTGTAGATGTGGCCAGGTCACATTTTTTTTTTTTTTTGGTGAGGAAGTTCATCCCTGAGCTAACATCCATGCCAATCCTCCTCTTTTTGCTGAGGAAGACCGGTCCTGAGCTAACTTCTATTGCCAATCCTCCTCCTTTTTTCCCTTTTCTCCCCAAAGCCCCAGTAGATAGTTGTATGTCATAGTTACACATCCTTCTTAGTTGCTGTACGTGGGATGCCACCTCACATGACCGGACAAGCAGTGCATGGGTGCACCCCCGGGATCCGAACCCAGCTGCCAGTAGTGGGCGGAGCACGTGCACTTAACCGCTAAGCCATAGGGCCAGCCCTGGACAGGTCTCTTTGAAGAAGAAATTTCCTTTCCTTTGTTTTTTGCTGGAATTATGCATTGCAGCAGTCACAAAATCTCTCTTTTTTTTTTTTGTGAGGAAGATCAGCCCTGAGCTAACATCCATGCTAATCCTCCTCTTTTTGCTGAGGAAGACCCGCTGTGAGCTAACATCTATTGCTAATGCTCCTCCTCCCCCCCCAAAGCCCCAGTAGATAGTTGTACGTTATAGTTGCACGTCCTTCTAGTTGCTGTATGTGGGACACGGCCTCAGCATAGCCGGAGAAGCGGTGTGTCGGTGCGCACCCGGGATCCGAACCCGGGCCACCAGTAGCGTAGCGCGCGCACTTAACTGCTAAGCCCCGGGGCGGGCCCCACAAAATCTCTTATAATCCTTCTTTCTAGAACTGAGAAATTTCCTATAAACTTCCAGCTTGCTGTGAATTTGGTCAGTTAAACTTCTTATGTGTGAATAAGAAAAGTATTTCTTTAAAGATAACTGCAAAATTAAAATAATAAAGAATTCATAATTAAATGGTTATAAATAGTAAACATATTTATACATATGATGTATAAATGTATATACGATGTATATAAACAATATTTATAAATATGATGATGCAATGATCTGTTAAATCTTCCCCTATTTAAAAGCTGACTATTGCCATTTGGTCATATGTCTGGATTTCCCTAAAAAAAAAAAAAATTTTATATATCAAAATCTCTCATATGCCATTAAATTATTTAGAACAAAATTAAAATCTAATTAATAAATTGGATGGGCTGGCTCCAGGCTTAATGGTTAAGTGCGCGCGCTCCGCTACTGGTGGCCCAGGTTCAGATCCCAGGCGCACACCAACACACCGCTTCTCCAGCCATGCTGAGGCCGCGTCCCACATACAGCAACTAGAAGGATGTGCAACTATGACATACGACTATCTACTGGGGCTTTGGGGGGAAAAAAAGGAGGAGGATTGGCAATAGATGTTAGCTCAGAGCCGGTCTTCCTCAGCAAAAAGAGGAGGATTAACATGGATGTTAGCTCAGGGCTGATCTTCCTCACAAAAATAAATAAATAAATAGATAAATAAATAGATAAATAAATAAATAAATACCTGGAGACAGAGCTTCTTCTCACACATTTTGGATCCAATTTCAGTGAGTATGTTTACCATATAAATAGAAAAAGCTGAATATGTGATGAATGAATGAATGAAAGAACAAACATTGCTTCAGGAGGAAATTCACAGGAAATGTCTTGCATTTTGATGATTGAACTGTCGTTGCCATGGCATTTCATGGTTTAAACCTCATACCGTAACATTCAGGACAAGAGAGAGCATCTCTTTCTCCTACCATCAAACAAAAGAATCAGGTTTCATATAAATTGTGCCACCACAGAGAAGGTGCCTAGCCCTGAGCCACCACTCTGAGGAAGGAAAAGTGGGATCTATATCACGGTTTGGCTTAAATTATAGGTTACCGGTCTATCCTTTAGCCTATCGCATTACCAATGATGCTTTCTCCTGATTGCCTTAGGCTGATCAGAATCCAGGACTATAGATGAGGATGGAGTCAACAAACCAAAAATCCCACGGCTGCTATGCAAGGGTGACAAGGTAGATTGGAGCCTAGAGAAGCAATCAGCCAGCCTTATCCAGGTAGGAAGATTGCAGCAGTCCCACTGTTTCCTCTCCCCCATCCTGTAGTTTCCTCTCCCCCATCCTGTAGTTTTCACCATTCCTCCCTCTCCAATCTCAACTTTATTTTCCAAAAATTTACACCTGTGCAGCTGCTGCCACCGGCACTTAGTCCCTCTGGATGGTCTCCTTGCCCTGGGCCCCATTTCTCTGCTCCCTAAACTAATTCAAGTTAAGTCCCTTGCCCCTAGTTTAACCCAAATAAATCGGTGCACTGAGAAGCTAAGATAGAAACAACAGACAATGAAAAGAGTAAACTGTAGAATCAAATGAGGAAGACAAAATTTTCAAGCTCAGAAGGTAGTGATGATCTTTCTCTTCCCAATTACTTTATACTCGATAAGTCCCTGTGGCATCGTAAGTGCTTAAGAATTATTTATTGAATTAATTAACGAATCTTAAAGTAATTGAAGTCTAGCCATAGATATCTCAACTCAAATTGCCATTCAGGGTCATTAGTCATAAATATTCAATCTTCATTATTCATGAATTCTGTTTTTGCTAATTCGCCTACCTGTTAAAATATATTTGTAACACCCAAGTAATTACTCAGAACACTATCATAGTCATTCATAGACGTGTGCAGAGCGGCACAAACTTTGTCACCGTGCTCACGTGTTTCCAGCTGAGGCTGAACAAGGCTGTGCTCTGCCTTCTTGTTTCAGTTATTACACTCCAAACAAATGTCCTTTTCATGGTCTATTTAATGCCACATTTTCTGCATTTTTGTGCTATTGGTTAAGGTATTTTGCTGTTTAAAATGTCCCTGAAGCAGAGTGCTGAAGTGCTGTCTAGTGTTCCTAAGCACAAGTATGCTGTGACATCCCTTATAAAGAAGATGCATGTATAGACAAGCTTTGTTCAGCCATGAGTTATAGGGTTGTGGGCCATGGGTTCAGAGTTAATGAATCAACAATGAAGTAACTTCAGAAAAAGGAAGAGAAAATTCACTGATCTGTATGGAGTGAGTCCAGAAATTGCTAAAGAAATATCTATAATGCTATGATGAAGCTATGGAAAGATGGAAATGGAGCTAGACTTGTGGATTCATGAGATGATGACTGCTTTTGTTTGTTTGCTTGTTTTTAAAAACGTACTGGACAGCACAGCTGTGTGGATGAAAGCCCAAGAAATTTATCATCACATTACCCAGATTGGGAATATGTTAAACACTCTTTGGCTGGTGTTTTATTATAAAGAAATACTGCATATAATACATAAATTATTTGAAAATATATATATTAAATAAGCTATCTTTAGACAGAAATACACATAACACAGGGCATATATTTATCAGTTGACACAAATGCTGTGACTAGAGGCTCACAGGAACCTAATCCTGTATTACCCCTAGGAGCAACAGCTCAATATTAAGTAACTCAGTGTTTTCACAGTGACTGTAACACAACAGCCATGAATAGCAAGAATGTACTCTATGTCCCTTCTTGCCTTGATCTCACTTCAGTCCGGAGGATCAACACTCTTGTTCTTTCTTCTTGACCATCTTCTTTTCTCCTCAGTGACGCACTTGCATTACTACCTCTCAGGCTTCACCTGTATCAGAGCTTCACAGATTTTAATGTGACTATGAATCACCTACTGATGTTGATAAATACAAATTATCATTCAGTAGGTCTGAGGTAAGGTCTAGGACTTTATATTTCTAATAAGCTCCAAGGTGATAACTCTGCTGCGTGTCTTTGAACCACACTGAATAGTGAGGATCTACATCCTGCCTTCCCATTTTGGTTTAGAATACTTGGAGCAACAGTTTCATTCCAATAGGTCTCTATAGTTAAACAATAAGAACGGTCAGAGGAAACATTGTGTTCTCCTCAGGGGCTCAGAGAACTCACTGAGGATCTAAGGAAGTGTGAGTCTCTTGGCCAAGTGAGAAGACATTTAACAGGAAGAACATCAAATGTCTCAAGTACTACAAACATGTCAGGAAGGAAAATAATAAGAAAAGATTATGAATTCAACACAGATTTTAATTGAGAACATATTACATCCAGGTAAGACACTTTGCCAAGGACATGAATATTAAAAAGACATGGAGTTGGCTCTCAAACCTTAAAAATTCTAAAAGGAAGAGCAGCACAAGTAGCTGCAACAAAGGGCAGAAAGTGAGGATTGGATTCGGCAAAGTACAATTCAAGTGTGCTTGGAGTTCAGATAAGGCAGAGACTGCTTCCACTTGTAAATCAGGAAGGCCCTCTAGAGGAGGTGACATCTTAAATGGACCTGATATTTGAATATGTGGAGGTTGCTAGGACCTCATCTTTCAGAGTTATAATTTGAGTTTTAAGCCCCAGAACTCAGGTCAGAACAACAAATCCTGCAATATTACATTCAGCTTATACGGACAACTGACAATTAAGCAAAAGTAAACAACAACAAATAGTTGTACAAGAAGAGTTGAATGGATGTCATCACTGTGTTGGGTTTAGATACGTCTGGACCCCTGAGCTGCTGGGATCTCATTCCAAAGGGAGAGAAGTGCTTGGAAATTCACGGTATGTCCTGTCAAGAACAGAGATGAAACTCATTCTGCATGAGGTAGAGTTGAGAAGTGAAGAGTAAGAAGGAAGGGGACTGGGAGGAGAACTGAGGAGATAGAAAACAAAAAACGTGGGAAGACAAGTGGGAATGGAGCAAAAAGCAGGAGGGATGGATACAAAGAACTCACCAGCGCTTCCTAAGCCAAAATGCAAGACCTGTCAGAAGCACAAGGGGCATTATGACTGCCAAGATGATCAAGCCCATGGAGTTGTGACGTTCTGTGGATTTGGGTGCACACAAGGATGTCATTTAAAATCTACCCATTTTATTGAATTTTCCTGGTCTTCCTTTATTCATTTGAGTGTCTGCCTCACCTGTCTCCTTTGTTCCTATTTCTTCTCTCATCTTTCTTCAGAGATGAATCCTTCATCTAATGCTCAATATCTTCCTTCATCTGCAGGTCACTCATTTTCCACTTTTCTATTTCTTGGATAACTTACTTTTATCTCGGAGTGGGTCTGAAATCCCTAGAATCCCAAATTTTTAACCTGACTCTCCTGCTTTGCTTGAGGACCACCTACTCCCATTCCCAGTTTGGACCCCAGTTCGTTCTTACCCCAGTAGAG
Source organism: Ceratotherium simum simum (assembly GCF_057802395.1). Taxonomy (NCBI): domain Eukaryota; kingdom Metazoa; phylum Chordata; class Mammalia; order Perissodactyla; family Rhinocerotidae; genus Ceratotherium; species Ceratotherium simum. The sequence continues at coordinate 37,930,095 of NC_141901.1, forward strand.
GATGATGTCCTCATCTCCTAGACTGCTGTGTCTCACCCGGCAAGACAGGCCAGCTGCCTCAATGGCTTCCACATCTAAGAACACTTGAAGATACCATGTCCCATCAGCATTGGGCAAGAAGTCACTTCGCTGAGTGCCCGGATATTCCTGCTCACCCTGCATCCACATCACCCAAATAGGCTTTGGGTGGAAGCCAGAGACGTGACAAACCAGCATCAGACGGCCAGGACCAGGACTGGGACCAGTGGACAGCCAGGCCTCTGGTCTTACTGCAGAGGACAGGAAAGATATTCAGATAAGGACTCTATCACAGACTTAGAAGTTCAGATCTTCACATCAGTTTAGATAAACACATTTCTCCCACTTCTAGGAATCTGTCACCCATTATTGTCTCTCCGTCTATTCCCATTTCTTAGGAGCTGAGTAGGGGATGGTAGGAAGGTGTGATTTTAAAATAGAAAATTTTTGGAGGAAGGTTGTAAGACTGACCTTGTCGCTGGAGATATGCCTTCCCTGCATCAAGAAGACCCGTGAGGAAACGTGGGCAGGTTTCAAAGAAGAGCTTGTGTAATATTTCCCGGGCAACTGTAGCCGAATTGAGTAGCGTACAGACATGCTGAGCCCTACTTCCACCATTTGGAGATGGCAACCATGCTCTGTTCTGGAAGCTCAGGAAATCTGATCCTTGATAAGCAACCCGTATGAAGCCTACAGAGGCTTCCCCAAAGTGCAGCTCACAGCCTCCTGCCAACTGTACCTTAAAGGGATCTGGGGAAGAGAAGTTGCAAATTAATGAAAGAGGGGGTAAAAAAGATAAAATGAAATGAGTGGAAGCAAAAGACAACAGAAGCAGAAGGGAGAAGTTTAGGAGATTTGAAGGAAGGGAGCAAAGTTTGGTTCAATCAGAGGTTCAGTCTAAGGGGAATTGGTGGTAGTTGGAGATGGAGGAAGAGATGAATGAATTGAGGAAGGGGGAAAATTGTTCAAAGGAGGCAACATGAATGGTGTGGGCAAAAGAATAAGATAGGACTTAGCGTGAGAGAGTTGATGTTACAATAAACTAAGGTGAATGGACTGCAATAGGTTACCATGAATGTATCGACAGAGATTGCTGAAGAGCTGGAGTGTTGGAGAAAATCACCCATCAAGGAGTCAATCAAACAGTGAGAAAGCTTAGAGTATCTAGTTGGAGGCCAGGGAAAGGGGTGGTTACAAGACACCACTAATGAAAGATAATAAGGCACAAACCTACAGTCAACAACAGAGGAGTTTTATAAGTAACAGAAGACTTGAAACCTTTGAAGAATCAGAGTCTGGATTGTAATCCTGGCTCAAAAATATGTAACTGCAGTTTTATGATGAGGATACATAAAGTCTAGAAGCGAGTGGAGGCTATTTGCTAGAGGAATAAGAAACTCATTGAGACACATACACACCTCCCACCCATAACCCCACTTCCCATAAAGGGAAGTGAACTCACATTCAAGCTGCCTTTGACTGACAGAGTTGTGAAATATCTGAAGAAATCCAATGGAGAACATATGAAGTAAGTCTTCCAGGTCCATCCACTCCTCATTGCTGAAGTTGCTCTTGGACCAGGGCCACAGGAAAATGATAGTGCCAGAGTTGCTCACCCACCGATGAGTCTGCAATTCACCCAGCCAACCTGAGCCCAGATTTTCTTCTAAGGAATGGTTGTAAAAGGATGAGATCTGGATGAGTTGGAAGGAGACTGGTTCCTGGAAGTCTGTGGCAAAAGAACAGATAAAATGAAGATAAAAAAAGGCTTTATATTCAACCTTCAGAAGAGCACAAGGACCTGGTCACGGATACTCAGAATGGAAAGAGGCTGACACTCTCACTATCCGGGCATATGCTGGGGAAAACCCAGCATACACAGGCACATGCACACAGACTCTTTTGCACTCAACTGGGCGGTTGCCAGAGTTCTTACCATCTTTATTGTCACCACCTGGGAGGAGAACAACTAGCAACAGAAGTTGCAGAAACAGCATTTCATTTGCAGATGTTATTTCTTTCTCTCAGAAAAATTGGTCTTTGATTTCTATTCTAAGCAAGCCTACTCCACAATATCTCTATTGTGACTTCTTCCTACTTCTAATGAAAAAAACCTTTCCTTTAATCGTTGTCTGCAAAAAAGAAAATCTACTCCTTCCCTAAACCCTGAACTACTCAACTCTCATTTCCCCTTTCGTTCTGTGGACTGCCTACTCAAAACCTCATTTCCTCTTCAGTTCTATGGACCGCCTACTCTGATTCTTTGCCCCTGCAGTTCTGATTCTTCTCTTGGGCTTCCAGCCTCTCTCCTTGTTACCAGCTTCATCTTGTTGACCTTCTCCTGATTCCATTGCCATGGATCAAGTCTTGTGTGGCATTGAAAAGTCACTTTACCTGTAGGGCCTTTTCCTTTCATGCATAAAAGCACAAAATTAAATGGCTTCCCAGCACCCTACCTAATCTTCTCCTGCCCCCGCTCTTTTCTGTCACTCTGTCCTTCTCTTGCCCTTTTGAATATTCACCAAATATTCTCTTCCCCTGTGTCACCCACTCCACACCCTATTCACATCTCTGACTTCTTGTCACTCGCTTTATTTCCTTTATCAGAATCCCTATGATTGCCCTGTGTAACAGTATAAATTATCACCAATTCTCCATTATTTTTAGGCAAGAACTAGTAGCCATCACAGAAAACACAGGAACATTGAAACACGTAAAGAAAATCCCCTCTGTTTGACTTAACATTGATATATATTCATTCACCAGTCACTTAGCTCCTGCTGAATCCAAGCATCTTGCTACACTCATGACTATACAGTGGTTGATAATGGGATCACTTTGTTCAATGAACTTGTAGTCTACACGGGCAGAAAAATACTTAAACCAAGACCTATAAATCTTAGTTTGCTGAGTATCTTATGATGTTTAGATTCTAAACAAAAATAAGCACGCTTGAAACAATGTTTTCTAAAGTGGTGAGCCTTAACTGGTGTTTGTCCACTCAGGAATTTTGACTTCAGTGACTGGCTTGGGGTGTTAAATCTATACCCGTGTTCTGAGAGCAACTCAAAATACACTCAGACTTTTTCTCATTGCCTTCAAACACTTGCAGACATTGCTAAAAAAAATCAGAGAATTGCAAGTACAATTGTCCTGCACTTCAGAAAAAGAAGGAAAAAATTAAATTGTAATTACTCTAGAGTTCTGAAAATAGATGAACGTACCCCAAAACTCCTAGGAGAAAATTTGCATTCTTTCTCTATCCCTTGAAGATGTGAGTCTCACATATCTTTAAAATCTAAACACCCCGGGTGATAACCAAAAAAATAAATAAGAATAAAAATAGGATTCTTAAAATCCAAAGAGTTAAGCACACCACCTTCTGGCACACCTGCTTAAGAACTATGGTCCCAGAATCTATAAATATCTATAAAAATGGTCAAAATCTTACTAAAGATGACCTAGAATTTTGTGTCTGGAGAACTTGGCTTGGTAACTGTCAGGTTCGGGGCCCTAATATATGGCCAAACAGAAATATGGGTGGCACCATATTTGTGACTAGATATGGCTGAATAGAAATGTGGTTTGAACTTTGTTTGTGGCTACTTGTTCTACCAAACTGCTGCCAGCCTTCAGGGAAATTACAATGGCCATTATGAGGAATATCCCAATCAAATAAGATCATTTAAGAAGTGCACTTAAGAGCTTGGGGTACCTATTTTAATTGGCACGCAGAAGACTCCAAGAGGTTTCAAAATTCCAAAATACCTTCATTGAAAAATTTGTTGCAAAAGATTAAAGACACAAGTGGTGTGTCTATAAGACTATAAGACAAATGCAACTCTACTGCTCCCCTCTATCCTCCTTTATTCCAGTACTCATTCTAGTAATGCTTTATCTGAATTGCCTTTCCATTCTAAAGAGTCTGTTAAACAGTTATTTTTTAAAATAAGACCACTGGAGGCTACAGGTGATTATCTTCATGTAAGTTTTACTCCTTGATCAAAGGTCAAATGAAGGGCCATAGTTAAAGAATTTCCTAAACCCAGGAGGATTCTCAAAAGTTTTTGTAAACAAATTATATTCACTGCCTGAAAGAAATTTTGTTTTAGGTCTTCTCCCTTAATGCAAAATAAAACTATATACCCAGAAGGAAAGAAAAACTTTTTAAAGCCCTTGTAAAATTATTTGAAGCCGGGTATCTGATGGGTACTGTAGATATTAAACCAATTTGCTGTTTTTCCTGTTTAACTTGAGGGGTGACTCTAGGGGTCTGGAGGATGTGTGAGCTTGTTTTGCAGGAGAAAGAGAATGCCTTCGGAGAGGTTGCTATCACCAGATGGTGCATCACCAGACAAGTGGCCGGCCCTCAGCAGCTGTTGAAGCTCAGCAGTCAGATTGCCCAGAGTCTTACCGGGAGTGACCCCTTGTTTCCCTGAAGCCCCTCCTGCCAAGCCCCTTAGCTCTATAAATCCCCCTGCTTTCTCTTCTAGGGGAGGTGGATTTGAGCGAACTCAGGCTCCCACCTATTCATTTGGGCCAATTTGAATAAATCTTTCTCATCTCCATGCACAGATGTTTCAGTGTTTGGCTTACTGGGCATCGGGCACACAAACTTGAGATTAAGAGGTTTGGTATCAGATTTATGGGTGGATGAACCTATGATGTAATTTAGGCTGCAACCCAATTTCTTGAGGAATTGAGAGCAACTGTTCTTAACTTAAAAATCATTCCAAAACTAGAAACGCAGCTCTGGAGTCAGTTCAAAGTTCATATTCCTTTTTACCAATCTCAAAAACCCTCTCCTATATATCTTAAAAGGCTTGAAATTTGCATTCTTTTCCATGCATTTGAGATGTGAATGTTCTACCTGGTCTCCTCCAGGAACTCTTATCTAGACCATCCCCAATGCCTAAGACTGAAGGAAAAAAAAGGGGAAAAGAGACTTTTTTAAAATATAAACTGCTGTAGAAACACTCGCCCAAAATCTAGTTGAAGGACAAATACAAATCTTAAGTGCCTTCTCCATATATATTAGTAGAAAAAGTTTTAGCCATCTAAGCAAGTAAACTAAACTTACTCCAACTGTTCTTTTGTAAGCTAGTGAGTTTTGCATTATCATACCAGCCTCATGGCTAAACTTTAAAGTGGTCTCTGCATCTGTCTGTATGTTTATATGTATAATAGATATGATAAATAGATGGCAAGCAATAGGATATATTGGAGCATATGAGGAAGCCATTTGGGGTAAAACTAATTTGGCCTGAGTTTGCTTTTCCCACAGGGCCTGTCACCTTTAAACATGCATTGTGTATCTGCTTTGCCATGTCCCAAAGAGACGAGTAAATGCCCTTAAGATAAGGGTACAACTTCCCCCACATTAGCATTTCTTTAAGGATAAGCATTTCTCCCTAGGCTAGGATTTGGTTGCTGCACTAATCATGTGACCACCCAGCTAGAGACAACAGACCTGACACAAGCCGCACCCATTAAGACAGCAGACCTGCTCCCTGCTGTGTCCATCAATAGTTATTCTGGCAGGGCAATCTGGCAGGGCAATCTTGTGGCTATTGTAAAAGGGACATTGCAATCATATGTGATACATGCTTTTTGAAGGTATATAACCACTGTGTACACCCCACTTCTTTGGTGCCCTTCCTTCCTTATGCAAGGAAGACCCCGGGCTATGGTCCTCAAAAGTTGGCTCATAATAAACTCACCCCAATTTTGATTTATACATTGATTATGGATTATTTATGTAGACAGATATGTGGTATTTTTCTATCTCTAGATGGTATTGCCAAAAATAATTTGTAAAAGAGCTATATTTAATTAACCTAAAGAAAAATAAACACATATAAATTTAATACTCAGAGATATAATACAAACTAACCCAAATTAATTTCAGGTTCACATTGGGAAAATATTTTTGCATTAAGGCTAGTTTAAGTTTGTGGGTTTAATTAAAACAGGCATGTCTTTAGACTTATCAGCATTAAATATAATAATTTTTTCTATCTGGCCTTACTAAAGGTCAAATGAGTTTACGTTATCTCTTACAAAATTTGTCTGCAAGGAAAATAGCTTGAGATAATGATTGACATTGTCTAATGTCTCATGAAATTTTGGGGTGTAGTCTAAATGTAATTGTTGAGAGCAATTGATTTTTTTTATTGTATAAGTTTCAGAAGTACAGCTTTATAACTTGACATCTGTACACACTGCAAGATGTTCACCACTACAAGACTAGTTACCTTCCATTACCACACAATTGACTCCTTTCACCCATCTCACTGGCCCCTCAATCCCCTTCCCCTCTGGTAACCACAAATTTGTTCTCTGTATCTATGATTTTGTTTTTGTTTTATCTTGTTTGTTTATTTGTTTTGTTTTTTTAGATTCCTCATATGAGTAAAATCATGTTATTTGACTTTCTTCATCTGACTTATTTCACAAAGCATAATACCTTAAAGGTCCATCCATATTATTGCAAATGGCAACATTTAATTATTTTTTATGGCTGAATAGTATTCTATTTTGTGTATATACCACATCTTCTTTATCCATTCATCCATCGATGAACATTTAAGCTGTTCCTGTATCTTGGCTTTGGAAATAATGTTGCAGTGAATGTGGGAGTGCATGTAACTTTTCAAATTAGTGTTTTGGTGTTCTTTGGATATATACCCAAAGTAGAATTACTGGGTTATATGGTAGTACTATTTTTAAATTTTTGAATAACCTCCATACTGTTTTCCATAGTGGCTGCATGAATTTACATGCCCACCAACAGTGCACAAATGTTCCCTTTTCTTCACATCCTCTCCAACGCTTGTTATTTCTTCTCTTTTTCATAATAGCCTTTCTAACAGCTGTGAGATGATATCTTATTGTGCCTGTGATTTGCATTTCCCTGATGACTAGTGATGTTGAGCATCTTTTCATGTGCCTGTTGGCCACTTGTATGTTTTCTTTGGAAAAATGTCTATTCAGATCCCGTGCCCTTTTTTCAATCTGATTGTTTCTCTGGTGTTGAGTTGTATGAGTTCTTTATGTATTTTGGATATTAACCTCTTATCAGATATATTATTTGCAAACATCTTCTCCCATTAAGCAGTTTGCCTTTTCATTTTGCTGATAATTTTCATTGCTCTGCAAAAGCCTTTTAATTGATGTAGTCTCATTTGTTTATTTTTGCTTTTGTTGCCCTTGCCTAAGGAGATAGATCTAAAAAAATATTGATAAGAACCGATGTCAATGAACTTACTGCCTATGTTTTCTTCGGGGAGTCTTATGGTCTCGGGTCTTACAGTGAAGTCTTTAACCCATCAGTCTGAGATTATTTTTGTGTATGATGTAAGACAGTGGTCCAGTTTCATTCTTTTGCATGTAACTGTCCAGTTTTCCCAACACCATTTATTGAAAAGACTGTCTCTTCCCCATTGCATATGCTTGCCTCCTTTGTGGTAGATTAATTGACCATATAAGCATAGGTTTATTTCTGAGCTTTCTATTCTGTTCCATTGATCTACTTGACTTTTTGGGGGGAGCAATTGATTTAGATAAATGTAAGTAGAATAAGAATTTTTAGGTGAAATATTTTCAGCAATATTTATGTTTTATAGTATGTCTACTTAAATAGTTTCCCCAAATATTTTTCATAACTTAATCCTTTAGAGCTTTGCTAAGTTAAGCTAAATAATGGAAATTCAGAGGCCAGCCCAGTGGTGTAGCAGTTGAGTTTGTGTGTTTCACTTTGGCAGCCTGAGGTTTGCTGGCTCAGATCTTGGGCATGGACCTATGCACCAATCATCAAGCCATGCTGAGGCTACACCCCATCTAGAAGAGCTACAAAAGACATACAACTAGGAGACCCAACTATGCACTGGGACTTTGTGGGGAAAAAAAAGAAATTCATTGAATATCTAGATATTTTCTACATAAGATAAAAAACTGAACTTTACTGGGCATAGGTTTATCCATTTTCAGTTTCCTTTTTCAGAGGAACTAAAGATATTTGAGTCTATTAGTAAACATGTTTTGTACCACATTTGAAAATTTATGATGAGGAAGAATGTTCTTTCACAAATTATGTGATATATTCATAAATTTGCCAATCTAAAGAATACTGGGGTAACAGAGAGTTCACACTTCCTTTCTTCTTGGTATACACTAGAAATAAATCTGTTTGCAAGGATAGTATGATGGATTTTGTAGTAAGAAAAATATGAGATATGAAGATGTATTTTTATTAAAGGAAAAGTAAATTTGTCTCAAAGTAAAACTGGTTATTACAAAATGGGATAGAGGAGAATGAAAGGACAAATTAAATAGAAAGCTGGTAAGAGAGAGAAAAATTTTACCTTGTGTAGTCAAGCTGGCTAAAATTGAGTTGTTATTATAAGAGATTTTAAAATAAGCTTTAATATCAATAGTGTACTTATGTAAAACTAAATCTCAATTTTCTTTTATCTGTTAAAAGGACATAGTTTTCTTGGACTATTGGTCTGCTTCTGAAAAGAGATTGTGAAAGGATTTTCTTTACCCTTTATGTAATTTGACTAGGAAGCAAAGGTTTTCAGTTTTATCAGCATAATTTCCTGTGCTTCATATTATCTTTGCCATCAGGTCTTTGATTACTCAGAAAAATGGGTCTTTTTAATATTTAAAGAGCTAAGTTTTGCTCACAACTATGTAAACTTCTGTATTTGCTTTTGAAATATTTTATTGTCACTTTGGTTAAATAGATAATTAAGTATTGTTTTATAATGATCTGTGATCCTATTTAGTCAAGTGTCCAAAACTTTTGACATTTTTGAAAAATTTCACAAAATCAAACTCTAAATGAATCTTTTTTGACCTCAAACTGAATTTGGGATTTTCGAGATGGCCCCTGGAAAATCTCAAAATATTTGTTCTCTGTCCTTGTAAAAGAGAGAAACTAAACTAATTAGAATTATTTGATATGTTAAATTACATGGGAAGCATTATCAAGTAAGAAGAAATAATTATATTACATTTGTATAGTTATGTGTTATGTTTGTTCCAGACACTGCACAAAATTTCCAGAAATCTGATATGTCCTGATATAATATTGTCACTTGTAATTCTAGTTATTATCTTAAGATGCTTTGTGTCACAGGAATAACCAAATTTTCTTGATAATTGCATTGTAATGCACTGTGATCAGACTATCAACCATGGTCATTTTTAAGACTTTGCCATTTACAGAGAATTATTGTTTTACTTTGATGTCTTTGCAAATATGTGTTATCTTCAGAGAGATTCATGGAAAGGACTCTGACATGTACTCTAGAATACAAATTTCTGATAGTTAAGTTCATACCATTGAACCTGGTAAGAATTTGCAGAACTCTAACAGAGAAACAGATGGCTTCATAAAACTGCTAACAAAAGATCAAAGTCAACAAGAATTAATTTCAAAGGACTGAAGTTGATAAAGATGCTTATAATTGTTATGAATTTTTTTTGAAACATTGTTAGTTATTTTATGTTTTTTTCCAGATTTAAGGAAACTTTTTCTCTTAAATTATCAGCAATTTGGTAAGATATACCTTTGTGAACAAAACGATGAAACATTTATCTTTTTCTCCTTACCTGATCCTTCCAGCATTTGGAAACTCATAGTCAGTATTTTTATTTTCATAGCAATATAGTTATTTGCATAAGTGCAATAAGAACTTTTCTCCTTGTAAAAGGACACAATTGGAAATATTTGTTATATCACCAAGGCTTTGACTGTAATGTCATGTTTGAGAAAGACTTGTATAAACTCAGATATGACCAAACACCTTTAAGGAGCAAAGGTTGACTTCATGGAGCTAATAAAGCTCCTTGGAAAAATCAGCCTGGTACCTTGTTTTCAGGGATTCTGGCAACCATACCAGGGCAGTAAAGAAAGTCACTTCTTGGAAAGCTCAGGTGCCTCAGGATATATTGAGACTATTTCCTTGAGAAGAGAGGAATTCACTCAAGTCTATAAGCATGCAGGCAATGTCTGATGGAGAGACCTTGGCTTGCCTTCTTAACCTTGAGAGGCTTTTAAAAGTCCAATCTAAGATTCCTTATGAAAAAGTTCCAGCAAAGCAAATTTTAAAGACATTACATCATCAATCACTAGTCTTGCTGCATTTATATAAAAAATCAGGCCAAATTTATTGAAACTCAACTTCTTTTGCAAACAAATCAGCCTTACTGTGGTTATGTTTTGATAAAAATGGAAGTGATTGTAAAGAGAAAAATTATGTTTCAGTAATACACCTTGGTGGGTATCAAATTCCAGTCCAGTTAATTGCCTTTGAGGTTTTGTTTTACACATGTAAACTAAACTAGATCCTGAATTCTTCCAGTTTCCTCCAATACTGGCTATAACTCTCCAACCTAACATTTCCAATTTTCTTCCCTCCTTCTGACTAGGAATCATTGAGATTTAAAACTGCCTTTTTCCCCAAGCCAAGTAAGCTAAAGCTGGAAAACATGATATAAACTTCAGAGAGATCATAACAGCTCACGTATAGAGAATCTTGTGCCTCTGCTGTCTTGGCTACTGAAAAAGATCACCAGAGACATTCAAACTGCAAACCAGGAAAATCTATCAGATGGCCACTTCCTGCCCTCACTCCATTTGAAGATGATTCAAGCTGGACATCTAGAAATCTTCTCAATTGGCTGCCTTCAGAACTCAGAAATTGGGATTATGGTCTGCTCCAATTATTAACCACTGTTTTTATTTAGTTTCAATAAAAATGCCTTTTTTTCTTTTTTTGGTAACGAAAATTGGCCCTGAGCTAACATCTGTTGTCAATCTTCCTCTTTTTGCTTGAGGAAGACTGTCCCTGAGCTAACATCTGTGCCAATATTCCTCTATTTTGTATGTGGGACACCACCATAGTATGGCTTGATGAGCAGTGTGTAGGTCTGTGCCCAGTATCCAAACCCATGAACCCTGGGCTGCTGACGCGGAGTGTGTTAACCTAACCACTATGCAATCAGGCCAGCCCTTCCATAACAGTGCCTTTTTATTGATATCTGATTGTTTGTACCATAGGACTAACTTTGGGAGCCCACATACATCACCACCTCTTCAAATGAGACACAACTGTTTAACTGACCTGACCTATTCTCAAGGCTGAAAAACTGGTTCAATGAGATATGGAGCAATCTACCAACTCAACTTCGGTACTATGAAACTTCTTGGTGAAGTTTCAAAGGTAGTACTAAAAGGGAGCAGAATACGTGACCCCAAAATATACCACTTTGGCATTATTTTCAGCTGAGGGCAATCAAGACCCAGGAGACTCAAGAAAACTTTTACCAGTCTCTTTACTTAACAGAATTTGGATTGGGGACCTGGCTCAAAGAGAGAGCTATTGCCAGAAATTACTTTAACTGAATGACCTATCCTGGCTCAAAGAGAGAGCTATTGCCAGAAATTACTTTAACTGAATGACCTATCTATATGGCAGAGAAAACATCTAATTACCTCTTCTCCTTATTCTCCTGTGAATTATGTCCTCTCTTTTGATACCAAGACTGGATCTCATTCCTTAGCTCAGGATGGCATATAAGCATCAATTGCTCAACTTGCCCTTAGGTCAAACATTTTTTTACGGGGCTCTTTTACTTATGAAATTAAATTTGTTTTTTCCTGTTAATTTGTCTTGCATCAATTTAATTCTTAGACCAGTCAAAGAACCTAGAGGGTAAAAGGGAAATTTTTTCCACTAATACAAGGGCAACCAATTAAACCAAAATCTAAAAAAAGACAAATTCTTCCAAGGAAATAGCTGATGCAAACCTTTGCTGACTTGGGACAGATGCCAGATGCTATATAAGTCAGGAATAATAATTCACTAAAATTGTTAACAAATTACTAAAGGCTAGCATGAGTATATACAACCCCTGAGAGTCATAGACACAGGAAATTCACTTATTTTTAGGCTTTTTTCCATAGACCTCACCCAGGTCACCTGAAAGATTGGAGTCAAGGATATAGACCAGAGAAATCCTTTCTCTTGGTGCAAGCCTGAGATCTGAGATCAGCTACTGCATGAGAAAGGCACAGAGACCCAACCAGATCTTTCTCCACTATCTCCCACATAGAGAAAAGCCTTAACCTGGTGGGGTAAGGTAGAAAGTCCTGCTGCCTTCACTGCACAGGTGAAGGTGCACTGTAACTGAGGGAAATGGAAAAATGGGGAAGGGACAGGAAACATCCTGTCTAGACTATTAGAGGTTCCATACTGCTGAGAGAAAGGTAGGAACTTTTTTTGGTGTGGTAACACTGTTTTATAACATTATATAAATTTCAGATGTATATCATTATATTTTGATTTCTGTGTAGATTATTACATCATGTTCACCACCTAAAAACTAATTAGAATATTAGAAAGGTAGGAACACTTAAAGGTCCAACTGCAACACCTAAAACACAAAGCACCTGACAAGAATGAGACTGAACCAGAACAAAAATGATTGTCCCTACCCCTTCTACCAAGCAGGTTAGCAAGTATTGAGTCATAAGAGCAGTCACTGCTGGAAGAGGAGCAAATGTGTGGAGGTAATTCCTCTTGAGGCACAGCACAAAGGAAACACCAAAACCTGAGAGTGAAGCAGACATTAAGGAAACCACCCTGGCAAACAGCCCCACCCTACAAAAAAAGTAATGCTAGAGCAATCTGAAGACTGTTGAAACAACAAAACACAAACCAAGTTAACTCATGACCAGATTGATTCAAAACCCACACTTGATGCTTAGCAAAAGAAAAGGCACTCCCATTTCCAGACTCCCCTTGAAAAATACTGCTTACCTCAGTGTCTATCATTGTACACAAGATGTCTGCATTTTGACCAAAAATTATTAAACACACGCAAAAAACAAGGGGAATGGTGACCACAGGCACCTAAGAGGATCTTCACTTGCCCCTTGAGTCACTGTACCCAAGAGAAAGCAACATTAGCAAATTAAAAGAAAGAAACAACAACAAAAATAACAACAGCACCAAAAAACCCCATATCAGGTTGAAAGAGAGAGAGAAAGGAAGAGAGCGCTATAAAAAAAAGGAAAAAGTTTCATATTTTAGCACATTTGAAAGCATTTCTTCCTGCTTTATAAGTATGAAGCCCCACATCTTGATTTTGCAGTAGACCCCAGAAATTATGTAGCTGCTAGTGCTTATACCCTTGAGTGTGGAGTGGGAAAAGTGAGGAAGAGGCAGTTTGAGTTTGGGTAGGAAGGAGAGGGAAAAGTTAACTAAATGAAAAATGGAGTTCTGGGACCAAACATTGGGAGATGGTCAGAGACACCAAGGCCATAACAGATTCAGAAAGATAAGGAAGAATCAGAGAGGAGGAGGAGGAAATGGAAAAAGAGGGAGGCATAAGAAGAAGGAGGGATTCCAAAGGAAATGAAAGAGGAGGCTGAGATCGAGGCAGATAATGATTGCAAAGAGAAGTGGAGTAGAGCCACAAGTTTCTTCAGCTCAGTTCCTGTGGGCAGAGTCAATGCTGATCAGGGTTGTAGGAAGCAGCTGATACTTGAGTCATGATCATACAGTGGATCTGAAACTTTCTAAGCCAGCCTCACTCCTGAGTGCACACTCAGCTATGGCAGATGAAGGACAAAAATCTGAAAGAGGAGAAAGGAAAGGGGCTTCTTGGGAGCTTCTTAGGAGCTGAGACATACTAAGAACTAGGATAGCTGAAGAAGAGCACAACTGGAGGCAAAAATCAAGAGATAAAATGGGAGCAATGGGAGGTGACTAGGGCCAGGATTAAAGAAAAAAAACTTGGGAGAGAAGGAGATGGCTATCCAGGTCACTCATAATCATGTGCTCCCAGACATAGGAAACCCTAGAGGAGAAAACTGGGATGGGTAGGATATATCCTGATTAGAACTCAACCGGGCAGGGTATCCCAGCTATCCTAGGGTAGTCCAGCATTCTTCCCTGTGTCACCAGAACTCCCTGGGTCCTTTTTCTTGATTCCTTCATGCTCAGGCCACAAGCTTGCTCATGTTCTTTCTAACAGCTGTTATTTATTCTTTCCCAAAACACCATCATAGCTCTTGAATTCCTCCCTCTTCCGTGAAGTTCTCCTCAGATCCCAGATGTGACCTCTCCTCCCACACAGTCCCACACACTCATCTGACATATCTCTCACCACCAATAGAAACCTCAATTTGCCAGCTAGAAAAATTCACTGCTCTTATAACCATGCACGATTTACTGAGCTTCTCATTTTCCCTCCCACTCTGCTTCAAGTTTTTCTCTCACATTTCTGGCTTCCAGCAGCTCTTCCTGCAACTGGTCTGTGTGACTCTCCCTATCACACTAAATCTCTTGCAGGAAAAGGAGTTTTGAAGTGAGAGTCGAGATGAATTCCTGGATGGGACACCTGCTGGATGCAGTGAACAGGAGAAATCATATCAGCATTTTGGCATCAGTTTCCTATCTATAAATGACTGGGTTGAAAGAACTGAATATTTTCTACTATCAGTTTTGGCTCTAACATTCTATGTGTCTTAGTTCCAAGGGCCCCCATCCCTTCCCACCCATGTGTTCTTCTCTTTCCCCTGTCTGCTTCTCCCTCCTTTTTTTTTCGCTCTTCCATGTCTTCACAGTCATTCACTTAGCCTTCATCTCAGCCCCCAGGGCCTCTTTTCCATTTTCTCATACTACTTATCCATTCAATCTCATCTCAGTCCCTCCTCTCTGACCAACTTTCAAACTTGTCCCATTGTTTTATGACGTGACCGTTGGACTTCTGGACGTAAATATATTTTAAAATCAACTGAGTGAATTTGAAAATCAGAACAAGCTGCCTCCCATCTAGCAACTAGAATGGCACTCTGAGGGGCTGTACAAAATGGAAGTTTATAGGAAGAAGGGCGGGGCAAGAAAGCTATTAGCAAAAGAAAAGAAAGCATTATTTTTAGGCCAGGACATTTATTTGGGGGGAAGTAAAAGATAGGGGTTTTATCCTGCAGATTGCTTCTTCTTCCTCTAGGGAATCAAGAGGGTCCTCCTGACAGACAACCTCATTGGTGCTGACCAGAAAATTTCAGACCGTCTGATTAAAATCTGGGAGACAGTGAAATGGCAATTAAATGAGGTATCACATCTAAGTTTGGCTTTTAGCACAAGAGACACCATTTGGGGCCTATGGTTTCTGTTTTTTAGCAATGTAAAACACAGTTATGGATTCTATTTCTGGCAAGATGGCACATGATACAACTTGAAAAGACATGTAATACAAAAGCCAAAAATGCAAGATATGAAATGTGTTTTAGTTCTTTTTGAATGCAGAGCTGCATTCACGACAAAATTAGGGAAAGCTCCCAGGGAACAAAACAAAAGAGAAATGGGAACCCAGGAAGGCAAGCAGGAACTGACACTTGGGCATACTAGGCATTGTTTAGGTCCCCTGGTGTTTGGCTTTATGGTCACTTTGATTAGCTGATAAAGCCTTGAGACCAGGCAAACAAGGAGAAAGATTCAACTGAGGCTTCTGCTATACTCTCATCTAACCCAAGAAAAAACCCACACAACTGTACAGGGGAGGAAGCTTGTCTGTCTGTGTATTCACTGAATGTTGGTTTATTTCTCATTCTGAGTATTACTAATCATAATTACGAAATTGGAGTTTGAATATGTTCTCCTTGTGTGATCCTGGAATACACAATCCAATAAATTAAAATAAAAGGTGATTCTAAGTTTGTAATACCTTTGTGACACTTGGTGAAATTTGAAGAAAGTTAATCTTAAGAGAACCACTCTCAACACAAGCTGCAAAGGATTCCCACACATCAAGTCTTTCCTAATATGAGGCCACAATCCAAAATTAGAGAACACAGAGAGAAATAGTTTACCATGAAGAAAAGTTTGCAAATAAATAATAGGTTAGACCTTCAAGAAATCACACATAGAGGAAATTATATTTTAAAGTTTAAAGATATAAAAGGAAATAATAACAGAAAAAAAAAGAGACATGACCAAAAAATACCAGGCAGATTTTTCAATAGCAGATTAAGTCTCCAGAAATAAAACTATCTAATCAGTGTGATTAAAAACTCAACAAGTGGACTAAGCAACAAATAGAGACAGCAATTTAAAAATATTTCTAAATTGGGAGATCTAAAGAATTTCTGATGATGCAATACAGATCTAAGGAGCTGCTGAATATTAACAAAAAAATTAAGAGATCTGAAGGTTAAAATGAAATCCAATGTAAGCTCAATAGGAATTTCATTAGAAGAGAAAGCACATAATGAGAAGAGGAAATATTTGAGGAAATGAGGCTGAAATTTTCCCAAAATTAATGAAAGGCATAAATCTTTAGATTCAGGAGAGACAAAAGCTTTAAAGCAAATTAATGAGTTTGAAAAATAATTTTTATTTTTCACAGTGAAGAAAACAACTCAAAGATGTAGGTAAATAGAATATAACTCAATTTAGAGTGAAGTTCCTTTTTCTTAGATTTCAGTTATTTCTTAAGTATTATTTCCATCAATGTCCACTAAATAACAAGGGCTTGCTAAACCCTGAGATTACAAAGAGTAGAAGGATAGAAGCACAAAATCTAGAGAATGAAAAATATAACCAGCCATAAATGTAGAGTGGGATAATTCTCTTGTGAGAGAAATCACAGGGATCCAATGAGACTCACTAAATCTGTTTTATCTGTATTTGTACTGTTTACATGGCATCACTCACTCTGAGCACCAGAATATTGGTTGCAAGAATCAGGTAAGACCAAGGCAGTGAGACTATATATCCATGAGAATATTTCAAGTGGTTTTTAACTCAGAAATTTACGAATATATCAAAACGGACTGAAACTCAACCTACATAATGAGTACCACATATATCACCTTATTTGTTAGATATCAACTTCTAACTCAGTAAGAAGCTGATGAGAATGCTTGGACAGTCAGAGAACATTCTCTTGGCAATACTACTTAATAGTTCCCATGTGTTCCAGCAATCACTAGATAATAAGAAGAGTAATTAACACACCTGGTAGGTGCCTTTTCTTGATACTGGCTCAACACAAGGTTGAAATAAGTGAAGCCATATTATAGAAAGGAAACAATATTGTAGCTTTGAATGATATCTGATCAACTAACTCAGAGATGCTCTGTAGATTGTATGGCCCCTCTCAGCTGCCATAAGTTGATAACTTCGTTCTTTTGTGTTCCTTAGGAATGTGATAACCTCCAGGCAGAGAGTCTATGCTGTTAGCCATCACAAATGACAACTGAAAGATCAGGGTATAGGGCATTGTTCTGGTCTCTGATGCATATCCAGTAAAACAAAAGACTATCAGGAAGTAAGACCAGATGTCTTCTCCCACCTGGAGATTAGATGGATGCCCCAACCCAGAGACCAGCTTCCTCCCCCACCCAGACACCAGCTTCCTATGTAACTGGCCTATAGTCTTTGTTCTGTAAGATAATTCTTTTGGACATTAGTCAGCCATCTTCCCCCTTGTTAGCAAGCTATAATAAAGTCCTTTCTCTCCCACCACCTTGCCTCTTAACTATTGGCATGTCTTGCAGCGGGCAGATGAATTTGTTGACCATGAAGGGACCTTAAGTCCTGCTTGTCAACCTCAGACAGGCAACTTGTTAGGTAAGACCCTAGTGGCTGCCAAGGCTCCCTTTGTCTCAGAGAACTGCCCTTCCTGCTTTCCCATGCCAAGGCCAGCTGCCTCCTGATGCTGACTGTGGTAGGAAGAGAAATGGCTATGTCTGGTGAGTCCAGAGTTCAATCTGGCATAGGGTAAGTCACCTCAGGGATGCCCATGAACTCCCTTCCTCTCGATCTAGCGCCCTTCCATTTAGGGCAGGGCCATCTGGTGTCTAATAAGACCACCTGGGTGTGCACTCAGAGTGAGAACAATTGTAGGAATTTTTACCCTAAAGTTGGGAACTAGTTCACTGTGTCTGGTTTTTCTGTGTCTGTGTCAGTAAACAGCTTAAAATTGGCTGTTTAGGGAATGAGTTTCTCAGTGATTGTAACAAACTCTCTTTAGAAATTACCTTGTTTCTTATGACCTGATTGGGCAAAGCCCCCTAAAATGGAGATAGCTGTAAATAGCTAGCAAGGTAACCCAGGGTCATTTAACATTACAGTGGCCATTCTGGGCTCTTTTTGAGCTTTCAAACCAAGAAACAAAGAAATCTTTAAAGGGCCTGCATTCCAACTCTGGGAGCTCTCCTCTGGCTGGTTTTGGAAAGTCTATGCTCCACCCCGAGGAGCTCTCCTCTGGTTTCCCAGCGTGATCACCCCACTGACCCTGAGCAAGGTGCCATCTCCTGGTGGTCCTGGTTTCTGGTTTCTGTTAATCTCTTTGGGCACCTGGAGTGATTCCAGGTTAGCACCTGGGTCAGTCCTTTGACGGACAAGGCTGTAGTTTCTGGCTTTGGAGACTCTGAGTTCCACCCCTTGGGAGCTCACCTCTGGCACCCCTGGGAGCTCTCCTCTGATTTTTGGGCACCTGGAGTGATTCTAGGTTGGCCCCTCAATCAGTCATTTGACTCACAATCTGGAACCCTGTTTTGTCTCCTATCAAGAACCTATTGAATATTTTAGGTGCCAACTGAGTCAGTTATGGGCACAGGGGACCTGTAAGTTATTCCATAATCTGTCCCGCTGAGGTTGTGTGCCTCAACATGGGAACTGTTGTTTGCATAACCTTTATCTTGATAACCCCTGGGAAGATGCCATGAGGGCAAGGCCTGATCACATCTTTCCATTGAGGTTAAATACGGATTGGACATGAGCAGAACCTGGACCTTCTGTAGCAATCAAAAACTTGAAAACCTTTTGCCAGGGACTTAACTCTCAACCCCATCATTGTGAAACCCAGCCCTCAGCCCTCTCCAGACCTTTGCCTCTTGTCTCCCTTGCTTGCCTTGTGCTATCTCAGGGACTAAGTTCTCCAGGCTGAATGGAACTTGACTAAATCTTACAACTATATTGATGCCTGCAGTTGGGCTCTGCACCCTTCTTCTCTGGGCTCGCTGTCAGTTGGACGCTGGCTTTACCACCATGGGAAACACCCCTAGCATCCCCAGAGACTCACTACTCAGCTGCATTTTAAATAATTTGAAACACCTTCAATTGGATGGGTTATGCCTCATAAACTCCATCTTGGAGAAAACTTGACTGCTTTCTCTATGCCTTTATAATATAATTTTTTTGCTCCCACCTTCTCTAGGACCTGAGAGCCATTCTTTTAAATGAAAATGCTTCTCGTAAACTAGCAAGTTTTGTATTGCACCTGATTCATTAAAATTTAATGAAAGCTATAAGGTCCCTGTCTGTGCCTACCTGTGTGCTAATGTGTGTCTATATGTATGTTATATATGTCTGATATTTCACCTTTGGATGGTATGGCCAAAATTAAGAGCTCTATTTCATTGGCTTAAAGTAAGCACTTACAGAAATTATTTCTAAATGCAATAGAAACTAACCCAAATGTCTTTGAAGTTAACATGATATAAATTAATCTTTGGTAACTGAAAGCTTATTTAAGATTGTTGGTTTGATTGAAATAGGCATGTCCGCAGAGTTGTCAGTATTTGGATACGGTGCAGACAGGCAGCCTGAGTTTACCAGTCAAATAAGCTCATGTTATTTGTTACAAATTTGTCAGCAAAATAATAGCTTTAAATGATAGTTAATTTTTTCTAATGTCTCATGAGGTTGTCGTGGATAGTCAAAACACAATTGTTGGAAACAAATGATTTAGATAGATGAAATTGGGTAAAAGATTTTTGGTATAATAATTATGTTTTATGATTTATATACTTAACAAAAACAACTTCCAAATTCTTTTTGGTAACCTAAAACTTTAGAGTTTTGCTGAGTTAAATGACAAAATTTGTTTAGTATCTAGGTCATTTCCACATAAGATAAAATATTAGAAGTTGATTATTAAAAATAGATTTGTCTGTTTAGTTTATTATCTCAGAGAAACTAAAAAATTGTGTGGGTTTGTTGATAGACATGTTTTGTACCTGCTGAGAAATTTTCTTTGAGAAAGCATATATTTCTAAAAAGTTTGTATACAAGGAAAGTAAAATATATGTTTTCATCAAAGAAGGCATAAAGAATAGAGATATTTTTGTTTGCTTTGTTAAGAAAGATAAATTTGTCCTAAAGTACTAGGAAAGAAAAAAGGAAAAAAAAACTTGGGACAAATTCTGAACATAAAAAAGTAAGTGACAGAAAGTTTGTGAAGGTAAAACCCTGAGGAGTTTTATGCATGGTCAAGTTGACTAAGATTAAGGTAAATCCAATTAAGTAAATGAGTTTTAATGTCAAAAGTAAGTTGGTGCAAAATTAGAATTTGGTTTTCTTTCTCTTAAAAGTGTAATTTTCTTGAAATTTTGGTCTGCTCTTGAGAAAGAGGTTATAAATGGGTTTTCTTTACCTTTGAGCAAGTCTATCTAAAAGACAGAAAAACTATGTTTTGTTAAAATAATTTCCTATGTTCAAAAAGTCTGAGGTCTCTCTATTAAGTTTTTTTAACTATTTGGCTCTATATGTTTGCCTTCAAGATCTTTGGTTGAAACCATGGTTAAATGGATAGCTAAGCATTGTTTAATGGGGACCTATGATATCATGTTGGTGAATATTATTGATATAGGTGTTTCAAAATTGTATAACATTATTGAAATTCTGATCTGTCCTGGTTATCAGTCATAATTATGGTTATTATTTAAAAGTGTTATATGTCACAAAATTAGCCAGGTTTCTTTGTCAATTGCTCTTTTTTGAGTCTTTTGTCATTTGCATATAGTTGTTTTACTTTGATACTTTTGCCAATATACTTCATCTTCAGAGAGATTCACGGAAAGGGCTCTGACACTTACTCTAGAAGACAGGTTTCAGATAAACTTTCAGATCATAAAACTGAACTGGGTAAGAAACTGCAGAACTCTAACAGAGGAATTAATGACGTCATGAAACTGCTAACAGAAGACTAAGATCAAGAATCAATTACATATGACTGAATGAACTGATAAGGATGATTATAATATTTCTGACTTTTATTTGAAATCTTGCTGATTTTTTAATTTTTTTTTTCAAATTTAAGGTAATCTTTTTCTCTTTTCTCTCACATTAAGTATGACATAGCAATTCGGTAACTTATAACTTTGTAAGCAGAATTGAATCATTTATTTTGTTTTCCCTTCTTGATTCCTCCAGAGTTTGGAAACTCTTAGTATTATTTTCATGGCAATACAGTTATTTGCATAAGTTCAATAAGAATTTGTTCTCCTTATAACAGGACATAGGTTTCAGATAAACTTTCAGATCATAAAACTGAACTGTGTAGGAAACATTGGTTATATTGCCAAGACTTTGACTGGAATGTCATATTTGAGAGAAGCATGCAGGGACTCAGATATGACAAGACAGCTTTTGAAGACTAAAGGTTGACTTGCTAGAATAAAGCCATTTGGAAATAGTGGCCCAGTAGCTTGTTAACAGTGTTCTCAGGAACACTACCAGGTGAGTAAGGAAGGTCATTTCTCTGGCAGGTGCAAAGAACCCCAAAATATTTTTGGGGGACCTCGAAGAGAGAGGAATTCATCCAAATTGTTGGTATTGCAGGCAGAGTCTAATGACAAATCTTTGGTTTGGCTCGGCGTTGCGAGGCCTTTAAAGTTCAACCTGAGATTCCTTATGAAAAGTTCCAACAAAACAGATTTAAAAGAGCCTATATGATTTGTGACTATGCTTGCTGCACTTATATAAGTAATTGGATCAAGTTTTATTGAAGCTAGACTTATTTTCAAACCATCTAATCTTAAGTTGGCTATCTTTTATAAAAAATCTATCTTTCAGTAGAAACTAGAGTACACATTTATTGATATTAGAGTCTAGTTCTGTTAATTGTCTTTGAGACTTTTGTTTTATATCTGTTAACTGGACTGGATCCTGAATTCTTCTAGTCTTCTGAAATATCTGGCTACAAAACTCCAAACTAATGTTTTCAATTTTTTTCCATCATTTTTATTTGGTATCACTGAAAATTGAACCTGCTCTTTTTCCTGAAGCCTTGCAAACTGGAACTAGAGAACTTGATATAAATAAAAGAGAGATTCATCTCTGTTGCTACGTAAGCCACTCAGAAAGATACCTGAATACCTGATGACATCATCAGAGACTTTTCAAACTGCAAAAAATGCTTTGACTCTGACATCTAGAAATATTTTTCACTGGCTGCCCCCTGGGCTCACAAACTGGTTTATTATTTGTTCTCATGATTAACCCTTTTTTCTTTTTTATGTTATTAAATACCTGGTTACATGCTTACACAATATAGACCTAACTTGGGGAGCCCACCTGCATCACCACCTTACTAAAAGACTTGTTCAACAAGATGCAGCAACCAATGCCACTCATCAACAGGATATCTCTCAAGAACGAGGGATAAACAACAAAAGGGGGGAACTGATATTGGCTCAACACAAGGTTGACATAAGGGAAGCCATATTGTAGAAAAGAAACAATATTCTAACTTTGAATGACCTCTGATTAACTAATCCAGACATGCTCTGTGGATTTTATGGCCCCTCCCAGCTGTGATAAGATGATAACTCTGTTCTTTGAGTTCCCTAGGAATGTGATGGCCTCTGGACAGAGATTCTATGCTGATATCCATGACAACCGGAAGATCTGATGTGGCAACTCCCAGTCTACAACATTGGAGAGGGGGTCAACATTCTTAACCCCTTCCCCTATAAACCACTGACCTATATAACTGCTTCAAGATTCTGTGCCCCCCTTGAGATAGTTCTAACAGACATCAGTCAGCCATCTTCCCTGTTGCTAGCAAGCTGTAATAAAGTCATTTCTCTCTTACCACCTTGCTTGTCTACTATTGGCATGTCTTGCAGTGGGCACACAACACCCCACTTGGGTGGTAACATTCTTAGAAAAATTGCACTTAACATTGCTGTTTTTTCTGGTTTATTTTGTCAGAACCCTTATTATCAGAAAGAAAGTAGGTGAAGACACTCTTTGCTATGCATTTATTCAAAGTTCTCCTTAAAAGCATCCTCTAAAAAACTATGTTTAAAAGACTTTGATTTTCCCTAATATGGTCTAAAAATGCAGGCTAATATTTAGGTATTATCCTGCAATGCCTGTTATATTTTTGTTTATGTTGCTACCTTGCTTAATGACTAATCATCTAGAAGAAATTGTTACCAACACAGGATGCATTAGTTTGCTAGGGTTGCCATAACAAAATACTACAGACTGGGTGACTCAAAAAACAAAAATTTATTTCTCACATTTCTAGAGGCCAGAATTCCAAGATCAAGGTGTCAGCACGTTTGGTTTCTTCCAACGCTTCTCTCTTTGGCTTGTCCATCTCCATCTTTTTACTGTGTCCTCACATCATCCTTCTTCTGTACACGTGCACCCATGCTGTCTCTTTGTGTGTCCAAATTTCCTCTTCTTAGAAGGATAACATTCAGATTGGATTAGGGCCCATGCTAATGGACTCATTTTAATTGAATTGCCACATTAAAGGCCCTATCTCCAAATACAGTCACATTCTGAGATACTGGGTGTTAGGGCTTCAATATATGTATTTTAAGACACAATTTACCACATAACATTGTATATTTTCACTTTTGAAAATCTTCACTTACTTCTTTCACTTCTCAAAATCTTGACATTCAAATGTGTGTGTTTTTTTTTTTTTAACAGATTTGTCTTGTAGATATCTAGACTTCAGAGGCTGTTGCTATGGCTTATGAAAGTAACCTTTAACTTCCAAAAAGTCTGTAATTCTGTAATGTTTTCTTATTAATAATCATTGTTGCTCTGTATTTATATTTAAAGTAACATCACTGCTTTCTAAAATGTATATATAATCCTGAGTTTTCTTTATTAAGCCCAAAGAGAAGCATATTATTTTTCCTCTTCTTACACAATATGCATTTGAAGAACTTCTTCAGTGTTATTAGTCAATTGACTAGCATTTAGAAAAAGTACAGTTTACCCCTATTTCACACTACACATGAAAATCAAGTCCAGGTACATTGTAGATCTAAAAGTAAAATAGTTCAGCTTCTCAAAGATAAAACATTACAGTAGTTTTCAAGGTGGGACCCCCAGACCAGCAGAATCAGCATCATCTGTAAGTTGTAAGAAATGCAAATTGTTGAACCTCTTCCCTGACCTAAAGAATTAGACACTCTGAAGCTATATCCCAACAATCTGTGCTTTAAAGGCCTTCTAGAAGATTCTGATGGCCACTCATCTCTGAGAAGCACAGATTAAGGAGAGTATCACATGACCTTGGTGTATGAGTAAATAATTTACAGGAGTAGATCACAATAGTTATAGAGAAAAAAATCAATAAACTGTATCCCATTAAAAGAAAACCTTTACATCATAATATAACTTTAAGAGAGTGAAAAGTAAATCGAAGACTGGTAGAAAATATTCACAATACATATCCAACAAAGGACTAGTATCCAGAAATTATAAAAAACTTCAAATAAGTAAGAAAAAGACTGACCTCCTTCCTTGCCACAAACACACAAATAGCTAAAAACATAAAATGGTAATTCACAAAAGAATGTATCTCAGCAGCTAAAAGGCATATGAAAATATGTTAAGTACCATTAGTCAACAGGGAAATAAAACAACAATTGGATACACTGAATGAATTGACATGAGTGAAGCCATGATGGCAACTCCACGACCCTCAGAAACCATCTGCACTGAAAAACTACTAAGCAGTTACTTGTGGTGGGAACTGGCCCTTCTCCCACAATACAAACTGCAATTGTTTATGTCTCAAGACTCTAGGAGCGTCAGGAGCAGGCACAGACTGGGCATCTATGTTGGCTCCAGACGATTACCGGGAGTCACAGGGCACGGACATACTACATAACACCTAACACCTAAAGACAAAAAACACCAGATGTTCCCATAGGGGCCCTTGATGAAATCCTAAATAAAAACCCTTGCTTAGCATTGCCTGGGTAGGAGTCTTACCTGCAGAGGGGATGCCTTGCCCAGGATCTTTTTTCTCAACCGGCACTCTCTGCCTGGCTGTGCTGTTGGGACTCCCCCAGCTAAAAGGTATGGGATGTTGTGAGTGCCGGGTTTGATGTTACTTTCATTTTCCCATTCTTGTATTCTTGTATTTTACTGATTTTGTTTTGCTGCAGGTATTTCAGCCTAATTTTGTATGTCTCTATTCCCCTGGCTAAAAGGCGTGCATGTTATGAGTACCAGGTTTGATGTTCTCCGAACTGGCACTCCCCGCCTGGCCGTGCTCGTATTTTACTGATTTTCTTTCACTGTAGCTGTTTCAACCTAATTTTGTATATCTCTATTAATAAACTATCATTGCTTACTTATTAGATATTTACTCTGAGTGGTCCTTTGGGCAGGAAAGACGCTATTTCTTTGACCTACCTGACCCCTTTTTCCCCGGTTAAAACACTGCACCCCCACCAGAATGGCTAAAACTAAAAGAGTTAATAATATAATATATGGATGTGGATGTGGACAAGATGGAAGGTAGATTGGTATAACCACTATACATAACAGTTTGCCAGGATCTATTAAATATAAAAAACATGTATAACCTGTGACCCAGCAATTCCATTTTGTGTATATTCCAGAGAAATGAGTGTTTATGTTCACAAAAAGACTTGTACAAAAATGTTCAAAGCAGCATTATTCAAAATAGCTAAAATCTAAGAACAATTCAAAGTCCATCCACAGTAGAATAAACACATTGTGCTATATTCACTCAGTGGAATATTACAGAGTAATGAAAGATAATGAACATGCCTCAACATGGATAAATCTCACAGAAATAATGTTGAATGAAAGAAGGCAGACAGAAAATAGGACTTACTGTATAATTCAAGTAACATGAAGTTGAAAAACAGAACCAAAACTAATACAGGATGATAGAAATCAGATATTTGTTGTCTTTAAAAGTTAGTTGACTGGGAAGTGGAGCCATAAGGGAGACTTCTGGGTGTTAAAAATATTCTTTATCAGGGTAGTGTGTTATGCTTAGGTTCCTTCTAGAAAGCAGACTAAAACAGGAAAGGAGAGAAAGTGAAAGTAAACTATATTAATGTGGGGAGCTTTGTAGGTAAGACTTCATTTTGGGACACGATGCCAGGTATTAGGAGTGGGACTCTGGGAACAACAAAACAAGAAAGGAGAAAAAGCCAATACAATGGTGTGTTATCAAAGTGGTCACCACTATGGAAAACCAGCATCTGATCCCATTGGAACTCTCTGATGAATCATGCAGATCATGCCTCAGTAGTGTTCACTTGAGGGATCATATATCCATGATCCCCTAGCCCCAATAGTCAAGGATTGCTACCTGGGGTGTTAATTCCCCCAACCTAGCAGTTTTGAGCATCCACAAATGATAAGCATCTTCTCACAGGTGTCCTAACCACATCGTGAAAAAAGCCTTAGTGCAAAAATGCAAAAGATAAGCAGCATAGCAGAAATTAGGTTCTGTCACCAGTTGCCTTAGCAATGGCTGGAGACAAAGTGGGCTGAGAACATGTGAGGCAGGATACAAGAGGTATCTGATTATCAGGTTTTTAGGAGCAAACAAACAAAAAATAAAATATATACACAAAATCAGTCAATCCATTTTTTCATTGGAAAACTTCAATAACAGTCTGTTCAGGATCTGTTTAGCTCCCAGTGACGCCTAGTGGTGAAATAAAGACATTCAGAAGCATCAGGTTACAGCTCTTCCTCTGAAAATTCTACGTTGCTCAGCTTCACTCCATTCTGAATGAAAAACCCAGGGCTTGATGTGGACAGTCACCTGCAGAAACAGCTGTTCATCTGTTGGGACCCTTACCTTAACTCACTACTTTAAGAAGAGCAGACATAGGGCTGGCCCGGTGGTGTAGTGGTTAAGTTCATGCACTTCCCTTCTGTGGCCCAGCATTCATGATTTGGATCCCAGGCAAGAATCCACAAACTGCTCATCAAACCATGCTGTGGCAGCATCCCACATAGAAAATAGAGGAAGATTGGCACAGATGTTAGCTCAGGGACAATCTTGCTCAGGAAGAGAAAAAAAGGAGGATGATTGGCAACTGGTGATAGCTCAGGCCCAATGTTACACACACACACACACACACACACGCACACACACACACACACAAACAGTTCAGGCAAACTCAATTTGACACCTTGTAAGTAAACTATATTGATGTGGGGAGCTTTGAAGTAAGACTTTTGTAGGAAGATCCTTTTTATCTGACTTGAGTCTACTTGCCCCTTATGTTTTTCCATAGTTACTGTCAACCTTAAATGAGATCTCTATATTGCATTTATACCATAAAAATCCTAATTTCTCCAAATTTGGGGAGTCATTCCACTTAAATTTCCAAATTAATGAATCTATGGGAAAGGACGCCAAGTAAATTCAATTAAGCCAATTTAATTCCATTATTCTAAAACTGCAAATAATTAACTTCTATTTTCCCAATTCTATGTATGTTTTATTAAAAGTATATTCATTGGTATAAATTTTTTATATGAAAAAATTATGCCTGGCAAAAAGTAATTGGCAAATCAAATGTTGAATTTTACCTGTAAACGTTTTGCTTTTCTGAGTTTTCTTTTATAGCCATTGTTTCTACCAAAATGAATATTGCCAGATTGAATTGTACAGATCTAAATGTTCCTATATGCAGTTTTATCCAATATAAATTTTATTTTGTGTTGGTTTTGCTACCATTCATATTTATTTATAAATTTAGGTAAAGAAAAAATAGTTTAGCTTGAGGATGCAATTTTAATGAGATATTCTATGATTTTTGTTTGTCCTGGATTGGTTTATTATATTGCTAATTTGGTTCTCCCACAAACTTTGCAAACTGCGTACTATCTATGCAGGCTCTGGACTGAGAAAAGAGCATAGAACAGGAGCAAATATTCTGTTATAGACAGTATCATGTTGCCTACAAATAAAGATAGATCGATTTCTTGTTTTACTATCATTATGGCTTTAATTTCTTTCTTTTGCTTTATTAATTCTTAATTAATAGGATTAGGACCTCCAGTACAATGCTGAATACAAATGGTGAGCACAGACATCCTTGCCTTGCTCTCAGTCTTGGAAGAAAAGTCTGTAATATCACCAGTTAGTATGATGTTAGCTGTCAGTTTTTGTTGATGCCCTTTATCAAAATGAGAAAGTTCCCTTTTATTCCTAGTTAACTGGGAGTTTTTGTCATAAAGAGATGTTGAATATTTCAAATGTTTTATTTGTATCTGTTGAGATAATAATATGATTATTCTCTTACATTTTGTTAATGTGGTGAATTATGTTTGATTTTCAAATATTAATCCAATCTTCCTTATCTGGGATAAACCCCACATGGTCATCATATAATAACCTTTTTACACACTGCCAGAGTTTATTCAATTTTATTAAGGATTTTTGTGTCTAAGTCTGTAAGAAATCTTGGTGTATAATTTTCTTGTCTTGTAATTCCTTTGTAAGTTTTTATTTATTTATTTATTTTTTCCCCCAAAGCCCCAGTAGATAGTTGTATGTCATAGCTGCACATCCTTCTAGTTGCTGTATGTGGGACGCAGCCTCAGCATGGCCAGAGAAGCAGTGCATCGGTGCACGCCCAGGATCTGAACCTGGGCCACCAGCAGCGGAGCACGCGTACTTAACCACTAAGCCACGGGGCCGGCCCTGTAAGATTTTAGAGTTAGGCCTTTGCTGGCCTCATAATGTAAATTGGGAACTTTTGCCTTCTCCACTGTTTCCTGAAAAATTTTATATGAGATTGGTAGTTCTTCTTTAAATGTTGATTGAATTCAACAAGTCTTCTGAACCAGGAGTTCTCTTTATGGGAGGGTTTTTAATAACAAATTTTTAAATATTTGTTAATATCTATTTTTATTTATTGTATTTTTATTTTTTCTATTTAACATTTATTATATTAATAGAAATCTATTATTAATACAGAACTATTCAGATGTTCTCTTTCTTCTTATCTCAGTTACAGTAAACTGTTTCTTAAGGAACTTTTTGCTTTTAATCTACATTTTCAAATGTATTGACAATATTTTTTGTAAAAGTCCCATCTTGTCCTTTTTCATAAAAAGATCTGTGGTAATATCCCTTCTTTATTCTTAATACTGATAATTTATTTTTTATTTTTTTTTTCTTGATCATTCTTGCTAAGGATTTATCAATTTTACTAATATTTTGAAAAAGAAACACTTGATTTGGTTGGTTTTCCCTATTATTTGTTTTCTGTTTTATTTCTCTATTTTGTTATTATTTTGTGGTTATGTTGGGTATACTTTGTTCTTTTTGTGTTGCTTCTTAAGGTAGAAGCTTAGATCTCTGATTTTAAGCCAATGTTTAATATAAGCATCTGAACTCTGGGGTTTCTCTTTGCTATGCACCACTTTTGAAGTACCTCATGTATTTTGATAGGCTTTGTTTTTGTTATTGTTTGGTTCAAAATATTTTCTAATCTCTGTTTTGAATCCTTCATGAACCCATGTATTATTTAGAATTGTACTGCTTAATTTTCAAATATTTGGATATTTTCTAGATGTCTTATTATGATTGATTCTAAATTCAATTCCATCGTGAACATAGAATATACTGAGTGATTCCAATCCTATGATGTTTATTGAGACCTCTTTATGACTTGGCATACAGTCTACAATGCTAAATGTTTCATGAGTACCATAAAAAAAAATATTCAGAATTTATAAGATGTAATGTTCAATAGGTGTATATTAGCTCATGTTACACTATTGTTCAAATTTTCTATATCCTTTTTCTTTTTGTTCACTTATTCTATCAATTACTAAGAAAAGGTGCATTAAAATCTCCAATCATGATTGTGACTTGTTTATTTATCCCTTTGATTCTAAAATATTTCTATCATGAATTTTGAAATTCCATTATTAGATGCATTGACGATTTTTATGCCTTCTTTATAAACATCATTTTTTCATTATGGAAATATTCCTTTTATTTATCTTTCCCAGATCTCCTCAGTCCCTCTGGTATCTGAGTCTACACCTTGTATCATTTCTCTTTATCCTAAGGAACTTATCGTAACATTTCTTAGTAGTTCTAGAGGCAACACATCCTCTCAGATCTCATTTCTCAGAGAATATCTTTATTTAATATTTATTTCTGAAGGATACTTTTGCTGGATATAGAATTCTATGCTGACAGTTTCTTAGTTTTTTTCTTGACACTTAGAAGAAGTCACTCCATTATCCTCTAGGTTATGTTTCTAATGAGAAAGCAAACGTTATCCTTATCATTGTTTTTCTCTATGTTCTCTGTCTTTTTTCATGGCTGCTTTTAGGATTTTCTCTTTATCTTTGGTTTTCAGCATTTTGTCTATGACGTGCATTGATGTAGTTTCTTTTGAATTTATTCTGCTTAGGACTTACTAGGATTTTTGAATATGTGAGTTGATAGTTTTCATCCACTTTGAGGAACATTAGACTATTATTTCTAAAATTATTTTATCTGCCCCAATCCAATTAGTATAACACAAGTCATAGACATTCTGTTCAGTTACTTTAGACTTTCAGTCATTTTTCTCAATGTTCTATTTTAGATAATTTTGATTGCCCTTGCTTCAAGATCACTGACTCTTATACGGTGTTTATTCTGCTGTTAAGGTCATCTAATATATTTGTATTTTTCGGAACATATTCTATGACTTCCGTATTTTTTAAATTTCTATATATTATATGAGATACCCCCATCTACACCCATTCTTTTTGTCTTTACCTATAAATTTCCAAATATACATATGTTTTGAAAACGAAAAGAGGTTTTATTTATGAAAGGACTATTTACAAAATGCAGAGGAATCTCAAATGAATTAACTTGGAGCTAGTGCAGCAGAGCTGTCACCACTTCTAGGCCTTAATGGCCAAGTAAAGGGAATCATTACAGGAACCTGGAAAGAGAAAGAGTCATGTGGAGTCAGCCATGTAGAGAGGAGCAGTGATCTTTACTTGAGGGACAGAGCTAGCTCAAGGAAGTGCCACAAGCCAAATATATTTATAATACTAGTTTTAAGCTCCTTTTCTGTTAGTTCCAGTATCTGGGTTATGTGTGGGTAAATTTCTTTGATTTGTTGATTTTTTATGTGTCTCAGTTTCTGCACATATCTCACGATGATTCCTAGTATATTGAACATTTTATGTAGATAAAAGTGGAGGATTAATTATATAACTCTTTTGCTTTGTTTCTTCTTCCAAGAGTGTACAATCTTTTTCCAATGTGTGACTGCTCAAGTGAGGAGGTGATTATTCAGATTTCACCAAGAATCAAGTTAATCTTGGCCTAAGCAGCAATTTTTACAATTGAACTCATTTCTGGTTATCATTTCTACCAATGTCGCAGTTCCTGCCCAAGTCTAATTTCTTGGAACCTATCAATGCTTAATCCTGGAGCCTGGGGAAGTTGGACCTCAGTTTCACCTTTTGGATCAGTGGTCGAAGAGCTCTTTGTTTCTAAGCACCATGAAAATATATGAGACTAGAGTGTCGTGAGTACTAGACTGTCATGAATACGCTAGAGTGTATTCTCTAGTCTCATGTATTCTCTAGGCTAAACCCTACCATCACTGCCCTTTTCTCAGTAAAACAGGAGTGGGAGACCAGGGAGAATAGTTAGGTCAAGTAAATTATTACTGCAATGAGCGTTTTCTAGACTCCAATCTCTACAGCCTGTCCCCACCATTGCCAATCACTCGTCTATCTCAGTCTTAGCAGGCTTTCTTCCCCACTGTTGCCTTCAGTAATGGTCGCTGCTTGACAGACATGTATAAAGGGCTCCTCTCTCTGAAAAATCAGACCATCTGGGGCTTTCTTACATCTACCTCTCTTCAATGGTTTCATAGATAAGTACAAGTTTTATAATGTCTATTTTTTTTTTTTTTGGTATTACCATGGGAACAAAGACCTTCTACATCATTTTATATCCCACCTAGAAAATTGTTTACTGTTTTTGAATTGTAGCCAAATTCAAAAAAATTACAGTGTCTTCATTTTGTTTATGATCTGGTTCTGATCTGGTTCTTCTCATAATTATCTACTACTGAGCAAAAGGAAGAGGAAGAAGAAAACATTGTAGTTATGTTAAAACTCAGCATGGAATCTAGGATTCCATTTTTCTATCATGAGCCTGGGGGCTCCTAAATTACAAAGACAACACACGACATATTCTTTGGGGCTATGAATCACAAAAGTTAAGATATCCCTGACTCCATTTCTTCAAAAGCAAACAAATAAACAAAAGGTGTAACAAATAAAAAAAAAACCAACAGCTGAGCCTGGAGCTGCTGCAGAGGAAGAGTAAGGGAGACAGCAGTTGGATCACTGGAGACTTGGCCTTAGGGACATAGAGTTAAAGACAAAAAAGTATACTGCTAATGCCAGAAGAGTGAGAAATGGATGAGTAGGGAATCAAGGAGCCATCTTAGAGATGCAGGAGCAGAGCAGAGTGTGGTTGCCCTGAGACTAATTTCCATTGGAACTTTGTTACAGTATGTAGCCCTTGAAACAGCAAGGAAGTGGAAAGCTAAGTGGAAAGCTAACACACTCTGAGTTTAAACCTCTAAAGGGGTCAGAGCAAAAGCAAATTCTCTTTGCAACAAAGCTTTGCCAAATTAGGAAAACTAATTTTACATAGATTACAAACAATTATGATTTCAAATAAAGATTACCAAGCCATTATACCAGTAGAGATGAGAAACAACATATGTAGATTACCTAGGACTAAAAATGTATGATTGTGGGAGATATTGTATAGAATAGCTATGTGGAATTTTAAAGAAATTAATGATGCAATTAGAAAGATAACTCTACAAAAAGAAACTATCAGAACTGGAGATCTAGAAATAAAAATAAATTGATGATATAATAAACTCTATGGGCGCATTAAATGGCAAAACAGACACAGCTGAGGAGTGATTTAGAGAAAAGGAAGCTATTTCTGAGGCATTTTTCCAGAATGCAATAAAGAGAAATAAAGAAATGGAAAAATATAAAAGAAAGAGTAAGAG
Organism: Ceratotherium simum simum; assembly: GCF_057802395.1. Classification (NCBI taxonomy): domain Eukaryota; kingdom Metazoa; phylum Chordata; class Mammalia; order Perissodactyla; family Rhinocerotidae; genus Ceratotherium; species Ceratotherium simum. Next base: position 37,963,249 of record NC_141901.1, read on the forward strand.
ATATGGAGAAAAACAGAATGAAAAAGAGTGAAGATAGCATAAGAGACTTACAGGACATGATCAAGCAGACCAATATATGTATGATAGGGGTCCCAGAAGGAGAAGAGAGAGAAAAGTGGGTAGAAAGCTTATTAAAAGAAATAATGACTGAAAACTTCCATAACCTGGGGAAAGAAACATACGTCCAGATCCGGGAAGCCTGAAGAGTTTACCGAACAAGAAAAAAACAAGAGACCCACATCAAAATACATTACGATTAAATCATCAAAAGTTAAGACAAGGAAATAATCTTAAAGGCAGCTAAAGAAAAGCAATTTGTAACATACACAGAAATCCACATAAGGTTATGAGCAGATTATTCAATAGAGGAGCAGATTTTTTCCCCAGCTAATCTAAGATAGATTTGTGGGTCACTAGGCATAGCCCTGAGATGTTTGTATCCTTGTGTAACAACCATCTGTGATTTTATAGCCTCAATATGTTTAGTCACAAACTGTACCAGACATTTAAATATGTAGGATCCAAAGAACAAGAGGAGAAGGATAGCTATTAAAAAGCCCAAGAGTGGGAGGTCCAGCTGGCTTCTTTCTGTTAGCCAGGTGACCTTTTCCAGTAACCCATTTGTAGTCTGTTCTATAGTGCCACTAGCATTAACATAGAGACAGCAAGAGGTATTAGCTAAGGCACAGACTCCTCCCTGGCCTACTAAAAGATAATCTAAGGCAATTCTAACACCTTGAAGTCCAGGCCTGATTCATTGGCTGCCATGGCCACCATGGAAATGACTTCTTTGATAATGACTGTATTATAAATAGTGCCTCCAGCTGAAGCCACTAATGACCCAGTCAGGAAGATTACCCTAACAATAAGGAGCCCTGCTGCCCCCTTTTTCTTTCCTCTTTTGATGTGTTGAGGTGTTAAGGTGGTATAGTTATAAACCTGTATATATTTAGGATCTGGGTGTACTTACCCCACTGTCCAAATTCCACCAGCCCTTTTATAATCTAAACACTGGGTTGCCCATCTTTCTCTGCTGGACCCAGCCTTGCTGCCCAGGAACATACAACCTCTTTATAAGCATACCATGCCTAAGGGGTATGGGCTTAGTTAGGATCCAGGGCAGAGCCTGGGCTGGATAGCCAGTCATTCAAAGATTGACAGGTCATTGGGATTTACTTATCTTTATGGTGTCACTGAAACAAGAGTTTCAAATCAGAGAATGTCTCACAGGAAAACCCAGTGTCATCAATTGTCTGCACCGATCTCTCTTGATGTTCAGGTGTGGGCGCCTTTTTACCCATGTGTGGTGGATCCAAAGGGTGACTCCTTCTAATTTTAGGGAAGAGTGAGTGGTGAGTAACACCAAGCAACACCATACCCAAATAGGATTTAGCTGATCTTGGGGAAAACTGCTGTTTCAAGTTTTAAAATAGACCCCATCTCTAGGTTCATATGGGTGGAGCTTGACCCCTGTAGGCAAGGGAAGACGGAGTGTCCATATTTATTGAGTGCATCTACCACCTGCTTCAGATTGAAAGGCTGGCCCATTGTCACTCTGAATTGATCTAGGTAGCCCAAAATGGGGAATTATCTCTTTTAACAACAGCTTTGTTACCTCATTCACCCTTTCCAATCTACAAGGAAAGGCTTCAATCCATCCAGTAAATGTATCCATAAACACCAAGACATATTTTTATCCCCTAGGGGCCATAGGCATAACAGTAAAATCAACTTGCCAGGTTTTCCCTGGTAAAGTTCCCTGAATTCGAGTTGGTCTGACCAGGGGAGGTACAGGAGGTCTGGTTTGTACATTGTTCCTCTGGCAATAAGCACATTGTTCAGTTATTTTTTCAATAAGTTCTTTTATATCTGGGGTGCTTATGACCTTCATCAGCCGTAGGTACAAGGGTCTCTTTTCCATAATGGATAGAATCATGAGCACTTTTAAGGAGCCCCAAAGCTGTTTATTTTGGGACCCAAATCTTCCTTTTTCAGTTTATCATCCAGCCCTTAACTACCGGGGACCACTGGTAACCCTTTGTAGTGGTTTCCCTTACTTCATCAGGGGAATACACTGGTGTAAATTCATAGCTTCCTTGATTAAGAGATAGATGGCAGCTACAGCTCTCAAGTATGGGGGACATCCTTTCACCACCGTGTCTAGCTGCTTTAAGAAATAAGCTGCCACTCTTTTTAAGGATCTTAACATTTGGCTTAGCACTTCTATAGCTATTCCCTGTCTTTCATGAACATATAAATCAAATGTTTTGCTCAGGTCTAGTAAGGCCAGTGCTGGTGCTTCCATTAGCAAGTTTTTAATCTTATTGAAAACTTGGTCATCCAGCTTATCCCATTCAGAGGGATCTGTTTCTATTGTCCATATTGTTTCTCATAGAGAGGCTTAGCAATCAACCCAAAGTTAGGGATCCAAATGCAGCAAAAACCAGCCATCCTCAAGAATCTTCAAAGTGGTCTATGAGTTTTTAGTGGAGCAAGTTGACATATTACCATTTTTCTTTCTTGAGGAAGGCTGTGTTGCCTCCTTGAAAAGATACACCTCAAATACTTTACAGTCTCTTTAGATATTTGTACCTTCACTTTAAACACTTTATATCCCTTACTGGTTAAGAAGTTCAACATAATTACAATATTTTTATCAGAGATTTCTTTAGTAGGGCTGGCTATTAGTATGTTATCAACATATTGTAACACAGTACTCTGTTCTAATTTTAGTTCCCTTAAATCTTGGCCCAGGATTTCCCTGAAGATAGTAGGGGAGGTTTTGAACACTTGGAGTAACACAGTTCAGCAATACTGTTGCTAAAGTTGGGAATCTGGGTCCTCCCATTCAAAGGCAAATATCTCCTGGGACTCAGGATCCAATGGGATGCAGAAAAAAACATCTTTTAAATCCAGCACTGTATAGAACCTGCTGTAACCATGGAGATTAACGAGTAGGGTGTAAGGATTAGGTACTACAGGATGTATGTCTCAGATTGCATCATTGTTAGCCTAAGGTCATGAACAAATCTATATTCCACTGTTCCTGGCTTTTTAACAGGCAAAATGGGAGTGTTCCATGAGGATCTACATGGCCTGATCAATCCCTGTTCTAAAATCCTATTGATTATAGGAAAGATTCTTCTTATGGCTTCTGACATCAAGTGGTATTGTTTTACCTGGGGCCAGTAATCTATATCTGCTTCAATTTTACCTTTTCTGGAATGGTACTGGCTGCTTGTCACACCTGTCTTTGTGCCCATACTTCTGAGTTAACTTGGTTTAAAACATTTAGGGGAATCTCTTCCTTCTCAGGTGTTTGTGTATCTTGCAATAGAGGCATGAGCTCAACTCCCCAACTTTTAGGGACTTGGATTTCTATTTTATCTTGTTCCCAGCTTATTGAAGCCCCTCAATTAGATAGTATGTCCCTCCATAGAAGGGAAACAGGGTATTCTGATACATACTGAAAAGAATGCTTCAGCATTTTTTATCCTATTTCACAGGTCAAGAGTTCCAGAGACCTGAGATCTCTCCTTTTCCTGATATTCTGTTTAAGTCATACTTTTTCGGGGGAAGGATTTTCCTTTTGGGTGTTCAACACTGAAAACGTGGCTCCAGTATCAAGCAAGAATTCAACATGCTCTCCTCCCACTGCCAATGTCACCCAGGGCTCCTCAGGGGAAATAAAGATTTGGTTGCCTAGAGCCAACTGGGGAATCCCACAGCCCTGTCACATCTCATCTGTAGTCAAGGGACATTGCTATGGCTCGGTCTTGTTCAATCCCTTCCCTTTCTGGGGACAGTTAAGATAGTCCTGTGTTAATGCTCTTCCTGTTTGCAATATATGGACTGATTAACCCCCAACTTTGTTGGTGGTCTTCTGGTCCCTTGATGGGGGCTGGGGTCACTCACTCATGCTGTCTTCTTCCTCTCTCTTGAGTTACCTTGAGCAGACTAGGAGGCTGCAGCTAACAGGGAGGCTTGCCTTTTCATCTTCTTTTTCATCCTCGGTTACATTCCAGTTGTTGAACACCCTAAAGGCAGCCTCTACTAGCTGTGTGTAGTATCAGGACCTATAGCCAACTTTTGAAGTTTCCTATGGGTGTCTGGAGCACTTTGAGAAATGAAATGGATATTAAGAACCACCGTACTGCCCTGGGCTTCAGGATCCCAATTTGCATGTGGCCGGAGGAAGTTCCACAGCCTCTGAAAAAAACCAGAGGGGTTTTCCTCAGGGCCTTGTTGGACCTCTCTTAATCTAGACCAGTTAATGGGTGGCTGGCTTAACATTTGCGTGGCTTTCAAAAGCAGACCCCAAAAATATTCTAATTTTTCTTCATCATCAAGGTTATTGGGATTCCACCCAGGATCACTCCCTGGCACAGCCTGTTAACTAAGACCATGAATGTCTGATCTGGGGTCATATTCATTATCTGCTTGTTTCCTAGCTTTTCCACTTTTCTCCATCCTCCAATGAATGTTGCAGCCGGGCTGTGTTACACAGAAAGATCATCTGCTCTCAGGTGAATGGGGAATACCCAAAGGCCTTCCAATTCTGGAGGATGTAGCCAAATAGGCTCTCATCTGGGATGGAGCTCCACCCCCCCATATTATAGGTTATTTTCTTATGGTCTATTGACAACTTCCCAGGGGCAATTTACTATGGTTAGTGGTGACACAGCTGTCATGTGATTTTGCCTGGAGGAGGTTTAGCACCCTAGTAGCCTGAAATCAGACCCCAGATGAATAACAAAGTGGACTTAGCAGAGGGCCTGGAGAGGCTTGACTAAGGTATAAGATTTCAGACCAAATTTCTCACTTTAAGAAAAGAATGAGGGGCCAGCCTGGTGGTGTAGTGGTTGAGTTCGCACACACCACTTCAGCGGCCCTGGGTTTGCAGGTTTGGATCCAGCATATCGACTGACACACTGCTCATCAAGCCATGCTGTGGCAGTGTCTCAGATATAAAATAGAGGAAGATGGGCACAGATGTTGGCTCAGGGCTAATCTTCATCAGCAAAAAGAGGAAGATTGGCAACAGATATTAGCTCAGGGCTAATCTTCCTCACCAAAAACAAAGAAAGAAAGAAAGAAAAGAATGAACTCAATTGCAAGGTCTTTCTGTTGACTGGGCAAAGGGCCCAGGAAGAGATCCTCCCTTTTCTTGGCCAAATCCCACAAGTGGATGACTAGGGAGACAAAAGTGCCCCACTGAGAACTGACGAAGTGTTGTGGGAGGGGAAGGGAGAAATCTTTTAGCAGAGAAGGCAAGGAAAAGAGGGAGACCTAGAAGTCCAAAAAACCAAACTGTAGAAAAACAAGATCAATGTTGGGACTCCCTGACCAAAAAAACAAACTCAGCAACTCCAAAGGAGACGTGAATCCACACAAGCCAGACTCAGTGAATCTAAAGGGTCCTTGAATCCACACAAGACAGACTAAGTGACTCCAGAGGGGACTTTACCTCACACCCCATCACTCCAGGACTCAAACACTCAGGAAAGACTAGTCAAGGGTCAGATTGCTCCTGCTTTGCCAGACCTAAAGCATTGGGCCTCTCTAATGGCCAGGTCATGCAATCCTTTAATTCCTTAAGCCCAGCTTAAACAGACTCTGTGAGACAAGTTAAAAAAATAAATCCTATAGCTGTGGTGTGGAGTTGGTGCCACTTACATCCATTGAGAGATCCTCTGAGCAAAGTGCTCAGAGTGGCCACTGAGGCTCCAAAGAGGGCAGCAATATCAAGGTAGCAGCACAGGCACCAAGAAGGAGTCCTATTTGTGAGGTTCAACCTGTGACCTTCAGTAGTGTGAACAGGTTAGCATGAGCATCCTGCCACAGCCCCCTGCTCTGTCCATTGAAAACCAGGTGGGTGGGATGCGAACGCTTGAAGAGCGAGGGACGAGAGCAGACCGCAGGGTTTAAAGGAAAAGTCTTCTCCGTTTTGAGATTTTGAAACTGGCGACTTAACCCATGCATCCGTTTCCTTGGAAACTCGCAGTCTCCTTCTTCAGGTCTGTAGACCAAGCGAAAGGAAAGCCTTGCCGGGTTCTTCCCAGAGCGCCCGTCAGCGCCGCTCAGCTCACGTTTCCGAACTTCACGGCGGCCCGGGTGTCGCACAGACGGAGGCGGGAACTGCCAAACGCCTGAGCCCGGCCAGGCGACAAGGCTGGTTGACGAGTGGCCGCAGAACCTCAGGATGTCCCAGGCTTCCCCGGATAGCGAGTTCAACCAGAGCAACGCTCTAGAGCGCTCCCGCCCCGGTCACTTCTGCTCCATCAAGGCTCATCCGCCTTCTGTCCCTACTAAAACCGGCTTGTTATTCTTTGCCACAAAGTACACTTCAGTTTCCTCAAAGGTAGGGAGTTAATCGTGATCTCTCCAAATTGTGATTTTGTCAATTTCTGAATAGCCTAAGCTTGGCTCCGATACTAGTGTCTCAAAAAAGTAAAACGTGAGACAGTTTCTCAAGTTTGAGCACCTAGTTTGGGGAGAGGTTTGCTGCAGGGGGAGCAGCGGGAGGAGAGTGGATTTGTTTGCTTCCCTTTCAGTTTTACTGCATCTTCCCCAATTGCAAAATGTACAGTGCTAAAAATAAATTCTATCTTTTAATTTAGTAAAAAAAAAAAAAAAAAGAAAACCAGGTGGCTAAAGGACTGGAACCTCAGAGAGATAGAATTACCTTCGTGGTCACCAAATTTTGTTACTGACCCAAGTGTGTTCGCTTCTTGATGAGTTGAAATCAAAGACTTCACCAAAAGTTGTTGTTACACAGAGTACAATTTATTTGCAGCAAATAAGGAGACCATGGGGAATTATTTCCAAAGCTGTGGCTCCTTGAACAAGGGAAAGCAGGGGTCTTTTATTATGGAGGGGAAATGAATATTCAAAAGAGAAGTTTCATCGTCACATGTAGAGGTGGGTATTAACTCATGCATGTACAGTTTGAAAACATGCTTCCAAATACATTGCATGTTATGGTAATAAGGCCTAAGCTCCAACTGAGGCAGAGATCTTAACATTAAAGTGAAGCCATGGTAATCCCCTGGGCACTTCTTGATCCATCTGTGCAGGCATTGCTCTTGCAGTGGAGTTTGGACTGGTTCAGGGCAGTTGGTGACTACATCTCTTAACATAACTAAAAGACAATTTTGAGAAACAATTAAGTGCTTCCTCTTTTGAGTTACTTGGGGTAGTTAGTTGGTGACAGAATGACTGGATTGAAAGAACTTTATATTCTCTAATTCCACCTCAACTTTAACATTCTTACCATGGTCTGTGTTCACATTCATTTTTATTTATATAGTCTTTTCTTTCTCTGCTTCCTGGGTCTCATTTTTTACTTTGTTATGGCTCCCGGTTGTTCTCTATTTACCCTTGATCTGAGTTCTGAGGGCCTCCTCTCTATCTTATCACCACTCTTACCTAATCTGCCTAATCATTCATTCTAAGCACTGCTCACCACCTTGGCTAAATTGTGAAACCTATATATAACACTTGCAAATGTCTATGCACCCACCATAGGAGAATCTGGATACATAAAGCAAACATTAACAATTATCAAAGGAAAAATTAACTGTAACACAATAATAGTAGGGGATTTAAACACTCCACTTACATCAATGGATAGGTCATACAGACAGAGGATCAATAAGGAAACAATGGCCTTAAATTACACATTAAAACAGATGGATTTAATGGATATACAACAAATATTTCATCCAAAAACCACAGAAAACATAATCTTATCAAAATCATATAGAACATTCTCCAGAGTGGATCACATATTAGGCCAAAAAACAGGTTTCAATAAATTTAAGAATATTTAAATATTATCAAGTATCTTTTTCAACCACAGCAGAATGAAACTAGAAATCAACTACAAGAAGAAAACTGGAAAAGCCACAAATATGTGAAGAGTAAACAAAATGCTACCAAACAACTGTTGAATCAATGAAAAAATCATAGGAGAAATAAAAAAATAACAGCAGATAAACAAAAATGAAAATACAACAAACTAAAATCTATTGGAGACAGCAAAAGCAGTACTAAAAGGACGTTTATAGCAATAAAGGCCTACTTGAAGAATCAAATAATAATCTCAAAAAACAATGTAGCAATACACCTAAACAAACTAGAAAAAGAACAAATGATGCCCCAAATCAGGAGAAGAAATGAAATAATAAAAATCAGAGAAGAAATAAATGAAATAGAAACCAAAATGACAACAGAAAGACTAAAGAAACTAAGAGCTCATTCTTTGAAAAGATAAATAAAATTGACAAACTTTTCACTAGACTCACAAAGAAAAGAGAGAGAAGGCTCAAATAAGTAAAATCAGAAATAAAAAAGGGAAATTACAACAGATACCACAGAAATAAAAGGATTATAAGAGAATACTACAAAAAGCTATATGCCAAAAAATTGGATAACCTAGAAGAAAGGGATAAACACTTCGAATTATACAACTTTCCATAATTAAACCAAGAAAGAGAGAGAATCTGAATAGTCTACTCCCTAATAAAGAGATCAAAACAGTAATTAAAAACCTCTTAAAAGACAAAAGTCCAGGACAAGTTTCCCTGCTGAATTCTACTAAACATTTAGAGACGATTTAATAACAGTCTTCTCAAACACATCCAAAAATTTGGTGAGGAGGGAATGCTTCCTAACTCATTCTGTGAGGTCAACATTACCCTGATACCAAAACTAGACAAGAAGAATATAAAAAATGAAAATTACACACCAATATCACAGATGAACATACATGCAAAAATCCTCAATAAAATTTACCAAATTGAATACAAAAATAAGTTAAATGTATCACACACCATGATCAAGTGGGATTTATTCTAGGGATGCAAGGATGGTTCAACATCCACAAATCAATCAATGTGATACACCACATTAACAAAGTGAAGAATAAAAATCACATGATCATCTCAATAGTTGCACATAAAAACATTCAATAAGACACAGCATCCATTTATGATAAAAACTCAGAATAAAATTGGTATAGAAGGAAAGTGCCTCAACATAATAAAGCCATATATGACAAACCCACAGCCAATATCATACTCAATGATGAAAAACTAAAATCTATCCCTCTAAGAACGGGAACAAGACAAGGTTGCCCACTTTCCTCACTCTTATTGAACATAATACTGGAAGTCCTAGCCAAAGCAAACAGGCAAGAAAAAGAAACAAAACAGATACAGAATGGAAAAAAAGAAGTAAAACTGCTCTATTTGTAGATGACATGATTTTATATATAGAAAATGCAAAAGAATCCACCAAAAAACTAATAGAAATAATTAACAAATACAGTAAAGTTGCAGGGTACAAAATCAACATACAAAAATCAGTTGCATTCTATACACTAACAACTAAACAGCAGAAAGAGAAATCAGGAATACAATCCTATTTACAATAGCAACAACAGCAAAAAATAAACTATAGAGGAATAAATTAAAGCAAAGAGATGAAAGACTAGTACATTGAAAATTACAGAACATTATTGAAAGAAATCAAAGAAGACACAAAGAAATGGAAAAATATATTCCATGTCAAAGGATACAAAGAATTGACATAGTTAAAACGTTCATACTTCTTGAAGCAATTTACAGATTGAATGCAATCCCTATCAAAGTCCCAATGACATTTTTCATGGAAATAGAACAAAGAGTCCTAAAATTTATATCAAACAATAGACCCTGAATAGCCAAACTATTTCTGAGAAAAAAGAAAAAAGCTGAAGGTTTCACAATCCCTGATTTCAAAATATACTACAAAATAATAGGAATCAAAACAGCATTGTAGTGGCAGAAAAACAGACACACAGATCAATGGAACAGAATTGAGAGCCCAGAAATAAACCCACACATCTACGGACAGCTTATTTTCTAAAAAGGAGCCAAGAACATACAATGGAGAAAAGAAAGACTCTTCAATAAATAGTGAAGCAAAAACTGAACAGCCACATGCAAAAGAAGGAAAGTAGTTCATTATCTTACACTACAACAAAAATTAATTCAAAATGGTATAATGACTTGAAACCATAAAACATCTGGAAGAAAACATAGGCAGTATGCTCTTCGACATCAGTCTTAGCAGTATCTTTTTGAATATCATGTCTCCTCAGGAAAAGGAAACAAAAGAGAAATAAACAAACGGGACTACATCAAACTAAAAAGCTTCTGAACAGCAAAGAAAAACATCAACAACACAAAAAAGACAACACAAAAATTGGGAGAAATTTTTGCAAATCATATATCTGAAAAGGGGTTAATGTCCAAAATATACAAAGAACACATAAAACTCAACAACAAAAAAACAAACAGCCCAATCTAAAAGTGGACAAAGGATCTGAACAGATATTTTTCCAAAGAAGATATACAGATGGCCAACAGGTACATCAAAAGATGTTCAACATCACTAATTATTAGGAAAATGCAAATCAAAACTACATTGAGATATCACCTCATGTCTGTCAAAATGGCTATTATTAAAAAGACAAGAAATAACAAGTGTTGGAGAGGATTTGAGAAAAGGAAACCCTCATACACTGCTGGTGAATATGTAAACTGGTGCAGCCACTACAGAAAACAGCATGAGGATTCCTCAAAATATTAAGAATAGAACTACCATATGATCCATTATTCTGCTTCTGGATATTTATCTAAAGAACATGAAAACACTGATTTGAAAACATATATGCACCCATATGTTCATTGCAGCATTATTCACAGTAGTCAAGACTTGGAAACAACCTAAGTGCTCATCAATGGATGAATGAATAGAGAAGATATGGTATATGAATACAATGGATTACTACTCAGCTATAATAAAAGATAAAACCTTGCCATCGCAACAACATGGATGTACCTTGAGGGCATTGTACTAAGCAAAATAAGTCAGAGAGAGAAAGACAAATATTATATGATTTCACTCATATGTGTAAGATAAAAAACAATGACAACAAATATATAGACAAGGAGAATACATTGGTGGTTACCAGAGGGGAAGGGAGAGGAGGGAGAAAAAAGGAGTAAAAGGGCACATGCCCTTTTTTCTTGGGTTGTTAGTTTTTTTGTTGTTGAGATGCATGAGTTCTTTATACATTTTGGAGATTAACCCCTTGTCAGATGTATGGTTTGCAAATATCTTCTCCCAATTGTTAGGTTGTCTTTTCGTTTTGTTGATGGTTTCCCTTGCTGTGCAGAAGCCTTTTTAGTTTGATGTAGTCCCATTTGTTTATTTTTTCTATTGTTCCTCTTGCCCGGTGAGACATGGTGTTTGAAAATATGTTGCGAAGACCGATGTCGAAGATCGTACTGCCTATGTTTTCTTTTAGAAGTTTCATGTCTTACATTCAAGTCTTTAATCCATTTTGAGTTAATCTTTGTGTATAGTGTAAGATAATGGTCTATTTTCATTTTTTTGCATGTGGCTGTCCAGTTTTCCCACACCATTTGTGGAAGAGACTTTCTTTTCTCCATTGTACGTTCTTGGTTCCTTTGTCAGATTAGCTGTCTATAGATGTGTGGGTTTATTTCTGGGATATTGATTCTATTCCATTGATCTGTGTGTCTGTTTTTGTGCCAGTACCATGCTGTTTTGGTTACTGTAGCTTTGTAGTATATTTTGAAATCAGGGAATGTGATACCTCCCGCTTTGTTCTTTTTTCTTAAGATTCCTTTAGCTATTCGGGGTCTTTTGTTATCCCATATAGATTTTAGGATTCTTTGTTCTATTTCTGTGAAAAGTGTTGTTGGAACTTTGATAAGTATTGCATTGAATCTATAGATTGCTTTAGGAATTATGGACATCTTTACTATGTTAATTCTTCCAATCCAAGAGCACGGAATATCTTTTCACTTCTTTGTGTCTTCTTCAATTTCTTTCAGCAATGTTTTATAGTTTTCCGTGTACAGATCTTTCAACTCTTTGGTTAAGTTTATTCCTAGGAATTTTATTCTTTTTGTTGCAATTGTAAATGGGATTGTATTCTTAATTTCTCTTTCTGCTACTTCATTGTTAGTGTATAGAAATGCAACTCATTTTTGTATGTTGATTTTGTATCCTGCAACTTTACCATATTTGTTTATTACTACTAAAAGTTTTTTGGTGGATTCTTTAGGGTTTTCTATATATAAAATCATGTCATCTGCAAATAGTGACAGTTTCACTTCTTCCTTTCCAGTTTGGATCCCTTTTATTTCTTTTTCTTGCCTGATTGCTCTGGCTAGTACTTCCAGTACCATGTTAAATAGAAGTGATGAGAGTGGGCATCCTTGTCTGGTTCCTGTTCTTAGAGGGATAGCTTTCAGTTTTTCACCATTGAGGATGATATCACCTGTGGGTTTGTCATATATGGCCTTTATTATGTTGAGGTACTTTCCTTCTATCCCCATTTTATTAAGAGTTTTTATCATAAATGGATGCTGTATCTTGTCAAATGCTTTCTCTGCATCTATTGAGATGATCATGTGATTTTTATTCTTCATTTTATTAATTTGGTGTATCATATTGATTGATTTGCGAATGTTGAACCATCCCTGCATACCTGGAATAAATCCCACTTGATCATGGTGTATATGATTCAGTTTTGAATACTTATTTTGTATTCAAGTATTATTAAAGAAGTTTTACTTCTTTTTGCTATTAACACAACTCTGCTGATCTCATTCTCATTCATCAGATGATTATTTTCATACCTAAAGAATTTTCAGTATAAATTAAGTAATAATAACAATACATATGATTTTTTTAAAAAGCAACCAGAGTCTAGTTATTATTTTTACCAATTGAAACAATTTGTGTGCAATAAATGTTTCAGAACCTCCTATCTTTACTTAAACTTTTTATTGAAGTGTAATGACCATTCAAAAAGCACATAATCATAATTATAAAGTTCATTGAGTTATCACAAAGAGAACATATCTATGTTATGCAACTCAGGTCAAGAAGTAGAATATCACTAGCACCTCAGAAAAAGTACTTATGACACTCCCAAAATTGCTCCAACTCTCATCCCTAAACATAAACTCTATCCTGATTTCTAACATCATACTTTGTTTTTCTGTCTCTCTGTAATAGTTTACCTTCTCCCTAAAGAATATTATTCATCATTTCCTTGTATGGTGACAAATTATTCCAGTTTTTTCTTTTCTAAAAAAGTATTTACCTTCAGTTGTGATGGATATTTTCACTCAGGATAGAATTCTAGACCTTCACTTTTATTGTCTTAGTATGCTGAAAACAACATCATATTGCTTTCTGGCTCACATTGTGTTTTTTTGAAAATTCAGATGTTAGTCTAATTATTGCTCTTCTCTATGAAATTAGTGTCTAGTCTCTGGCTATTTTTAGCATATTCTCAATGTCTTTGGTTTTCAGTAGTTTGACTAAGATGTGCTTGGTATGACTTTCTTTTTGTTAATTTTCCCCTGGTTCAATGGAATTCTTGAATTTCTGTTTCCATTTTGGAAAGTTCTCAGTCCTTATTGCATTTCCACTGTTATCTATTCTATTCTCTCTCCTATCATTTTGTGACTCCAGCTAAACCTATGTTTGACCTTTTCATGATATTCCCTCAATTGCATACTTTGTTTTTATATTTTCCAAACTTTTGTCCCTCCAAAATTCATTCTGGATATATTCTTCTAATATATCTCCCAGATGACTAATTCTCTCTTCAGTGGGGTCTTATCTGCTATTACATCCATCTATTGATTTTAAGCTGCTATCATTGTATTATTCTCTTATAGAATTTCCATTTGTTCTTTGTTACTTCCGTTTCTCTGCCAAAATTCTCCATCTTGTTTTTATCTCCTTGAACATGTTAAGCCTACTTATTTTAAAGTCCATGCTTGATAACACCATCTCCTGGGACCCTGGTAAGTCAGTGACTATTCTCTGTTCTTTTTTTCTTTCCAAGTTCTCTTCATTTTTCCTTGTCTCTTCATATTTCTGGGTGGTTTCTCTTTTGTTTTTGTTTTTGAGTACTGTTTATTTACATTTAAAAATATGGAAATGATTTGAGGCTTAGTAGTATAATGTTATCTTCCACCAGAATCACTTAAGAACAATGGCAATACAAAATAATCTTATTAATTTTGGAGATTAAGATAATTTGAAACTTTGTTGCAATCTCTGCAAAGGTTCCTCTCCTTCTGCTTCACATTTACTCCTAGGATGCAGCCATTTAAGGTTGTAACTCAAAATTCAGGCTCCAATGATATCTTTGACGATTTATGAGTCTGCTGAAATCTTCAGTTAGCTTCCCAGTCTCTTTGGCTGTCTCTTGTGGAATCAGCTGATGCCTGTAGGGGAAAAGCAGCCCCAAATGCAGGGCTCACCTCTGTGAGTTTCTGTCTTCTCCCAGATATTGACCCAGTAATTCATCTCTCCTTTGGTGGTTCTTCAATGCCTTGAGGCATATTTTATCTTATATTTTTCTTGCGTTTGCTAGTTGTCCTTGACAAGAGAGTTGGTCAAAATTGGGCAGTCTACCATTTGTAGAAGCAGAAAATTCAGACAAACAATATCTTTAGCAAGGTGTAGTTATATTCCTCTGTCTTGTGAAAAGACTGGAGGTATGCCATTCAGGGTTGTTCTGGCGTTCCATTGTTTAGGGACTTGGTTCCCAGTTTCCTCTCTTGTTTTGGGGCTTTCTGTGTTTTTTGTTTTGCTTTGTTTCTTTTGTTTCAGTCTTTACCATGCTTGGTCCTCATTCCAAAGGTCATCCCATATTCTGAAATGGTTGCCAGTGGTCCTTCCATCAAATGCACATTTTAGCTGGCAATAAGAAGGGAGGAAGCTGAGCACACCCACCTCCCACTGCTTCAGATCCACTTCACAGAAATTATCCACTCCATTGGTTGGCTGCAGTCACATAACCCTAACCAGCTAATAGGGTGCCTAAGTAATGTAGCATTTATTCTGCCCAGCTAATAATTAGAGAGTTGACTTATTCTAGAGGAAATGGAAAATAAATTCTGGGAGACAACCAAGGGTATAACCCCATTTGGTAATTTATCTGTCCATTTAGATATGTCAATGTGTAGTTGGTAATGAGTTTCACTTGAATAGGTAATCTGGAAATAACATTGCTCAAAGGTCAAAGACTATAAGTGCTTTTCTCAGGACACTTTATGTGAAAATTAGGGCTCAGACTTGTTTTAAATATTTTCCTGTCTAAAGTCATATCTGATATTTTCTCTGAGGTAGAATTGGTTGTCCATTGAGGATGAAAAGGGTTATAGTTAGGCCAACAAGTGCCCATCTCTTAGAATGGAACCAAAATAATATCTCAAGAAGAATGCTGGTACTCTCTATGGATGGTATCAGCCTTCGGGGAGCAAACCTGAGATGCAAACAACAATTCTTGAGTAGATCTGCAAAAGCCACAAGAAATTTCCGATTGACAATTCCACCACAGCTCAACTAATTATTAAAGTTACTGCTCTGCATTTAACAAATAATATAAAGTTGTTGTACATAAGGTGTATGTTAGAGTACACAATCTGAAAGTTGCTGCTGCTCAAAAATAATTATATTAGTTCAACATAAGCAATATTTATGGGAGACTTTGAGTCTATTCATTCATATAGATAATGTAAAATCTACCCTTGAGTTTGCCAGAACATCAGAGAGCTGCACTCTGGACCAGATCATATTGCATTGTGTAGAGATGTTTTCCTTGTGTTTTACTTGAGGCTGATATAATCATCTTACTTTAAGAGACTTAAAACAACCAGGCCTGTGCACCTTGTAAAATTTACTGAACAAACTTTCCCAAGAACATTGTTCACTGAACCAAATAGTTTCTTCTTTATAAGAACTAATGTGACAAATTACTCTGTGGCATCAGGACCAGGAATAGATATACTTTTCCCAAACAACTCATTTGTCTATATCTTCTAGACACAGAGACTATGTAATTAATCTTATCTTAATATAACATCTTATAGTTCTCTAATAATTTACAGCCCACATATAGCCAGTGTATAGGGTATCATGACACTTTTTTAAATTTATTCCATTCTCAGCTTCATCGTAGCTTACCTACCATATATTCCCTTGGATTCTATTCCTATTTTATTAATGATATATTTTAAATTTTAGGTGCATATTTTTGTAAGTCATTTTCAATTATTTTTAGGGCTTAAAATTTATTGTGAATTTAAGCATGGGTTTGTAAGCAGCTTGATGATTTTGGGGACTTCTACTTTTTTAGTAATAACTAAGGTGCTGAAACTTTGTTTCTCTACTGTAACCCAGTGGTAAAATATAGACATTTAACCCAATCTGTACCCTTCGATGATTACAGAAACCCTGACATTTTCAATCAGAATGTTTTGATGTTGAAGATATTTTGATTCTGTGATTACAAATAAAAGAATTTTATATAATATATATTTTTGTGATTTTTTTTCCTGAGGAGGTAACTTTGCATGGTGCAACACATTATCCCATTTCAGTCTCTTTCTTCTATAGAGCACAATTAAAAAAAGTTTTCCAATTTTTGCTTTGTTGTGTTGTGCTTTGCCTTTAGAATCTTATGTGCAGATTGTTGAGTTAATCATTCTCCTCCATTTACAGGCTCATGGATATCATTTGGTCTGAGTAGACTTCCTCCACAAACTGCCTGATTCATTTATTTATCACCATTTCCTTCTCTTCGCCACATTCTTCTAATGTATAAATGTGTTACGCTTCTGTTCTATGTGTTCTTATAAAATGTAGTGTTGTTTCATGTGTACAATTTTAATTTCCACAAAAGATATTATCCTATATGCTTCTTCTATTAATGTATTTCATTCAGCACTCTTTTAAAGATTTTCCAAATTACTCTGCGTCTAGTCTATTGTTTCTACCTGTAGCATAGAATCCTATAGTGTGCATCTACTGAATTTACTTATGTATTCCCATAGAGATGAACATCTGTCATGCTTCCAACACATCACTGCCATAAAAATGCTGTGATAACCATCTTTATATATGTTCCCTCTGGAGCTGGGTAAATATTTTCTATTATGCATATTCAGAAGTGGGATTGCAGGGTCAACAGGCACATCATTAGACAGGCTACTGCCACAAACTCTACAGAATTACTTCACCACCATCAATGAGTGGGGATTGCCAGCTATCCCACATCCCTGCAAACACTGGGCTTCTGCAGCTATCTGATTTTGCCAATTGGGGGCTATAAAATGAGATCTTGTCTTAATTTGCATTTGTTAATTACCAATGAGTTTGATACAACTTTAATTTCAACAAAAGGTGTTACATATATGTTTCATTTATTAATGTATGTCACTCAGCACTCTTTAAACCTTCCCATGTTTCTCTATGTATGTATGTATGTATACAAACATACATTCATTTTATTTTTAGAATTTCAAATACTCCTCTCAATTTTCCACACATTAATTTTGTAAACTGTATACTTTATTGAAGAGAAAGCCTTGATTTTATAAAGCACAATTCAACCATGTTTACTTTTAGTTTAATTTAATTATTCTTTTTTTTCAAACAAACATCGATTTTATAGTCTGTGGTTCAGAAGAAACATTACAAAAAATAGTGGAACAGTCTATGCTGCCCCTCTCCCCAAACCTGGACGTGCTCCCTCTTGTTCTCCAAGGGGTGGAGAACCAGGACCCCTGTCTTTGCAGGAACTGACTTAGTTACAGAACTCTGGGAGGGGCAAAGCTCTTAAGGGTCTTGGCAGGTAGCAAGGAGCACCATCACCCTCAGGGAACTGTGTAAGTGTGTATGCCAGTTGAGGGAATGACCCACCATAGGCCATTTCTCCCCAAGGCTCTAGAGTTTCCAGTTTGCGAATTTAGTTTAAGAAATAATTATCCACTAACAGGTCATAGAGATATTCTGCTATATCATATGCTACTAATTTTATAGTACTATGTTTTCCATTTAGGACTTTATTGCATTGTAAATAAGCCTTTCCTTATCTCTTTCAAAAATGTTTTAGATATTTGTAGTCATTTATTCTTCTGTATAAGAAATAAGTTTACATAGAACCTCCAAAATGCATCTAGAATTTTAATTATTTACTGAAGTAATGGAATAATTGTAAAAGCATTAGAAATTTTTTATAATAATAACTCCTCCATACAACTCCAATTATCAGAAAGATTCTTAGGATCTTTAATAATTTTTAGAATTTCTCTATAGAATTCTTGTATATTCTTTCATTAGCTAATTTTTAGCTATTTTATAGATTTTGTTGCTATTATAAATGGTATCTTATTTTCTTTTATTTGTTTGTTGTTTGTGTGAAAAAGGGCTGTTGATTTTTTCATATTTAGTTTGTGTCTAGATAACTTGCTAAATTTTCATGACAGCTCTAATGGTTCATTTTTTATTCTATTAGTTTTCTAAGTAGAAATCATATCATCTGAAAAAAAAGCCTATTACCTTGAAATACTTACAGGTTTATTTATATGTTAAATTTATAACTAGATAAGTTATGAGCTCTCTTATTATTCCTAATATTTTGCTAATTTTTTATTTTCTGGTATACTATCATATGATCTGCAAATAATGATAATGTTTTCTTTAATTGCTACTTCCATATGACCTTATTTTTCTTGCTTTTCTGGATTAACTAAGACCTTTAGCGTTCTACTGAATAATGATGACTATAGTAGGCAGGCTTCTTGTTCTTGATTTTCACCGGAATTCTTTAAAGCTTCAAAACCAAATATCCTTCATCGAGGCTGTTTGCAGTCACGTTTGACCATACAGTGGAAGCTTTCACTTCCTTCCATTCTGAGTTATAATGTTTTATCAAAAGGGACGTTTAAATACAGCAAATGCTTTTTCTGTGACTCTGGAGATGATTTTATAGTTTTAATCCTCAATTGTTTGAAGTAAGTGATTCTATTAAGAGATGTTTAATGGTAAGCAAAGCCTTGCATTGTATGGATAAATCTCACTTCATTTGATGCTGGCTTTTGTTTGTCAATATTTTATTTGAGTCTATACATGCAATTTCTCAGCAAATATGCATAAATGAGATTAACTGATAATTACTGTTTTAATATTTGTTTAAGCTTTTCCCGGAGGAATTCTTGCTGGCTTTTCTGTCATGAAAATGTTGCTTCATAAAATTAGTTGGGATTGTTTTCCATCTTTTTTTGTACCTGGAACAATGTGTATGAAATATGATTATCTGCTGCTCCATGCAGTCTGGACGTAGGATCTTGTGCAACTAGTGAGAACTTTGACTACTTATTCATTTTCCTTAACAATTACTTATATATTCAGATTTTTATATTCAGATTTTCTCTCCTAAATTTTTTAAATAAAATTTTATCTATAACAAGTGTATTCATATTATATATATAGTATTTTCTTATTTTAATCTGTATATTACTTATCTAAAATATGCCTACTTTTCTGATAATTATTACTCTTTTTATCAGTTCTGAGTGAAGTTTTTATATTTTTATTAATTTTCTCAAAAAGCCAGCCTTTAGTGCTGTCAGTCACATTTATCAATTTTTTGTTTTGCTTTCTATTTTAACATTAGTGCTTTTAAATTAATTTTCTACTTTCTAAATTTTTATTGATTATATCTTTCTTTTTCTAGCTTCCTCACTTAAAACCTTAGCTGTTATATTTTTAGTCAGTCTGCTTTACAAATAAATGCTTTTAAAGCTCTAAATTTCCCAATGTGTGTCTTTTTAGAATATTTATAAACCAGAAAAACAGAGTGTGCTTACCTATGTAAAAACAATGTATCATAATAAGATTGCAAAAATTAATCCTTAGTGACCATTGTTTAAGATCTCAGAATAATTAAAATTAAACTAAAGCAAAAGCAGAAGTCTGTGAGTACAGACACATACTTTGTTCATAGACCACATCTGCTTCCCGTTTTAAATATTAAGGTACTGAATTTACAAATTACCTCAAAAAATTGAACAAAGCACAAATAAATAATTTCTGAAACTTATAGACCACAATAATTCTCAAATTCACCAATCAACGTTTCTAGGCCCCAAACTAACATTACACAGAAAAGGAATTTCAAAGCAAAAATTTCTAATACTAATTTTCTTGATATGTAACATAGATTGTTTTTGTCTTTTATTCTCAATAAAATTCTTCCTAATATCTTATTCTTGCTTGTGATGAAATGTATACTTGTCTGTAGATGTGGCCAGGTTTCTTTGAAGAAGAAATTTCCCTTGCCTTGTATTTTGCTGGAATTATGCATCCCTGCACTCACAAGTTCTCTTTTAATCCTTCTTTCTAGAACTGAGAAATTTCCTATACTTCCAGCTTATTGTGAATTTGCTCAGTTAAACTTCTTCTCGTGTATGAATAAGAAAAAGACTTTTAAAAAGATAACTACAATCAGAATAATAATTAAATGATTATAAATAGTAAACATAAACATTTATAAATATGATGAAGCAATGGTCTGTTAAATCTTCTCTCATTTAAAAGCTAACTTTAGCCATCTGGTCACATGTCTGGATTTCCTTAAAAAAATTTCAAACATCCTATTAAAAATTTAGAACACTTGGGGCCAGCCCAGTGGCATAGTGGTTAATTTTGCATGCTCCGCTACAGTGGCCCAGAGTTTGTGTGTTTGGATCCTGGGAGCAGACCTAAACACTGCTCATGTCATGCTGTGTCAGTGTCCCACATACAAAATAGAGGAAGATTGGCACAGATGTTAGCTCAGGGACAATCTTCCTCACCAAAAAGAAAAAAAAAGTTTAGAACAAAATTAAAATCTAATTAATAAATTAGAAACATCAAACACTAAGTTACTCACTTTTACATTCAACATAATTTCACATATTAAAAATCTCATCTTTTAACTTGATCAAGTAACTTTTATATCAAGTGATCAGTAGATGGGACACAGGTGGGTGGGCCCAATACCCAGCACCCTACACGTTCTCACAAATCAAGGGGCTTTGTCATCAAGTCACTTACCCACTTCCCTGGTATACCAACTAATTCTGACCATACAACCACCTCCTTCCAACTGTGAAATCCCAGGAAGCTTATATTTTAGCTTCTGTTTTCTTCAAGACCAATTACAAACCTACTTCACATTTTATACTAGGGTCTCAACCCTTTCTTGAGGAGATGCTCAGTAGCAGACACCTCTGTCTCCTAGACATGAGCCCACTGTGGTTGAGGCAGAGTGTTTGTTTTGGAAACCAACAGGAATGTATATTGGAGAGAGGAAAGCTCTGTTTATCCCATGTGGAGGTTGTTAAACCTACCAATGCGGGAAGGAAGAAATAACTTTCAGAGATTTTATAGAGAATAAATGGTAAACAGAAAAGCTGGGAAAGAAAGCCTACAAAGATTTCTGAAGTTAGACTCTGGGTGATTAAATATAGACATCAAAAAAGAAACGAGCTTGAAGGAAGAGATTATTCATTGTTTTTTAAATACCTGAAGATGCAGCTGTTTCTCATACATTTTGGAACCAATATCAGGGAATATGTTTACCAAAGAAATAAGAAACACTGAATATGTGATGAATGAATGAGCAAGCGTATTGTGTCAGGAGGAAATTCACGGACAATGTCTTGAATCTTGATTACTTAACTGTCATTGCCATGGCATTTCATGGTTTATACCCAATACCATACTATCAGGACAAGAGAGAGCATCTCTTTCCCCTACATTCAAACACAAGAATCAGGCTTCATATAAACTGTGCCACCTTAGAGCAGGTGCCTAGCCCAGAGCCATCACTCTGAGCAAGGATAAGCAGGATCTATACCATGATGTGCCTTAAATTATAGGTGACCTGTTTATCATTTAGCCTATCACATCATCAAGGATGCTTTCTCATGATAGCCTTAGGCTGATGAGAGTCCAGGACTACAGACGAGGATGGAGTCAACCAACCAAAAGTCACATGGCTGCTATGTGAGAGTGACAAGGTAGATTAGAGCCTAAAGAAGGAATCAACCATCTAATACAGGTAGGAAGATTCCAGTGGTCCCACTGCTGCTCTCTCCCCTCACTTTCCCAAGGGAAAATTTTTATCTTCTCCCCTTCTCCAATCTCAACTTTATTTTCCAAAAATTTCCCCATGTGCAGCTGCTGTCACCTGCATTTGGTCCCTCAGGATGTTCTGCTTGCTCTAGGCCCCCTTTCTCAGCTCCCTAAATAAAATAGAGTTAAGTCCTTTTCCCCTAGCTTAACCCAAATGAATAACTGTACTAAGAAACTAAGATAGAAACAACAGAAAATGAAAACAAGAAACTGCAGAATCAAATTAAGAAGGTAAAATTTTCAAGCTCAGAAGATAGTGATGATCTTTCTCTTCCCAATTACTTTATACTCAACAAGTCCCTGCTGCATAATAAATGCTTAAGAATTATTTGTTGAATTAATGAATCTTAAAGTAATTGAAGTCTAGCCATAGATATCTCAACTTGAACTGCCATTCGGGGTTATTAGTCATAAACGTTTGATACTCATTATTCTTGAATCCTGTATTTGCTAATTCATCTACCTGTTAAAATATATTTGTAACACCCAAACAAGTACTCACAGCACTCTCATAGTCATTCATGGACATGTGCAGAGTGGCACAAACCGTCACTCTCCTCACATTTCCGCCTGAGGTTGAACAAGGCTGTGCTCTGCCTTCTTGTTTCAGTTCTCACATATAAAATAGTGTCTTTCTCATGTCCTATTCAGTGTCACATTTTTTGCATTTTTGTGCTATTGGTTAAGGGATTGTGCTGTTTAAAACGACTCTGAAGCATAGTGCTGAAGTGCTGTCTAGTGTTTCTAAGCACAAGAAGGCCATGATATGCCTATGGAGAAGATGCTCGGGTAGAGAAATTTTGTTCAAACATGAGTTATGGGGTTTTGGGCCATGAGTTCAGTGTTAATGAATCGACAATCAGTAACTGCACAAAAAGGAAGAGTAAACTTGCTGATCTGTATGTGGAACCCGTCCAGAGTGTGCGAAAGCAATATCTGTAACGCTAATGAAGCTATGAAAAGATGGAAAAGGAGACAGATTTGCATATTCATGAGATTATGACTGCTTCTTTTTCGTTTATTTCTCTTATAAATCATAGTGGACAGCACAGCTATGTGGCTGAAAGCCCACATTACCCAGGGTGGGGAAAATGTTAAACACTTCTTGGCTGGTGTTTTATTATAAAGAAATACTGCATATAATACATAAATTATTTAGAAATATATAAATTAAATAAGGTGTCTTTAAACAGAAATATACATAACATAGGCTATGTATCCATGAGTTGGCACAAATGTTCTGATCAGAGGCTCACAGGAATCTAACCCTGTATTTCCCACAGGAGTGATGGCTCAATATTCTCTAACTCAACGTTCACAGTGACTTTACCACAACAGCCATGAATAGCAAGAATGTGCTGTATGTACTCTCCTTGCCTTGATCTCACTTCAGTCCTGAGGATCAACACTCTTGTTCTCTTTTCTTGACCATCTTCTTTTCTCGTCAGTGACACACTGCTGCTACTACCTCACAGGTATCACCTATATCAGTGCTTCTCAAATTTTAATGCACCTATGAATCCCCTACTGATGTTGATAAATGCAAATTATCATTCAGCAGTCTGAGGTGAGGTATAAGATTCTCTATTTCTAACAAGCTCCAAGGTGATAACGCTGCTGTGTGTCCCTGAACCACACTGAATAGCAAGGGACTACATTCTGCCTCCTTCTTTTTGTTTAGAATACTTGAAGCAATAGTTTCACTCCAATAGGTCTCTATAGTTAAACAGTAAGAATGGTCAGTGGCAAAACTGTGTTTCTCCTCAGGGACTCAGAGAAGTCACTAAGCATCAAGGAAAGTGTGAGTCTCTTGGCCAAGTGAGAAGACTTTTAACAAGAGCATCAAATATCTCAAGTACTACAAACAGGTCAGGGAGGAAAAGAATAAGAAAAGTCTATAAATTTGGCATAAATTCAACACAGACTTTTATTGAGAACATATTACATGCAGGTAAGACTTTGGCAGAGATAAAATATTAAAAAGACGTTGATTTTCTCTCAAACTTAAAAATTATAAGGGGAAAGGGATTTAAATAGCTGCAACAAAGGGCAGGAAGTGAGGATTAGATTTGGCAAAGCACAGTTCAAGTGTGCTGGGAATTCAGATATGGAAAAGACTGCTCTCACTTGTCAATCAGGGAAGGCCCTCTGGAGGAGTGATATCTGAAATGGAATTGATGACCCACTGATATTTGAATATGTGGAAATCTCTAGGACTTTATCTTTCAGAGTTATAATTTGAGTTTTAAGTCCCATAACTCAGATCAGAAAAACAAATCCTGCAAAATTGCATTCAGCTTATATTGATAATGGACAATTAAGAAGAAATAAACAACAATGAATAAAGTAGTACAAGAAGAGTGGAATGGATGTCATCACCGAGTTGGGTTTAGATACGTCCTGACCCCTGGGCTGCTGTGATCTCATGCCAAAGGGTGAAGAGTGCTTGCAGGTTCACAGGGTGTCCTGATAAGAACAGAGATGGAAGTCACTCTCCATGAGGTGGAGATGAGAAATGAGGCGTAAGAAGGAAGGGGACTGGGAGGAGGAGAACAGAGGAGGAAGAAAATGAAAAGATGGGACAAGAAATGGGGAGTGGGGAAAAGAGCAGGAAGGATGGACACAAAGAACTTACCAGCGCTTCCTAAGCCAAAATGCAAGACCTGTCAGAAGCACCAAGGGCACTATCACTGCCAAGAAGATCAAGACCATGGACCTGCGATGTTCTGTAGATTTGGAAAGGCACAAGGATGTCATTTCAAATCCACACCCCATTTTATTGCATTTCCCTGTTCTTCCTTTGTTCATTTAACTGTCTGCCTCACCAGTCTCCATTCTTCCTATTTCTTCTCTCATCCCTCTTCAGAGAAGAATCCTTCAAGTCACCCTCAACATCCTGCTACATCTGTACATCCCTCATTTTCTGCTTTTTGATTTCTTGGATAACTTACTTTTATTTGTTGGGGGTCTGAAGTCCCTAGAATCCCAAGTTTTTCATCTGACTCTCCAATTCTGCTTGACGACAACCTACTCCCATTCCCAGTTAGGGCCCCAGTTCCTTCTTACCCCAGAAGAGGATGATTTCCTGGTCTCCTAGGCTGCTGTGTCTCACGTGGCAAGACAGGCCTGCTGCCTCAATGGCTTCCACATCTAAGGATACCTGAAGATACCATGTCCCATCCGCATTGGGCAAGAAGTCGCTTCGCTGAGTGCCCAGAAGCTCCTGCTCACCCTGCATCCACATCACCCAAATAGGCTTTGGGTAGAAGCCAGAGACATGGCAAACCAGCATCAGATGGTCAGGACCAGGACTGGGACCAGTGGACAGCCAGGCCTCTGGCCTTACTGCAGAGGACAGGAAAGATATTCAGATGAGGACTCTACCACAGACTAGAAGTTCAGATCTTCACATCAGTTTAGATAGACACATTTCTCCCACTTCTAGGAATCTGTCAACTATTATTCCCTCTCCCTCTTAGCTCCTTCTCAGGAAGGTGGGAAGGGGATAATGGGAAGGTGTGATTTTAAAATAGAAAATTTTTCGAGGGAGGTTTCAGGACTTACCTTGTCGCTGGAGATATGCCTTCCCTGCATCAAGAAGACCCATGAGGAAACGTGGGCAGGTTTCAAAGAAGAGCTTGTGTAATATTTCCAGGCCGCCTTTATCTGAATTGAATAGCGTACAGATATGCTGAGCCCTACTTCCACCATTTGGAGATGGCAACCATGAATTCTTCTGGAAGCTCACGAGATCTGACCCTTGATAAGCAATCCGTAGGAATCCTATAGAGGCTTCCTCCAAGTGCAGATCACAGCCTCCTGCCAACTGTACCTCAAAGGGATCTGGTGAAGATGAGTTGCGAATTGATGAAAGAGAGAGCAGAAAAGAAAAAATGAAATGAATGGAAGCAAAAGACCACAGAAGCAGAAGGGAGAAGTTTAGGAGATGTGAGTGAATGGAGCAGTGTTTGGTTTGATCAGAGGTTCAGTAAAAGGAACATTTGTGGTAGTCGGAGATCAAGGAAGAGATGAATGAATTGAGGAAGGGGGCAAATTGTTCAAAAAAGGTAACATGAATGGTGTGGGCAAGAGAATAAAGTAGGACTGAGTGTGATAAAGCTGGCATTATAATTACCTAGAGTGAATGGAATGCAATAAGTTACAATGAATGTTATCTACAGAGATTGCTGAAGAGCTGGAATGGTGGAGAATATCACCCATCAAGGAGTCAAAGAAAGAGTGACGAAGCTGAGGGTATCTGGTTGAAGGACAGAGAATGGGGTGATCACAAGAGACCACTAATGGAAGATAATAAGAAACAAGCCTTCAGTCAATGGGAGAGGAGTTTGTAAATAACAGAAGACTTGAAACCTTTGAAGAATCAGAGTCTGGATTTTAATCCCTGTCCAAAGTGTGTAAGTGCAGTTTTATGATGAGGAGAAGTGTAGTTCAGAACAGAGTGAAGGCTATTTTCTAGAGGAATAAGAAAATCATTGAGACACATACACCTTCCACCCATATCCCCACTCTCCATGGAGGGAACTGAACTCACATTCAAGCTGCCATTGACTGGCATAGTCGTGAAGTGCCTGAAGAAATCCAATGGACATCGTATGAAGTGACTCTTTCAGGTCCATCCACTCCTCATTGCTGAAGTTGCCCTTGGACCAGGGCCACAGGAAGAAGATAGTGCCAGAGTTGCTCTCCCACCCATGAGTCTGCAACTCACCCAGCCAACCTGAGCCCAGATTTTCTTCTGAGGAACGGTTGTAAAAGGATGAGATCTGGATGAGTTGGAAGGAGACTGGCTCCTGGAAGTCTGTGGCAAAAAAACAGATAAAATGAGGAAAAAAAGGCATTGGGAAGGAGAGAAAATGGAGAAAGCAAAGTGCCAGAGAGGGGAAACTCAGAATCTGAAAGAAAGGGGAGCCATAGTTATCTCAGGAGACATTTGCTTGACCCAGGGCCCCATGCTTTACATTCAACCTTCAGAAGAGCACAGGGACCTGGTCAGGGATACTCAGAATGGAAAGAGGCCGACACTCTCAGCCTCAGGGTATACGCTGGGGAAATCCCACCACACACACACACACACACACACACACACACACACACACACCCTCTTGCACCCAACTGGGCAGTTGCCAGGGTTCTTACCATCTTTATTGTCACCACCCGGGAGGAGAACCACTAGCAATGGAAGTTGCAGAAACAGCATTTCATTTGCAGATGCTCTTTCTTTCTCTCAGAACAGTTGGTCTTGGATTTCTGTTCTAAACAAACCTATCCCATAATACATCTATTCTGACTTCTTCTCCTTCTAACAAAAAAATCTTTGTTTTAATCCTTCTCTGCAAAAAACAAAATCTACTCCTTCCATAAACTCTGAACCACCTACTCAACTCTCATTTCCCCTTTAGTTCTGTGGACTTCCTACTCAGACCTTCATTTCTGCTTCAGTTCTCCGGACCGCCTACTCAGACTCATTGCCTCTCCAGTTCTGAACCTCTCTCTGGCTTCCAGCTTCTCTCCCTGTTACCAGCGTCCATCCCTTCACCTCCCCCTAATTCAATAGCTGTGGAACAAGTCTTGTGTGGCGTTGAAAAGTCACTTTACCTCTATGGCCTTTTCCTTTCTCTCATATAATAAAATCATGAAGCTAAGTTGTTTTCCAGCACCCTACCTAATCTTCTCATGCTCCTGCTCTTTTCTGTCACTCTGTCCTTCTCTTGCCCTTCTGAATATTTCCCTAGTATTCTCTTCCCCCATCTCACTCTTTTCCCACCTTATTCATATATCTGACTTCTCATTCGTTGCCTTATTTGCTTTGTCAGAACCCTTATGATTGCCCCGTGTAACAGTATAAATTGTCACCAATTCTCTATTATTCTTAGGGAAGAACCAGTATCATCACAGAGATCACAGGAACATTGAAATACATAAAGAAAACCCCTCTGTTTTACTTGCATTGATATATATTCACTCACCAAACAGTCACTTAGCACCTGCTAGATAAACATCTTGCTACACTTAAGACTATACAGTGGTAGACAATGCTATCACTTTATTCAAGGAGCTTTTAGTCTACATGGGCAGAAAAACACTCAAACCAAGAACTAGAAATCTTGGTGCACTAAGTTATCTTATAATGTTTAGACTCTGTAGACAAAAATAAGCATCCTTTAAACAATATTTTCTAAAGTGTGGATCTTTAACTGGTGTTTGCCCACTCAGAATCTTGACTTCAGTGATTGGCTTGAGGTATTGTACTAGATCCTCAACTTCTATCAGAGTATCTGGCAAGTGGTAGGTGCTTGATGAATATTTTTAAATGATTGAATAATTCAGTTCAGGCATCCAATTATTTCTTTAAAATTATGGAGATCTTCAACATAAAAATTTCTTGCAACATCAGAAAGCATTACGTGTAACCCTACTTAGTAAAATGAGAATCTTACACAGTTTTATTTGGGATGAAAGCACATGCTAATAAACATGAAGTTCACACAGAGGGTCCTTGTGTATATTTCCTATTATTTATAACAAGAGACCAATGAGAACTCATGGGAAGTATATTTAACAGAGTATTTTGGAATCATTTATCCAATAGGATAAGCAGGGACTTATCTTCTTACTGGTCCTGCTTGAATGTTCCATGCTTGTCTTATCAAAGGCTGGTCTCTGCTGGACATGCTGACCTTCTTGTTTGATGGTGTTTTTAACTGTTTAAAGGCTCTTAAATATTTGTTTGTACTTTGTATCATTTGGATAAATGTGTTTGGGCTATTCATTTTGTTATTTCTTGGTTTACAAGTAAAAAGAAATTATCTCATACTAATTTAAGGCAGAAAAAAATTTTGAGGGGCTGTCCAGGTGGCATAGCAGTTAAGTGCGCGTGCTCCACTTCGGCGGCCAGGGTTCGCAGGTTCAGATCCCGGGCATGCACCAACGCACCGCCTGTCAAGCCCTGCTGTGGCAGCGTCCCCTATAAAGTAGAGGAAGATGGGCACGGATGTTAGCCCAAGGCCAGTCTTTCTCAGCAAAAAAAACAGGAGGATTGGCATTGGATGTTAGCTCAGGGCTAAATCTTCCTCGCACACAAAAAAAAATATTTGGAAAGTTAATATTAAAACGTGGAAAGCTGGATGGGCTTCACTCTCATAATTACAATGTTAAAATTCTGGATAATTAAAATCACAACTTTTCTTGAATCCATCAGAGAGCTGAAGTATCAGAGCGAAGGGGAGCAGAGTACATGACTCCAAAATATGCCACTTTGGCATTTTTTTGAGGTGAAGATAATCAAGGCCCAGTAACTCAAGAAAAAGTTTTACCTCTCCCTTAACTACCTAAAAGAATTTAGAGGGGCTGGCCCGGTGGCATAGCAGTTAAGTGCACACGCTCCACTTTGGCAGCCCGAGGGTTCGCAGGTTCGGATCTCAGGCGCACACCAACACACTGCTTCTCAAACCATGCTGTGGTGGCGTTCCATATAAAGCAGAGGAAGATGGGCACAGATGTTAACCCAGGGCCAATCTTCCTGGGAAAAAAAGAGGAGGATTGGCATCAGATGTTAGCTCAGGGCTGATCTTCCTCACAGAAAAAAAGAAAACAAAAAGAAAAAAGAATTTAGATAATGGGCCTGGCTCAGAGAGAGAGTTGTTACCAGAAATAACTTTACCTAAATGAACCATCTGTATGGCAGAGCAAACATCTAATTACCAAAAATCTGCCCTTCTATTGTCTTGTGAATTACCCTCCTCCTCTTTGAAGCCCCAAGGCCCTGGTTCATTCTTTAGCTCAAGACGGCATATGAGCCTCAACTGCCCAACTTGCCCTTGGGTCTCATAGTTTTTGTGGGGTTTCCATACCTACAAAATTAAATTTATTTTTCTCTTGTCCATCTGCCTTATGTCAATTTAATTATTAGACCAGCCAAAGAAGCTAGAAGGGTTGAAGGGAAAATTTTTCTGCCCCTATAGTTTTGGCAACCTAGATAGGACCTTCACTGGCTGGACACTGCTCACTCTGGGGCTGCTGCAGCTGAGAGATCCTGGAACCTCTGACAAAGTCTGGCAGAAGGTAAAAATTCTTACCACGTCACTCGCTCAGGTCTCTACCTGCAGAGTCTGGTGGAAACAAGAGTGATGAGAGCCCTTTTTTCTTTTTCTAAATATAGATTACCAGAAGAAAATATTTGTGGAACTTCTTTCTTGGGTATAGAAACTCTGGTAAAACTTTGGTGTAAGTACTCTTGTTTTCTATTGATCATTTTCCTCTGTTTTCCTTTGTCTCTTGTTTGATGTCTCGAGAGCTTGGCTTTTTGACTGGTGAGAATATTCACTCTAGTCTCCAGCAACCACAGGAAGCATGTACTGGTATGCATCTGGCATACAGCTGAGTAGGCTGTGGATACAAGCTGAAACAACACTGGGTTTAACTTGGGTTGGGCTGGGTCCAGTGTGAGGCCTCTTCATCTGACTATGCCAGCTCTCAGGGGACTCATGTCACAAGGGGTCCCAGTCTATAAATTGCCTTTGTTGTCTCAACTTTCACTATCTCATTATGATAACAAGGGTCTTTGCTTTCTTAGGCTGGACTTTGTGAGGGCTGTATCTTTTGTACTCTCCTTTGTGACAACTCTTGCATCCATGGTTAAGCCATAAAAAGGCTTGTTGGTTTGAGTCACTATTAACATTAATAGATCTGACTCATCAATGACCAGACAATGAATCCTTTGAATTGGAAAAACTGCTAGATTGAAAAAACTTTTAGAGAGCTCTCATCCCAAACAATTGTCTTATTGGTAGCTTAAAAAACACCAAATTAAAAGTAGATACAAAGCAGTATAACAGCTAGACTTAGAGACCCCTTTAACAGCATAAAAGAATAGAAATTAGACTTAGAATAAAAGTTAATGCCCACATCCAACATTAATACCGCTTCTTAAAAACTGCCCTGTCTCCTTAGCAAATTCCCAGGCCCTCCTACAAATAACCAGGAAATGGATCAGCTGGAAGCCAACGTTCAGAGGCTAATAGAAGCAATAGTAGAGGTGTTCCTCTTAAGATGAATTGGTCTAGAGTTGAATTGTGTACCCAGAAAGAAGGAGCACATCCGAAGGCCATGTTGATTGCTTTATGCAGACTTTAAAAAGGCATAATGCACTAAGCCATGAAACTCCAGAATATAGAAATCTTTCCATTTTTGCCTTCATAGGAAATTTTTTCCTCAATACAAAAAGGCAAATTCAAAATAGCGGGCAGGAGTCGACTAGTCAACCTCTAAGCATGGTAAGGAAAATGACTCCCCAGTTCTTTGAAGAGAGCTTGCATCTGTAGGATCCCAAAAAGGGAACCCCAACTCCAGCCTCGGGAAGGCGCGGACCCACAGACACAGAAGACCGAGCTTGATGCAAACGCAAGAGGTAAGAGGTTTATTAAGCGGAGCTCCGGGTCGACACGTATCTCTCGCAGGAGACAGAGGAGTCGACCCCGAACCTTAAAGGGCAAGCTCTTTTATAGGATTCGGAAGCATAAAGCGGGAAAAGGTTGGCGCGGTCTTACATGATTGGCTAATTTAAAACATTTAAACAGTTACATTTTATGGCGCGAATTGCTATGGCGCGAAGCGATTATCAGGTAACACACACGCGTCCCCATCTGGACCCCTCCACCCCGACCCTCCCAAACTTATCCCTCTGGAGCACTCTCTTGTTCTCAATTCTTCCCCGAACAGTTTAGGGTGGGTCTTTCATGAATAGAGTCAGTCAGGATTGATAAACGTTCCCTCCTATACCAGGAATCCTTAGGGCGTGGAGGTGCCTGTCTCTAAGGTAGTAACTTTTTAATTTTTAATACAATTTTACTTCCTTCACATCAATGCAAAAGGAAAAAAGAACTAAAATCAGTAATTCTTGATTGGCAACTTGAATCTTTAGAGAAACGAAAATGTAACTGAGAGCAACTCAAAATTCACTCAGACTTTTTCCTATTTGCCCTCAGACATTTGCAGATATTGTTAAAAAATCAGGATATTGGACATAACAATTGTCCTGCATTTAAGAAAAATAAGGAAAATTTAAATTGTAATTACCTTGGAGTTCTGATAATAGATGAATATACCCCAAAACTCCTAGCACAAAACTTGCATTTTTTATCTATTCCCTGAAAATGTAAATCTCACATGTTTTTAAAATGTAAACACCCCAGGTGATAACTAAAAAACTAAAATAATAATAAACATAGGATGCTTAAAACCCAAAGAAATAAGTATACCACCTTCTGGCACATTTGCTTAAGAACTATGGTCCCAGAACCTATAAATATCAATAAAAGTGGTCAAAATCTTATTAAAGACAATCTAGAATTTTGTATCCTAAGAACCTTGCTTGGTAACTGTCATGTTGTGGGCTCTAATATACGGCCAAACAGAAATATGGGTGGCACCACATTTGTGAGGAGATACGGCTGAATAGAAATGTGGGTTGAACTTTGTGGCTAAGTGTTCTACCAAACTGCTGCCTGCCTTCATGGAAATTACAATGGCCGTTATGAGAAACATTCCAATGAAATAATGTCATTTAAGAAGTGCCCTTAATTGGGCCGGCCCTGTGGCTTGGTGGTTAAGTGCGCGCGCTGCGATGCTGGCGGCCCGGGTTTGGATCCCGGGTGCGCATCGAGGCACCACTTCTCCGTTCATCCTGAGGCCGAGTCCCACATGCAGCAACTAGAAGGATGTGCAGCTACGACACACAACTATCCACTGGGGCTTTGGGGGGAAAAAATAAAATAAATAAAATCTTTAAAAAAAAAAAAAAAAAAAGAAGTGCCCTTAAGAGCTTGGGACATCTATTTTAATTGGCACACAGAAGCCTAGCCTCCGAAAGCTTTCAAAATTTCAAAATACCCTCATTGAAAAATTTGTTGTAAATGGCTAATGAAAATTAGAGACACAAGTGGTACCTAAAATAAAAGACCATAAGACGAATGCAACACTTACTGCTCCCCTCTATCCTCCTTTATTCCAGTACTCATTGTAGCAATCTGTTATCTGAATTGCTTTTGCATTCTAAAGAGACTATTAAAGAGTTACCTTTTAAAAGAAGACCACTCAAGGCTACAGGCAATCACCCTCAGGTAAGTTTCACTCCATGATCAAAGGCCAAATGAAGGGCCATAGTTAAAGAATTTCCTAAACCCAGGGAGCAGTCACAAAAGTTTTTGTAGATTATATTCAGTGCCTGATAGAAATTTTGTTTTAGGCCTGCTCCCCTAATCCAAGATAAAACTATATACCCAGAGGGAAAGAAAAACCTTCTAAAACCCTTGTAAAAGGATTTATGGGTGGATAAGTCTATGATGTCATTTAGGCTGCCACCCAATTTTTTGAGAAGTTGAGAGTAAACTGTTCTTATCTTAAAAATCATTGCAAAACTAGAAATGAAGCTTTGGAGTCAGTTCAAAGTTTGTATTCCTTTTTACCAATTCCAAAACCTCTCCTATATAGCTTAAAAGGCTTGAAACTTACATTCTTTTCCTGTGCATTTGAGATGTAAATGCTCTACCTGGTCTCCTCCAGGATCTCTTAGGTAGACCATCCCCAATTCCTAAGACTGAAAGAAAAAAAAAGAGAAAAGAGACTTTTTAAAAATACAAACTGCTGTAGAAGCACTCTTGCCCAAAATCTAGTTGAAGGACAAATACAAATCTTAAGTGCCTTCTCCATAAATATTAGTAGAAGTTTTAGCCATCTAAGCAAGTAAACTAAACTTATTCCAACTGTTCTTTTATAAGCTAGTGAGTTTTGTATTATCATACCAGTCTCACAGAGAAAATTTCAAAATGGTCTCTGCATGTCTGCATGTTTACGTGGGTTACGTATGTGTCGTATTTTTCTACCTCCAGAGGGAATTGCCAAATATAATTTATAAAAGAGCTATGTTTAATTAACTTAAAGAAAAATAAGCACTTATGTAAATTTAATTCTCAGAAATATAATAGAAACTAACCCAAGTGAATTTCAGATTCATAAGATCTGGAAAATTATCTGGTACTAAGGCTAGTTTAATTTGTTGGTTTAATTAAAATGGGCATGTCTTTAGAGATATCAGCATTAAATATAATACTTTTATTCTACCTAGGCTTACTAAAGGTTAAATGAGTTTATGTTATCTCTGAAAAAATTTGAAAGCAAGGAAAATAGCTTGGAATAATGACTGACTTGATCTAATGTCTCAAGAAATTTTTGTGTGTAGTTCAGCTGTAATTGTTGGGAGCAATTGATTTTTTTTTTTTCTGTATAAGTTTCAGGTGTACAGCTTTATAATTTAACATCTGTACACACCGCAAAATGTTCACCACTACAATACTAGTTACCATCAATTACCACACAGTTGACTCCCTTCACCCATTTCACTGGTACCTCAACCCCCTTCCCCTCTGGTAACCACAAATTTCTTCTCTGTATCTGTGATTTTGTTTTTGTTTTATTTTGTTTGTTTATTTGTTTTGTCTTTTTAGATTCCATATATGAGTAAAATCATGTGGCATTTGACTTTCTTCATCT
Source organism: Ceratotherium simum simum (assembly GCF_057802395.1). NCBI lineage: Eukaryota > Metazoa > Chordata > Mammalia > Perissodactyla > Rhinocerotidae > Ceratotherium > Ceratotherium simum. The sequence continues at coordinate 37,997,884 of NC_141901.1, forward strand.
GACTTATTTCACTTAGCCTACGTCTATCCATATTTTCACAAATGGCAAGATTTCATTCTTTTGTATGGCTGAGTAGTATTCTATTGTGTATATATACCACATCTTCTTTCCCGTTCATCCTTTGGTAGACGTTTAACTTGTTTTCATATCTTGGCTTTGGAAAGAATGCTGCAATGAACTTGGGGGTGCATGCAACTTTTCAAATTAGTGTTTTGGTGTTCTTTGAATATATACCTAAAGTGGAATTACTGGATTACATGGTAGTACTATTTTTAATTTTTTGAGGAACCTCCCTACTGTTTTCCATAGTGGCTGCACCAATTTACATGCCCACCAACAGTGCACAAGTGTTCTCTTTTCTTCACATCCTTGACAACACTTGTTATTTCTTCTTTTTTTGATAATAGCCTAACTGGTATGAGATGATATCTCATTGTGGTTTTGATTTGCATTTCCCTGATGACTAATGATGTTGAGCATCTTTTCATGTAGCTGTTGGCCATTTGTATGTCTTCCTTGGAAAATTGTCTATTCAAGTCCTGTGCCTAGTTTTTAATCAGATTTTTTTTTCTGATATTGAGTTGTGAGTTGTTTATGTATTATGGATATTAACCCCTTATCAGATATATTATTTGCAAACATCTTCTCCCATTAAGTAGGCTGCCTTTTAATTTTGCTGATGGTTTCCATTGCTGTGAAAAACACTTTTAGTTTGATGTAGCCCCATTTGTTTATTTTTGCTTTTGTTGCCCTTGCCTGAGGAGATAGATCTTAAAAAATATTGCTAAAAACCAATGTCAATGAACTTACTGCCTATGTTTTCTTCTAGTAGTTTTATGGTCTCTGATCTTACATTCAAATCTTTAATCTATAATTTTGAGTTTATTTTTGTATATGGTGTAGGATAATAGTCCAGTTTTGTTCTTTTGTATGTAGCTATCCAGTTTTCCCAACATCATTTATTGAAGAAACTGTCTCTTCCCCATTACCTATTCTTGCCACCTCTGTTGTAGATTAATTGACCATATAAGCATGGGTTTATTTCTGGTCTTTTGATTCTGTTCCATTGATCTGTGTGACTTTGGGGGGAGCAGCTGATTTAGATAAATGTAAGCAGACTAAGAATTTTTAGGTGAACTCTTTTCAGCAATATTTATGTTTTATAGTATGTCTCCTTAAATAGTTTCCCCAAATCTTTTTGGTAACTTAATACCTTAGAGTTTTACTAAGTTGAGTTAAGTGATAGAAATTCATTGAATATCTAGATCTTTTCTAAATAGGATAAAATACTGAAAATTAATTACTGAACATAAGTTTATCCACTTTGGGTTTCTTTTTACAGAGGAACTAAAGATATTTGGGTCTATTAGTAAACATATTTTGTACCACATTTGAAAATTTACAATGCGGAAGAATATGCTTTTACACATTATGAAATATATTCATAAATTTGCCAATTGAAAGAATACTGGTGTAACAGACAGTTCACACTTCCTTTCTTCATGGTTTTCACTTGAAATTAAAATATCTAACGTTAAAAAATTCTAATTAATATATGTGATTAAAGCCGCTAGAAATAATAGAGGAAACAAATCTTATGCAAGGATAGTAGGATGAGTTTTGGAGTAAGAAAAATATGAGATAAGAAGATGCATTTTTGTTAAGGGAAAAGAAAGTACATTTGTCTCAAAGTAAAACTGCTTATTTCAAAATGGGAATGGCGAGAATTAAAGGACCAATTAAATAGAAAGTTGGTAAGAGAGAAAAAGACAGAGAAAAATTTCACCTTGTGTAATCAAGCTGGCTAAAATTAAAGTGTTATTATAAGGGTTTTAAAATAAGCTTTAATGTCAATAGCAAACTTTTGTAAAACTTAATCCTAATTGTCTTTTATCTGCTAAAAGGACAAAGTTTTCTTGGACTATTGGTCTTCTCCTGATAAGAGATTGTGAAAGTATTTTCTTCATCCTTTATGTAATTTAACTCAGAAGCAAAGATTTTCTGTTTTATCAACATAATTTCCTGTGCGTCATGTTATCTTTATCATCAGGTCTTTGTTTACTCAGGAAAACTGAGTCTTACTAATATTAAAACAGCTAAGTTTGGCTCACAACTATGTAAACGTCTGTATTTGCCTTTGAAATATTTTATTGTCACTTTAGTTAAATAGATAATTAAGTATTGTTTTATAATGATCTGTGGTCTTTTTTTAGTCAAGTGCCCAAAACTTTTGATGTTTTTGACAAACTTCACAAAGTTAAATTCTAAATGAATCTTTTTTGATCTCACACTAAATTTGGGTTTTTCTAGACGGACCCTGGAAAATCTCAAAATATTTGTTCTCTGTCCTTGTAAATATTTGTTCTCTGTCCTAATAAACTAATTAGAATTATTTGATATGTTAAATTACATGAGAAGCACTATCAAGAAGTAATAATTATATTATATTTGTATATTTACATATTATAAGCATTCCAGAAATTGCTTAAAATTCCCAGAAATCTTATATGTCTTAGCATAATTTTGTCACTTGTAGTTCTAGTTTTTATATTCAGATGTGTGTCACAGAAATAACCAAGTTTTCTTGGTAATTGCATTGTAATGCACTGTCATCAGACCATTAACCATGGCCATTCTTAAGACTGTCATTTACAGAAAGTTATCATTTTACGCTGATGTCCTTGCAAATGTGTTTTATCTTCAGAGAGATTCATGGACAGAACTCTGACATGTACTCTAGAATACAGGTTTCTGATAACTTGAAGATCATACCATTGAACCTGGTAAGAATTTGCAGAACTCTAACAAAGAAACAAATGGCTTCATAAAACTGCTAACAAAAGATCAAGGTCAAGAATTAATTTCAAAGGACTGAATGAACTGATGAAGGTGATTATAATTGTCACAGCTTTTTGTTTGAAACATTTGTTAGTTCTTTTTTTCCCCCAGATTTAAGGAAAACTTTTTCCCTTAAATTATCAGCAATCTGGTAAGACATACCACTGTGAACAATGATGACACATTTATCTTTTTCTCCTTACCTGATCCTTTCAGAATTTGGAAACTCTTAATCAGTATTCTTATTTTCATAACCATATAGTTATATCATAAATTCAATAAGAATCTGTTCTCCCCTTAGCAGAATACAATTGGAAGCATTGGTTATATTACTAAGGTTTTGACTGTAATGTCATGTTTGAGAGAGATGTGCATAAACTCAGATATGATCAAACACCTTTAAGGAGCAAAGGTTGACTTCATGGAGCCAATAAAGCCCCTTGTAAAAATCAGTGAGGCACTTTGCTTTCAGGGTTTCTGGTGACCATACCAGGTAAGGAAGGTCACTACTCAGAAGCCTCAGGATAATTTGAGGATATTTGCTCAAGAAGAGAGGAATTCATTCAAATCTATAGGTATTGCGGGCAAAGTCTGATGGAAAGACCTTGCCTTGGCTTCTTGGCCTTGAGAGGCTTGTAAAAGTCCAATCTAAGATGCCTTATGAAAAAGTTACAGCAAAGCAAATTTTAAAGACCCTATATCATCAATCACTATTCTTGCTGCTTTTATGTAAAGAATCAGGCCAAGTTGATTGAAGCTCGACTTCGTTTGCAAACAAATTAATCTTATTGGGTTATCTTTTGATAAAAATGCAAGTGAATTTAAAGAGAAAAATTATGTTTCAGTAATACACCTTTGTGGATATCAAATTCTAGTCCTGTTAATTGCCTTTGATGTTTTATTTATCCCTATAAACTAGACTAGATCCCGAATTCTTCTGGTTTCCTCCAACATTTGGTTACAACTCTCCAAACTAACATTTCCAATTTTCTCCCATCCTTCTGACTTGGAATCATTGAGAACTAAAAGTGCATTTTTCCCCCAGCCAAGCAAGCTAAAGCTGGGCAACCAGATATAAACTTCAGAGTAATGGCAACAGCTTATGTAAAGACAAACTTGGTGGCTCTGCTGTCTGGGCTACTGAGAAAGATCATCAGAGACATTCAAACTATGAACCAGGAAAATCTATCAGATGGCCACTGCCTGCCCTCACTCCATTTGAAGATGCCTGAAGCTGGAGAATGCAAAAATCTTCTCAATTGGCTGCCTTCAGAACTCAGAAACTGGGATTATGATTTGCTCCAATTATTAACCATTGTTTTTATTTTGTTTCAATGGAAATGCATTTTATTAAATACCTAATTGCTTGCACCATAGACCTAAATTTGGGAGCCCACATATATCACCACCTCTTCAAATGAGACGTGGGAGATCAAGATTTGGCCATCCTAAAATATGTCTCTTTACCTTGATTGTTCTCTCTGAAGGACATTTGACCTCCCCCACTAACTGCTTAAAGAATTTGACATGGTGGCTCCTTCCTGGAACAGATCGTCTATCATGATGGCTGGAAAGATAATGTAGGATAGAGGTTACAATAGGAAAGGCACCAAGCCTCTTTTATCAAAAACTCCGTCTCTCCCTGACCACATTATCTATAGATGACCCTGAAAAGAATTGTCTTCCTGCCCTCTGAAGTCCCAGACCACTACCCACTCCCAACATGTTCCTTGCCTTTAGCTGCAATACTTAAGCAAGCAGCTTAGACAGAGGGACGAGTTGCTCATTTCTGAGTTTCTCCCATGTATACATGTTATTAAACTTGGTATTATTTTCTCCTGCTAACCTTGTAGGATCCTAAAAAGGAAACCCCAACTCCAGTCTCGGGAAGGCGCGGACTCACAGACACAGAAGACCGAGCTTGATGCAAACGCAAGAGGTTTATTAAGTGGAGCTCTGGGTCGACACGTATCTCTCGCAGGAGACAGAGGAGTCGACCCCGGACTTTAAAGGGCAAATTCTTATATAGGGTTTGGAAGCACAAAGCGGGAAAAGGTTGGCGCGGTCTTACATGATTGGCTAATTTAAAACATTTAAAGAGTTACATTTTATGGCGCGAATTGCTGTGGCGCGAAGCAATTATCAGGTTACACACACGCGTCCCCATCTGGACCCCCTCCACCTCGACCCTCTCAAACTTATCCCTCTGGAGCACTCTCTTGTTCTCAATTTTTCCCGAACAGTTTAGGGCGAGTCTTTTATGAATAGAGTCAGTCAGGATCGATAAACGTTCCCCTTTATACCAGGAATCCTCAGGGTGTGGAGGTGCCTGTCTCTAAGGTAGTAACCTTTTTTTAATTTTTAATATAATTTTACTTCCTTCATTCCCCACTTCTTCTTTTGTCCCTAGTTCTAATCTTAGAACTTAGTTTTCGGTGTCTACTATCAGTGGCTCATTGTGTGGGAGAGCTTGGTAATGGCGTTGGAGCATCATAGCATGCACCGCATTGACCCTTTTTTTTATGAAAGCAGTAATTTTATTGAAAACACACGGTCCGAAAACTAAAAGTAGACAAAGAATCAGCAAGGGTCCTGCTAGGGAGGATAGTAAGGTCGTCATCCAGGGGGACTTAGTGAACCAGGATTTAAACCAACCCTGTTGTGCCTCCCTGCTTCGTAGTCTTTTTTCTAACTTTTCCCTCAACTTTTGCATTGAATCTCGAACTACCCCTGTATGATCTGCATAAAAACAGCATTCTTTTTTAAGGGCTGCACAAAGTCTTTCATCTCTCAAAAACAGCAGATCTAATCTTTTTTTATTCTGGAGTACTACTTCAGACAGGGAGGTGAGGGACTCTTTTAGTTTAGAGATGGACTGTTCTAAGGTCCTGAGGTCTTCATCTATAGCATTGCTCAAGGCAGTTAATCTCTTTTTTCCTGTGACTAAGGCCGTAGTGTCAGTCCCTACGCCCGCGGCAACTCCCAGTCCCAGGAGTACAGTCAGGGTGAGGGATATTGGTTTTTTTTTCCATAGTCTGGATCTCTGGTCAAATTTATCTTCGAAACTACTGGTAGTATGATAATAAATTCTAGGCACCAACTGTACAAGCATGCAAAAATTTTGTGACGAATTGAATACACTAGTTGAGATGCAGGGGGTCAGGCCCGTGGTGCAGGCCCACCACCTATTGGGCCCTGGCATCAAAAAATAACCAGGAGTGGTCGGAAGGCTGACTTCAGTCTTATTATATAGAGCCTGGTAGCCCGGGGGAATTTTTCTTAAGCATAGTCCTGAACCGGTCCCCGACACATCCGTTAGGGTTAGCCGCCCTTCTTTGCCCCAAAGACAAGTCGTGTGGTCTGTGGTGTTATTATAGACCCCCATGGTGGCAATTTTTTTATAATAAGGGGGGCTGACCGCTAGGCATAGCCAGCATGATTCAGTCATTTCAGGGTTGGAGTCATTTAAGGTGTAGTAAGCTCCCCGTACTAAGTTAAACAGTCTGTGCCATCTTTGCCCAGTAGGTACTGCGGGAGGTGGTGTAGATGGTGGCTGCTGGGTAGCTATGGTCCCATTTAGGGTTGTGGACTTTGCCTGGGGGGGTTTGGGGCTATTCAATCTTATCGGTCTGCTGGCGGGGAATTTTTGGGACAGAGGGGGCCTCCAGTCGGCTAGGATCCCGTTTGGCCCTATTGGTCTGCTGGCGGGGGGTTTTATTTTTAATCTAATAGAGAAGGTCAGGCCATCATCATATCGTTCTTTGTATAATCTTATTCTCCATGAATGACCATTTCCGGTCCAGGTTTTAATTGTTTTTACTTTTTCTGTGAACTGAATGGTTAAGGGGTGGCACCAGGTATCGCACTCTGGTACTTGGGTCTATTCTGTGTTTCCCTGGCTTCCTGTCTTCTGATGACTATAGTTTGCCTTAACCTCAATTAAATCTCAGGAAGAGGAGGGCTTCTAATAGGTGGTCCCACTAGTTTCACATCCCCAGCTCCTGCAGTAGTAATCTCCTTTGCCCCCGCACCGGTAGTTAAGTGAGCGGGCTCTGTGGTAGCCAGGGCACACATAAAAGGGTATCGCCTTTAACATATTCCGGCGGTCAGCGGCGCTACACCCTCCCCAGGGATCCAACCCATGGCGTCCCGGAGGGGATGGGGAGGAAGGGGCCGCCTTGCCCTCAAGTTTCAAATTAGTGTACCCCTCTAGGTCCCAATTAGCAGGGGCGCCAATGGCCAGTTTACAAAGGTCAGGGTATAAATCCGGCCACCAGGTCCAAAGGGGGGCAGTTTTTTTGGTTGACCAGGTTATATCTCTTACCTCAGAGATGACTTGCCACGTGAGCAGCTGAGGAGCGTGGGGGTTAGGATTGGACAAGCTGTTCGCCGTTCTCACGACGCAAACGCAACTTAAGAGGGTTGTCAGCCTTTTTTACCTTCCAGAGATCTGCTGCATTCTGGGGTGCCTTCTTTACGTGTGTGGCGTGAACCCAAGAGGTTATACCGTCCACCTTGACTGCTGTGGGCGTAGTGAGGAGCACCACGTAGGGCCCCTTCCAACGTGGCTCTAATGACCCCGTCCGATGTCGTCTCACAAGGACAGAGTCCCCAACCTGGAATTGGTGCGGGATGAGCGGATCACCAGGCTGGTAGGCCTCTTTTAGCTGGTTCCAGATGTCGCGCCTGACGGCCTCAAGTGCTTTCAAGCGGGCTGACAAAGGTATAGAAGGTATAATGTCAGGGTCATGTATCCCTATTTGTGCCAAGGGGGGAGGGGCTCTATAGAGAATCTCAAAGGGTGTAAGTTTTAAGGGCCCTTGTGGGGTGTTTCGGGTGCGGAACAGGGCAAAGGGCAGGAGGGCTGTCTAGTCACTACCGCCGGTCTCTATGGACAATTTAGTTAGGGTCTCTTTAATTTTTCTATTCATCCTCTCTACCTGGCCTGAGCTCTGGGGTCTATAAGCACAATGTAATTTCCAATTGATCCCCAGTTGACTGGCCAGTCCCTGACTTATCTGGGCAACGAATGCAGGACCACTGTCAGATCCAATTACCTTTGGGATCCCGAATCTCGGGAGGATTTTTTTTAATATTTTTTTGGCTACTACAGAGGCAGTCTCTTTTTGGGTGGGGAAAGCCTCTACCCATCCCGAGAAGGTATCTACAAATATTAGAAAATACTTATTTCCGTACCGGGCCGGTTTGATTTCAGTAAAGTCTATTTCTCAATAGGTTCCGGGCCTATCTCCCCGGAGTCTGTGTCCAGTGCGGTATTTGGTAACTGCAGCATTTGTGAGAGCGCAAGCTCTACAATCTTTATAAATTTCTTCAGCCGTCTTCCTCAAATCTGGTACCTGGTACGGGGAGGCCTCAATAATTTTAATTAGTTTCTGAGGGCTTAAGTGGGTTAGCCGGTGTAGATGTGATAGGTATTCTCGCCCTTCTGCAACGGAAAGGACTTTCTCTTTTTTAGATAGTTCTCCCTCGGAGTCAGTTTTGTTGACCTTAGCTTCCTGGAGAGCCAGGACCATCGGTCTTAGTGCCGCCCGCTTGGCTTCCAAGTCCGCTAAGCGGTTCCCTTGAGCTATGGGGTCGGTGCCTTTCTGATGACTTGGGCAATGGATGATTGCCACTTTTTTAGGCAAATGTATAGCCTCTAGGAGGCCCAGGATCTCCTTTTTATTTTTGATATCTTTTCCGGCCGAGGTAAGCAGCCCTCTTTGTTTATAAATAGCCCCATGGACATGGGCAGTAGCAAAGGCATACCTGCTGTCCGTGTATATATTTACAGTGTTATTTTCAGCTAACCTCAATGCCTGTGTCAGGGCGATAAGCTCAGCCTTTTGTGCAGAAGTCCCTTCCGGCAAGCTGCTAGCCCACAGAGTTTTTTTCCCGTCTACCACGGCGGCCCCAGTCATCCTCTTACCTTCTGCCATAAAGCTGCTGCCGTCGGTGTACCAATTAGGGGCCCCAGCCCATGGCTTATCTGGCAAATCGGGTCGGGTCCCCGTCTCTGATGCCAGGATGTCACCGCATTGGTGAATGGGTATTTCGTCATCCGCTTCGGGCAGCAATGTGGCCGGGTTTAAGATGGCCGGTGGGGCAAAGGTGATTCTTTCAGTTAGGAGCAAGCTTTGGTAGTGAGTCATTCGGGCGTTGGTCATCCATCGATCTGGAGGCTGTCTGATAATGCTTTCCAAGGCATGGGGGGCTACTACAGTTATCTGTTGGCCCAGGGTTAGCTTATCTGCATCTTTCACCAGCTGAGCAGTGGCTGCGATCGCCCTTAAGCAGGAGGGCCATCCACTGGCTACCGGGTCCAATTTTTTTGATAAATATGCGACCGGACGCTTCTAGGGCCCAAGGGCTTGAGTTAGGACTCCCCGGGCGATTTCCTTTCTTTCATCTACATACAGGGTGAAAGGCTTGGTCAAGTCTGGTAGGGCCAATGCGGGTGCTTTTAATAATGCCCGTTTTAGAGTCTCAAAAGCCTTTTGGTGCTCTAAAGTCCAGACAAAGTTTCCACTTTCTTTAGTCAATGGGTACAGTGGAGCAGCTAGGGTAGCAAACCCAGGGATCCACAGTCGGCAGAAGCCGGCTGTCCCCAGGAATTCCCTTACCTGACGAGCAGAGGTTGGGGCAGGAATCTGGGTCACAGTCTTTTTCCGTGTGTCGGTTAGCCACCGTTGGCCGTCCTTTAGTGAGTAGCCTAAGTAGACTACCTCTTCCTGGCACAACTGTGCCTTCTTTCTCGACGCCCGGTACCCCAACTCACCCAACTCGGCCAGGAGGCGCTTGGTTCCTTCTTCACAATTTCCCGGGGTTTCCGCCGCCAATAGTAGATCATCCACGTACTGTAAAAGAGTCACTTGGGGGTTTTTAACCCTATAATCAGCCAAGTCCCTGTGGAGGGCTTCATCAAACAGGGTAGGGGAGTTTTTAAAACCTTGAGGTAGTCTCGTCCAAGTCAGTTGTCCAACGATCTCCATATCAGGGTCGCGCCACTCGAAAGCAAAAAGTAATTGGCTTTTTGGGTGAAGCCGTAGGCAGAAGAAAGCATCCTTCAGGTCCAAGACGGTGTACCATTTTCGCAATGGGGGGAGGGAACTGAGTAGGTTATATGGGTTTGGCACGGTAGGGTGTAAATCCTGCACTCTTTTATTTACCTCTCTCAAATCCTGGACCGGCCTATAATCATTAGTTCCAGGCTTCTTTACAGGCAGGAGGGGGGTGTTCCAAGGGGACTGGCAAGGAACTAAGATTCTTTGTTGGAGCAGCCTCTGAATATGGGGGTGGATTCCCTCTCTGGCTTCTTTGCTTATCGGGTATTGGCGCACCCTTATCGGGAGGGTTCCGGCCTTGAGATCTATCACGACTGGGGGAATTCCCACAGCCATCCCCAGTCCCCCGGTTTCAGCCCATGCCGTTGGAAATTCGGTCAGCCACTTATCGATATTGAGCAGAGCTCTAGGCTTAGGCCGCTGATGGAGCCGATATTCTTCTTCTAGCTCCAGGGCCAATATCATGGTGGTAGGTGCGGACCAGGATACTGTAGGCCGAGGTTGAGCAAAATCTATTTGAGCTTTCAGCTTGGTTAAAAGGTCTCGACCTAGCAATGGGGTCGGGCATTCAGGAATCACTAGGAAGGAATGAGACACCTTTCCTTTCCCCAAGTCTACTGTCCGGGAAGTGGTCCATGAGTATTGTTTCTGCCCAGTGGCTCCAACAACCAGAGTCTTTTTAGTTTTTAATTTCCCTAAAGGTTGCTTCAGTACTGAATACTCAGCTCCAGTATCGATCAGAAAACTCATAGGGGTCCCCTCAACAGTTAGGGTTACCCTAGGCTCGGGGAGGGGGCCCGAGCCCCGTCCCCGCTATTTTTCGTCTTTTTTTAAAGACAACACCTTGGGTGTGGCCCTTTTTTTGGGGCATTTCCTTGCCCAGTGTCCTCTCTCCTTACAATAGGCACATTGGTCCTTGTCTAAGGGTTGCCGTCTGCGTGAGCCCGGTCGTGGGGCGCTGCCCAGGTTCCCTGACTGTCTGTGATCTGGCCCTGTCGACTCTCTTTCTTTTTCTCTTATCACTGCAGCCAGTATTTTAGTTAGATTATTTTCCCGTCTCCTGTCTCTCCTGTCTTCCCTCTCCTCAGCCTCCCTTTTCTCTCTTTCCCACTTTTCCTCTTCACTCTCCCTTCTATGATACACCTTTTCGGCCTCCTTTATTACGTCCCGCAGGTCGTAGTCTTGCAGCCCCTCTAGTCTTTGCAATCTCCTCTTTATATCTGGAGCTGATTGTCCAATAAAGGCCATAATGACAGAGGCCTTCTGCCCATCCGAGGATGGATCAAAGGGCGTATACCTGCGATAAGCCTCCATCAATCGCTCCAGAAAAACGGAGGGGGGTTCAGTGGGTCCTTGCTGAATCTCCCTTACCTTAGCCAAATTGGTGGGCCGCCTTGCGGCTCCCCGGAGACCCGCCACTAGAGCCCGGCGATAAACGGACAGCGCCTCCCTACCTTCAGCCGTGTTATAGTCCCAGTTGGGTCGGTTGTGCGGAAACCCTTTTTCCGCCTCGGCTGCCGTTGCCGGTTGCCCGTTGGTGCCCCGGACGTTCTTTCTCGCTTCCTGCGAGATCCTCTCTCTCTCCTCCGTGGTGAAGAGGGCTTGTAAGAGCTGCTGACAGTCATCCCAAGTGGGCTGATGGGAGAACATCAAAGACTCTATCAAGGCGGTCAGCCCGGTGGGGTTATCTGAAAAGGAAGGATGGTTATTCTTCCAGTTATACAGGTCTGAGGAAGAGAAAGGCCAGTACTGGAGGGGTGGCAGCTGGTTGGGTCCCGCAGGAGCCCCGGACTCTCTTAACGGGAGCGCCACCGTGGTGTCTTGCCCGTCCTGGGTGGCTCCGCGGCGGCTCCGGGTTCCCGCGGAGGGACCCGAGCCAGTTGTCCTCTGTCCTGACTGTGGTCCTGGAGCGGGGAAAGGTTAAGGGGGAGGAGAGGAAGGGGGCCACTCAGGGGGGAGCTCAATCTCAGGGTAAAACTCGGGAGGGGCCGAGGGGGTCTTTGACTCTACTGTTCCAGTTGATTTCAATTTTTTCCGTGTCTCTGCATCTTGTAGCGCCAGGACTCGGGGGCCTAGTTTTTCCGCTTTTACCCATGGCTTAACCCACGGGAGTGGGTTCTGCACTAGATCCTGCCACACTGTAATATATGGTCGTTGGTCAGATTGGGACCCCGGTCTCTCCTGGAAAACAATAGCCCTCACCACGAGAATAACAGTTAGATTAAACGTCCCCTCAGGGGGCCAACCCACATTGAGGGTGGGCCACTCAGAGGTGCAAAAAGTCTGCCAATGCCCTTTTTTTATTTCTACTGACAAATCATGCGCTCTCGCTCTCACTTCAGTCCAGTAGTCTAAGGTCAAGGAGAGGGGGGTCGTCATAGTCTGTCCCATCCCGTCAAATGAGGTCCACGTGACGAACAAAAACAGAACAACGAACACCAAAGACACACCAAAACATAAACAACCTTGCCCTGTCGGCGTCTCTACAAGCCAACCGAAGGTGGCTTCAGACGGGAGGGGTTTTCGCGTCCTGCCTGGGAAAAGGAGTGCTGTTTCTTTCTCCACCTGAAGGGGGGTGGTCAGGCTTTCCCGACTCCCCTTGTCCCTTGGGGCGTCCCCCAGGGTTGCAGCCTGCAGCTCCCAGCACGTCTGCCACTGCAGCCACTCGGTCCTCACGGCCCGAAGCGGCGGCTGCCTAGATACCGAAACCAAAACAATACTTCGCGGCGCCGCACACACTCATACACCCAGTCACTCAGGCTTACCTCCAAGGGGCCTTCGGAGTCTGGGGTGACCGCGCAGATCCCGGACGAGCCCCCAAATGTAGGATCCCAAAAAGGAAACCCCAACTCCAGTCTTGGGAAGGCGCGGACCCACAGACACAATAGACCGAGCTTGATGCAAACGCAAGAGGTTTATTAAGCGGAGCTCTGGGTCGACACGTATCTCTCGCAGGAGACAGAGGAGTCGACCCCGGACCTTAAAGGGCAAATTCTTATATAGGGTTTGGAAGCACAAAGCGGGAAAAGGTTGGCACGGTCTTACATGATTGGCTAATTTAAAACATTTAAACAGTTACATTTTATGGCGCGAATTGCTATGGCGCGAAGCAATTATCAGGTTACACACACGCGTCCCCATCTGGACCCCCTCCACCCCGACCCTCCCAAACTTATCCCTCTGGAGCACTCTCTTGTTCTCAATTTTCCCCGAACAGTTTAGGGCGAGTCTTTCATGAAAAGAGTCAGTCAGGATCGATAAACGTTGCCCCTTATACCAGGAATCCTTAGGGTGTGGAGGTGCCTGTCTCTAAGGTAGTAACCTTTTTTTAATTTTTAATATAATTTTACTTCCTTCAACCTGTCTTGTTAATTATTTGGCCAGCCATAAGAACCTTAAGGGAAAGGGCAGAGGGAGATCCTCCCTCTTCCCCCGACAGACACAACTGTTTAACTGAACTGACCTATTCTCAAAGCTGAAAAACTCATTCAATGAGATACGGAGCAATCTACCAACAACTTCTGGACTGTGAAACTTCTTGGTGAAATTTTACAGGTGATACTGAAAGGCAGCAGAATACATGACCCAAAAATATGCCACTTTGGCATTGTTTTCAGCTGAAGACAATCAAGACCTAGCAGACTCAAGAAAAGCTTTTATCACTCTCTCATCAAAAAGAATTTAGATTGGGGGCCTGGCTCAAAGAGATAGCTATTACCAGAAATAACTTTACCTGAATGACTTATCTATATAACAGAGAAAACATCTAATTACCAATCATCTGCTCTCCTTATTGTCCTGTGAATTAACTCTTCCCCTTTGAAATGCCAAGACCTTATCTCATTTCGTAGCTCAGGATGGCATATAAGAATCAATTTCTTGGCTTGCTCTTGGGTTGAATATTTTTTATGGGGCTCTTGAATGTATTAAATTAAATTTGTTTTTTTTACGTTAATTTGTCTTATGTCAATTTAATTATTAGACCAGCCAAGGAACCTAGAAGGTAAAGGGAAATTTTGCCACTCCTACAGTGGCAACCAATTAAACCAAAATCTAAGAAAAGACAGATTTTTCAAAGGAAACAGCAGATGCAAACTTTTACTAACTTGGGACAGATACCAGATGCCAGATGCTATAGAAGTCAGCAAGAATGATTCAGCTAAAACTGTTAACAAATTACTAAAGGCTAGCATGAGTATACAGAAATCCTGAGAGTCAGAAACACAGGAAATTCACCTGTATCCAGGCTTTTTTCCATAGACCTCACCAGGGGCGCCTGAAAGTTTGGCGTCAAGCTTATAGACTAGAGAAATTCTTTCTCTTGGTGCAAGCCTGAGGTCTGAGATTAGTAATGCATGAGAAAGGCGCGGAGTCTCAACCAGATTTTTCTCCACTATCTCCCACACAGAAAAAAGCCTTAACCTGGTAGGGGAAGGGTAGAAAGCCCTGTTCCCTTCAGGGAACAGGTGAAGGTGCATTGCAGCTGGGAGAAAAGGAAAAATTGGGATGGGACAGTAAACATCCTGTCTAGACTATCAGGGGTTCCATACTGCTGAGAGACAGGTAGGAATTTTTGTGTGTGTGTGGTAGAATTGGTTTATAACATTATATAAATTTCAGGTGTACATCATTATATTTTGATTTCTGTGTATATTACATCACGTTCACCACCCAAAGACTAATTATAATCTTAGAAAGGTAGGAACTCTTAAAGGCCCAGTCCCAAAACCTAAAACACAAAGCATCTGCCAAGAAGGAGACTGAATCAGAACAAAGTTGATTGTCCCCACCCCCTCTACCAAGCATGTTAGCAAGCATCAAATCACAAGAGCAGTCACTGCTGGAAGAGAAGCACGAGTATTGAGATAATTCCTCTTGAGGCACAGCACAAAGGAAACACCAAATCCTGAGAGGGAAGCAGACATTAAGAAAAGCCCCCTGGCAAACAGCCCCACCCTACAAACAAAGTAATGCTAGAGCAATTTAAAGACTGTTTAAACAGCAAAACACAAACCCAGTTAACTCCTGACTAGATTGATTCAAATTCCCACACTCAATGCTTAGCAAAAGAAAAGATATGCCCATTTCGAGGTCCCGCCAAAAACACTATTTATCTCAGTGTCTATTACTCTACACAAGATGGCTTCATTTCAACCAAAAATTATTAAATACATACAAAAAACAAGGGGACTGGAGCCCACAGACACCTCAGAGGGTCTTCACTTGCCCTTTGAGTCACAGTAACCAAGAGAAAGCAACATTAGCAAATTAAAACAAAGAAACAACAAAAATAACAACAGCAACAAAAAACATCATGACAGGTTGAAAGAGAGAAAAAGGGGGAGATAGAGACCTAGAGATATTGAAAAAAGGAAAAAGTTTTATATTTTAGGAACTTTGAAAGCATTTTTTTGGCTTTGTAAGTATGAGGCCCTACATTTTCCTTTTACAATAGACCCCAGAAATTATGTAACTGCAGTGCTTATACCCTTGAGTGTGGGGTGGAGAAAGTGAGGAGGAGGCATTTTGGATTTGAGTAGGAAGGAGAAGGAAGAATTAACTAAATGAGAAATGGAGTTCCGGGACCAAAGGGTTGGGAGATGCTCAGAGACACCAAGGCCATAACAGAGTCAGAAAGAGAAGCAAGAATCAGAGAGGAGGAGCAGAGCAGGAAGAGAAGAGGGAAATGAAGGGAGGAGGAAGGAGAAGGAGGGAAGCAGAAGGAGGCAAAGGAGGGTGAGATGCAGGAGGAAAAGGATTGCAAAGAGAACTGGAGCAGAGCCACCAGTTCCTTCAGCTCAGCTCCTGTGGGCAGAGTTAATCCTGATCAGGGATCCAGGAAGCATCTTGTACCTGAGTCGTGATCCCACACTGGATATGAAGCTTTCTCAGCCAGACCCACTCCTGAGTGTACACTTGCATATGGTGGGTGGAGGACAAGATCTGAAAGAGGAGAAAGGAAAGGGGCTTCTTGGGAACTTCTTGGGAGCTGAGGGATACTAAGAATTGGGTGAGCTGAGGAAGAGTACAACTGGAGGCAAAAATCAAGAGATAAAATGGGTGCAGGGGGAGGTGATGAGGCCCAGGATTAAAAAATAAAAGAATTGAGAGAGAAGGAGATGGCTATAAAGGTCACTGATAATCGGCTGCTCCCAGACATAGGAAATCCCAGAGAAGAAAACTGGGCTGGATGGGATATACCCTGATTAGAATTCAACCAGGCAGGTTATCCCAGCTGTCCTCGGGTAGTCCAGCATTGTTCTCTGCATCACCAAAACTCTCTGGGTCTCTCATCTTCATTCTGTAGGGGACGAAGACTGTCCTCTACCCACTCTGGGTCCTTTCTGGCTGGGGTACAAATTAAATTGACTTGAGACACAATAACAGAAGAAAATCAAACAAAGCTTTATAACATGTATACATGGGAGAGACCCAGAAAAACTGGGTAATTTCACAAAATGGCAGAGGTTCTCATCTTAAATAACATATTCAGGTAAAGACAAAAGAGGATGTTGTGGGTTGGGGGAGTCAGCTATGGGAGATTACCAAAAAAGCACAGTAAACAAGGGTACGCAGATTTAAGTCTTTGCCTTCTGCATTGATAAGTGTTTCTAGAAATAAGGTCATCCCCCCTTCTTCCTGGTACAGAGAGGGAGACATTTTTACAAATGGAGATTTCCCTTATAAATGTAAATGTCTCTTTTTTTTTAATTAATTAATTTTTTTTTTAATTTTTTGTTTATTGCAGTAACATTAGTTTATGACATTGTAAAAATTTCAGGTGTACATCATTGTACTTCTATTTCTGCATAGATTGCATCATGTTCACCACCAAAATACTAATTACAACCCATCACCACACACATGTACCGAATTATCCCTTTCACCCTCCTCCCTCCCCCCTTCCCCTCTGGTAACCACCAATCCAATCTCTGTACCTATGTGTTTGTTTATTGTTGTTATTATCTACTACTTAATGAAGGAAATCATACGGTATTTGACCTTCTCCCTCGGACTCATTTCACTTTGCATTATACCCTCAATGTCCATCCATGTTGTCACAAATGGCTGGATTTCATCGTTTCTTACGGCTGAGTAGTATTCCATTGTGTATATATACCACAGCTTCTTTATCCATTCGTCCCTTGATGGGCACTTAGGTTGCTTCCAAGTTTTTGCTATTGTGAATAACGCTGCAATGAACACAGGGGTGCTTATACCTTTACAAATTGGTGTTTTCAAGTTCTTTGGATAAATACCCAATAGTGGAAGAGCTGGATCATATGGTAGTTCTAGCCTTGATTTTTTGAGGACTCTCCATACTGTTTTCCATAGTGGCTGCACCAGTTTGCACCCCCACCAGCAGTATATGAGAGTTCCCTTCTCTCCACATCCTCTCCAACACATGTTGTTTCCTGTCTTGTTAATTATAGCCATTCTGATGGGCGTGAGGTGATATCTCATTGGAGTTTTGATTTGCATTTCCCTGATAGTTAATAATTTTGAACATCTTTTCATGTGCTTGTTGGCCATCTGTATATCTTCTTTGGAGAAATGTCTGTTCAGGTCTTTTGCCCATTTTTTAATTGGGTTGGTAGTTTTTTTGTTGTTGAGATGCATGAGTTCTTTATATATTTTGGAGATTAAGCCCTTATCAGAAGTATGGTTTGCAAATATATTCTCCCAATTGTTAGGTTGTCTTTTTGTTTTGTTGATAGTTTCCTTTGCTGTGAAGAAGCTTTTTAGTTTGATGTAGTCCCATTTGTTTATTTTTTCTATTGTTTCTCTTGCCCGGTCAGACGTGATGTTTGAAAAGATATTGCTAAGACCGATGTCGAAGAGCGTACTGCCTATGTTTTCTTCTAGAAGTTTCACAGTTTCAGGTCTTACATTCAAGTCTTGAATCCATTTGGAGTTAATTTTTGTGTATGGTGTAAGGTAAGGGTCTACTTTCATTTTTTTGCATATGGCTGTCCAGTTTTCCCAACACCATTTGTTGAAGAGACTTTCTTTTCTCCATTGTATGTTATTGGCTCCTTTGTCAAAGATTAGCTGTCCATAGATGTGTGGGTTTATTTCTGGGCTTTCGATTCTATTCCATTGATCTGTGTGTCTGTTTTTGTGCCAGTACCATGCTGTTTTGGTTACTATAGCTTTGTAGTATATTTTGAAATCAGGGAGTGTGATACCTCCAGCTTTGTTCTTTTTTCTCAGGATTCCTTTAGCTATTCGGGGTCTTTTGTTGTTCCATATAAATTTTAGGATTCTTTGTTCTATGTCTGTGAAAAATGTTGTTGGAACTTTGATAGGGATTGCATTGAATCTATAGATGGCTTTAGGAAGTATGGACATCTTAACTATGTTAATTCTTCCAATCCAAGAGCACAGAATATCTTTCCATTTCTTTGTGTCTTCTTCAATTTCTTTCAGAAATGTTTTATAGTTTTCGGTGTACAGATCTTTCACCTCTTTGGTTAAGTTTATTCCTAAATGAGACATTTGTAAATGTCTCTTAAAAAGGGTAACTTCTACTTTTACTTGGTTTTCAGAACTTTGAGAAGAATGATTTTAGCAAGGACCCTCCCAGTCTATCCATACTCAGAATTACCTGTGGCAATGGCCTGTCCTGGGGACAGGCCTTCCATCTTAAATTTTTTAGGCAGTTAGTCTGGAGAGGAGGTCAAAGTTTCTTTCAGAGTCTTTTGTTCTTGAAAATAATCAAGGTAAAGAGACATATGTTGAGGTGGCGAATTCTGATCCCCTACAATTCATTGGTGCTCAGGCCAAAAACATGGCCATGTTCTTTTTAACATCACTTATTTATTGCTTCCGCAAATACTGTCACAGCTCTTGAATTCCTCCCTCTTCTGTGAAGCTCCCCTCAGAACCTAGATGTGAGCTCCCCTCCCCACACAGTCCCACACACTCATCTGACATCCCCCTCCCCACCAACAGAAACCTCAACTTCACAGGTAGAGAAATTCACTGCTTTTATAACTATGTGTCTTTTATTGAGATTCTCGTCATTCTTCCCACTCTGCTTCAAGTTTTCTTCTTCCCATCTTTCTGGCTTCCAGCAGCTCTTCCTGCATCTGGTCTGTGTGACTCTCCCTATCACAGCAAAGCTCTTTCAGGAAAAGGAGCTTTGAAGTGAGAGTCAAGATGAATTCCTGGATGAGACACCCGCTGGATGCAGTGAATTGGAGAAGTCGTATCAGCAGTCTGGCCTCAGTTTCTTTATCTCTAAAATGACTGGGTTGAAAGAACTGAATATTTTCTACCATCACTTTTGGCTCTAACATTCTATGTGTCTTATTTCTACGGGCTCTCGTTCCTTCTCATCCATGTGTTCTTCTCTTTCCCACTCTGCTTCTCCCTCCTTCTTTCTCACTCTTCCACGTCTTTACAGTCATTCTCCACTTAGCCTTCATCTCAGCCCCCAGAGTCTCCTCTCCATTTTCTCATACTCCATATCTATTTAATTTTATCTCAGTCCTTCCTCCCTGACTGACTTTCAAACCTAAAGCATTGTTTTATCACATGACTGTTGGATTCTTGGAAGTAAATATATTTTTAAAATCAAAATTTAACTGAGTAAATTTCAAAATCAAATCAGTCAACATCCCATATGGCAACAAGAAGGGAGCTCTCAGGGGTTGTACAAAATGGAAGGTTTATAGGAAGAAGGGTGGAGCAAGAAAGCTATTAGCAAAAGAGAAGAAAGGATTATTTTTAGGCCAGGACACTTATCTAGGGGGAAAGGAAAGATAAGGATTTATCCTGAAGATTACCTCCTCTTCCTCTGGGGGATGGAAAGGATCCTCCTGGCAGATAACCTCATTGCTACTGGCCAGAAAATTTCAGACTCGCCGATTAAAATCTGAGAGAGAGTGAAACTGCAATTGAATGAGGTATTAAATATAGGTTTGGCTATTAGAATGAGTGACCCCATTTTGGGCCTGTGGTTTGTGTTTTTTAACAATGTGGAGCACAGTTCTGGATTCTATTTCTGGCAAGATGGCAGACTATAAAACTAGAAAAGACATAAAATACAGCCATAAATTTAAGATAAAAAATGTCTTTTAATTCTTTTTGTGTTCAGAGCTGCGTTCATGACAAAATTAGGGAAACTCCTAAAGAACAAAACAAAGAAGAATTGGGGACCCAGAAAGGCAAGCAGGAACTGACACTTGGGCGTACCAGGCATTGTCTGGATTCCATGATGTTTGGCTTTATGGTTGCTTAGATCAGGAGATATGGCCTTGAGACCAAGCAAACAAGGGGAAAGATTCAACTGAGGCTTCTGCTACACTCTCATCTAGTGCAAGAGAAAAATCCACCCAATTGTACAGGGGAGGAAGCTTGTCTGTCCTTGTATTTAATGAATGTTAGTTTGTTTTTGTTTGTTTCACATTCTGAGAATTACTAATCACAAGTATGAAATTGAAGTTTGAAAATATTCTACTTGTGTGACCCTATAATACACAATCCAATAAATTAAAATAAAAGGTGATTCCAAGTCTGCAATACCTCCATGACACTTGCTGAACTGTAAAGCAAAGTTAATCTCCCTATCTCCAAATACATCACATTCTGAGATACTGAGAGTTAGGGCTTCAACATATGTATTTTAAGACACAATTTAGCCCATAATATTGGATATTTCCACTTTTCAAAATCTTTATCACTTGACTTCTTTCACTTTTTAAAATCTTCTTGACTTTCGAATGTGTGTTTTTTTTTAAGAGCTGTCTTATAGATATATAGACTTCAGATACTGTTGCAATGGCTTGTGAAAGTAACCTTTAACTTCCAAGACACTGTAATTATGTAATGTTTTCTTATTAATAATCATCTTTTCTCAAGTATTTATATTTAAATTAACATCACTGTTTTCTAAAATGTGTAAATAATCCTGATTTTTCTTTATTAAGCCCAAAGGGAAACATTTTATTTTTCCTTTTCTTTCACAAGATGAACTTGAAGAACTTCTTCAGTGTTATTAGTCAATTGACTAACATTAAAAAAATCTAAATTTTACCCGTTTCACACTACACATAAAAATCAAGTCCAAGTATATTGTAGATCTAAATGTAAAAAGTAAAATAGTTAAGCTTCTCGAAGATAAAACATTATAGTGGTTTTCAAAGTGTGATCCCAAGACCATCAGAATCAGCATCATCTGGAAATTGTAGGAAATGCAAATTCTTAGATCTCTTCCCTGACTAAAGAATTAGACACTCTGGAGGTGTGTCCCAACAATTTGTGTATTAAAAGTCTTGCAGATGATTCTGATGCCCACTCAGGTTTGAGAACCACAGATTAAGGAGAATATATCATAACCTTAGAGTAGGAGTAAATAATTTATAGGACTACTCCTATAGTACTACACAATAGCCATAAATAAAAATATCAATAAACTTTATTCCATTAAAGAAAAAACCTTTTCATGAGTAAAAAGTAAACCAAAGACTATTAGAAAATATTCACAATACACATATCCAACAAAGGACTAGTATCCAGAAATTATAAAGAACTTCAAATCAAATAAGAAAAAGACTGAACTCCTTCCTCACCAGACACACAAACAGCTAAAAACTTAAACTGATAATTGACAAAAGAATGTATCTCAGTGGCTAATCAGCATATAAAAATATGTTAAGTACAGTTAGTCAACAGAGAAATATGAACTAAAACAACAGTTGGATATATTACACCCGCACCAGAGTAGCTAAAACTAAAAGGGTTAACAATATCAAATATGGATGAAGATGTGGAGAAGATGGAAGGAAAATTGATATAACTACTATAAATACCAGTTTTCCAGTATCTATTAAATGTAAAAAACATGTATAATTTGTGACCCAGCAATTCCACTTCCATGTATATTCTCAAGAGAAATGATGGTTTATCTTCACAAAAAGACAGGTAGAAAAATGTTCAAAGCATCATTATTTAAAATAGCTAAAATCTAGGAACAATTCAAAGTACATCCATAGTAGAATAAATACATTATGCTATATTCACACAGTGGAATATTACAGAGCAATGAAAAATAATGAACTATGGTTACATGCCTCAACATGGATAAATCTCAGAGAAATAACATTAAATGAAAGTAGGCAGACACAAAATAAGACTTACTGTATAATTCCAGTAACACGAAGTTCAAAACCAGAATCAAAACTAATCTACGATGATAGAAATCAGATATTGTTGTCTTTAAAAGTTTGTTGACTGGGAAGTGGAGCCATAAGAGAGACTTCTGGGGTGTTAAAAATATTCTTTACCAGAGTTATGCTTAGGTTCCTTCTAGAAAGCAGACTCTAAAACAAGGAAAGGAGAGAAAGTCAAAGTAAACTATATTGACATGGGGAGCTTTATAGGTAAGACTTCATTTTGGGGACATGACACCAGGTATTAGCAGTGGGACTCTGGGAAGAACAAAACAGGAAAGGAGAGAAAGCCAATACGATGTTGTGTTATTAGAGTGGTCACCACTGTGGAAAACCAGCATTTGATCCCACTGGAACCCTCTGATGAATCACGGAGATCGTGCCTCAGTCTTGTCCACTGAGGGATCACATATCCATGATTCCCAGCCCCTGATAGACAAGGATTGCCACACGAGGTGTTCATTCCCCTAGTCTTGCCATTTTGAGCATCCACAGTGATAACCAGCTGCTCACAGGTGTCCCAACCACATCATAAGACAAGCCTTAGTGCAAAAATGCAAAAGATACACAGTGCAGCAGAAGTTAGGTTCTGTCACCAGTTGCCTTAGCAATGGCTGGAGAAAAAGTGTGCTGATAAGATGTGAGGCAGGACACAAGAGGTATTTCTATCAGGTTTTCCGGAGTAAACAAACAAAAAATATAATATATACACAAAATCAATCAATTATTTTTTCATAGGAAAAGTTGAATACCCCACAGTCTGTTCAGGAACTGTTGAACTCCTTGTGACAGCTAGTGGTGAAATATAGACATTCAGGAACATCAAGTTGCAGCTCTTCCTCTGAAAATTCTATGTTGCTCAGTTTCACTCCATTCTGAATGAAAAACCCAGCGCCTGATGTGGACAGTCACCTGCAGTAACAGCTGTTCATCTGTTGGGACCCTTGTCTTAACCCACTGCTGTAAGAAGGGCAGGCTGACTCAGTTTGGTACCTTATAAGTAAACTCTATTGATGTGGGGAGCTTTGTGGTAAGACTTTGCTGTAAGTGGAGGATTCTATCTAACTCTGGGCTACTTCCTGCATATGTTTTTCCATAGTTACGGTCAGGCTTAAATGAGATCTGTACATTCCACTTGTCGTCTAAAAATCCTAATTTCTCCAGCTTTTGGAAGTCATTCCACTTAAATGTCCGAATTAAAGTACGTATGAGAAACTATACCAACTAAATTCCATTAAGTCAATTTAATTCCATTATTCTAAAACAGCAATTAATTTCTATTTTCCCAATTTTATTTCTTAATAAAAGTATAATCATTGGGATCAATTTTTTTATATGAAAAAAATTATACATGGTAAAAACTGATTAGCAAAGCAAATGTTGAATTTTACCTGTCAAGTTTTGCTTTTGTGAGTCTTCTTTTGTATCCATTATTTCTACCAAAATGCAATTTTCCCAGATTCAAATGTACACTCTAAAGGTTAATATATGTGGTTTTATCCACTATAAATTTTATTTTGTATTTTGTATTGGTTTTACTGCTATTCATATTTATTTTAAAATTTAGATAAGGGAAAAATAGCTAAGCTCATTGATGCAATTTTAATGAGATATTTTATAATTTTCACTTGACATGGATGGATTTATTGTATTGTTAATTTGGTTCTCTCACAGCTTTGCAAACTGCACACTAACTGGGCAGGCTCTGGACTGAGAAAAGAGCATAGAAGAGGAGCAAATGTTCTCTGTTATAGAGACTATCATGTCACCTAGAAAGAAAAAAGTTAGCCTCTTTTTTTATAATCTTTATGGTTTTAATTTCTTTCTTTTGCCTTATTAATTCTTAATTAATAAGGTTGGGAACTTCGGTACAATGCTGAATACAAACGGTGAGCACAGACGTCCTTGTCTTGCTCCCAATCTTAGAAGAAAAGCCCATAATGTCATCATTTAGTATGATGTTAGCTGTAATTTTTTGTTGATGCCCTTTATCAAATTGAGAACGTTCTCCATCATTCTTAGTTTAGTGGGAGTTTTTATCATGAAGAGTTGTCAAATGTTTCAAATGTTTTATTTGTATATTTCGAGAAAGTAATATGATTTTTCTCCTATATTCTGTAAACATGGTGAATTATAATATTTGATTTTCAAATATTAAGCCAATCTTCCTTATCTGGGATAAACTCCACGTGGTCATCATGTAATAATCTTTTCATGTACTGCTAAATTTTGTTCAATTTTATTAAGGACTTTGTGTCTAAGTTTATAAGAAATGTTGGTGTGTAATTTTCTTGTAATTCATTTGTAAGTTTTTAGTATCAGGGAAATGCTGCCCTCATAAAGTAAATTGGGAACTTTTGCCTTCTCTGTTTTCTGAAAGATTTTATATAAGAATGGTATTTCTCTTTCTTTAAATGCTGATTGAATTCAACAAGTGTTCTGAACCAGGAGTTCTCTTTGTGGGAGGGTTTTTAATAACAAATTTTAAAATGTTTCTTATTTGTTTTTATTTACTATATTTTATTTTTAATATTTAACACTTATTAATAGCTACCTATTATTAATACAGAACTATTCAGATGTTTTCTTTTCTTATCTCAGTTACAATAAACTGTGTTTCTTAAGGAACTTTTTGCTTTTATTCTATATTTTTTAATATATGGGCATAAAGTTTTTCCTAATAGTCCCATCTTATCCCTTTAATAATATCATCTGTGATAATATCCTTTCTTTCTTCTTAATACTGATAATTTGTTTTTTCTTTCCTTTTTCCTTGATCATTCTTGCTAAGGATCTATCAATTTTATGAATCTTTTCAAAAACAAACATTTGCATTTATTGATTTTCTCTGTTTCCTGTTTTATTGATCTCTTCTTTATTTTTATTATTATTTTCTATTTACTGTGGGATTACTTTGTTCTTTTTGTGTTGCTTCTTAAGGTGGAAGCTTAGATCACTGATTTTAAACCATTCGTATTGTTGTTGTTTAATATGAGCATTTGAACTCTGGGGCTCCTCTTCTCTTTGGACCACTTTTGAATTAACTCATATATTTTGATATGCTTTGTTTTCATTATCATTTGGTTCAAAATATTTTCTAACCTCTCTTTTGAATCCTTCATCATCTCATGAATTATTTAGAATTGTGCTGCTTAATTTTCAAATATTTAGATATTTTCTTGATTTTGTTATGATTCATTCCAAATTTAATTCAATTGTGATCAAAGAATATACTGAGAGATTTCAAGGTTCTGATATTTTGAGACCTCTTTATGGCCTAACATATGGGCTACAATGATAAATGTTTCAGGTGTGCTAGAATAAAAACATATATTCAGAATTTGTAAGGTGTAATATTCAATAGGTGTATATTAGCTCGTGTTATAGTGTTCAAATTTTCTATGTCCTTATTCATTTTTGTTCACTTATTCAATCAATTGCCAAAAAAAAACTATGTTAAAATCTCCAATCAGGATTTTAACTTGTTTATTTCCCCCTTTGATTCTAAGATCTTTCCATCATGAATTTTGAAATTCTGTTTTCAGATGCATTAACAGTTAGGATTTTTAAGCCTTGTTTAAGAACTGATCATTTTTTCATTATGAAATATTCCTATTATTTACTATTCCCAAGTCTCTTCTGTGTCTTCTATATCTGAGTTTACAACTTGTATCATTTGTCTTTATCCTGAAAAACTTACTGTAGCATTTCTTTGTAGGTCTACAGGCAAAAATTCCTCTCAAATCTCAGTTATCAGAAAATATCTTTATTTCATCTTAATTTCTGAAGGATACTTTTGCTGAATATAGAATTCTAAGCTGAAAGTTTTATTGGTTTTTTTTCTAGACACTTATAAGAAGTCATTCCATTACCCTCTAGTTTATGTTTCTAATAAGAAGGCAAATGCTATTCTTATCATTGTTCCTTGTATATACTATGTCTTTTCTCACGGCTGCTTTTAGGATTTTCTCTGTTATCTTTGGTTTTCAGCATTTTGTCTATGACATGTATTTGTATAGTTTCTTTTGTATGCATCTTGCTTGGGATTTACTAGGATTTTTGAATTTGTGAATTGATATTTTTCATCCACTGTGGGGAATATTCAGTATTGTTGCTAAAAATATTTATTCTGCCCCAATCCAATTATTATGAACAAATCATAGCCACTCTGTTCAGTCATGTTCTTCATCCAGTCTTTTTCCTCAATGTTTTATCTTAGATAATTTCTACTGCCCTTTCTTCAAGATGACTGACTTTATCTTCTGCAGTGTTCACTCTGCTGTTAAGGTCATCCAGTAGGGTTTTTTTTTTTCCCCAGAACACATTTTATGACTTTTGTATATTTTATGTTTTCATATATTCTAGAAGATTCCCCATATGTTCACCCATTTTTCATTTTTACTTATACATTTCCCAATGTATATATTTTTTGAAAATGGAAAGAGGTTTTATTTATGAAAGGACTGTTTACAAAGTGTAGGGGAACCTCAAGTAAAGTAACCTGGAGCTAGTAGCAGCAGAGCTGTCACCACATATAGGCCTTAATGGCCACGTAAAGGGAATCATTACTGGAACCTGGAAAGAGAAAGAGTCATGTAGAATCAGCCACTTAGAGAAGAGCAGTGATCTTTTCTTGAGGGACAGAGCTAGCCCAAGGCAGTGCCACAAGCCAAATATATTTATAATACTAGTTTTAACCTCCTTTTCTGCGAGTTCCAGTGCTGGTTTATCTGTGGGTATGTTTCTTTTGATTTTTTTATTTTCTACATGTCCCATTTTTCTCCTGTATCTCTCAAAGATTTGTGATGTGTTGGATGTTGTATATAGATAACAGTAGAGATTTAATTACAGATTCTTTTGTTTTGTTTTTATTTCCAAGAATGTGCCATCTCTTTCTGGTGTACGGCTGCTAAAGGAAGAAGGTGGTTATTCAGATTTCACCAAGTATCAAGTTAATCTTGGCCTAGATGGCAATTTTTTCAATTGATTTCATCTCTTGTTAACCTTCCTCCCAGTGCCATAGCTCTTCCTGTCCAAGACTAATTTTTTTGATCTTACTAATGCTTAATCCTGGAGCCTGGTGAGAGTGGTACCTCAGTTTCATCTTTTTCTTTCTTTTTCTTTTTTTTGTGAGGAAGATTAGCCCTGAGCTAACATCTGTTGTCAATCTTCCTCTCTTTGCCTGAGGAAGATTGTCTCTGAGCTAACATCTATGTCAGGATCTGAACCATTGAACCCCAGGCCGCCAAAGTGGAGTGAGTGAACTTAACCACGACACCACTGGGCCAGCACCTCAGTTTCATCTTTTGAATCAGTGGAAGAAGAGCCCTTTGTTTCTAGGGACCATGAGAATACATGAGACTAGAGAATATGTTACCCTACCATCACTGATCTTTTCTCAGCAAAAAGGAGTGGGAAGCCAGGGAGAATTGTTAGGTCAAGTAAATTATTGCTGCGTTTGACAGTTTTCTAGACTCCAATCTCTCCACCTTCTCCCCACCATTGTCAATCACTCAACTGTCTCACTCTTGGCTGGCTTTCTTCTCTACTGTTGCATCCATAACTGTCACTGTGTGATAGTCATGTATATAGGGCTCTTCTCTCTGAAAAATCAGTCCATCTAGGGTTTTCTTGCATCTACCTCTCTTCAATAGTTTCATAGATAAGTACAAGTTTTACGATTTCTAAATTTTTTGGTGTTACCATGAAAACAAAGATCTTCTACATCCTTTTATATCCCACTCAGGAAATTGTTTACTGTTGAATTATGGCCAAATTGAAGAGAAAAGCATAGTTTCTTCATTTGTTTATGACTGGCCTGGTTCTCCTTATAATTATCTACTTCTGGGAAAAGGTAAAGAAGAAAAAATGTAGTCATATTAAAAGTCAGCATGGAATGATATAGAATTCTACATTGTTGTATCATGAGCCTAGGAACTACTATTTTACAAATAGAACACAAATGGAACATATTCTTTGGGGTTATGACTCACAAAAGTTAAGATACCTCTAACTTGATTCTTTCATAAGCAAAAAAGCAAGCAGAATGTGTAACAAATTTAAAAAAACAACAAGAGCTGAGCCTGCATCTGCTGCAGAAGAAGAGTAAGGGAGACAGCAGTTGGATCACTAAGGACTTGGCCTTTGGGAAATAGAATTGAAGCCAAAGAAGCAGACTGCTAATGCCAGAAGAGTGGGAAATGGATGAGTAGGGAATCAAGAATGTCAGGGAGCCGGGCCGGCCCCGTGGCTTAGCGGTTAAGTGCGTGTGCTCCGCTGCCGGCGGCCCGGGTTCGGATCCCGGGTGCGCACCGAGGCACCACTCCTCCAGCCATGCTGAGGCCGCGTCCCACATACAGCAACTAGAAGGATGTGCAGCTATGACAGACAACTATGTACTGGGGCTTTGGGGGAAAAATAAATAAATAAAATCTTTAAAAAAAAAAAAAAAAAGAATGTCAGGGAGCCACCTAGAGCTGCAGGAGCAGAGTAGAGCATGGTTTCCCTGAGACTAATTTCCATTGGAACTTTGTTACACCATATTAGTCCTGGAAACAACAAGGAAGTGGAAAGCTGAGTCTTAAACACCCACTCTGAATATAAACCTCTACAGTGGTCACAGCAAAAGTAAATACTCTGGAAAAAAGCTTTGCTGAATTAGGACAACTAAAATTGTATAGATTGAAAACAATTATGATCTCAAATAAAGATTACCAAACCATTATGCCAGGAAAGATGAGAAACAACATATGTAGGTTACCTAAGAATAAAATGTTGTGATTGTGTCAGAGACCATATATGATAGCTTTGTGGAATTTTAAATAAATTAAGGGTGCAACTAAAAAGATAACTCTACAAAAAGAAACTATCAGAAGTGGACATCTATAAATGAAAAATAAATTGATTACATAATAAACCCCATGGGTGCATTAAATAGTGTAATAGACACAGTTGAAGAGTGAATTAGAGAATAGGAAGATATTTCTGAGGCATTTTTCCAGAACACAATAATGAGATATAAAGAAATTGAAAAATATAAAAGAGAGGATAAGAGATATGGAGAAAAACAGAATGAAAAAGAGTGAAGATAGTCTAAGAGGCTTATGGGACATGATCAAGCAGATCACTATATGCATTATAGGGGTCCCAAAAGGAGAAGAGAGAGAAAAGTGGGCATAAAGCTTATGAAAATAAATAATGACTGAAAATTACCATAATGTGGGGGGGAAATAGACATCCAGATCCAGGAAGCCCAAAGAGTTTAACAAGCAAGATAAATCCAAAGAGACCTACACCAAAATACATTATTATTACCAAAAGTTAAAACAAGGAGATAATCTTAAAAGCAGCAAAAGAAAAACAATTGATTAAATGCACAGAAATCATTATAAGATTATGAGCAGGTTATTCAGCATAGACAGTTATAAATCTAAAGTGTTTTGTGTAAGCCTCATGGTAACTACAAAAGAAAACTTATAGTAGATACATGAAAGATAAAGAAAAAGGAATCAAAGCACACCACTACAGAAAAAGAAAAATATTTAAATTTCCATATACTTGGTTTAAAAACATAATTCTTAGGAATTTATTAGTCAAAGGGAAAATTATACTGAAAATTTATAAGAATTTAGGGTGGAATAAGAGTAAAAGATTTTGTATAGGTCAACTAGATCAATATTTTTATTTTGCCGCTCAAATCTTTTATATCTATGCTGTTTTTCTGGCTACTGTAGTTATTAATAATTGTGAGAATTTTATTGGAATTTCCCTTGAAATTCTCTACATTTTTGCACAAAGTGATATTTCGAGGGAAATCTGTAGACTTTAAAATGCTTATATTGGAACAGATAAACATTGAAAATTAATGAGCTAAATGGCTAATTTAAGATATCACTAAATGGTCTGGGTTCACTTTGACAGCAATGGTGGGGTCCAGTAGGGGCTTGCAGGCTCATGGGCCCAAAATGGGACAAAGGGAGGGGGACAGCTAAGTGAACTCAGCATCAGTGAGGTCCTGAAGAAAAGTGAGTGACTATTTGGAATGGCCTGAGTCTTTCATGGCAGTGGCCTTCTTATCAGCACAGAGAAGCAAAGATCCAAATCCCCAGACCAGAACCTGAATCATGTATGCAGAAAATGTGATTGTAGGGACTGGGTAAAACAGAATGCCAAATGGGTGCAGTGATGACCTGTTCTCTTAGAGGTCAGTGGAGAGTAAGCTGGATACCAAATACCCCTACATGTGCCATGCCCAAGTGAATGCCTTCATGAACAAAAATTCACAAGTGTGAAAGGCTGTACTGTGTAAGTTGCTTTGTTCCCATGTAATGAATGTGCTAAGCTTATCCTCCAGGAAGGTGTAAAAGAAGTTATTTTCATGTCTGATAAATAACCATGGTAGTGATGGCACAAGAGCTATGAGGCTCATATTTGATATTGTCACCCATACATGTCCCTGGCACACTGACGTGTATTCCTAACAGAAAAAAATTTGCTTTGGCCCACATCTAACATCTTCCTTTGAGATGTTTTTCAGCTGAGCTGGGCTTCTGCTTCAGAGAAATCACTGCAAACCACTCTAAATCAGCTTTAACATGGCCACAGGAGTATGCCTGCGCAGAGGGACTTGGAGGTGACCTGAAGTTGCCTCTGCTTCATTACCATACATAAATCTCCCCCTCTGCATACATTGCTAGGCAAACTTCATGTCATAGGCAAAGGAGTTTGGAGGACTGCGCATGCACCAATTGTTCATGGAAATCTTTGACCCTTTCCCAGAACTCTGATGATGCCATGATCCCTTGCCCTTTAAATGTTCCCCATTTCCCTGTCTTTGGAGAGAAGATGTTTTAGATCATGAACTCCTCATTCTCCATTCCTTGATCAATGGATAAAGTTTATGCTCTGCTAGTCTGAACTGGGTCCCATTCTATTGGTGTGAGTGACTCCAGACAAAAGGAGCCACTTATGGGTCACCAGTCCTTTAGGGTTCAGTAACAAAATTTAGCTACTATGAAGGGACTGGATTATTCACTGATCTCATTTCTTACTTCTAAAATGACAGGGAGGCAGATCATGACTGTCCCGCCCCATGCTTGGCTGCCAGACTCACCCACTGACTCTTACTGAACCAGCACCTGAGGCCACACTTAGACTTTTGTCTTCTGCCTCTTCATTAATGTTAAGGGGGATTTCCCAAGAGCCAACATTAAGTCCACCTTCGGTTTAGCATCAGAACCATAGTCTACCTTCGATTTAGCATCAGTGTACATGCATGCAAGACCAAGGAAAGGAGAGACTTTTTCCCAGGAATGGATTGAGAAAAATGAGGGGCCTTTCCCAGGAAAGAACTGAGGCAGCTTCCCAGGAATGGTTTCACTGGTCCCTTAAGGGACCCCCTCTCCCAAGGACTAGTACCATTCCATGAAGGATGAACTGGGTCAGGAATCAAGGGTATTTCATCACCCCAGGTCACAGTTGGGGGTTCTCAACCCTCACAACTAAGATGCCTCAGCAGGAGGTTTCAAGGTGGTGATGGAAGGAGGTAAGAACACTTGTTCAGGGTTTTTGTTTTGTTTTGTCTTTGTACTAATCTTCATCCACTAGGACTGGCTGGGAATGATGGGCTTTAAATAAAATGATTACATCTCTTTTGCCTGATTGTATTTTAAATTATATTGTGGGGACAAATATTGTGTCTCACTGGGAAACATTTCCCTTGCATGATATTGTGAGAACATATAAATACAGCCCTCAGGCAATGTTAATTTAGCTTGGGAAAGGAGATCTCACTTCAAAACGACCAAAATGACTTCAAAAACAGCGATGAAAAGGATCTTTACCACAAAAAGAAAAGAATCTTTGGCTTTTTGGCATAAAAAAAATCTTTAGCTGTCTGAACAGGTAACAATTTGGATCCAGCATTCTTTTGAGTTTTGTGTGTGAGACGTGGCTGAAATTCTAAAGATCTCTGTTTGTGTCTGTCTATATGTCTGTGTATGTGTGTCTATATGTATGCTATAAATGTGAGATATTCTTCTGCATTCAGATGGTATGACCAAAATTAAGAAGTCTGTTTAATTGGCTTAAAGTAAGCACTTACACAAATTATTTCTAAATGTAGTAGAAACTAACCCAAATGTGTTTCAGGTTAATGTGATATGAAATAATCTTTGGTAAATGGAAGCTTATTTAAGATTGTTGGTTGATTAAAATGGACATGTCCTCTGAGTTATCAGTATTGGATATGATGCAGACATGCAGCCTAGATTTCCTAGTCAAATAAGCTTATGTTATCTCTGTTATAAATTTTTCAGCAAAATAATAGCTTAAAAGGATAACTGATTTTGTCTAATGTCTCATAATGTTTTTGTAGGGAATCTAAACATAATTATTGGAAATAAGTAAACTAAATAGATGTACATAAGATAAAAGTTTTTGGGTGAAATTTTTAACAATAATTTAAAAAATTTTTAACAATAATTTTAACAATAATTAAGTATATGTACTTAAAATAATTTCAAAACCTTTTGGTGACTTGAAACCTTAGAGTTTTGCTAAATTAAGTTAAATGATAAAAATCTATTTGAATGTCCAGATCAATTCTAAGTAAGATAAAGTATTAGACATTAGTTATTAAATACAGGTTTATCTACCTTTGTTTTTTTTTTTGTTTTATTTTTTGTGAGGAGATCAGCCCTGTGCTAACATCCGCCAATCCTCCTCTTTTTTTTTTGCCGAGGAAGACGGCCCTGGGCTAACATCCGTGCCCATCCTCCTCCACTTTATATGGGACGCCGCCACAGCATGACTTGCCAAAGCAGTGCGTCGGTGCGCGCCTGGGATCCGAAACAGCGAACCCCGGGCCGCCGCAGCGGAGCGCGCGCACCCAACCGCTTGCACCACCGGGCCGGCCCCGTACCTTTGGCTTCTTGTAACGGAGAAACTAAAAGATGTTTGAGTCTATTAGTAAACACTTCTTGTATTTTATTAAAAGATTGTACTATAAACTAACATATTTTTAGAAATTATGAAAAGTATTTATAAATTTGCCAAGCCACAGAATGCTAATGTAAAAGACAGTTTATAATTGCTTACTTCTTAGTTTTCACTAAAAATTAAGGTCTGTAAGGGTTAAGAATTCTAATTAATATATGTGATTAAATCTACTAAAATTTAATAAGGAAAAAATCTTTGTATGCAAGGAAAGTAAGATGTATGTTTTCAGTAAAGAAAGCATAAGAAATAAAGATATTTTTGTTTGTTAAAAAAAATTATAGAAGGTTTATGGAAAAAAACTCTGAGAAAAGAGTTTTGCACATGGACAAATTGGTTAAGATTGAAGTGAATTTAATTAAGTGAATGAGTTTTAATATCAAATCAAAAGTAATCTGGTGCAAAATTAGAATGTGTATTTTTTCCTCTCTTAAAAGGATAGTTTTCTTAAATTTCTAGTCTGCTCTTGAGACTAAAAAGAGATTATGAAAGGTTTTTTTTCTTTGTGCAGTCTACCAGAAGGGTAGGGATTATATGTTTTATCAAAATAAATTTTCTATATTGTTTTTATCAGATCTTCAATCACAAGTGCTAAGGTTTTTCTTACAGCTATTTAACTTTGTTCATTTGCCTGAAAAATCTTTAATTGTCACCATGGTTAAATGGATAACTAAACATTGTTCATAGGGACCTATGATATTGTGTGGTAAATGTTATTAATATAAATGTTTTAAAAAATCTATATAACATTCCTAAAATTCTTATCAGTTCTGGTTATCAGTAATAATTCAAGAGTATATGTCACAAAAATAGCTAAATTTATTTGTCAATTGCCATTTTTGAGTCTTTTTTCATTTACCAGGTGTTGTTGTTTTACTCTCATGCTTTCGTAAATGTTTTCATCTTCAGAGAAATTCATGGAAAGGACTCTGACACTTACTCTAGAATACGGGTTTCTGACAAACTTTCAGATCATAAAACTGAACTGGGTAAGAAATTACAGAATTCTAACAGAGAAACTGATTAATTCATGAAACTTCTAACAAAAGATCAAGATCAAGAGTTGATTACAAGGGACTGAACGAACCAATGAGGATGATTATAATTTATATAACTTTTTTTGAAATATTGCTGATGTTTTTAATGTCTTATTTTTCCAGATTTAAGGAAACTTTTTTTTATCTTAAGCTAATTATGTCTTATAGCAATTTGGTAAATTTATATCTTTGTAAGCAGAATTGAAACATTTATCTTTTTCTCCCTACCTGATCCTTCCAGAATTTTGAAACTCTTAGTGAGTAGATATTCTTATTTTCATGGTAATATCATTATTTACATAAGTTCAATAAGAATCTGTTCTCCTTATGACGGGACATAATTGGAAACATTGGTTATTTTACCAAAGCTTTAACTGGAATGTCATACTTGAGAGAAAAATGCATAGACTAGGATAGGACTGAGCTTTAAAGGACAAAGATTGACTTTGTGAAATAAAGCCATTCGGATGTATTGGCCTGGTACCTTGATTACAGGGTTCCTAGCAACCATACCAGGTGAGTAAAGAAGGTCACTTCCCTAGAAGGTGCAAAGAACATCAGGATATTTTGGGAACTTGGAGAAGAGAGTAATTCACCCAAATCTAAGTTATTGCAGGCAGAGTCTGATGACAAGTCCTTGGCTTTCCTTTCCTGGCCCCAGAAGCCTTTAAAGTTCAATCTGAGATTCCTTGTAAAAACTTCCAGCAAAGCAGGTTTAAAAGAGCCAATATGATCTGTTGCTATTCTTGCTGTACTTATGTAAATAATTGGCCCAATTTTATTGAAACTAGAGTTATTTTGCAAACCAATTAGTCTTAATTTGGCAATCTTTGGTAAACATGAGGATGACTTTAGAGAGAAAAATTATGTTTCAGTAGAAACTATAATACACAATTGTGGATACAAATTAGAATCTACTTCTGTTAATTGTCTTTGAGGTTTTTGTTTCCTACTTGTAAACTGAACTGGATCTTGACTTCTTCTAGTTTCCTTAAATGTCTTGCTACAAATATCCAAACTTACTAGCCAGAGATGTAATATAGCAGGGGTATCTGGGGCCCCAGAGAACAAGCAGTTTATTAAGCCATTAAGCTAAATAGGCTCTTCCTAGCCCGACCGGGTTTCTACTGCTTGGGGACCTCTGGTGGCTAATCTACATCTTCTGCTCTTTGGACCTTGCATTCTAAACTGTCTGGTTTCCTTTGTTAGCAAAAGACTAGAATCTATTAAACTCCAATGGTGTTAACCCAGGGATATGAGAAGTTAAGAGTCCAACTGGGTGACAACTAAACATATCTAAAAGTTGCTAGGAACAAGTTCTACTCCTCTATGGGCCCATATTAAAATGCCCCTGGCCAGCAGGAAGTAGTTACAGACAACAGACCTTCATCCATTGCCCCTCAAGAATGAGGAATAGGACATGGTCAGAGGAGGGATTTTTCAGCCTTACATATCCCTCTTGCACTGACATGTATTCCTAACAAAAACATCTTCCTTTGAGATGATTTTCAGCTGAACTGGGCTTCCAACTCAGAGAAATCACAACTGCAAGCTGCTCTAAACCAGCTTTAACCAGAACACACGAACGTCACTTACACAGATGGACTTGGAGAGGACTGGAAGTTGCCTCTGCTCCATTACCATACAAAAATCTCTCCCTATGTATACATTGCTAGGCACATTTGGTGCTGTATGCAAAGGAGTTCAGAGGACTACACAAGCACTAATTGTTCCCGGAAGTCACCCTCCCTTTCTGGGAACTCTGAGGATGCCATGACCTGGTGCCCTTTAAAAGATCCTAATTTCCCTATTTTCAGAGAGAAGGTGTTTTAGGGCATGAGCTCCCCTTTCTCCTTTCCGAAATCAATGAATAAATTTTCTGCTCTGCTATTCCAAACCCAGTCTCATTCTGCTAGCGTGAGTGACTCTGGGCAAAAGGACCCACTTGTGGATCATCAGTCCCTTAGGTTTTGGTAACAATATGGCTAGGGTTACATTCAGGAAATTCACACTAAAGTGCCACAAGATTTTCACTGACTTTGATTCAGTTAACAGCAGACCAAGTCAGAAGCTTCAGTGAGTTACATGTCATTAAATTTCCAGAAGTTTGGGATTACCCTCTGCTAAGAAGAAGTTAATGTCTTTCATCTTAAAATTACACATAACTTTTTAATAGTCAGTAGAGCAAAAATAGACATCTTAAAAATATAAAACCTCAAATCTTACTGTCTTTCCTGTCACATGGAATCTACATCTGTTTACACTACTGATTTAGGATTTAAAACAAAGGATCCTATAGATGGCCTGTCACATAGGTACAGAGTGAGGGTGCCTCCTCCTTTTATATCCTGGTTTGCTGGGATGCCATTGTTCTGCAGGAAGGCATCAGCTATCTGTCACCCACTTCATTTCAGCAGCTGCTCTTCACTGCTACAAGAGTTAGAAGGACAAATAAATAATTGCTTTCTCAGATCACCTATGATTTCCCCATTCAAATTTATAAACTATAGCCAGCTCTCCATTACCCTTAGAGATAAAATTGCAGCCATCCCAGAGTGCCTAGGACCATGAAAAATATAAAGACTAATCTCCGTATTGAGTTTAATTCATATATTCACTCACCAAAAAATCACTCAACACATGATTATGTGTTGAGTTTACATGATTTTAGGTTAACATAATCATGTTAACCTAAACATAGCCAAAATAAGAGGCAGAGAGGAATTTATTTTGGGATTTAAAAATTGCAGTTCAGGGTACACAGATTTTGGTGTCCTGCTAGGGAGGAAGAGGCAGGGGCTTTTAAAGGGAAAAGAAGATTTGCATTACAAAGAATATTAATTGGGGTTGGGAGCAGAAAGCTAATCTTGGCTAAACATAATTGATTACTAAGGCTACCTAGAGTAAGGCAAAAGTCCATCACTGTGATGTGTTGCAGGTTTCTCACAGACTTCTCAGAATATTTGCATCTTAACTCAGTTCAAAAGTTCATGTTCTGCCCAATGATGACTTGCATAAGACCCATTTCCTTAATGGCTTCCTAGCTATAATTTAAAGCCCTTAGGCATATGTGACCCCATTTGTTCCACTTTTCACATTTTCCCCTTTTGATTGAGATTTTTCTCTGAAAACATTGCTGATCAACCATGGATTTGTTTAGTTCCATTGTTGCTGGGATAGACCTGTCCCAGAAAGTCATGGCCCACATTAGGGGAAATTTCTTTTTTCATTTTTTTGATGGTTATTCTAAGGAGTCAGTGTCATAGGGGTGTCGTAAGGGTGAGACCACATTTAAGCAACAAGGTGGTGGTCAGAATATGGCTCTCAGGGAGTTTCCTTGCCTGGGAATTTCACCTAGTTACCTGAAGGTTCAGGTGAATAAGACTTATCTATCATTTCAATACATTGAGAGACCATGGTCTTAGTGTTTGTAGAAGATCTGGAGAAGATCTGAGTGTTTAGTAACATAAGAAGTTTAAATTCAAGTACACATGGCAAAATTACAATAATAAACACACAAAGTCCTTAAATTATATTCTGAAACCACCAGCTAACTAAGTGGGTCTTTCTTAGCAAGAATGTTGAGTAATTATCATGAGGTTCAATGAATTTCTCAGTGTGATAGAATAGGTCTATTATAAAGAACGTCAGTAATAAGGTTAGAGTGGTGTTGATGTATATACTGGCTTCGCTCTGAATCTTGGGAAAATTGTTAGCATCAGATGTTACCTGCTTCTCTTCCTAGTCAATTTGATTTAGAAGTCTCCAGTATTTGTACAGGACTGGATGTCAGATGTATCTACAAGGTTTAATGCCTTGTAGTTCTGTAGCAGCTTCAGCAGTCAGGAGCACTTGGTAAGGTCATTTCCAATGGGGCTCAAAGACTGTCTTCCTCTGATGATGCTCCCAGAATACTCAGTCACCAGGCTCTAGACTGTGACCAACAGAATCCTTTAAATTGAAATCCAGGAAAGCTTTTTAACCTGTTCATGATAGGCTTCAGCATAAGATATTAGAGACTTACAGTAGCTGGTCATACTGACATAAGACAAAAGGGGCTCAGCAGAAGGTTGTATACCAACAGACGTTGATCTGCTAGTGATTATCTCATGTGGAGTGAGTTTGTGTTTTCCAAAGGGGACACTGCAAACAGACCAAAGGCAACATCTTAGGCTAGAGGAGTCCACTCTACAGGTACACAACAAAATCTCAAAGCTTGTTAACAGGACTAGAATCTGATATCTACAAAGGTTCAAACATAATCATTCTTTCTGTAATTACCTCCATTTTTTAAATCAGTTATATTAAAACTAATTTGTTCATGTTAAAACTTGGCCTGATTATTTGTATAAGTAAGAGTGTCTGAATTTTGGAGGGACCAGGTAGAGAGAAAAAGCAAATGTTTCATCTTTGTTCACAAAGGTATCTTACCAAAGATAAATGATTTCTTTAAATATGGAAAGCAAAACATTAGAGCATCCTCTTCAGTTCATTGATGCTCCATGTAATTAATACTTGTTCTGCTTGAATCCAGTTTTTCCATTAGTTTTCTTGACTTTGCCTGATGATTCATGGTGATAGGAAAAGTGATAATTCCAAGCAGTTTGCAGGGTTTTTGTTAAGGTTCATATAATTTGCCCAGGGAAGTGAGTGCCTCCATCATTGGAGACTATGAAAGGTATATCCCAAGTGGGAAATGCATTTTCTAAGTTTCTTTGCCACCATAAGGGTATCAGCATTGTGGAAGTGGTAGGCTTTAAGCCATCCAGAGAACATAAATACAATTACAAGAACACATTGATAACCCATATTAAGAGTCAGTTGAATGAAATCCAGCTGCAGGTGCTCAAAGGCCCAGAAGGAGGTGGTCTGAGGCCTCAAGGGACAGAAACAGTTTTTCTTAATGCACTATGGTGGGTGAAGGGATACAAAAAACAAGAAATGCAGTTTTCCAGGGAGCAGGGAAGAGGCAAGCAGCCACCTTGGATTTCCCATAGCCCTGACTGATTGTTTACTGCCATTGTCTACCCATCCTAATTTCTCTAATTCAGAAAATGACTGTTGCCTTGTTACAAGAACCAGGATGGCAAAACTCTGCTAATGAGGGGCTATTCTTTGCAGAGGCAGAATGGACTTCATCCACACTTGCCAAACTTTATACATTATGTTGTTGCCACCTTTATATGAAAGTAAGCTAGGGCATTATCTTGATGCTCAGATTCAGTCCCTTTAGTGTAAGCCTCAATTTTGATGACCAAGACCCAGTTTAGTTATATGAGTTTCCTCACTATGAAGTATTTCTGCAAAAGCATCAGAGTAACTATAAATTATAAAAGACTTAAAAAGTTTCATTGCAATGCAATTGACAAAGAAATTTGGTTATTTCTATGACATATAGTATTTTAAGATAATAGCTAGAGATATGACTGATAATGTTATACCAGGACATATCCGATTTTTAAGAATTTCACATAATTTCCAGAATAATTATATACCTATGCAAATGCCGCATAAAGAAGCCTTAATGTTATTTTTTTATTTGACAGTACTTTCCATGTA
This sequence comes from Ceratotherium simum simum, assembly GCF_057802395.1. Lineage (NCBI taxonomy): Eukaryota > Metazoa > Chordata > Mammalia > Perissodactyla > Rhinocerotidae > Ceratotherium > Ceratotherium simum. The sequence continues at coordinate 38,037,553 of NC_141901.1, forward strand.
ATTTAACATATCAAATAAGCCTAATTAGTTTAACAAATCTTTTTGAATCCAGGTCAAAAAAGGCTTCATTTAGAATCTGATTTTGGGAAGTTTGTCAAAAATTTTTTAAAACACTTGGTCAAATAAGACAATAGGTCAGTGTGAAATAATAGTCAGTTATCCATTTAACCATGGTGACAATTAAAGACTTTTAGGCAAATATGAAAAGTTAAATTGTAATAAGAAAATTCTTAACTCTTATAATAAAAAACCTGATAAAAACAACACAGGAAATTACATTGATAAAACACAAAATCCCTGCCTGTGAGGAAGACGCCAAAAGTAAAGAAAAAAACATTTCATAATCTCTATATCAACAGCAGACTAAAAGCCAAAAAGAACCTTGTCCTTCTAACATAAAGAAAACTGAATTCTAAATTTGCATCAGCTTACTTTTGAGATTAAACTCATTTACTTCATTAAATTCATTCCAATCTTAGACAACTTGACTATGCAAAACTTCTTTACTCAGGGTTCCTTTTTCATAAACTTTCTGTAACATTCTTTTTTATATTCAGTATTGGTACTTTCCTCTTTCCCATAACCAGTTTTACTTTAGGACAAATTGACTTTCTTAACAAAATATATTCATTCTTTATACCTTCTTTTACTGAAATCATACATTTTCTCATACTATAAATTTTCAGTGTGCCACAAGACATGATTACTAATAGACCTAAATATCTTACAGACTTTTTTGTAGTAAGAAGCCAAAAGTAGACAAATGTATGTTTAGTAATCAATGTCTAATATTTTATATTATTTGGAAGTTATCTAGATAGTCAATAAATGTATGTCCTTTAACTTAATTTAGTAAAACTCTAAGGTTTCAAGTTACCAAAAGGCTTTGATGTTTTTAAGTACATATACCATAACACAAAATTATTGTTCAAAAGTTCACCCAAAAATATTTTACTTACATCTATTTAATTTACTTGTTCCCAATAATTATGTTTAGATTACCTATGAAACTTCATGACACATTAGAAAAAGTCATCCTTCATTTTTTTTGCTATCAAATTTTGTAACAGAAATAGCATAAATTTATTTGACTTTTAGTAAACCTAGGTGGAACAAAACTTTGTATTTAATGCTGATAACTGTAAAGATGGGCCTATATCAATTAACCCAACAAAATTAAATTATCTTTAATATCAAATATTTTCCTAGAACCTGTGATCCTGAAATTCAGATGGGTTAGTTTCTATTACATTTTTGAAAGTTTACTCATTTTACATGGTACTTGTTCATTTTTAAGGCATTGAATGAAGCTCTTTTATAAATTAGGAACTGGTGAAAAGGAATAGGTGGAAACTGAGGTGCCTCTATAGTTGCATTTTTTACAAAGTTTTGTAAGATGTAACTTAAATGACACCACAAGTTGATCCACCCATCCAACTATATTATCCTCAATTTGCTTCTTTCCCTCTGGGTATGTAGTTTTATTTTACTTTAGGGGAAAAAGCCTAAAAAATTCCTATCAGGCTCTAAATACTAGCTTCCAATTTTGCCAAAGTTTTTACTATAAAGTTATTAAATCCTTTCAAATATCTTACTGGGTTTCAGTCAGTACAAACAGTAAATATTCATGCTTGTATTAAACAAACCCATTAATTCTGATTTTTTTTTCCCGTAGCCTGTTTAAGGGAATAAGGTAGCACTTTACCAGGAAAACCCTCAGAGTCTTGTCAACTCTGGGAGCGGCCCATACTGTGCACATAAATATATGAATGGCAGGCAAGATCCTTTATTTGCTAGATACAAGCCAGGAAATTAAAAAAAAAAAAAAATACTACTACAAAACACATAGATATACTGGGTAAGGAAAAGTTTTAAAAATTTATACCTGAATACACCAACCTCACAAGATGATGAAGAAATCATCAAGAAACAAAACAAACAGGACATTGAAAACTACACAGGAAAATGGAAGCAGACACTTAGGCTTCCTAGGCCACTATGAAAAACAGTATGGAGATTTCTAAAAGAACTGAAAACAGAAATACCATAAGACCCAGCTACTCCACTGCTGGGTATTTACCCAAAGAACATGAAATCAATAATTCAAGAAGATTTATGCACCCCTATGTTCATCACAACTTTATTCAAATAGCCAAGATGAGGAAGCAACCCAAGTGCCCATCAACAGATGAATGGATAAAGAAGATGTGATATATATATACAATGGAATATACTCAGCCATAAAAAAAGACAAAATTGTGTCATATGTGACAACATCCACGGCCCTTGAGAGTATTATGCACAGCAAAATAAGTCAGCCAGAGGAAGGCCAATACCATATCATTTCACTCATATGTGGAAGATAAACAAACATAGACAAGGACAATAGATTAGTGGTTACCAGAGGAGAAGGGGATGGGGGAGGACAAAAAGGGTAAAGGGGCACATATATATGGTGACAGATAAAAACTGGACTCGTTGATCTGTGTGTCTGTTTTCTGCCAGTACCACATTGTCTTGATTACTATAGCTTTGTAGTATATTTAGAGTTCATGGAGTATAATACTTTCAGATGTGGTCTTTTTTCTCAGTATTGCTTTGGGTATTTAGTCTTTTGTTGTTCCAGGTAAATTTTAGGATTTTTTTTCTATTTCCATGAAGAATGTCGTTGGGATTCTGATTGGGATTGCATGGAATCTGGAGATTGCTTTAGGCAATATGGACGTTTTAACCATGTTTATTCTTCCAACCCATGAGCACATCTTTCCATTTCTTTATGTCTTTTTCAATTTGTTTTAATAAATTCTTATAGTTTTCAGTATATGAATCTTTCACCTCCTGGGTTGTATTGATTCCCAAGTATTTTTTCATTTTCGTTGTGTTTGTAAATGTCATTGTATTTTTTATTTCTCTTTCTGCTATTTCGTTCTTAGTATATAGAAACATAACTGATTTTTATATGTCAATTTTGTACCCTGCAACTTTACTGTATATGTTAATTATTTCTAACAGTTCTTGGTGTATTCTTTAGGGTTTTCTATATATAGAATCATATCATATACAAACCATGACAGTATTACTTCTTTCTCTCCAATCTGGATCCCATTTATTTCTTTTTATTGCCTAATCGCTCCAGCTAAGACTTCCAATATTATGTTGATAAGAGTGGCAAGAGTGAGCATCCTTGTCATGTTCCTGTCCTTAGAGGAATAAATTTCAGTTTTTTACCATTGCTTATGATGTTGACTGTGGATTCATCATAATTGGCCTTTATTACATTGAGGTACTTTCCTCCTATACCCATTTTATTGAGAGGTTTTATCATAAATGGGTGTTAAATCTTGTCTAATGCTTTCTCTGTGTCTATTGAGTTGATCACGTGATTTTTTTTCTTCATTTTGTTAATGTGGTGTATCATATTGATTGTTTTGCAGGTGTTGAACTATACCTATGTCCCTGGAATAAATTTCAATTGATAATGGTGTATGATCCTTTTCATGTATAGTTGTCTTCAATTTGCTAGTATTTTGTTGAGGATTTTTGCATCTATGTTCATCAGTGATATTGGCCTGTAATTTTCCTTCTTTGTGTTGTCCTTGTTGAGTTTTGGTATCAGAATAATGTTGGACTCATAAAGTGAGTTAGGAAGCATCCTGTCCTCTTCAATTTTTTGGAAGAGTTTGAGAAGGATAGATATTAAATTTTCTTTGAGTGTTTGGTAGAATTCACCAGAGCAGCTGTCTGGTCCTGTGCTTTTGTTTTTTAGGAGGTTTTTGATTACTGTTTCAATCTCTTTACTTGCAATTGGTTTATTCAGGTTCTCTATTTCTTTTGATTCCATTTTGGAAGGAAGTATGATTCTCAGAATTTATCCATTTCTTCTAGGTTATCAAATTTTTTGGCATACATCTTCTCATAGTATTCTCTTATAATCCTTTGTATTTCTGTGGTATCTCTTGTAATTTTTCCTTTCTTTTCTGATTTTATTTATTTGAGCCTGCTGTCTTTTGTTCTTAGTGAGTCTGGCTAAGGGTTTGTCAATTTTGTTTATCTTCTCAAAGAACCAGCTCTTAGTTTCATTGATCTTTTCTGTTGTTTTCTTAGTTTCTATTTTGTTCATTTCTGCTCTTTTATTATTTCCTTCTTTCTACTGCCTGGACTTTGTTTGTTCTTCTTTTTCTGGATCTTTTAGGTATAGTATAAGATTTCTTATTTGAGACTTTTCTCATTTTTGAGGTAGGCCTGTATTGCAATAAATTTCCCTCTTAATATTTTTGCTGCATCCCATAAGTGTTGATATTTCGTGTTTTCATTTTCATTAGTTTCCAAATGTTTTTTGATTTCTTCATTGATCCAATGGTTGTTTAGCAGCATGTTGTTTAGTCTCCACATATATGTGACTTTCCCAGATTTTTTCTTGTAGTTGATTTCTACTTTCATACCATTGTGGTCAGCAAAGGTGCTTGACATGATTTCAGTCCTCAAATTTATTGAGGCTTGCTTTGTTTCCCAACATATGGTCTATCTTTGAGAATGTTCCATGTACACTGGAGAAGAATGTGTACTCTGTTGATTTTTGATGGAATGTTCTATATATATCTATTAAGTCCATCTGGTCTAATGTTTCATTTAAGTTCACTGTTTCTGTGTTGACTTTCTGTCTAGATGATCTATCTGTTGACATAAGTGTGATGTTAATGTCCCCTACTATTATTGTCTTGCTATCAATTTCTCCATTTAGATCTGTTAGACCTTTATATACTTTGGTGCTCTTGTGCTAAGTGCATGTTTATTAATAAGTGTTATGTCTTCTTGTTGGAATGTCTTTTTTATGATTATATAATGTCAATCTTTATCTGTTATTATGTTTTTTTTAGCATGAAGTCTCCTTTGTCTAATATAAGTATAGCTACCCCTACTTTCTTTTGCCTGTGACTTTCTTGAAGTATCATCTTCCATCTCTTCACATTGAGCCTATGTTTGTCTTTAGAGCTGAGATGTGTTTCCTGGAGGTGGCATATTATTGAGTCTTGGTTTTTAATCCATCCAGCCACTCTATGTCTTGTGATTGGTGAATTCAATCCACTTACATTTAGAGTGATTATTGATACATGAGGGCTTAATATGGCCATTTTATTTTTTGGTTTCCAATTTTTCTATATCTCTATTGTTTCTTTTTCTTTGTATTTCTGTTTGCCGTTTCAGTTTGGTGGTTTTCTGTGTTTTTCCCCCTATATTCTCTTTATTTATGCTTTGTGATTCTGCTCTTTTTTTGTTTGTTTGTTTTGCAGTTACCATGAGGTTTGTATAAAAGATCTCGTAGAAGAAAGAGTCTTTTTTCTGATAGCCTCTTATCTCCACTAGCCTATGCAGGCTGTGTCCCTTTCCTCTTCCCCTACTATGTTTTTGTTGTCAAAAATTCTTCTTTTTTGTGTTGTGAGTTTGTGAGCAAATTGTATTGGTTATAGTTATTTTTAATGCTTTCTTCCCCTTTATTTTTCATCTTTTAATTAAATGTTTACTAACCTATTCTGCTATAGAGCTGCAATTTTCTGATTCTGTTTGTCTGTTTATTTCCTTGCTCAAGGTTTTATAAACATTTGGTTTTTAGTTTCACATAGCAGGGCTCCTTTCAGTGTATCTTGTAAGGAAGGTGTAGTGGTGATGAACTCCATCAGCTTTTGTTTTTCTGGGAAAGCTTTTATTTCTCTGTCATATCTGAAGGATAATTTCACTAGCTGATAGTGTTTGTCTTTCAGAATTTTGAATGTATCATTCCACTCTCTCCTAGCCTGTTGGATTTCTGCTGAAAGCCTGATGGGGATTCCTTTGCAGTTTATTTTGTTGTGCCTTGCTGCCCTTAATATTATTTATTTTTAATTGACCTTTGACATTTTTAATATTATATGCCTTGGAGAAGGTCTTTTTGCATTGAGGAAATTAGGAGTTTTGTTAGATTTATGTACTTCCATGTCTAGTTCCTTCATCAGATTTAGGAAGTTCTCAGCTATTATTTCTTTGAATATGCTCTCTGCTCCTTTCTTCCTCTCTTCTTCTTCTGGGATATCTATAATACTTATGTTACTTTTTGTAATTGAGTTGGATATTTCTCAATGAAAATTTCTTCATTTTTTAAAAATTTTAGTTCTCTCTACTCCTCCACCTGACTCATTTCTAGATTTCCAACCTCAGGCTCACTAATTCTCTAGTCCTTATGGTCTGCTCTATTTTAATGTTCTCTACATTATTTTTTCATCTCATTAATTGTGTTCTTCATCTCCAGAATTTCTGTTTTTTTTATTTTATTTATTTTTTTAGAGTTTCAACCTCTTTAGTGAAGTACTCTTTCTGCTCATTAATTTTATTCCTGAGCTCATCAAATTGTCTTTCTGAATTTTCTTATAACTCATTGTGTTTCTTTATGACAGCTATTTTGAATTCTCTCTCAGTCATATTGTAATCTTCTGTAACTTCAAGTTTGATTTATGGAGAGCTGTCATTCTCTTTCTGTTCTGCCATATTACTGTAGTTCTTCATGGTGTTTGATGATTTGATTCTTTGCCAGTGCATTTGTGGTAGTAACCACCTTTCTTATTTGGGTGTGTCTTTGGTTACTTTGGTTCTGTACTTTGGTTCTGGTTATATTTGAAAGCCTGCACTTCCCACCCTCCACTGCCTCTACCAGGGGCAATGTCAGTGCCCTTGTTTTGCCGCTTGTGTCTCTGGGGTTGCTAGTGCCTTCACTTTAGTCTCAAGTGTCACCACTGTTGTCACCAGGCTGTGAGCACTTCTACTGCTTCTGGGCTTACCTGGGTCTAATGTTCCTCCCCTGCCTCTCCATGAGTTCTCCATGGGCTTGATTGTTGTTGCCCTGTGCACCACCTGTGCTGCTGCTCCTTGGTTGTCTGGATACTGGTTTCACCACTGCCTGTGGTTCTGGGTTTACAGATGTCACTTTTGCTTCTGGAGACCCAGGGACCTGGGGAATTTTATGCAGTCCCCACTGCTGATGGAGCTGGTGTCAGGGATGCGATCACTGGGGGCTGAGTCACCAGTTCTGCTGTGGTCCCTGAAGCCTTTGGTCACAGGCTCCACCTGCCACTGCTGGGGGGAGCATGGCTAAGCAGGGAGAAGTTTTTGCTGTTGCTCACTGTGCAGACACTCATCTCTGGTGCTAGCTGGTATGTTTTGAAAACTCAGATTAGAGCGCCCCACCCCAGCTGAATTTGAGTTTTATATACTATCCCCATTGTTGGAAAGACCTGGCCACTGCCAGGGGATAGGGAGGTGGCATCTTGCTAAATCTTCTGGGAGACAGGCAGGAAGCAATCCAACCTGGACTCTCTGCCCCTGCTGGGTCCACTCACGGATTGGAGAGGCTAAGTCCACTAAGAGATGAGCAGGGAGCAAACCAACCTGCCTTTGGAGCCTCTGCCAGAACTTCTTATGGCTAAGTGGGATGAATCTGCAGGGAGATGGGCAGGGAGAAAGTCATGCCTATTTTCTACCAAGTGTGCAGGCCAGTGTGGGGATGCATACCCTGGATCACTGCTGTGGCAGGAGACTGCTTCCCTAGTTCCACTGCCTCCTAGAGTCCAGTCCACCCACCTTCACTTGTATAAATGCCTGGATCTCTTATGCATCCTGTTGTGCTGTGTAGGGATCCTCTGTTGGTCAATGGCTGTCTGATTCATTGTAACTTAGAGGAGAGAGACAAAGGGAACAACTCACTCTACCATGATGCTGATGTCACTGTCCCTATTTGTTCTTCCTTTAGAGCTTCCACTTCCCTGCCAAAATTCTCAATCTTGTTTTTAATCTCCTTGAGCATGCTAAGCCTACTTATTTAAAAGTCTCTACCTAACTCCATTATCTAGGACCCTGGTAAGTCTGTTTCTGTTCTCTGTTGTCCTTTTTTGTAAATTGTTCTTCATTTTATCTTGCCTCTTTATGTTTCTGGGTGGTGTTATGTTTTGTTTTTGTCTTTGTTTTTGTTTTTGAATGTTGATCATTTATATTTAAAAATATAGAAATGATTTAGGGCTTAAGATAATGTTATCTTCCTCCAGAACCATTTAAGTGAATTGACAATACAAAATTACCTTATTGATTTCAGATATTAAGAAAATTTGAAATTTAGTTACAGTCTCTGCAAAGGTTACTCTCCTTTAACTTCATACTTACTCCTAGGATTCAGCCCTTTAGTGTCACAAAACAAAATTCAAGCTCCAATGATATCTTTGAAGATTTATGAGGCTGCTGAAGGCTTTGCTGAGCTTCTCAGTCTCTTTAGCTGCCTCTCATGGAATCAGCGGATGCCCCTAGGGGAAAAACAGCCCCAAATGCAGAGCTTACCTCTGTGAGTTTCTGTCTTCTCCCAGATACTGACCCAGGAACTTGTCTCTCCTTTGTTGTTTCTTCAATGCCTTGAGGCAGCTTTTTTTCATATGTCTCTTGCTTTTTCTATTTGTCCTTGACAAGAGAGTTGGTCCAAATTAGGTAGTCTAGAGAAGGTCTCCTGTTTCTTTTTTTAATTGTTTACTAATTAAACTTACCATCCTTCCCTGAGTGAAACCACAATTTGTGTCTCAGTAATCTGGGCAACAGAGCTGGTGTAGACAAGTTGAGACTACATAGTGGGAGGTGATTCCTGAGCCTGTGTACAAGCCACATGAATACAAGGTTAGTTTCTTCATAGGTCTCCTTCTTGACCATGAAGCCAGTTCAAAATAATATAGGAGAGGAACCAAATTTGGGGCATCTCATCTAGGCTACACACGTAGTCTAGACTGAAAGCCAAGGCAAAAACTGGCACTAACTGTTTTTATGCCTAGTGTTTTAAAATAATCCTTATCTAAGAGCTCTCTGATTCCTTTAACAGGATCTTTGCCCCAGCCATTTTTGTTGAGTCAGCCTAATTGAAGGTCAGCGCTTATAGAATCTCATGCACATTGCCCAAGATTTGTTTTGGCAAATCTGTGTTTTCAATATTAACTTTATTTGTGAGGCTTGTGAATTTATTTAAGGCCCAGCAAGTTAATCTCTACTTCCATAAGAATACACTCTTGCTCTATTGGACACTGTAGCCAATCCAATTATACTCCCTTCAAAACAAATATGCTCATTCCCTCAGCTTAGGGGGTTATTGGCTGCTTACCGCTCTCAAGTATGTCCCTCTCCAGGAATTGCCTTCAGTGGAAAAGGGTTGCTTTGTCCAAGGGAATGTCCCTTCCCTCGGGAGAGCACACATCAAATGTTGGAGTAAAAAGGTACTGCCCCATTACCTGTTGTAGGAAATGTCTGAAGGGTCATCCTAGCTCCAGAACTCTCTGTGAGCTTGATTAAATCATCTGCTGCAACTACATCACAGTTCACCGACTCTGTCAGCTCATTTCTGCTTTCCTCACTCTTTTATAGGTGTTGTTATTGAGAGCACTCCCTAATAAATGTTCTACATGTAGAAGTCTATCTGAATCTGTTTCATCAAAAACTGACCTGACACAACTCTATATATAAACAGACACTACACTTGGACAAATCCATCCTAAACAGCAGCAATCTGACACAGTAAAAACCTCAAATGGACACTAGATGCAAATTCCTACCATTACCTGTCTAGGCCACAAAGATAAAGAGACCACTGTACAGCATATAAAAACCAGTCATGTTGAACTATATAGGGTAATGCACACCAGCAATGTCAAAACTGATGTTGTCATGCCCTAATTTCTAAAGCTGAAGGCCATTTGCTTTGGCTCTACCAAAAGATTCTCACACAGATTTATCCTCCTTTTCTGCAATATTTTTTCTCCATAGCTGTCTTCTTTCAAAGGCCCCAGTAGTCCCTTTGTTAATTGTCCACTGAATTGAATTTGTTTTCCTAAATTACGGCCATCAACCTTTCATCTTGTCAAAATTAGTGAAAATGTATGCTAAAAATTATTCCAACTTTGATTATAACTTCCTTGTTTATGATTTTAAGCTTAAACTCTTCCCTAGATTCAACATAGGTAGTTATATTTTCTACTTTGGATTTATCTCAGTAAAATGTGTTATGAAATATTTCACTCTACCATTTTCCCAGAGATTCACTCTGATTTCTAACATATTTCTTTCCATATAAATTTTGGAATGGCTGGTTTCATTTTCTATCTTGCTTTAGAAAATATACACATAATAATGAATTTATATAGATATAACATAGGTGTCATTGTCAAAAATTTGATTTAGCCTTAGCAAAAAATATATAACCCATACAGGTCATTACAGTGAGAAAAATAAAGAGCTACGGGTAAATATTTCATGAATTAAAATTATCAACCTTTAAGTAATATTCAGTCAACAACCTGAATTCATTAGGATCAAGTTGGTTTCACGTGTCAGAAAATTCAAATGAACAATATCTTTAAAAAAGTAGGCAATTCGTGGTTGTTTAGCATTCCATTGGTCAAGAACTTGGTTCTCGTTTCCTCTTTTTTTTTTTAATATTTTTTGTTTTGCTTTGTTTTATTTTGATCTTGAGCATGCTTGGTCCTCATTCCAAAGGCCATCCCATACTCTGAGATGGTTGCCAGAGGTCCTTCCATCAAATCCACATTTTTGCTGGCAATAAGGAGCTATGAGGAAGCTGCAAACATCTACCTCACACTGCTTCAGATCAACTTTGCAGAAGTTGTTCACTTCATTGGCCAGACTGCAGTCATACGACCACAACCAGCTAAAAGGGTGCCTAAGAGATGTAGCTTTACTTTGCCCAGCAATAATTAGGGGGTTGATTTCTTCTAGAGGAAGTGGAAAATAGATTCTGGATGACAACCAGTTATATAATGCCATTTGACAATTCATCTGTCCATTTAGCTATATAGGTATATAGCTGGTACCAGTTTCACTTAAATAGGTAACATGGAAATAACATTGTTCAAAAGCTCAAAGACCATAGGTGCTTTTCTCAGGACGCTTTGTATGAAAATTAGGGGTCATACTTGTTTTAAATGTTTTCCTGTCTAAAGTCAAATCTGACATTCTCCCGGAGATGGAATTGGTTGTGCATTGGGGATGGGGGAAGTTGTAGGGAGGCCAACAAGTGCCTCTGTCCAAGAATAGAACAGAAATTATATCTTAGGAAGACTCCTGATACTCTCTGTGGGTGTTACCAGCCTCTTGGCAGCAAAACAGAGATTCAAGCAACGGTTCTTGAGTAGATCTCCAGGAGCCACAAGAAATTTCCAGCTGACAATTCCACCCAGAGGTCAACTGATTATTAAAGTTACTGCTCTGCATTTAACAGACAATGTAAAACTGTTGTACATAAGGCATATATTAGAGTACATAAGGTAAAAGTCACTGCTGCTCAAAAATAATTATATTTGTTAAACATAAACAATATTTATGGGAGACTTAGAGTCTGTTCATTCCTATAGATAATGTAAAATCTATCCTTGAGTTTACCAGAGCATCAGAGAGCTGCACACCTGGACCAGAACATGTTGTGTTGTGGAGTTATTGTCCCCCTTTTTCACTTTAGGCAGATGTCATCACTTTACTTTAAGAGACTTAAAACAAATAGGCCTCTGAAACTTGTAAAATTTAATGAATGAACTTTTTTGAGAACATTGTTCACTGAACCAAATAGTTACTTCTTTATAAGAACTAAGACAATTTCTTTGTGGCCTCAGGACCAGGAATAGATATTCTTTTCCTGAGCTACTTATTTGCGTATATCTTCTAGACACTGTGAATATGTAATTAATTCTGTCTTCATAATCATCTTATAGTCCTCTAATAATTTACAGGCCACATATAGCCAGTGTATAGGGTATCATGACACTTTTTAAAATTTACTCCATTCTCAGCTTCATCATATTTTACTGGCCAGACATTCTCTTGGATTCTATTCCTATATTACTACTGATATATTTTAAATTTTAGGTGCATATTTTTATAAGTCATTTTCAATTATTTTTAGAGCTAACAAGTTATTATGAATTTAAGCATGGGTTTGTAAGCTGCTTGAGGATATGGGGGATGTCTAATTTTTTAATAATAACTAGGACACTGAAACTTTCTTTTAATCTCTACTGTCACCCAGTGGTAAAATGTAGACATTTAACCCAATCTGTAGCTTCTGATGACTATAAAACCCAGATATTTTCAACCAGAGGGTTTTGATGTTGCAGATATTTTGATATTGTTCTTACAAATATAAGTATTTTATAAAATATTATATATTTTTATGGTTTTTCCCCGAGAAGATACTTCCCATAGTGCAATCATTATCCCCATTCAGTTTCTGTTCCATAGAGCATCATTAAATATTCCCCAATTTTTGCTTTGTTGTGTTGTGTTTTGCCTTTGGAATCTTATGTGTAGCTTGTTGAGTTAATTTTTCTCCTCTATTTAAAAGCTCATGGATATTATTTGGTCCAAGCAGACCTCCTCTGTAAGCTCTTTTATTTATTTATTTATCCCTATTTCCTTCTTTTCACCACATTCTAATGTATTAATGTGTTATCCTTCTGTTTCTATGTGCTGTTATAAAATGTTCCGTTGTATGATGTGTACAACTTTAATGTCCACAAAAGGTATTACACCATATGCTTCCTTTATTGATGTATTTCATTCAGCACTCTTTTAAAGACCTTCCATGTTACTCTGTCTAGTCTGTTGTTTCTACCTGATGTGTAGAATCCCATAGTGTGCATCTACCACATTTTACTTATGTAGTCCCATAGAGATGAACATCTAGTATGCTTCCAACACCTCACTATTGTGAAAAATGCTGTGATAAACATCTTTATATATGATCCCTCTGGAGCTGGGTAAATATTTTCTATTATGCATATTCAGAAGTGGGATTGCAGGGTCAATATGTACATCATTAGACAAAATACTGCTGCAGACTCTCCAGAATTAATTCACCACCCTCAATGCATGGGAATTGCCACCTATCCTACATCCCTGCAAACACTGAGCTTCTACAACTTTCTGATTTTGCCAATTTGGGGATATAAAATGAGATCTTGTCTTAATTTGCATTTCTCTAATTACCAATGAGTTTGATACAACTTCAATTTCAAAAATAACATTATAGGTATGCTTCATTTGTTAATGTATTTCATTCAGCACTCTTTAAACCTTCCCATATTCCTCTGTGTATATATGTATAAAATACATGTACACATTTTATTTTTAGAATTTCAAATACTTCTCTCAATTTTTCACTCATTAATTTTGTTCAGTGTGTACTTTATTGAAGAGAAAGTCTTAATTTTATAAAGCAAAATTTAACAATTTTTACTTTTAGCTTACTTTAATTTTTTTTTTGCAAAAAACTATCAATTTTACACAGTTTGTGGTTCAGAAGCAACAATATGCAAAACAATGGAACAATATATGCTCCCCTTGCAACCTGGACATGCCCATGCCTTTCCTCCATGGGGTAGAGAATCCAGGACCCCTGTCCCTGCAGGAACTGACTTAGTTACAGGACCCTGGGAGGGGCTGAGCCCATAAGGGTCAAGGCAGGTAGTGAGAGGTACCATCACCCTCAGAGGCCCACTGTGTAACTGGAACTGTGTATGGATGTATGGAGAGTGGTGGGCAGGAACCACTATGGGCCTTTTCTCCCCAATCCTCTAGAATTTCCAAATTTGGAATTTAGTTTAAGAAATAATTCCTCACTAATGGGTCATAAAGATATTCGCTGTATTATATGCTGCTAACTTTGTAGTATTAATTTTTGCATTTAGGACTTTATTCCATCGTGAGTAAACCTTTTCTCATCTTTTTCAAAAATGATTTAGATATTCGTAGTCATTTATTCTTCCAGATAATATAAAAAATATTTACTAAGTACCTCCAAAAACCTGCTGGAATTTCAATTAGGAATTTACTGAAATTATAGAATAATTTTTAAAAACTATAATTTTTTATAAGAACTCCTTCCATACAAATCCAATTTGTCAGAAATATTTTTATGATCTTTAATACTATTCAGAAGTTCTCTGTAGAATTCTTGTATATTCTTTCTTCAGCTAGTTTTTAACAATTTTATGGACTTTGTTGCTATTATAAATAGTATCTTATTTTCTTTTATTTGTTTATTTTTTGTAAAAAAAATGGTTGTTGATATTTTAATACTTAGTTTGTGTCTAGATAACTTCCTAAATTTTAATGATAGATCTAATGGTTTGCTTTTTATTTTATTAGTTTCGTAGGTAGAAATCATATCATCTGAAAAAAATACCTATTCCTCTGGAATCCTTACAGTTTTATTTATATGTTAAATTTACAACCAGATAAGTTCCTGAGCTCTCTGATTATTCCTAATATTTTGCAAATTATTTTATATATAATCACATAAGCTGCAAATAATGGTAAATTTTTCTTTAATAACTATATTCATACCTCCTTATTTTTCTTGCCTTACTGGATTAATTAGGACTTTTAGTGTTCTACTGAAGAGTGATGACTATAGTAGACAGAAATGTTGTTCTTGATTTTCACTGGAATACTTTAAATCTTCAAAATTAAATATATCTCATGTAGGTTGTTTGTTGGTAGTGGAAGTTTCCTTCTATTCTAGGTTGTTAGTATTTTATCAAAATGGACATTTAAATACATCAAATGCTTTTCCTGTAATTCTGGAGATGATTGTATGGTTTTAATCCTTAATCTGTTGAAGTAAGTGATTCTATTAAGAGATTGTTAATAGTAAACATTCCTTGCATTGTATAGATAAAATCGCAGTTCACTTGGTGCTGATTTTGTTTGTAAATATTTTATTTGAATCTATGTACATAATTTATGAGTAAAGACACATAAATGAAATTACTTGATAATTACTATTTTAATATTTGTTTTGTTTTTTTTCTGGAAGAATTCTTGCTGATTTTGATGTCATAAAAATTTTGCTTCAAAGTTAGTTGGGATTATGTTCCATCTGTTCCTCTACCTGGAACAAAGTATATGAAATATGATTACCTGCTGCTCCATGTAGTCTGGACCTAGGACTTTGTGCAACTCGTAAAAACTTTGACTACTTGTTCATTTCTCTTAAAAATTACTTATAAATTCAGATTTTATCCCTCTCCTAGGATTTTATAACTAAAATTGTACCTATAACAAAAATGTTCATATTAATTATACATGGTATTTTCTTATTTTAATTGTACATTGCTTATCTGTAATATGTCTACTTTTCTAATAATATTAATCTTTTAATCAGTTTAAGAGAGGTTTTTGTATTTTTATAAATTTTCTAAAAAGCCAGGCTTTAGTGTTGTCAGTCAACTTTATCAGTTTCTTGTTTTGATTTTTTTTTAATTTTAGTACTTTTAAATTAATTTTCTAACTTCTATATTTTTGTTAATTTTGTTGTTCTTTTTCTAGCTTCCTGTCTTGTTTACAAATACATGCTTTAAAGCTCTAAATTTCCCTACATATGTCATTTTAGAATCACTCATAAACTGGAAAAAGACAATATGTGCTCACCTGTGTAAAAACAATGCGTGGTAAAAAAGCTAATCCTTAGTGACCATTGTTTAAAAATCTCAGAAAAATTAAAATTAAACAAAAGCAGAAATGTGTGAGTGCAGATACATACTTTGTTCACAGTCCATATCTGCTTCCCGTTTTAAATACTGAGGTACTGAATTTACAAATCACCACGGAAAATGGAACATAGCATAAATAAATCATTTCACAAAATTATAGACCGCGTCAATTATCGAATTCATCAGCGAATGTTTCTAGCCCCAAAACTAACATCACACAGAAAATGAATTTCAAAGCAAGAATGGCTAATACTAATTTTCTTGATACGTGATATAGATTGGTTTTTCCTTTGTTCTTGCTAAAATTCCTCCTATTCTCTTACTCCTGCCTGTGATGAAAAATATGTTTGTGTGTAGATGTAGCCAGGTCTCTTTGAAGAAGAAATTTCCCCTCCCTTGTTTTTCCCTGTATGGTGTAGCCCTGCACTCACAAGTTCTCTTTTAATCCTTCTTTCTATAATTGAGAAATTTCCTATAGACTTCCAGCCTGCTGCTAACTGGGTCAGTTAAACTTCTCATGTGTGAATAAGAAAAGGAATTTTTTGAAGATGACTATTAACAACTAAAATAATAATTAAAGAATTCATAATTAAATGATTATAAGTAGTAAATATAAATATTTATAAATGTGATGATGCAAGAGGTGTTACATCCTCTCTCATTTACAAAGTTGACTATAGTTATCTGGTTATATGTCTGGATTTCCTTAAAAAAAAATTCCTACATACCGTTAAAAAGTTTAGACAAAATTAAAATCTAATTAATAAGTTAGAAAAACATCAAAAACTAAGTTACACTCTTTTACTGTTCAACACAATTTCACACTTAAATTATCATCTTTTAAGTTGATCAAAGTATTTTATACAAATAATCAGAAGATGGGACACAGGTGGGCCCAATACTCAGCACCTTACATGTTCTTACAAATGGAGGGGCTTTGTCATAAACTCACTTACCCACTTTCCTGGTCGGCCTACTAATTCTGACAATACAGCCAACTTCTTCCAATTGTGAAATCCCAAGAAGCTTATATTTCAGCTTCTATTTTCTTCAAGTCCAGTTACAAAGCTGTCTCACATTTTATACTAGTGTCTACATCCTTTCTTGAGGAGATTCTCGGTAGTTGAAATTTCTATCCCCTGAACATGAGCCCACTGTGGATGAGGCAGAGTGTTTGTTGAGGAAACCAACAGGAATGGATACCAGGAGAGAGTAAAGCCCTTAATTATCCTATGTTGAGGTTGTTAAACCTACCAATAGAGAAAGGAAGAAATAATTTTCAGAGATCTTATAGAGAATAACTTAGTAAACAGAAAAGCTGGGTAAGAAAGGCTACAAAGAACTCTGAAGCTTGACTCTGCGTGAGTAAACATAGACATAAAAAAAGGAATGAGCTTGGAAGAAGAGATTACTCATTGTATTTTAAATACTTGGAGACAGAGCTGCTTCTCATATATCTGGAACCAAGCTCAGTGACTATGTTTACCATACAAATAGGAAATGCTGAACATATGATGAATGAATGAACAGATGAAAGAACAAACTGATTGTGTCAGGAAGAAAGTCACAGAAAATGTCTTGCATTTTGACTATTTAACTGTCTTTGCCACAGAATTTCATGGTTTGTACCCCATACCATAAGATCCAGGACAAGAGAGAGCATCTCCTTCCCCTACATTCAAACACAAGAATCAGGCTTCATATAAACAAACTTCTGCCACCTTAGAGCAGATACCTAGCCTTAAGCCATCACTGAACAAGGATAAGTGGGATCTATATCAAGATTTGGCTTAAATTATTGATTATCTATTCATCCTTTAGCCTATCACTTCATCAAGGATGCTTTCTCATGATTGCTTTAGGCTGATCAGAGTCCAGGTCTACAGATGAGGATGGAGTCAACCAATCAAAAATCACATGGCTGCTATGCCAGGGTGACAAGGTAGATTGGAGGCTAGAGAAGCAACCAACCAGTTTAATCCAAGCAGGAAGACTGTGGTGGGCCCACTGTTTGCTCTCCTCTGTCCCATAGTTTTCACCTTTTCTGCCTCTCCCATCTCAACTCTATTTTCCAAAAATTTCCACATGTTCAGCTTCTATGACCAGCACTTGGACCGGTCCCTCTAGATGTTTTCTTTGCCCTAGACCCCCATCTCAGCTCCTTAAACAAATTACAGTGAAGTCCCTTTCCCCTAGCTCAACTCAAAGAAATTGCTATACTAAGAATCTAAGGTAGAAACAACAATGAAAGCAGTAAACTATAGAATCAAATTAGGAAGGCAAATTTTCCAAGCTCAGAAGAGAGTGATGATCTTTCTCTCCCTCACTACTTTACACTCATTGCGTCCCTGCTGCATGGTAAGAGCTTAAGAATTATTTATTGAATTAATTAATGAATCCTAAAATAATTGAAGTCTACTCGTGGATATCTCAAATCACACTTTTATTCAGGGTCATTAGTCATAAAAAATCAATCTTCATTAGACATGATTTATATATTTGCTAATTAGCCTAGTTGTTAAAATTGTGTAACTCCCAATTCAATACTCACAACACTATCAGTCATTCACAGATGAGCACAGACTGGCACAAACTGTATCACCTTCCTCATAGGTTTCCAGCTGAGGTCAAACCAGGTGACACTCTGTCTCCTCGTTTCAGCTCTCACACTGTAAACAAGTGTCCTTTTCACTGTCTCTTTACTGCCACATTTTCTGCTTTTTTGTGCTCTTGGTTAGTTATTTTGCTGTTTAAAATGGCCCTGAAGCATAGTGCTGAAGTGCTGTCTAGTGTTCCTAAGCAGGAGAAGGCTGTGATATGCCTTATGGAGAAAATTCACACAGAGATAAGCTTTATTCAGGCACGAGTGATAGTTTTATAGGCCATGAGTTCAGTGTTAATGGATTAACAATGCAGTAACTCCAGAAAAAGAAAGAAGAAATTCACTGATCTGTATATGGAATCACCCAGAGAGTGCTAAAGTAATATCCATAATGCTATGATGAAGCTATGCAAAGATGGAAAGGGAGCTAGATTTGTGGATTCATGAGATGATGACTGCTTTCTGTTTGTTTGTTTGTTTGTTTGTTTTAAAGGTAGAGTGGACAGCAGAGCTGTGTGGATGAAAGCCCAAGAATTTTACCATCACATTACCCAGGGTGTGGAAAATGTGAAACACTTCTAGGCTTATGTTTTATTAAAAAGAAATACTGCATAAACCAATGTTACTGCAATAAACAAAAAATTAAATGCGAAAAAAAAAAAAAAAAAAAAGAAATACTGCATAAAATACATAAATTATTCGGAAATATATATGTATTAAACAAGGTGTCTTTAAACAGAAATATACATAAAACAAGGCTATGTATTCATCAGTTGACACAAATGTTGTGACCAGAGGCTCACAGGAACCTAATTGTATATGTCCCATAGGAGTAATAGCTCAATATTTACTAACTCAGTGTTCACAGTGACTTTAACACAACAGCCATGAGTAACAAGAATGTACTGTAGGTAATCTCCTTGCCTTGATCTCACATCAATCCTGAGGACCAACACTCTTGTTCTCTTTTCTTACCCATCTTCTTTTCTCTTCAGTAGCACACTTGTACTACTACCTCTCAGGCATCACCTATATCAGTGATTCTCAAATTTTGATACACCTATGAATCCTCTACTGATTTGATAAATGCAAAGTATGATTAAGTCCGAGACCCAAGATTCTATATTTCTAACAAGCTCTAAGATATTAACTCTGCTGCATGTTCTGGAACCACACTGGATACCAATGGCATAAATGCTGCCTTCCTCTTTTTGTTTACAATACTTGGAGCAATGGTTTCACTCGAATAGGTCTCTTATAGTTAAATAATAAGAATGGCCAGAGGCAACATTCTGTTTCTCCTCAGGAGCTCAGAAAGTCACCAAGGAACTAGGAAAGTGCAAATCTTTTGGCCAAATGAGAAGACTTTTAACAAGATGAGCATCAAATGTCTCACTACTATAAACATGTCAGGAAGGAAAAGAGCAAGAAAAGACTATAAATTTGGTGTAACTTCAACTCACATTTTTATTGAGAACATATTACATGCAGGTAAGACACTTCGCCAATGATACAAATATTAAAAAATGTAAGCTTTCTCTCAAGAAGCTTCAAAATTATAAGGGGAAAAGGGATCTAAATAGCTGCAACACAGGGCAGTAAGTGAAGAGTAGATTTGGCAAAGTACAGTTCAACTGTGCTGGGAGTTCAAACAAGGAAAACACTGCTTCCATTGTAAATCACGGAGGGCCATCTGGAAGAAGTGACATCTGAAATGGGTCTGATGATCCAATAATATTTGAATATGTGGAGATTGCTAGGACCTCATCTATTCAGAGTTAAAATCTGAATTTTGAATTCTCAGAACCCAAGTCATAACAACAAATCTTGTAAAATTACCTTTAGAATATATTGACAACTAATCATTAACCAGAAATAAACAACAACAACAGAGTTATACGAGAAGAGTTGAATGGAAGTCATTACCATGTTGCATTTAGATATGTCCTGGGTCCCTGGGCTGCTGTGATCTCATTCCAAAGGAATGAGAGTGCTTCCAGGTTGATAGGGTGTCCTGACAAGGACAGAGAAGGAAGTCACTGTGCATGAGGGGGAGGTGAGAAGTGAGGAGAAATAAGGAAGGGGACTGGGAGGAGGAGAACTGAGGAGAAAGAAAACAAAAAAAGATGGAAAGACAAGTGGCTCAGTGGGGAAAAGAGCAGCAAGGATGGATACAAAGAACTCACCAGCACTTCCTAAGCCAAAATGCAAGACCTGTCAGAAGCACCAGGGGCACTATCACTGCCAAGAAGATCAAGCCCACGGAGTTGCGATGTTCTGTGGATTTGGGTGAACACAAGGGTGTCATTTAAAATCCACCCTTTGTTTTACTGCATTTCCCTGGTCTTCCTTTGTTCATTTGAGTGTTTGCCTCACCAATCTCCTTTCCTCCTGTTTCTTACCTCATCCCTCTTCAGAGACAAATCCTTTGTCTAACCTTTAACATCCTCCTATATCTGCACGTCCCTCATTTTCCATTCTTCTATTTCTTGGAATACTTAATTTCATTTATTTTGGGTCTGAAGCCCCTAGAGCCCAAATTCCATCTGGCCCTCCTAGTCTGCTTGAGGACCACCTACTCCCATTCCCAGCTTGGGCACTAGTTCTTTCTTACCCCAGTAGAGGATGATATCCTGGCCTCCTAGACTGCCGTGCCTCACATGGCAAGACAGGCCAGTGGCCTCAGTGGCCTCGACATCTAAAGACTTCCGAAGATACCATGTCCCATCCGCATTGGGCAAGACATCACCTCGCTGAGTACGCAGATGCTCCTGCTCTCCCCGCATCCACACCACCCAAATAGGCTTTGGGTGGAAGCCAGAGACATGACAAACCAGCATCAGACGGCCAGGACCTGGCCTGGGGCCGGTGGACAGCCAGGCATCTGGCCTTACTGCAGAAGACAGGAAAGATAATTCAGATGAGGACTCTACCACATACTTAGAGGTTCAGATCTTCACATCAATTTAGATAGATACAACTTTCCCATCTCTAGCAATATGTCACCCATTATTTTCTCTCCCTCTTGGCTCCTTATTAGGAAAGTAGAGATGGCATGGTGAGAATGTGTGATTTTAAAATAGAGAATTCATGGAGGATAGGTGGGGGACTGACCTTGTCGCTGGAGATCTGCCTTTCCTGCATCAAGAAGTCCCAAGAGGAAACGTGGGCAGGTGTCACTGAGGAGCCTCTGTATTATTTCCAGGGTTATTTGGTCCCAATTGAATAGTCTGCAGACATGCTGAGCCCTACTTCCACCCTTTGGAGATGGCAACCATGAATTGTTCTGGAAGCTCAGGAAATCTGATCCTTGATAAGCAACCCTCATGAAGCCTACTGAGGCTTTGCCATGGCACAGCTCACAGCCTCCTTCCATCTGCACCTCAAAGGGATCTGGGGAAGAGGGGTTGTGAATTAGAGGAAAGAGGGAGTAAAAAAGATAAAACAAAATGAGCAGAAGCAAAAGATCATAGAAGTAGAAGGGAGAAATTTAGGAGATTGAGGGAATGGAGCAAAGTTTGGTTTGAACAGAGGATCAGAATAAGAGGAACTGTTGGTAGTTGGAGGTGGAGGAAGAGAGGAATGACACGTTGAAAGAGGCAAATTGTTCAAAGAAGGCAACATGAATGGTGTGGGCAGAGAATAAACTAGGAGTGAGTGTGAGAGTGTTGGCATTATAATAACTAGGGTAAATGGAATGCAACAGGTTACAATGAATGTATCAACAGAGATTTCTGAAGAGATGGAATGAGGGAGAAAACCACACTTGAAGAGATGGAATGAGGGATAAAAATCACTCTTTGAATCAATCAAAGAATGAGGAAGCTGAAGGTATCTGGTTGGAGCCCAGGGAAAGGGGTGGTCACAGCAAACCACTAATGAAAGATAATAAGGCACAAGCCTGCAGTCAATGAGAGAGGAGTTTTAAGTAATAGAAGACTTGAAGCATTTGAAGAATCAAGATCTGGATTATACTCTCTGCCCAAAACTGTGTAATTGCAGTTTTATGATACGGGGAGATAAGGTTTAGAAGTCAGGGGAGGCTGTTTCCTAGAGGAATAAGAAACTCGTTGAGACAGGCACACCTCCCACCCATATCCCCAGTCCCTGTGGAGGGTACTAAACTCACATTCAAGCTTCCATTGACTGGCATGGTTGTCAAATGCCTGAAGAAATCCAACGGAGAACATACGAAATAATTTTTCCAGTTCTATGATCTCTTTGTTGCTGAAGTTGCCCTTGGACCATGGCCATAGGAAATAGATAGTGCCAGAGTTGTTCTCACACCCATGAGTCTGCAACTCACCCAACCAACCTGAGCCTTGATTTTGTACCCGGGAATGGTTGTAAAAGGATGAGATCTGGATGATTTTGAAGGAGACTGGCTCCTGAAACTCTGTGGCAAAAGAACAGATAAGATGAGGAGAAAAAAGGCATTGAGAAGGAGAAAGTATGGAGAAAGAAAGCTTCCACGTAGGGGAAACTCAGAATCTGAAGGAAAGGGGAGCCATAGTTATCTTAGGAGACATTTTCTGTCCCCCAGGGCCCCATGATTTATATTCAACCTTCAGGAGAGCACAGGGACCTGGTCAGGGATACTCTGAATGGAATGAGGCCGACACTGTCACTCTCCAGGTATATGCTGGGGAAACCCCCCACACACACACACACACACACAAACACACGCACATACACACAGACCCTCTTGCACCCAACTGGGCAGTTGCCAGAGTTCTTACCATCTTTACTGTCACTAGCTGGGAGGAGAACTGCTAGCAATGGAAGTTGCAGGAACAGCATTTCATTTGCAGATGTTCTTTCTTTCTCTCAGAAAAGTTGGTCTTTGATTTCTGTTCTAAGCAAACCAATCCCACAATACCTCTATTCTGACTTCCTTCTCCTTCCAACAGAAAACCTTTCCTTTAATTATTGTCTACAACAAAGAAAATCTACTCCTTTCCTAAACCCTGGACCACCTATTCAGACCATCATTTCCCTTCCAGTTCTTTGGACCGCCTACTCAGACTCATGGCCTCTCCAGTTCTGACTCTCCTCTCTGGCTTCCAGCTTCTCTCCTTGAACCAGCTTCCATCCTGTTCACCTTCCCCTAATTCAATAGCTGTGGACCAAGTCTTGTGTGGTATTGAAGTCACTGCACCTCTAGTGCATTTTCTTTCTCACTCATACAATAAAATCATAAAACTAAGTTGCTTCCCATTCCCGTACCTAATCTCCTGCCCTGCTTTCTTCTGTCACTCTGTCCTTCTCTTGTCCTGTTGAATATTTCCCAAATATTCGCTTCCCCTGTCTCACCCCCACCCCACCTCATTCACTTCTCTGACTTCTCATTGGTTGCTTTATTTTCTTTTTCAGAATCCCTATGATTGCCTTGTGTAACGGTATAAATTACCATCAATTCTTCATTATTCTTAGGGAAGAACCAGTAGCCATCACAGAGACCTCAGGGACATTGAAACACGGAAGGGAAAACGCCCTCTGCTTGGCTTGCATTGATATATATTCACTGACCAGTCACTTAGCACCTGCTGGATCAAGCATCTTGCTACGCTCATGAATATACAGTGGTTGACAATGTGATCACTTTATTCAAGGAACTTTTAGTCTACTTGAAAAGAAATATACTTAAGCCAAGAACTATAAATCTTGATGTGCTGAGTTTTCCTATAACGTATAGATTCTCTAGACAAAAATAAGCATGCTTAAAACAATAATTTCTAAAGTGGAGACCCTTAACTGATTTTTGTCCACTCATAATCTTGACTTCAGTGTTTGGCTGGGGGTGTTAGAAGTATATCCCTATTGTACTGGATCCCCAACATCTAACAGAGCACCTGGCAAGTGGTAGGCACTCAATGAATATTTTTGAATCATTGAATGAATTTGATTCAGGCATACAATTATTTTTTTAAATTATAGAGATTTTCAACATAAAATTTTTTTAAGACATCAGAATGTGTTCCTTCTAACCCTACTTGGTGAAATGAGGAACTTATACAGTTTTATTTAGGATGAAAGCACATGCTAATAAACATGAAGTTTATACAGGTAGTCCTGCTGTAAATCTCCTATTACTTGTAATAAGAAACCAGGGCCAGCCCCTGGCTGAGTGATTAATGTTCTGTGTGCTCCGCTTCGGCAGCCCAGCATCACAAGGTAGATCCTGGGCACAAACATACTCCACTCATGAGCCCTGCTGTGCAGGTATCCCACATACAAAAAATACAGGAAGTCTGGCACATATGTTAGCTCAGGGCTAATCTTCCTCAAGCGCAAAAAGAGGAAAATTGTCAATGGATGTTAGCTCAGGGCGAATCTTCCTCACCAGAAAAAAAAAAAAAAGAAACCAGTGAGAAATTGTAGGAAATGAAGTTAATAGAGTATTCTGGAATCCTTTACCCAAGATTCCTTTCCTATTGGTCCTGCTTGGATGTTCTGTGCTTGTCTTATCATAAGCTAGTCTCTGCTAGACACGTCCTCCTTCCTCTTTCATGGTGCTTATAACTATTTCAACGATCTGAAATATTGGTTTGTGCTTTGTATCATCTGGATAAATGTGTTTGGGCTGTTTATTTTGTTATTTCTTTGTTTACAAGTAAACAGAAATTATATCAGGCTAATTTAAGGAAGAAAATAATTTTTTGGAAAGTTAAGATTAGAACATAGAAAGCTGAGAATAGCTTCACTCCCATACTCACAATTTTAAAAATCTGAATAATCTGGGGCCGGCCCGGTGGCGCAAGCGGTTGGGTGCGCGCGCTCCGCTGCGGCGGCCCGGGGTTCGCTGGTTCGGATCCCGGGCGCGCACCGACGCACTGCTTTGGCAAGCCATGCTGTGGCGGCGTCCCATATAAAGTGGAGGAGGATGGGCACGGATGTTAGCCCAGGGCCGTCTTCCTCGGCAAAAAAAGAGGAGGATTGGCGGATGTTAGCACAGGGCTGATCTCCTCACAAAAAAAAAAAAAAAAAGCTGAATAATCAAAATCACAACTTTTCTTGAATCTATCAGAAAGCTGGAATACCAGGGCAACCAATTAACCTTGAATCTAAGGAAAGATAGACTCTTCTAAAGAATCAGAGGATGCAAACACTTGCTGACTTAGGAGAGACGCCAGATTGTATACAAGGCAGTAAGAATAATGCAGCTAAAATTGTTAACAAATTACTAAAACCTAGCAGGAGTATATAGAACCCCTGTCAGTCTCAGAAACAGGAAATTCACTTATTTCATAGACCTCACCAAGGGCTCCTGAAAGATTAGAGTCAAGGATATAGACCAGAGAAATCCTTTCCTGTGGTGCAAGCCTGAGGTATGAGAGAAGCTCCTGCATGAGACAGGCAGGAAGTCCCAACCAGATCTTTCTCCCCTATCTCCCATACAGAAAAATGCCTTAACCTGGTGGGGGAAGGAAAGAAAGCCATGTTGCCTTGATGGCACAGGTTAAGAGTCACTGCCACTAGGAGAAGAGGAATAAGGGGAAAAGAACACTAAAAATCCTGTTCTAGACTATTAGAGATTCCATACTGCTGAGAGAAAGGCAGGAACTCTTCAAAGCCCAATCCCAAAACCTAAAAAACAAAACACCTGCCTAAGAATGAGACTGAACCAGGGCAAAAATAATGCCCTACGTCCTCTCCCAAGCAGGTTAGCAAGCACTAAGTCACAAGAGCAGTCACTGCTGGAAGAGGAGCAAGAATGTGGAGATAATTCCTCTTGAGGCACAGCACAAAGGAAACACCAAAACCTGAGAGTGAAGCCAACATTAAGAAAAACCTTCTGGCAAACAGCCCCACCTTACAAACAAAATATTGCTAGAGGAATTTGAAGACTTTTGGAACACCAGCAAAATCCAAATCCAGTTAACTGCTGACTAGATTAATTCAAACTCCACACTCAATGCTTAGCAATAGAAAAGGCTTGCCCACTTCCAAACTCCTCTCAAAAATATCATTTACCTCAGTGTCTCTCAGTCTACACAGATGTTCGCACTTTGACCAAAAATTATTAAACATACACACAAAAAAACTAGGCACCCAAGAGTATCTGCACAGGCCATGTAAGTCACTGTGCCCAAGGGAGAGTGACAATAACAAATTAAAACAAAGAAACAACAACAACAAAAATAACAACAACAACAAAACACCCTGATAGGTTGAGAGAGAGAGAGAGACATTACAAAAAAAGGAAAAAGTTTTATATTTTAGTACCTTTAAAAGCATTTTTTTCTAGTTTTTAAGTACGAAACCCCAAATTTTCATTTTGTACTGAACCACAAAAATTGTGTACCTGCTTATAGCCTTGAGTGTGGAGTGAGGAAAACAAGGAGGAGGCAGTTTGGGTTCAGGTAGGAAGGAGAAGAAAGAGCTAACTAAATAAGGAATGGAGTTCTGGGACCAAAGGTTGGGACATGGTCAGAGACACCAAGGGGCATAAAAGACGCAGGAGGAGGTCAAAGAATCAAAGAAGGGGAGGAAAGGAGGAGGAGTAAGAAGGAGAGAAGAGGAAGAGGAGGGAGGGAGAAAATGTAGGGAAGTAGAAGGAGGAAGAGGAAGAAGAAGAGGAAGCTGAGAGGGAGGAGATGAGGATTGGATAGAGAAGTGGAGCAGAGCCACAGATTTCTGCAGCTCACCTCCTGTGGGCAGTTAATCCTGATCAGGGATGCAGGGAAGGCTGGTATCTGTGTCATGATCTCACTGTGGATCTGAAGCTTTATCAGCCAGCCCCACTCCTGAGTGCACACTCGACTATGGTGGATGAAGGACAAGATCTGAAACAGAAGAAAGGAAAGGAGCTTCTTGGGAGCTGAGGGATACTGAAAAATGAGAGAGATGAGAAAGAGCAGAACTGGAAGTGAAAATCAAGAGATAAAAATGGGGGCAGGGGGAAGGGACCAGGACCAGCATTAAAAAAAAACACAGGAGAGAAGGAGATGGCTATACAAGTCACTGATAATCATGTGCTCCCAGACACTGGAAACCCCAGAGGAGAAAACTGGGATGGCTGGTATATACCCTGACTAGAATTCAACCAGGCAGGGTATCCCAGCTATCTCAGGGGAGTCCATCATTCTTCCCTGTGTCACCGGAACTCCCTGGGTCCCTCCTCTTGATTCACTAGTGTTCAGGCCACAAGCTCGCTCATGGTCTTTTTAACAGTTGTTTATTGCTTCCCCAAACACCATCACAACTCTTGAATTCCTCCCTCTTCTGTGAAGCTCTCCTCAGAACCCATGTGAGCTCCCCTCCCCACACAGTCCCACACACTCATCTGACATTCCCCTCACCACCAACAGAAACCTCAACTTTCCAGCTAGAGAAATCCACTGACCTTATAAACATGTGCCTTTTACTGAGCTTCTCATTTCCCTCCCACTCTGCTTCAAGTTTTCTTCTCGTCTTTCTGGCTTCCAGAGCTCTTCCTGCATGTGGTCTGTGTGTTTCTTGCCTCTCACAGCAAATCTTTTGCAGGAAAAGGAGCTTTGAATCGAGAGTCAAGATGAATTCCTGGATGAGACAACTGTTGGAGCAGAGAATTAGAGAAATCATATCCACATTCTGACCTCAGTTTCCTTATCTGTAAAATGACTGGTTGAAAGAACTGAATATTTTCTGTTATCACTTTTGGCTCTAACATTCTGTGTGTCTTTCTTCTATGGGCTCCCGTTCCTTGCCACCGATGTGTTCTTCTCTTTCCCCACTCTGCTTCTCCCTCCTTCTTTCTCACTCTTCCTTGTCTTCACAGCATTTCTACGTAGCCTTCATCTCAGCTCCCAGGGTCTCCTCTCCATTTTCTCGTACTCCTATCCATTCAATCTCATCTCAGCCCCTCCCCCTTGACTGACTTTCAAACCTAAAGCTTTATTTAATCACATGACCCTTGGATTCCTGTGTGTAGATGTATAAAATGCAGATATGGATTCCATTTCTTGCAAGATGGCACACTACGTAACTTGAATACAAACACCCAGAAATGCAAGGTAAAAAATACTTTTGAATTCTTTTTAAATGAAGAGCTGCATTCATAACAAAATAAGGGAAACCTCCCAGTAAAAAAAAAAAAAGAAAAGAAGAAATGAGAACCCAGAGAGGCTAGCAGGAATTGACACTTGGGCATATTAGGCATTGTACAGGTTCCCTAGGGGTTTAGTTATTGAAGTCACTTGGAACAAGAGATAAGGCTTTGAGGCCAGACATACAAGGAGAAAGATGCAACTGAGGCTTCTGCTACACTCTCATCTAGTCCAAGAAAATACCCACCCAATTGTAGAGGGGAGGAAGTTTGCCTGTCTGTGTATTCACTGTATGTTGGTTTGGTTTGTGTTTTTAATTCTGAGATTGGAGTTCGAAAATATTCTACTGATGTGATCCTGGACTACACAAGCCAATAAGTTAAAATAAAAGGAGGTTCCAAGTTTGTAATACCTCTGTGACTCTTGGTGAAATTTAAAGCAAAGTTAATCTCAAGAGAACCACCCTCAACACAAGCTGCAAAGGATTCCCACACATAAACCCTTTCCTAATATGAGGCCACAATCCAAAATTAGAGAACACAGAGATAATAATCCATCATGAAGGAAAGTTGGCAGACAAACAAACAAGAGATTAGACCCTCAAGAAATCATATATGGAGGAAATTATATTTTTAAAACTTAAAGATATGAAAAGAAATTATACCAGAAAAGTAAAAGACATTACCAAAAAATACCAGGCAGGTTTTTTAATAGCAAATTAAGCCTCTAGAAATAAAAATTTTAATTACCATAATTAAAAACTCAATGGGTGGATTAAGTAACAAATAGAGAAAGCAATTTAAAAATATTTCTAAATTGAGAGATCTGAAGAATTTCTTACAATGCAATACAGAGTTGAAGAGCTGTTGAATATGAAAAAAGAAGTTAAGAGATATAAAGACTAAAATTAAATTCAGTATAAGCCTAATAGGAATTTCATTAGGAGACAAAACATATAATGAGAAGAGGAAATATCTGAAAAAATAATGGCTGAGAGGCTGGCCCCAGGGTGTAGTTGCTGAGTTCGGTGCACTCCGCTTTGGCGGCCCAGGTTTGTGGGTTCGGATCCAGGGCATGGACCTACATCACTCATCAGCCATGTTGTAGTGGTGACCCACATAACAAACAGAGGAAAACTGGCACAGATATTAGCTCAGGGCTAATCTTCGTCAAGCAAAAAAAAAAAAAGAGAGAAAGATTGGCAACAGATTTTAGCCAGGGCCAATCTTCCTCAGCAAATAAAATAAAATAAAACAATGGCTGAGAATTTTCCCAAGTTAATGAAAACCATAAATCTTTAGATTCATGAAAGAAAAATGCTCCAAAGCAATTTAATGAATTTGAAAAATAATCTTGGTTTTTCATGGTAAAGAAGCCAACACAAAGATGTAGGTAGCTTATAATATAAATCAATAAACCAAAGTTCCTTTCTCTTAGATTTCATCTCTTTAACATTAGTATTATTTTTAAGAAACAGAAGACTCAGAAAGTTTTTCTTGTTACCTCTCCCTTAACTGCCTAAAAGAATTTAGATAAATGGCCTGTAACAGGAACAGAGCTGTCACCAGAGATATCTACAAAGAATATGGGCAAAAGTGTAGTGGGGGAGGCAGTAGGGCCTAGATCAGAGTCCTCTCCATGACCCATTGTCTCTGCATGGTATGGCAAATACTTGTTTTGTCATCCAAGAAAAAAATCACTACAACTCAAACAGCAGATATCTATTTTGGCAATTAGAATCGCAATTCAGGAGGCAAAGATTAAGGTAGAAACCCAAAACATGTTCCGAGGAAGACAAATGAGGCAAGGGTTTATAAAGGCAAAAAGAGATAAATTATATAGACAGTTTTGAAAAATTTGTGATTGGTGCTGTCAACAACTGTTACTTCGTGGCTCTGTGTGATTGGTTGCTAAAGCCATCCCTAAGGCAAAAAGTTCTTACCTATGGGATTAAGTATATTTCTTTTAAGGTCAAGATAACAGTAAAATAGAGTCCAAAAGTTTCATTTCACCTGGGTAGAGACATGGTGCGCATGCGTAAGCTTCGTTTCCTTAACGGCCTTCCAGCTCCATTTTAGAAACCTCAACATATGTTACTCTATTTTGTTATTGCTGTCCAGAGTTTACCAAACATTTGCTTTTCCATCTTCTTGTGAGTTGCCTTCCTCCCATTTGAAGTCCCAAGCCACTACCCACAACATCATCTTTTGTCTTTAGCTGAAGACGGTATTTAAGGTGGTGGATTTGGCTGTTTTGGTGAGTTGCTCAGTTTTCCTGGATCTCTTCCATGTATACATGCTATTAAACTTTATTTGATTTTCTCCTATTATTCTATCTCATGTCAATTTAATTCTTAGATCAGCCAGAAGAACCTAGAAGGGTAGAGGAAAATTTCTTTCTCACCCCTACACTATTAAATACTAATGCTGTGGTAAATACTAAGATTAGAAAGAATAGAAAGAAGCTCAAACTCTACAGAACAAAGCATGTAAACCAACCATAAATGTAGCATGTGATAATTCTCTTGTGACAGAAAGCACAGGGATTGAATGAGCCTCATTAAATCCATTGTATCTGTATTTCTACTGCTTATGGCCTTGCCCACTCTGAGCACCAGAATATTGGCTGCAAGAATCAGGTAGGACTGAGGCAGAGAGACTATATATCAGTGAAAATATGTCAAGTGGTTTTTAACTCAGCAATTTCTGACGATATCAAAACGAATTGAAACTGAACCTGCATATTGAGCACCACATATACTACCTTGTGTGTTAGACATCAACTTCTTCTAACTTCTCAATAAGAGGCTGATGAGAATTCTTAGATGGTCAGAGAACATTCTCTTGGCCTTACTGCTTAATAGTTCTCACCTGTTCTAGCAATCACTAGATAATAAGGAGAATAATTATCACACCTGGTAGGTGCCTCTTCTTGACCAATTTACATTTGACATTCTTATTTTTCTGGTTTATTCCGTCAGGGTCCTTATTATCAGACAGGAAGTAGATGAAGACATTCTTTGCTTTGTGTTTACTCAAAGTTCTCCTAAGGGCATCCTATACAAAAACTAGTTTAAAGACTTTGATTTTCCCTAATATGTTCTAAAAATGCTGCCTAAATGTTTAATTATTATCTGAAAATGCCTAATATATGCTTGTTTACTTTGCTACCTTGCTTAATGACTAGTCATCTATTAGTTTGCTAGGATTGCCATAACAAAGTTCCACAGATTGGGTGGCTCAAACAAGAAAAATTTATTTCTCATGGTTCTAGAGGCCAAAAGTCCAAGATCAAGGTTATAACAGATTTGGTTTCCCCTGAGATCTCTCTCTTTGGCTTATAGATGGCCATCTTCCCACTGTGTCCTCACATCATCCTTCATCTGTGCATATGCACCCCTGGCGTCTCTCTGTGTGTCCAAATTTCCTACTCTTATAAGGATACTATTCAGGTTGGTTTAGGGCCAACCATAGGGGCTCAGTTTAATTTAATTGCCTCATTGCAGGCCACATCACCAAATACAGTCACATTCTAAGATACTGGGATTTAGGGTTTCAACAAATAAATTTTAGGGAGAAACAATTCAACTCATAACACTGGGTATTTTGACTTTTAAAAGTCTTCATTTCTTGAAAATCTTCCTTTGTTTTTTTTTTTTTTTTTTTTTTTTGTGAGGGAGATCAGCCCTGAGCTAACATTTGCCAATCCTCCTCTTTTTGCTGAAGAAGACTGGCCCTGGGTTGACATCCATGCCCATCTTCCTCCACTTCATATGGGACGCCACCACAGCATGGCTTGACAAGCAGTGCGTCGGGGCGTGCCTGGGATCTGAACTGGCGAACCCCGGGCCACCGCAGTAGAGAGCACACACTTAACTAGCGCCATTGGGCTAGCCCCTTGAAAATCTTCTTAACTTTCAAATGTTTTTTTTTTTTTTGTAAGGAAGATCAGCCCTGAGCTAACATCCATGCCAATCCTCCTCTTTTTGCTGAGGAAGACTGGCCCTGGGCTAACATCTGTGCCCATCTTCCTCCATTTTATACAGGACGTCACCACAGCATGGCCTGACAAGTAGTGCATTGGTGCCCACCCGGGATCTGAACCCAGGCTGCCAGCAGCAGAATGCGCGCACTTAATCACTATGCCACGTGGCAGGCCCCTCAAATGTGTTTTTTTAACAGAGGTGTCTCATGGACATCTAGACTTCAGAGACTGTTGCTATGGCTTATGAAAGTAAACTTTAACTTCCAAAAAGTCTGTAATTCTGCATCGTTTTCATATTAATTGTTGCCCTAGTAGTTATATGTAAATTGGTATCTCTATTCTCCAAAATGTATAAATAACTCAAGTTTTTCTTTATTAAACTGAAAGAGAAACATTTACCTTTTCTCTTGTTTCACAAGACGAACTTGAAGAAGAAGAAATTAGGAACAGTAGTTAAAATCTGGGAACAATTCAAATGTGCATCCACAGTGGAAGACATGAATTGTGCTATATTCACACAATGGAATACTATACAAAAATGAAAAATAATGAACCATTGCTGCATGCCCCAACATAGATAAATCTCACAGAAATAATGTTGAGTGAAAGAAGACAGATACAAAATAGGACTTACTATATGATTCTAGTAACACGAAGTTCAAAAACAGAATCAAAATTAATCCATGGTAGGGGTCAGCCTGGTGGCACAAGCGGTTAAGTGCGCGCGTTCTGCTGTGGCGGCCCGGGGTTCGCCGGTTCGGATCCTGGGCATGCACCAACGCACCACTTGTCAAGCCATGCTGTGGCGGCGTCCCATATAAAGTAGAGGAAGATGGGCACGGATGTTAGCCCAAGGCCAGTCTTCCTCAGTAAAAAAGAGGAGGATTGGCAATGGATGTTAGCTCAGGGCTGGTCCTCCTCACAAAAAAAAAAAAAAATTAATCCATGGTAATATAGACCAGAAGAGTTGTTGTCTTTAAAAAGATATTGACTGGGAAGTGAAGCCATGAGAGAGACTTCTGGATGCTGAAAATATTCTTTCACATTGTTCTTACGTTCCCTCCAGAAAGCAGACCCTAAAAACAGTAAAGAAGAGAAAGTCAAAGTAAACTATACTGACGTGGGGAGTTTTATAGGTAAGACTTTATTTGATGACATGACACCAGGTACTAGGAATGGACTCCCAGAAGAACAAAACAGGTAAGGAGAGAAAACCAATACAACGATGTGTTATCAGAGTGGTCAGCACTATGGAAAACCAGCATCTGATCCCACTGGAACCCTCTGATGAATCATGTACATCACGCCTCAGTATTGTCGACTGAGAAATCACATATTCATGATCCCCAGCCCCTAAAAGTCAACGATTACCACATGGTGTGTCAATTCCCTCTTTCTTGCAGTTTTGAGCATCCACAAACAATAACCAGCTTCTCACAGGTGTCCCACCCGCATCATGAGAAAAGCCTTCATGCAAAAATGCAAAAGATACGCAGTGCAGCAGAAGTTAGATTCTGTCACCAGTTGCCTTAGCAATGACTGGGAGAAAAAAGTGGGCTGAGAAGATGTGAGGCAGGACACAAGAGGTGTCTGACTATCAGGTGTTTGTGAGCAACCAAACAAAAAAATACAATATGTACACAAAATCAATCAGTTATTTTTTTCAAAGGAAAACTTGAATACCCCATAGTCCATTCAGTAGCTGTTTAACTCCCAAGAACACCTACTGGTGAAATATAGACATTCACAAGCATCAAGTTACAGCTCTTCCTCTGAAAAAATCTATGTTGCTCAGTATCATTCCATTCTAAGTGAAAAACCCAGTACCTGATGTGGACAGTCACCTGCAGAAACAGCTGTTCATCCGTTGGGACCCTTATCTTAACCCATCACTTTAAGAAGAACAGCAAACCCAATGTGGTACCATGTAAGTAAACTCTATTGATGTGGGGAGCTTTATAGTAAGACTTTGCTGTAAATGGAGGATTTTACCTGACTCTGGGCTACTTCCCCCTTATGTTTTCCGTAGTTACACTTAGCCTTAAACAAGATCTCTATATTACATTTGTCATCAAAAAATCCTAATTTCTCCAGCTTTTGGGAGTCACTCTTCTTAAATCTCCAAATTAGAGTATCTATGAGAAAGTATACCAAGTAAATTCCTTTAGGTCAATTTAATTCCATTATTCTAAAACCACATTAAATAATTTCTATTTCACCCAATCTTATTTATATCTTACTAAAAGTATAACACTAGGATAAATTCTTTTTCTTATCAAAAAATTATACATGGTAAAAACTAATTGGCAAGTCAAATGTTGAATTTTACCTGTGAAGTTTTTGCTTTCACGGGTTTTCTTTTGTAGCCACTATATCTACCAAAATGCAATTTTCCCAGATTGAAATGTACAGATCTAAATGTTACTATGTGTGTTTTTATCCACCATAAATTTTATTTTGTGTTGTTTTTGCTGCTATTCATATTTATTTAAAAATTTAGATAAAGCAAAAATAGTTAACTCATTGATGAAGTTTTAACGAGATATTTTATGATTTTCATTTGTCCTGGATTGATTTATTATATTGCCAATTCAGTTCTCCCACAAACTTTGCAAACTATATAGAAACTATGCAGGCTCTGGACTGAGAAAAAAGGCTAGAACAGAAGCAAATTTTCTCTCTTATAGAGAGAAATAAAGATAGTTAAAAGATAAAGATAGGCTTCTTGTTTTACAATCTTTATTGCTTTAATTTCTTTCTTTTACTTTATTAATTCTTAATTAATAAGATTGGAACTTCCAGCAGAATGCTGAATACAAATGGTGAGCACAGACATCCTTGCCTTGCTCCCAATCTTCAAAGACAAGCCTGTAATGTCACCAGTTAGTATGATGTTCGCTGTAAGATTTTGTTAATGCCCTTTATCAAATTGAGCAAGTTCTCTTATTTCTGGTTTACTGGGAATTTTTGTCATGAAGAAGTGTTGAATGTTTCAAATATTTTATTTGTATCTGTTGAGATAATAGTATGATTATTCTATTATATTCTGTTAATGTGGTGAATTATGCTTGATTTTCAAATAGTAAGCCAATCTTCCTTATCTGGAATAAGCCCCACACAGTCATCATATAACAAACTTTTTATACTCTACTAGATTTTATTCAGTTTTGTTAAGGATTTTTGTGTCTAAGTTTACAAAAAATGTTGGTGTTGGGGGCCGGCCCCGTGGCGTAGGGGCTAAGTGCTCACGCTCCGCTGCTGGCACAATGTTCGGATCCTGGTGTGCACCGATGCAGTGCTTGTCAGGCCATGCTGTGGCGGCATCCCATATAAAGTGGAGGAAGATAGGCACAGATGTTAGCCCAGGGCCAGTCTTCCTCAGCAAAAAGAAGAGGATTGGCATGGATGTTAGCTCAGGGCTGATCTTCCTCACACACACACACACAAAAATGTTGGTGTATAATTTTCTTGTCTTATAATTTCTTTGTAAGTTTTTAGTGTTAGGGATTTACTGGCCTCATAAAGTAAATTGGGAACTTTTGCCTTCTCCTCTGTCTTCTGAAAGATTTTACAGAAGATTAGCGTTTCTTTAATTAGTATTTAATTAATTAGTATTTCTCCTTCTTTAAATGTTGATTTAATTCAACAAGCCTTCTGAGACAGGAGTTTTCTTTGTGGGAAAGTTTTTAATAACAAATTATTTTAATATTTATTTGCTTTCATTATACTAACATTTACACTTAACATTTATTATATTAATAGATTAATTAAATAATGTTATATTAATTATTATTAATACAGAATCATTCAGATGTCTTCTTTCTTATCTTAGTTACAGTAAAAGTGTGTTTCTTAAGAAACTTTTTGTCTCTAATCTACATTTTTGAATGTAATGTCATTATGTTTTTCATACTAGTTCCACCTTATGTCTTTAATAATAGGATCTGTGGTAATATCTCTTCTTTTATTCTTAATACTCATAATTTTTTTTAGTTATTGAGGTCAATTGGCTTATAACATTGTGCAAATTTCAGGTGTACATGATTATATTTCAGCTTCTGAGTAGACTGCATCACGTTCACCACTAATAGTCTTGTTTTTACCTATCACCATAAATATGTTCCCCTTTACCCCTTTCACTCTCCCACCACCCCTTCCCCTCCTATGACCACCAACTATTCTCCTTATCTGTGTGTTTGTTTGTTTGTTGATCTTCCATATATGAGTGAAATCATGCAATATTTGTCTTTCTCTGTCAGACTTATTTCGCTTAGTGTAATACCCTCAAGGTTCAACCATGTTGTCACAAATGGCACAATTTTGTCTTTTTTATGGCTGAGTTGTATGTGTGTGTATATATATATACCACATCTTTAAACATTCATCCATTGATGGGCATTTGGGTTGCTTCCAAATGTTAGCTATTGTGAATAATGCTGCAGTGAACATAGGATTGCATATATTTTTTTGAATTAATGATTCCATGTTCTTTGGATAAATACCCAGTATGAGAATATCTGGGTCATACAGTAGTTCCATTTTTAATTTTTTGAGAAATCTCCATACTATTTTCCATAGTGGCTGCACCAGTTTGCGTTCCTACCAGCATGTATGAGGGTTTCCCTTTCTCCACGTCCTCTCCAAAACTTGTCATTTCTCGTCTTTTAAATAATAGCCATTCTGACAGGTGTGATGTGATATGTCATTGTGGTTTTGATTTGCATTTCCCTAATAATTAGTGATGTTGAACATTTTTTCATGTACCTGTTGGCCCTCTGTATATCTTCTTTGGAAAAGTGTCTGTTTATATCCTCTGCCCATTTTTTGATGAGGTTACTCATTTTTTTGTTGTTAAGTTGTTTGAGTTCTTTATTTACTTTGAAAATTAACCCCTGTTGGATATACGAATTGCAAATGTTTTCTCCCAGTTGGTGGGCTGTCTTTTCATTTTGTTGATCATTTCCTTTGCCATGCAGAAACTACTTAGTCTGATGCAGTCCCATATATTTATTTTTCCTTTTCTTTCCCTTGCTAAGTAGACATGTTATTCAACAAGATACTGCTTAGACCAATGTCAAAGAGTGTACTGCCTTTATTTTCTTTTAGGAGTTTTATGGTTTCAAGTATTACATTCAATTCTTTAATCCATTTTGAATTAATTTTTGTGTACGGTGTACGATAATGGTCTACTTTCATTTTTTTTTTTTTTTCATATGGCTGTCCAGTTTTCCCAACATCAGTTATTGAAGACACTTTCCATTCTCCATTGTATGTTCTTGGATCCTTTGTCAAAAATTAGCCGTCAATAGATGTGTGGCTTTATTTCAGGGCTCTCAATTCTGTTCCATTTGTCTTGTGTCTATTTTTCTGCTAGTACCATGCTATTTTGTTTACTATAGCTTTGTAGTATATTTTGAATCCAAGGAGTTCAACACCTCCTGATTTATTCTTTTTTCTCAGAATTGCTTTGGCTGTTCAGAATCTTTTGATGTTCCATGTAAATTGTAGAGTTCTTTGTTCTATTTCCATGAAGAATGTCATTGAGATTATAATTGGAATTACACTGAATCTGTAGATTGCTTTAGGTTATATGAGCATTTTAACTATGTTAATTCTTCCAATCCATGGGCATGGAGTATCTTTCCATTTCTTTATGTCTTTTTTGATTTCTTTCCATAATGTCATATACTTTTCAGTGTATAGGTCTTTCACTTTCTTTGTTAAATTTATTCCTAATTAGTTTAGGGATTTTTTGATGCCATTGTTAATGGGATTGCATTCCTCATTTCTCTTTCTGCTAGTTTGTTATTAGTATATAGAAATGCAACAGATTTTTGTATATTTAACTTTACCTTGCAACTTTACTGTACTTATTAATTATTTCTAATAGTTTTTGGTGGATTCTTTTGGATTTTCTATATATAGAATCATGTCATTCACAAATAATGACAGTTGTACTTCTTCTTTTCCAATGTGAATCCCTTTTATTTCTCTTTCTTGCCTAATTGCTTTGGCTAAAAATTCCAGTACTATGTTGAATAAGAGTGGTTAGAGTGGGCATCCTTGTCTTACTCCTGTTCTCAGAGGAATAGCTTTCAGTTTTTCACCATTAAGCATGACGTTGTCTGTGGGTTTGTCATATTTGGCCTATATTATGTTGAGGTACTTTCCTTCTATACCCATTTGATTGAGAGTTTTTACTATAAATGGATTGGATGTTGGATCTTCTCAAATGCTTTCTCTGTGTCTATTGAGATGACCATGTGATTTTTATTCTTCATTTCATTAATGTGGTGTAAGACATTGATTGATTTGCAGATATTGAACCATCCTTGCATCCCTGGAATAAATCCTACTTGATTGTGGTGTATGATCCTTTTAATGTATTGCTGTATTTGATTTGCTAATATTTTGTT
The DNA here is from genome assembly GCF_057802395.1 of Ceratotherium simum simum. Taxonomy (NCBI): domain Eukaryota; kingdom Metazoa; phylum Chordata; class Mammalia; order Perissodactyla; family Rhinocerotidae; genus Ceratotherium; species Ceratotherium simum. The sequence goes on from NC_141901.1 coordinate 38,076,137, forward strand.
GAGGAATTTGCATCTATGTGCATCAGCAATATTGGCTTGTAATTTTCCTTTTCTGTGTTGTCCCTCCCTGTCTGGTTTTGATATCAAGGTAACATTGGCCTCATAAAATGAGTTAGGAACCATTCCATTCTCTTCAATTTTTTGGAAGATTTTGAGAAGCACAGGTATTAAATCCTCTTTGAATATTTGGTTGAATTTGTCAGAGATGCCATCTGGTCTTGGACTCTTGTGTTTTGGGAGGTTTTTGATTATTCTTTCAATCTCTTTACTTGTGATTGGTCTATTCAGATTTTCTATTTCTTCTTGATTAATTTTTGGGAGGTTGTATTATTCTAAGAATTTATCCACTTTTTCTAGGTTATCCAATTTTTTGGCATAGCTTTTCATAGTATTCTCTTAAATTCCTTTGTATTTCTCTGCAGTCTATTGTAATTTCTCCTCTTCCATTTCTGATTTTATTTGTTTGAGTCTTCTTTCTTTTTATCTTAGTGAGTCTGGCTAAGGGTTTGTTAATTTTGTTTATTTTTTCAAAGAACTAGCTATTAGTTTCATTGATTCTTCTTATTACTATTTTAGACTCTATTTCATTTATTTCTGCTCTGATTTTTATTCTCTGCTTCTACTGATTTGGGGCTTCATTTCTTCTTTTTCTGTTACCTTTAACTGTATTATTAGAGTGTTTATTTGAGATTTTTTTTCTTTTTTGAAGTAGGCCTGCGTTGCTATAAACTTCCCTGTTAGTACTACTTTTGCTGCATCCCATAAGTTTTGGTATCTTGTGTTTTCATTTTCTCTGTAAACAAGAATATTTACTTGCTCAGCACCCATGGGGTGGGGATGGGGACAATGCTGATTCAAAAACAGAAAACTTTCCTACTTCCTTTTTTTCTATTTCTATAAAACCTCTACTGGAAAAACAAACACACAGGTCAGTGGAATGGAATGGAAATCCCAGAAATAAACCCACATATCTACAGACAGCTAATATTCTACACAGGAGCTAAGAACACACAGTGGAGAAACGAATGCCTCTTCAATAACTGGTGTTGGGAAAACTGGTCAGCCACATACAAAAGAATGGAAGTAGACCATTATTATACACCATAAACAAAAATTAACTCAAAATGGATTAAAGACTTGAATGTCAGACCTGAAACCACAAAACATCTAGAAGAAAATGTAAGCAGTACACTCTTGACATCATTCTTAGCAGTATCTTTTTGAATACCATGTCTACTCAGGCAAGGAAAACAAAAGAAAACATAAACAAAAGGAAGCACATTAGACTAAGAATCTTCTGCATGGGAAAGGAAACCATCAACAAAATGAAAAGACAACCCACCAACTAGAAGGAAAAATTTGAAAAACATATATCTGACAAGGAGTTAATTTCCAAAATATATATAAAGTCATACAAATTAACAACAAAAAAATGAACAACCCATTCAAAAAATGGTCAGAGGATATGAACAGATACTTTTCCAAAGAAGATATACAGATGGCCAACAGGCATCCGAAAAGATGTTCAACATCAATAATTATTAGGGCAACGTAAATCAGAACTACAATGAGATATCACCTCACATCCATCAGAATGGGTATAGTTTTCAAGACAAGAAATAACAAGTGTTGGAGAGGATGTGGAGAAAATGGAACCTTCATACATTGCTGTTGGGAATGCAAACTGGTGCAGCCATTATGGAAAATAGTATGGAGATTTCTCAAAAAATAAAAATAGAAATACCATAAAATCCAGCTATTCCACTGGTGGGCATTCATCAAAGAAAATAGAATCACTAATTCAAAATGTTTTATGCACCCCTATGTTCACTGCAGCATTACTCACAATAGCCAAGACTTAGGAACAATCTTAGTGTCCATCACTGGATAAATGGAGAGAGAAGATGTGGTGTGTGTATATATAGATAGATAGATAGATAGATAGATAGATAGATAGATATACACATACAATGGAATACTACTCAGCCATAAAAAAAGATGAACTCTTACCTTTTGCAACCTCATGGATGTACCTTGAGGGCATCATGGTAAGTGAAATAAGTCAGACGGAGGAAACCAAATGCTGTATGATTTCACTCATGGGGAAGATTTAAAAAACATCAAAAATGAACAAACACAAAGGCACAGATAATAGATTGGTGGTTCCAAAAGGGCAGGGGGTAGAGCAAAAGGAGTACAAAGGCACATGTGTATGGTGATGGATGGCAATTAGACTTTGGGTGATGAACACTATGTAGTCTACACAGAAATTAAAATATAATGATGTACTCCTGAAATTTACATAACATTATAAGCCAATGTTACCTAGACAAAAAATTTAAAAAAAATCAACAGTGGTTTTAATTTTATATTTATTTGTATTTTCAGTACTTTCAACACTCCAAAGTTTTGTTGAGATCTAAAAAAGTAGTAGTACTTTAGTTGTATGACATTTTTTAAAACTACTTAAAGATAGACTTGTACTATATTAATTACCACCAAAATTCTTAAAAGAATGTGCACAGACCAAAGAATACAGAATGCCATAGAATTTTTTCAAGGATGTTCAAATGTTGTTGATTACATTTTCCATGTATGATGGCACTGTCATATATCTGACTCTTCAAATCATTTTTCTCTGTGTTCAGATCTTGTAACTTGCCTATGAATGATTTATATAATTCTTTTCCAGTCATTTCACGTACTTGGAAAATTCTTCAACACAAAAATGTTTCATGTGGAAATATATAAGTTTCAAAATGCACAAATTTAATAATTGTTTGTTTTACCTGGCTTATATCTGAGGCTATATTATCAAACCTTCAAGGAAACATTTAGAATTTCTTACTGTATTTAAAATTATTTGAATCATCATATTAAAATATTAATTGCTTAGTTTTGTATTTCATTCCCTAAGTAATGTGTTACATTATTTTTTGTTAATGTCAATCTTCTTCATAAATGTTCTTCCATAATTTGGCATAATTTGCTATAGTACTTGCCAAAAGAAGAGAATACTAATACATGTTCTTGGATGGTGCTCTAAATGCTTGACTTTGTCCTGCCAAAAACTGAATCAGCCATATTATATGTTCATTCATGTTCAGCATGTCAATATTTTCATATACTCATAGTCGCACATCATTCTGTAATATAACCATATTTCATTTTTGAATACTTACGTATTCAAGTATTATCAAAGAATTTTCATTTCCTTTTGCTATTAACATTTGATAAATCTGATTATTTATTCATTCTCATTCATCAGATTAATTTTTTCATTCCTAAAGAATTTCAGTATAAATTAAATAATAATGCATATGAGCCTTTTTTAAAAGGCAACTATAATCTAGTTGTTTTTTCACCAATTGAAAAAATTTGTGTGCAATAAATGGATAGGTTTCAAAACTTCCTATCTTTACTTAAGCTTTCTGGTAAAGTATAATGAGCCTTCAATAAAGTACACAATCATAATTATAAATATCACTGAATTATCACAAAAAGAACACACCTATGTTATGCAATTCAGGTCAAGAAGCAGAATATCACTAGCACCTCAGAAGACTCCTTATGCCACTCCCAGAATTACTCCATCTCTCACCCCTAAACACAATCTCTATCCTGACTTCCAACACTATAATTAGTTTTTCTATCCCTTTGTAATAGTTTAACTTCTCCCTAATGAATACTCTTCATCATTTTCTTGTATGTTGAGTAATTATTCCAGTTTTTTCTTGGCAAAAAAAAATATTTACCTTCAGTTGTGATGCATATTTTAATTGAGTATAGAATTCTAGATCTTCCCTATTATTGTCTTAGCATACTGAAAACAACATTATATTAATTTCTGGCTTCTATTTTTTTTTTTTTTTTGAGAAGTCAGATGTTCATCTAATTATTGCTTCTTTCTAGGAAATGAGTCTCTTGTCTCTGGCTATTTTTAGGATATTCTCATTGTCTTTGGTTTTCAGTGGTTTTATTATGATGTACTTGGAGTGACTTTCTTTTTGTTCATTTTGCCTTGGTTCATTGGAATTTTTGAACCTCATTTTCTATTTTGGAGAGTTCTCAGCCATTATTTCATCTCAAACACTATCTACTCCATTCCCTCTTCTGTCATTTTGTGACTCCAGTTACACGTTTGACCTTTTCATGGTATTCCTTCAATTGTGTACTTTGTCTTTTCTATAGTTTCCAAACTTTTGTCCCTCTAAAATTCATTCTGGATGTATGCTTCTAATATAGGTTCCAGTTCACAAGTTCTCTCTTCAGTGGAGCCTTATCTGCTATTACATCCATCCTTTTTTTTTTTTCAGTTGCTGTCGTTTTATTTCTCTATTAAACAATTTCCATTTCTTCTTTCTTTATGGCTTTCATTTCTCTACCAAAATTTTCAGTGTTATTTTTATCTCCTTGAGCTTGTTAAGCCTACTTATTTTAAAGTCTGTGCCTGATAACTCCATTATCTAGGACCCAGGTAAGTCTCTGTCTGCTCTCTGTTGTCCTTCTTTTAAAAATTTGTTCATTTTACCTTGTCTTTTTATGTTTCTGGGTGGTGTTTTATTTATTTTTTTCTTTGTTTTTGTTTTTGAGTACTGATCATTTACATTTAAAAAATACAGAAATGATTTGGGGCTTAGAATAATGTTGTTTTCCTTCAGAATTAATTAGGGGCATTGGCAATATAAAATTACCTTATTAATTGCAGAAATTAAGATAATTTGAAACTTAGTTACACTCTGCAAAGTTTGCTCTCCTTCTGCATCCCACTTACTCCTAGGACGCAGCCCTTCAAGGCCGCAACTCAAAATTCAGGCTCCACTGCTATATTTGAAAATGTACGTGTCTGTTGAAAGTTTGCTTAGCTTCTCAGTTTCTTTAGCTGCCTCTGGTGGAATCAGTAGATGCCCCTAGGGGAAAAGCAGCCCCCAATACAGAGATCACCTCTGTGAGTTTCTGTCTTCTCCCAGATATTGACCCAATAATTCATCTCTCCTTTGTTGGTTCTTCAGTGCCTTAAGGCAGATTATATTTGATATTTTTATTGCTTTTTCTAATTGTTCTTGACATGAGAGTTGGTCCAAATTAGGTAGTCTACCATTTTGAGAAGCAGAAGTCTTTCAGTCTAGACTAGCTTGCAGCCCAGATGAGATGCCCCAAATTTGGTTCCTCTCCTATATTATTTCAAACTGGCTTCCTGGTCAAGAAGGAGACCTGTGAAGAAACTAACCTTGAATTCATGAGGCTTGTACACAGACTCAGGAATCTCCTCCCATTATATAGTCTCAGTTTGTCTACACCAGTTCTGTTATTGCCCAGATTTCTGAGACACAAATTGTGTCTTCACTCAGGGAAGGATCATAAGTTTCACTAATATACAATTAAAAAAGAAAGCAGAAGCAAAAGATCATAGAAGTATAAGGGAGAAATTTAGGAAATTGAGGGAATGGAGCAAAGTTTGGTTTGAATAGAGGATCAGAAAAAGAGGAATTGGTGGTAGTTGGAGTTGGAGAAAGAGATGAATGACATGTTGAAAGAGGCAAATGGTTCAAAGAAGGCAACATGAATGATGTGAGCAGAGAATAAGCTAGGACTGAGTGCTAGAGTGTTGGCATTATAATAACTAGGGTAAATGGAATGCAACAGGTTACAATGAATGCATCAACAGAGACTGAAAGCCAAGGCAAAAACTGGCACTAACTGTTTTTATGCCTAGTGTTTTAAAGTAATCCATATCTAAGAGCTCCCAGATCCCTTTAACAGAATTTTTGCCACAGCCATTCCTGCAGAGGCAGCCTAGTTGAAGGTCAGTGTTTATAGAATCTCATGCACATTGCCTGAGATTTTCTTTGGCCTTGTGGCCTGTGTTTTCAATACTGACTTTGTTGGTGAGGCCTGTGCATTTATTTAAGGCCCACCAAGTAAATCTCTACCTCCATAGGAGCACTTTTGCTCTAGTGGATGCCGTGGCCAGTCACCAACATACCCTCTCCAGGACAATATGCTCATTCTCTCAGCTTAGGGGTGTATGGCTATCGACTGCTCACAGACATGTCCCTCTCCAGGAATTGCCTTCAGTGGAAGAGAGTTGTTTTGTCCAAGGGGATGTTCCTTCCCTCAGGAGAGCACACATCAAATGTGGGAGCAAAAATGTACAGCCCCATTCCCTGTTCTAGGAAATCTCTGAAGGGCCATCCTAGCTCCAGAACTCTCTGTGAGCTTGATTAAGTCCTCTGCTGCAACTACATCACAGTTCAACCTCTGTGTCAGCTCAGTTCTGCTTCCCTCTCTCTTTTACAGGTGTTGTTCTTGAGAGCACTCCCTAATAAATGTTTTACATGCAGATGTCCATGTGAGTCTGTTTTCTGAAAAACTGACCTAAGATTCATTTATATAAAACAGCCACTTGGCTTGGAGAAAACCATCCGTAGCAGCAGCAATATGTGATGGTAAGATCCTCAAATGGACACTAGATGCAAAATCCTTCACCTGTCTGTCTAGGCCACAGCAGTAAAGAGGCTGCTGCACAGGATATAAGAACTAGTCATGTTGAACCATATAGATCACTGCACACCAACAAGGTCAAAACTCGGGTGGTCGTGCCCTAATTGCTAAAGCCAAAGGCCATTTGCTTTGGCTCCACCAAAAGTTTCTCACACATTAATTTATCCTCTTTTTCACAATATTTTTTTCTCCAAAGTTGTCTTCTAACAAAGGTCCCAGTAGCCTTTGTTAATTGTATCCTGAATTGAATTTATTCTCCCTAACTACAGACATCAATGTTTCATCGTTTCAAAATTAATGAAAATGTATGCTAAAAATTTATTCCACCTTTGATTATAACTTCCTTGGTTTTTGTTTTAAGTTACAACTTTTCCCTAAAATCAACATAGGTGAAGTTACATTTTCCACTTTGGATTTATCTAAGTGAAATGAGTTGTGAAATATTTCACTCTACCATTTCCCAGAGGTTCACTGTGATTTCTAACATGTTTCTTTTCATATAAAGTTTGGAATTGCTGGTTGCGTTTTCTCCCTAGCTTTAGAAAATATACAGATAATAATGAATTTATATAGAGATAACATGGTTGTCATTGTCCAATATTTGACTTAGCCTCAGCAAAAAATACATAATCCATACAGGTCATTACAATGAGAAAAATAAAGAGCTACAGGTAAACATTTCATCAACCAAAGCTGTCAACTTTTAACTAATATTCAGCCAACAGCCTGGATTCTTGGATCCAGTTTGGCTGCAAGTGACAGAAAATTCCAGAGAATAATATCTTCAAAAAGATGTAGTTATATTTCTCTGTCTTGTGAAGAGACTGGGAGTTGGCAATTCAGGGTTATTTTGGCATTTCATTGGTCAGGGACTTGGTTCCTAGTTTCTTCTTCTGTTTTGGGTTTTTTTTAAGTTTTGTTTTGCTTTGTTTTGTTTTGGTTTTACCATGCTTGGTCTTCATTCAAAATGTGATCTCATACTCTGAGATGGTTGCCAGAGGTCTTTCCGCCAAGCCCAACTTTTATCCAGCAATAAAGAGCTAAGAGGAAGCTGAGCACACCCACCTCCCACTATTTCAGACCCACTTTGCAGAAGTTGTAATCTCCATTGGTCAGACTGCTGTCAAATAGCCACATCCAGCTAAAAGGGTGCCTAAGAGATGTAGCTTTTATTCTGCTCAGCTAGTATTTGGGGGGTTGATTTATTCTAGAGGAAGTGGAAATAGACTCAGGGAGACAACCAATGGTATTACCCCTTCTGTCAATTCACCTATCCATTTAGTTTTGTTGGTATATAGTTGGTAACCAGTTTCACTTGAATAGGTAAACTGGAAGTAACACTGTCTAAAGTTGTATCTGACATTCTCTCTGAGGTAGAAATGATTATGCATTGGGGATGGAAAGAGTTGTAGTTTGGCCAACAAGTGCCTAAGTCTTAAAACAGAACCAAAATTATATCTCAAGAAGAATCTTGGTACTCTCTATGGGTGTTATCATCCTCCCAGGAGCAAACCTGAGATTCAAGCAACAGTTCTTGAGTAGATCTCTAAAAGCCACAAGATATTTCCAATTGCTAATTCCACCCATAGCTCAACTAATTATTAAAGTTGCTGCTCTGCAGCTGAAAGATAATATAAAACTGTTGTACATAAGATATATGTTAGAGTGCATAATCTGAAAGTCGCTGATGCTCAAAAATAATTGTATTATTTCAACATAAGCAAAATTTTGGGGAGATTTAGAGACTATTCATTCCTATAAATAATGTAAAATCTACCTTTGACTTTGCCAAAACTTCTGAGAGCTACACACTGGACCAAATCATGTGGTGTTATGCAGAGTTATTTTCCCCATTTTTTACTTTAGGCTGATATAATCACCTTACTTTAAGTGACTTGAAAAAGCAGGCCTGTGAGCTTCGTAAAATTTACTGAATGAACTTTCCTAACAACATTGTTCATTGAACCAAATAGTTTCTTCTTTGTAAGAACTGTTGAAAGAAATTTCTTTGCGGCCTCAGGACCAGGAATAGATATACTTTTCCTGAACTACTTGTCTATGTCTTCTAAACACTGTGAATATGTAATTAATCCTGTCTTACTCATCTTAATGTTCTCTAATAATTTGCAACCCACATATAGCCAGTGTATAGGGTATCATGACACCTTTTTTAATTTACTCCATTCGTGGCTTCATCATATTTTACCAGCTATAAATTCCCTTTGATTTTATTCGTATATTATTATTGATATATTTTTTAATTTGTGTACATATTTTTGTAAGTCATTTTCAATTATTTTTGAGCTAACAAGTTCTTGTGAATTTAAGCGTATGTTTGTAAGCTGCTTGAGGATTTGGGAGACTTCAAATTTTAGTAACAACTATGATGCTGAAACTTTGTTTTAATCTCTACTGTCACTTGGTGGTAAAATATAGACGTTTATCCCAGTCTGTATCCTTTGATAATTACAACAAATCTGACATTTTCAACCAGAGGGTTTTGATGTTGCAGATATTTTGATTCTGTGCTTCCAAATATAAGTAGTTTATACAATATATTTTTTATGGTTTTTCCCCGAGAAGGTATTTCCCATGGTGCAACTCATTATCCCAGTTCAGTCTCTGCTCCATAGAGCATCATTAAACATTTGCTTGTTTTTGCTTTATTGTGTTTTACTTAGCTTTTGTAAAATTAAGTGGAGATTCTTGAGTTAATAATTCTCCTCCATTCACAGACTCATGGATATCATTCAGTATGAGCAGACCTCCTGTGCAAACTGTTTGATTTATTTATTTTTCCCCATTTCCTTCTGTTCACCACATTCTAATGTATTAAAATGTTATCCTACTGTTTCTATGTGTTCCCATAAAACGTAGTGTTGTTTGATGTGTACAACTTCAATATCCACAAAAGTTATTATACTGTATGCTTCATCTATTAATGTATTTCATTCAGCCCTCTTTTAAAGACCTTCCGTATTACTCTGTCTAGTCTATTGTTTCCACCTGCTGCACAGAATCCCATCGTTTGCATTTACTGCGTTTACTTATGTGTTGCTAGAGAGATAAACATCTAGCATGCTTCCAACACCTCACCACCATAAAAATGCTGTGATAAACATCTTTATATGTGTTCCCTCTGGAGCTGGGTAAATATTTTCTATTATGCATGTTCAGAAGTGGGATTGCAGGGTCAACATGTACATCATTAGATAAGATCTTGCTGCAAACGCTCCAGAATTACTTCACCACCACCGATGCATGGGTATTGCCACCTGTCCCACATCCCTGCAAAGCCTAGACTCCTCAGCTTTCTGATTTTGGCAATTTGGGGGCGTAAAATGAGATCTTGTCTTAATTTACATTTCTATAATTACCAATGAGTTTGAGTAGAACTTTAATTTCAACAAAAGCCATTATACGTATGCTTCATTTATTAATGTATTTCATTCAGCACTCTTTTAAACACGTTTCCTTATTACTTTCTGTGTATATGTATAAAAAACACATATATTTTATTTTTAGAATTTCAAATATCTCTGTCAATTTTTCACCCATCAATTTTGTTCAGTGTATACTTTATTGAAGAGAAAATCATAATTTTATAAAATAAATTCAGCAATTTTTACACTTAATTTAATTTTATTATTTTTTTTTTTGCAAAGAAACATCAATTTTACACAGTTTGTGGTTCAGAAGCAACAATATGCAAAACAGTGGAACAGTCTGTGCTGTCCCCCCACCTGGACATGCCCACTCCTGTCCTCCAAGAGATGGAGAGCTCAGGATCCCTGCCCAAAAGGAACAGACCTAGTTACAGGCCTCTGGGAAGGGCCAAGTCCTCAGTGGTCAAGATCAGGAGCAAGGGACACCAGCA